>NC_090440.1:1450625206-1451229651 GCF_031143425.1 Pleurodeles waltl | reverse complement strand
CCCCTAACAGGGCCCCAGCCTGCTTTTCACTGCCTAACAGGGCCCCACAAAGATTTTCAGTGTCTGCTTTGCAGACACTGAAAATCGCGACGAGTGCCACTGCACCCGTCGCACCCCTGCAAATCCATTCCATTCGGAGCCGGCTTCAGTGTTGCAGGCCCCCTTCCCGCTGGGCCGGTGAGCGCCCGCCGGCCCAGCGGGAAGGTCGGAATGGCACCAGCGGTCTTTTGACCGCGGTGCGGCCAAATGGCGGTTCCCGCCAGGCGGGCGGCAACCGCCGCCCGCCGGGGTCAGAATGACCCCCAAAGTGTCTTAAGTCTTTTAAAAGCAAACAAAGTCTCTTTCAAGCACAAAGTACCTGGTTTGAGTGAAAAATCTCCGCAAAGGGCCGCAGAGGAGGAGAAGCGTGGAAACAAAGGAGTGTGCGTCGATTTCTCGGGCCGCACACGGTTGATGCGTCATTTAGTTTCCACGCAGGGACGGCTGGGTGGTGATTTCCGGCGCTCGGTCATGGATCCTCTTCGGGTTGCGGGGTTTTAAGACGCCCCGGGGTCTGTGCGTGGAATCCTGGGCTTGTTGACAAGTTCTGCGTTGTTCCGGTGGGCGGTGCAGGGAAATTTCTCCCTCACGGCAGGCGCTGCGTTGATTTCCCTTCTGGAACTCAGGCGGCGGCGTCCCAGGTCGGCTGTGCGTCGATCTGGTGGGCCGTGCGTCAAAGTTCCGGTCGCACAGCAGGTGCCGCATCGATCTTTTCCTTGTGAGGTCGAGCGGCATCGTCCCGGTTCGGCATGCGGGGAATTTCTCACCACGGAACAGGCTGTGCGTCGTTTTTAGCAAGCTGTGCGTTGAATTTTCGCCGCACAAGGAGTCCAGTTGCAAGAGAGAAGTCTTTTTGGTCCTGAGACTTCAGGGAACCGGAGGCAAGCTCTATCAAAGCCCTTGGAGAGCACTTCTTCACCACAGCCAGGGAACAGCAAGGCAGCAGGGCAACAGCAAGGCAGCAGTCCTTCACAGAAGGCAGTCAGGAGAGTCCTTTGGGCAGCCAGGCAGTTCTTCTTGGCAGGATGCAGGTTCTGATTACAAGTTTCTTCTCCAGGAAGTGTCTGAGGTGATAGGGCAGAGGCCCTGTTTTATACCCAAATGTGCCTTTGAAGTGGGGGAGACTTCAAAGAGTGGCTTAGAAGTTCACCAGGTCCCCTTTCAGTTCAATCCTGTCTGCCAGGGTCCCAGTAGGGGGTGTGGCAGTCCTTTGTGTGAGAGCAGGCCCTCCACCCTCCCAGCCCAGGAAGACCAATTCAAAATGCAGATGTATGCAAGTGAGGTTGAGTACCCTGTGTTTGGGGTGTGTCTGAGTAATGCAGAAGGAGCTGTCAACTAAACCCAGCCAGACGTGGATTGTAAGGCACAGAAAGATTTAAGTGCAGAGAAATGCTCACTTTCTAAAAGTGGCATTTCTAAAATAGTAATATTAAATCCAACTTCACCAGTCAGCAGGATTTTGTATTACCATTCTGGCCATACTAAATATGACCTTCCTACTCCTTTCAGATCAGCAGCTACCACTTCAATAATGTATGAGGGCAGCCCCAATGTTAGCCTATGAAGGGAACAGGTCTCACAGTAGTGTAAAAACGAATGTAGGGGTTTTACACTACCAGGACATGTAAACTACACAGGTACATGTCCTGCCTTGTATCCACACAGCACCCTGATCTAGGGGTTACCTAGGGCACACCTTAAGGATGAGTTATATGTAGAAAAAGGGGAGTTTTAGGCTTGGCAATTACTTTTAAATGCCAAGTCGAA
This sequence comes from Pleurodeles waltl, assembly GCF_031143425.1. Lineage (NCBI taxonomy): Eukaryota > Metazoa > Chordata > Amphibia > Caudata > Salamandridae > Pleurodeles > Pleurodeles waltl. The sequence continues at coordinate 1,451,227,845 of NC_090440.1, read as the reverse complement.
GTGGCAGTGAGACTGCACACACAGGCCTTGCAATGGCAGGCATGAGACAAGGTTAAGAGGCTACTTAAATGGGTGGCACAACCACTGCTGCAGGCCCACTAGTAGCATTTAATCTACAGACCCTGGGCACATACAGTGCCCATCAATAGGGACTTATAAGTGAATTAAATAGTCTAATTGGGTATGATCCAATGTTACCATGTTTAAAGGGAGAGAGCATATGCACTTTAGCACTGGTTAGCAGTGGTAAAGTAAAAAAAACAGCAAAAGCAGTGTCCAAAAGTGGAGGGAGGCAGGCAAAAAGTTAGGGGTGACCACCCTAAGGCTGTCAGGTCTAACAATATTAATGTGATGGGTGTAATAAATATGTTAAGGAAAGGGTGCATGAAATAATAGGTTCTGTGATTTCCCATCTATTTGCCATTTATTATGTCAGTTTTCGATAAATCTTCCATTTTAAGCCTTGCTTTCTCTTTTTTCACTGTCGGTTGTCCACAACAATCATGATCTTTTTTCATATAGCTTCGCATTATGCCATGCTTTTTTTACTGTGCTGAGTTGTGTTTTTACTGTATGCGTTTATTTTCTTTCTTCTAGGTTAGCATGTATGCAGGAAGACATCTAATTGAAACATTTTTTCTAGAGCACCTGATTGACATGACTAGAGGTCATGGACCATTGTTATTCGGAAGGGATCCAGCTGTCATGCTTTTAGATGGTGAGTACTGCAAGGGAAAATAGAAATTCACCAAATGTCTTTGCTGTTCAAACTTCTGAAAAATTAGCATCAGACAGTCATATAAGGAGATCTGGGTAAAGGCTTTTATTTTAACAATTTACAGGTAATTCAATATTTGCTTTTGTAAAAACAGAGTTGCAGTGCTAAAAGAATACCTTTAATTTCGTACACTATCTTTCATTCCTCAGATATTCTGATGAAGCCAAAAACGTAGTCGAGACATTATTATAAGCAACATTTCTGAAGGAATTGGTTATAGTTTTTCTATTGACTACCGTCACACAGTGTTAAAAAGTTTGGCCACAAACTTGGATTTCAGTTGATTGGAAAACCAAGGTTTTATGCTACGTATTGACTTTATTATGCAGACTTTGTAACAAAATTACAACCGGATTTACTAACCTTTCACGCAACGCAGTGCAGCAAGGCAAGTTACTGCAGCTCTGCATTGCGTGAAAGAGCAGAAATGCATCATATCTACTAAGATAAAGCGAACTTCTGATCTCTCACAGCTCTCACGCACTTCAGAGAGCCAAGGGCCAATGCAGGTACCCTTGCACCACAGTGCAAGGGTGGCTTCATTACATTGAGAATTGTTGTGTACAGGAATCTATTCATTCCTCCACAAAAACAATCCCTGGATGCATTTTCCTGTTTCTATGTGTACTGCTAGATAAAATAACGAGGAGAAAAAAATATATTTCACTTAGTTACACCATCCTCTGAGAGGCGTAGAAATTTCATGCAACCGAAGGTTTACAAACCTTTGTAAATCTAGGCCCATATTTATAATTTCTTCATGCAACGCAATGCAGCAAGCCACCTTGCTGCACTGCATGAAAGGGAAAGGGCAGGAATGTGCCATATTCAACATTAAACAGTGCATGCCTGTCATTTTCTAGTGCCTGTGCACTTTGGTTGCCTAGTACCAGCGCAGGCATCATTGCACCATGGTGCAAGGGTGCCTGCTTGTAGGCAGGATTGTTTTTGTTCAAGAATGGGTACTTTCCTGCACAAAAAAAATCCTCAGAGGTATTGTTCTCTTTCAGAGTGTGCTGCAGAATGAAGCACATGTAGAAAGAGGAAAAAAGATTTTTCTCCTTGTTATGTGTCACCGGGGGATGCATAGCAATTTTAGGCATTTCAAGGTCTATCATTAATGGTAAATCTGGGAATATGCCAAAATCCAAGAGTAGATATACGTGAACACCCACACTCCACCTATGGAGCAGTGCCTTGCGTTCCTCCAGATTTATCAAGCCAAGCAGGACCACGCAAGGTGGCCATGAATTGCTTGATAAATGCCACGTAGGTTTCTCATTGCCTTTGCTCCCACTTGCGTGGCAAAAGAGCGATGCAAAACCTTGATAAATCTGGCCCCTAGGATTGCGCAAACTCTAAGGGTGGTTTCATGGGAACTCTCATGCTCCTCAAACGGAACATCGCCCAGAATGAAATGTAACTCAATGCAGTGCAAGCTGCTGCACTGCGTTACATTTCATTACAAAACCACACAAGGCATCGCAAATTGCCACTTGTGTGGCTTTTTAAATCTCTACTAGTATTTTGCGGCCCTGGCTGTGCCACAAAACTGGTGTAACCACAATGCAAAATGCTAGTAATTGTGGCTCATGGTGTGGATTTTCCCCTAACTGCTCTGGATCACAATTTTCAGAGTAAATAAGCAGCAAAAAGCTATTTTATTGCATTTTTCAAATATTCAATAAGCAAGACTGAAGCTTATAGCTGCACATTTAGATACAAATCCATTTTGAAATAAAGTGATGAACTTTTTTACTTTATTTTATATCGTTTATTTAAGTCAGCTGGCCAGCTTTAATGTCAATATTTTGAAATAGAAGGAAAAAACACATTTCTTTGAAAAAATGTGTTTAAAATGGCATCTTTATTTCCCATCTCGAAGGCATTTAGATTAACTTATGAATACTTTTCGTTGACAAGACCACATTTTCTTGCAAATGCCTCAGTAGAACATTTGATTGGCCTGTGAACCGCAGTTTCCGCAGTTTTTAACTCTACTAAGTTGTTTATGACTTGTAATCAATTCATCAGGTCCCAGTAAGTGACACCAAAACAGCCTTCCCTGGGTGTATGTAAACCTACATCCAAAAATGGCAGACTGAATTTCAAGCTTAGTTTTTTCTAAACCACCTGGCACAGTACATGTGGGGTGCACAACACTCAAGCTGTACTTTAACTTCATAATGATGTTTTCGGACTTGTTTTTGGCAAGGATCATATGTAAGGGAAAGAGGACCTCTTGACTCTTTGTCAAGACTTGAAATGGTCATAAAGACATTTTAAATAGATCTTTCATGTAAAAATATGACATTATTTGTAATTCATGTGCTTAACTTCTAAATCTGCAAAATATTTTTATGGTGACATTTGACGCTAACATTGTCATAGACCGTGTTACTGAAATAGATTTGATAATACATATATTCATGCAGGTTACTTAGTGGATATCCTTCTCCAACAATTCTTAAGTATTCAGAAGCAGCAAGAAGCTACTTTAGAAAATATTCCCTTTGCGCGCTTTCATGAAAAAATCTTTGAGGAGTCGGTAAGTACTTTTTATCCTTATATTTCCAATTTAAAAATAATGTGTTAATTATGACATATCTGGTTTTTATTGACAATTATATCACTATCAGATCGTTTGATGATCTTTGACAATCATTATTATTTTCACAAAGTCCTGTTGTTATGCCCGGTATCTCTGCCCGATGTTGGGGGCAACTGTAACGCTGGGAACTCTGGAGGGGCAAAGTAATGAGGGATATAAATTGTACCCGGTGAATCCCCATGGAACTGAGGAAGACCAGGAAATTTGTAATTCTGGTCTTATTCCCCCGGTAAATCCTCATTTTTCATTGGAGTCTCATGTGAGATTATTTTGCTTTCACAGCTGAAAGGTGAAACAAAGCAAATCCAAATTTTTTCTATGGATCTCATAATTCCTAAGGGGCAGTAATTGCCATTATCAACCCTATCTGAACTAAAATACACTTTGTAATTAGACTATTTCTCTTGTTACGACCCTGGCGGTCCGAAGACCACCAGGGACCGCTAAATTACGAGTTCGGCAGTTTGGCCTAAGCCAAACCACAATACTCCACCCGTCCCACCGCTTTTCCGCTGTTCACTGGGCTGGGGGTGAGCACATCCAGCTTGGCGGATGCCATAAGACCACTAGCAGTATTATGACGCGGGAGACTGCCAGCATTTTTCTGGTGGTCGCACTGCCAGAAAAAGCTGGCGGTCTTGCATCCTGTCACCAGGATACACTCGCACACACTTCCACATACCTGCATGCATGCACTCTCACACTTTTACACACAAACAAACATACCCCCACTCACCAATGCAAACGATACATACACGCCCATTCACACTGACATACATACACAAACACCACTGACACACACATTCACTCCCACCTTGCACCTCCCCCCTCCAGCGGATACCCACATTCACACCCCCTCTCCCCTGGTGAATACATACATTTTCTCCCCCTCCCCCATATCCCCCAGCGCATACATACATTCACCCACCCTCCCCCCTGCACCGCATACACCCTCTCCCCCTGTCCACTGACACACACGCACCTGCTGTCCCCGTTCATTCACACAAACACTCCCCCGTCCACTCACACAAACACTCACCCCTCTCCCTGTCTACTTACATACACATGCACACACATACATGGATTCACCCCTTCCATCTGCTCAATCGCATCCATGCACTCAATTGCTCACACCCACACACACACACAGTCATGCACTCACCCCCTCCCCATCCCCATCCACAAACACTCACACACCTCCAATCCACTTACACACACGCATCCCCACCCCAATCCACTTACACACATGCACCCCCCCTCACCACATCCACAATCACTCACACACGCAGATATGCACTCACAAACACCCCACTCCCCCTGCATTCATGACATTCACACAGACACACTCACACACACACTCCCCCCATCGGATGATCCACTTACCGCATCCTTCGAGGAGCTCACCAGGGTGGGGACGGGTCCTGGCACTTCCACAGCCGGCAGCGCCCCACCATCAGGACACCACCACACCATATAACAGGTTGTAATACGGTGTGCAGTCTGTTTATGGCGTGGTGGTGCCCGCTGTGGAAGTGCCTGTTCACTGCCGACCGCCAGCACGACTGGTGTCGGAATTCCACCTGATTTCAGGTGCTTGCCCTGTTCAGCGGTGCTTGACTTTGCTGTCTCTGACCTGTTCAGTGGTGCTTGCTATAGCGGTCTTTGCCCTGTTCAGCAGAGCTTGCCTTGTTCAGCGGTGCTTGCCATGGCGATCTTTGCCCTGTTCAGTGGTGCTTGCCCTGTTCAGCGGTGCTTGACTTTGCTGTCTCTGACCTGTTCAGCGGTGCTTGCCATGGCGGTCTTTGCCCTGTTCAGCGGTGCTTGCCCTGTTCAGCGGTGCTTGACTTTGCTGTCTCTGACCTGTTCAGCGGTGCTTGCTATAGCGGTCTTTGCCCTGTTCAGCAGAGCTTGCCCTGTTCAGCGGTGCTTGCCCTGTTCAGCAGTGCTTGCCACAGCGGTCTTTGCCCTGTTCAGCGGTGCTTGCCCTGTTCAGCGGTGCTTGACTTTGCTTTTTCTGACCTGTGCAGCAGTCTTTGCCATGGCGGTCCCTCATTGCCCAGCGGGGCTGTGGCTGCCGGGGCACTGACTCTGGCGGTGGCCTCCTGGCCAGTGACGATGGGACTGCCCTCCTGGGCACTGACTCTGGGGGGTGGCCTCCTGGCCAGTGACAATGTGACTGCCCTCCTGGGCACTGATTCTGGCGGTGGCCTCCTGGCCAGTGACGATGGACTGCTCTCCTGCGCACTGACTCTGGCGGGGGCCTCCTGGCCAGTGACGATGGGACTGCCCTCCTGGGCACTGACTTTGGCGGTGGCCTCCTGGCCAGTGACGATGGGGCTGGCGGTGACCTCCTGGGCAGCGGGGATGATGGCGGGCTTCTCCACCGTGCTGCTCTTCCCAGACTTTGGTGCTTTCTTCTGCCCCTTCCCCACCTTGGGAGGAGTCACAGCTGAGTGGACAGTCCCCCCGGGACCCTTGTGAGCGGCTTTGCCGGCTGTAGTCTTCCCCCTATCCTGTCGGGCACTGTCCAACTTCTGGTGCTTCACAGGGGGGGGGGGACTGGCTGTGCTGTGGCTCCGTGTCACACTGGCTGCCCTGGTGCCCGGTGCACTCCACATACCTCTAACAGGCACCACTGGTACCGGAGATTTTTTGGCTGAGATGCTAGCACGGGGTCTATGAATTGGAGGGGGGGTGGGAAAGACGTCAAGGTTGCTCAGGAAAAGTTTCTGACGAACACTGGGACGGGTAGCTGGAGGGGGTCTGGGAGTGGAGGAAGAGGAGGTCATTGTAGGAGGTGTAACTTTTGTTGATTTGGGTGCAGGTGTATGCGCTGGAGGCTGCCGTGAGGTGGATGGATGTTGGGTGTGTGTGTGCCTGCGTTTGTGTACTTTGGGAGGGGGCGTCACAGACACACTGGGAGAGGACACAGGGGACGTGTAAATGGTAGTGGGGGTGGTGAGTGCAGGTGAGCGGGGTGTGGTGGTGGGTGTGCTGGTGCGGGACCTAGTGGCTGTAGTGGTAGTGCATGCAGGTGTGAGTGTAGACGAGACTGGGAGGGAGGAGGGAGACGAGGAGGAGGGGGACACAGTGGAGGCAGTGGATGTTGCTGTGTCTGTATGTGTGTGATGCTTGTGTGAGTGCCTGTGGGATGTGTGGTGCTTATGTTTGCCTGAGCTTCCCTTGTGTGTTGACGTGTGTGCAGGCTGGTCTGATGGTGTGCTTGGGATAGGCTGGGGTACAGGGGATTGGGTCTGGGTGGAGGAAGTTGGAGGGGGGAGGCTAGACACAGGGACAATGGCTGCCATCAGTGCTGAGGCCAGAGATTGCAGGGTTCGATGAAGGGCAGCCTGACCAGAATGAATGCCCTCCAGGAATGCATTACTCTGTTGCAACTCCCTTTCTACACCCTGGATGGCATTCACAATGGTAGACTGCCCAACAATGAGTGACCTGAGGAGGTCAATGGCCTCCTCACTGAGGGCAGCAGAGGTGACAGGGGCAGGGGCTGAGGTGCCTGGGACGAAGGTGATGCCTTCCCTCCTGGGTGAGGTGGCACGGGGCGAAGGCTGAGGGGCTGCTGGGAGGGCAGTGCTGGTAGGGGGGGTGGCAGCTGTACCTTGTAGAAGTGGGGGTCACAGATTTTGCCGCCACCACAAGGGAGCTCCCATCGGAGGACGAGTCCGTGTCGCTGGTTGCTGATCCTGTCCCCGCCGTGAAGCTCCCCTCGCCCTCCGTCCCACTGGTGTATTCAGAGTCCGTAGTGTGGCCCTCCATGGCCATGTGGGATGCAGCTCCCTCGTGTTCCGGTACCACTGTACCTCCGCCTGATGATGCTGATGCACAAATTAACAGGGAGAGCACAAAAAGGGGGGGGGGGGACGACAGAAGAAAGACAAGTTGAGTGCATGGCTTACCGCTGCCGTTGGCGGACAATACAGACACAGCAGCCCCCTGCACTACGCCGCGCTGTTGGCCTCTACTGATGCAATTCCTGGGATATGGCCTACATGGCTATGGTGGACATCAGCACACATAGATGACACAGGGGCATGTATACCTGTACTTGGCACTCTACAGAGGTGGGGTGGAGGGGCACATGGCCTGCATTACGGAGGGGCCTAGCCTACGGAACTCACCCTGGCCTAGGGAAACCCACAGCCCTCCTCCCCCACCCAGACACCTTCACTGTGCGCAAAGTCCGCTGAATGATGTTGTACTCACCCCCTTGTGTCTGCTGTGATGCCCTCAAGCGCCCATCCAACTCAGGGTAGGCCACCGCCAGGATCCTGAACATCAGGGGGGTCATGGTGCGACGGGCACCCCTCCCACGTTGGGAGGCCATCCCCAGCTGAGCCTCCGCCGTCTTCTTGCTCCAGCGGCGAATGTCCTCCCATCTTTTACGGCAGTGGGTGCTCCGTCTCTGGTGGACCCCCAGGGTCCGGACGTCCTTGGCAATGGCATGCCAAATATCCTTCTTCTGGTGGGCGCTGACCTACATGACATGTACAGGGGAAGAAGAGAAGTCATTAGCAACTGCACTGTCGAAGTGAGTGGCCCACATCCCTACACTTGCCATGTTGCACATGCATTCACAGTCCTTCATGCTCGCAGAACTCTGCCCCCTTCCTTCTTACAACCAGCCCTCTCCACCCAGGCATAGCCCATACAACTTGCTCCCTGTGTACTCACCTGTTGGTCTGGAGGACCGTAGAGTAGCGTGTACTGGGGAGGACCCCGTCCACGAGCTTCTCCAACTCCTGTGCAGTGAAGGCGGGGCCCTTTCCCCAGACGCACGAGCCATTGTCTCTTCCAGACCGAGGTCACAGCAGCACTTGCAGTATAGGTCCTCTCCTGTCGAAGATCAGATATCGAGTGATTCAACAGATAGAAAATGGAGGTGACGTCAGCGGCGATGACGTCCGCGACGGTGCGTATCATCACCGACGGCGCACTTCGTCATTGGCTCCTGGGACCCATAGGGTCCAATGTTAACCAATGCAGCATTGCGCCGTGGTCTTCGACCGCCTACCGCGACGGTGTACAACGCCAGCGCAGTTACCTCACAGCCCATTGTCCCAGTTTAGAGGTCAGGCAGCCGCCATTTCAGGGGCCCACATGGCTTCATTTTCAACTGCGTCACACATACCTAGGCCTGGACTTAACACACATACAGACAACTTTTTGGATTATGTTTCGTGTTCTGTGTAGCTGTGGGTACATACCTCTGAGTTGCTTGACTCTGTGGTCGCTGTTGTCCTTCCTAGGCACCGTGAGCTGGGACCTGTGAGGAGATGGCAGAATCCTCCGGTGTACAGACCGCTGGTGGACCTGTTGACAATGGAGGAGCGACATTTAATCATCACCTACAGGTTTGACCGTGCCACAATCCAGGAACTGTGTACCCAGTTGGAGCCTGACCTGATGTCAGCTATCCGCCATCCCACAGGGATCCCCCCTCAAGTGCAGGTGCTATCAGTGCTCCATTTACTAGCAAGTGGGTCTTTTCAAACAACAGTGGCCATGGCATCAGGGATGTCCCAGCCTATGTTTTCCAGCGTGTTGTCCAGAGTGTTGTCTGCCCTGCTGAAACACATGAGGAGCTACATCGTTTTCCCTCAGGTGGAGGATTTGGCTACTGTTAAAGGTGGCCCTTGGACATATCCCTAACATCATAGGTGCCATTGATGGGACCCATGTGGCTTTGGTCCCCCCCCACAGGAGTGAACAGGTGTACAGGAACCGGAAGAGTTATCATTCCATGAATGTACAGATGGTATGTTTGGCAGACCAGTACATCTCCCAGGTAAATGCTATGTTCCCTGGCTCAGTGCATGACACCTACATCCTGCGGAATAGCAGCATCCCTTATGTGATGGGTCAACTCCAGAGGCACCGTGTGTGGCTATTAGGGGATTCTGGTTACCCCAACCTGTCATGGCTACTGACCTCAGTGAGGAATCCCAGGACCAGGGCAGAGGAACGCTACAATGAGGCCCATGGGCGGACTAGGAGGTTGATCGAACACACCTTCGGCCTCCTAAAGGCCAGTTTCAGGTACCTCCATATGACAGGTAGTTCCCTATTCCACTCACCAAGGAAGGTGTGCCAGATCATCATCGCCTGCTGTATGCTTCATAATCTTGCTTTGCGACGCCAGGTGCCTTTTCTGCAGGAGGATGGTCCAGATGACGGTGTTGTGGCAGCTGTGGAGCCTGTGGACAGTGATGAGGAGGAAGCAGAGGAAGAAGACATTGACAACAGGGACTCAGTCATCCAACAATATTTCCAGTGACACACAGGTGAGAACACTTTTTTGCCTACTACAAGTACTTTCACACTTCTACCTCTATCCTATCTGTCAATTTCAAGCAGTATTTGGTAACTGAGTTGTACATTTCCCTTACGGTTTCACAGGTGTGGTTACCAACGTGTGTCATCTGCTTGCATTCTTCATGGACTTGTAATGTGTGACATAGGTATGTTGACATTACATTTGAGAACAGATTCTGTCACTGTCATAGCTAATACACATTTTCAAAATCACAGACTGACTCCAGATTGTTTTGTGCTTCAAGGGTGTTTATTGAAGTGCTAAATATTGGAGGGGGTGGTAAAATGGTGAGGAGTGATGGTGGAGGAATGTCCATGGCAGAGTCCAGTCTAGTAGTCTCACAGGTGCACTGCCCATATGGGCATAGGAAGTGGAGCTGGGGCAGTTTAAGGATGGACAGGGTTACAAAGTGGGACAGTTGGATGACAATCAGGCTGGTCTCATTTCTTGGTGGGGGTCTTGCCATCGTGCTCTGTCCTGTTCCTGGATCTCAGGGACCTCTTGTGGGGTGGTTCTCCGTCTGCAGGGGGTGGAGTGCTTGTGTGGTGGTCCTGTGGCGGGGCATCCTGTCCACTAGCGCCGGCGGAGGTGGTGGGCAGTTCATCGTCCATACTAGTGTCAGGGGCCCCTTGGAGTGCCACGGTGTCCCTCATGGTGTTCATTATGTCCTTCAGCACCCCTACGATGGATTCCCAGGGCGGAGCTGATGGTTCTGAGTTCCTCCCTGAACCCCAAATACTGTTCCTCCTGCAGGCACTGGGTCTCCTGAAACTTGGCCAGGACCGTAGCCATCGTCTCCTGGGAGTGGTGGTAGGCTCCCATGATGGAGGAGAGGGCCTCGTGGAGAGTGGGTTCCCTTGGCCTGTCCGCCCCCTGTCACACGGCAGCCCTCCCAGTTCCCCTGTGTTCCTGTGTCTCCGTCCCCTGGACCGTGTGCCCACTACCACTGCCCCCAGGTCCCCGTTGTTGTTGGGGTGGTGGGTTATCCTGGGTTCCCTGTAGTGGTGGACACACAGCTGATTGATGTGTCCTGGGTTCGGAGGTATGGGCCCGCTGGGTGGGTGCTGTGCTGGTGTTACCAGAGGGTGGAAGGTCTGTGTTGGGCTGTACCTGTGCGAGGGGAAACGACTGTCCCGAGGCCCACGATGGTCCGGGCTGGTCATCTGGATCCAGTTGGCCAGAGCTGCTGTCATCACTGTGGGCCTCTTCTGTGGGTGGGGTAGAGATGTCTGGACCCTCCTGTCTGGTGACGTTGGGTAGTGGTCCTGCAGGGGGGTAAAAGCATGATTATTGCATCTGTGTGTGTCATGGTGTGCAATGGGTGGGTGAGCGTGTACCCCAGTGCTAGCATTCCTGTGTGGGGGCTTGTGTGATGATGGTTGGGGGGGTGTTATGGGTATGTGCAGTGGGCATGCTTTAGTGAGGGGTGTCCATGCTTTGTTGTGTCATGCAGGGCTTGGTGTTGGGATGTGTGGTTTGTGTTATTAGTACATTAGTGAGGAGTTGGAGTGATAGGGGAGGGGGTGAGGGTGGGGGTCTGTGATTGCATGCAGGTAGGGTGGGGGATATGATAGTTAAGATTTGACTTACCAGAGTCCATTCCTCCACCAACTCCTCCGAGGTCCTCAGGATGCATAATGGTCAAGACCTGCTCCTCCCATGTTGTTAGTTGTGGGGGCGGAGGTGGGGGTCCGCCGCCAGTCCGCTGTACCGCAATGTTGTGTCTTGAGACCAAGGAACGCACCTTCCCCCATAGGTCGTTCCACCTCTTCCTGATGTCCTCCCGATTTCTTGGGTGCTGTCCCACTGCGTTGACCCTGTCGACTATTCTTTGCCATAGCTCCATCTTCCTAGCTATGGAGGTGTGCTGCACCTGTGATCCAAATAGCTGTGGCTCTACCCGAACGATTTCCTCCACCATAACCCTGAGCTCCTCCTCAGAGAACCTGGGGTGTCTTTGCCATGCCATGGGGTGGTGTAGGTGATGTGTGGGGTGGTGTATGTGGTGATGAGTGTGGTGATGTGTAGTGGTGTGTGGTGTTTTGTGCGTGGAAGTAGTGTGGTTGATGGTGTTGCGTGCCTCTGTGTGGTGGGGTTGTCTATGCTGTGCAGTCTCTTTGACCTTTGTCAATAATTTATGGTCGTAGGGGTTTGTGGGTGATGTGGGTGTGTGTTTTATATTGTGTTGGGTGTGTGGGAGTGGTGTTTGTATGTGTATCAGGTGTGTGTATTTGGAATCGTCCAATGTGGCGGTGTTTTGGAGATGTGTGTGTATTTTGAGCGCGGCGGTGTGAATACCGTGGTTAACAGACTGCCATGTGGATTTGTGGGTCGTGTTAGCATGGGCGTGTTTCTGTTTGCGTGACGGTGGAGGTTTTGTTTTCGCCAGTTTATCACTGACCTTTGGTGTGGCGGACTTGTGTGGGTGTCTGAATTTCGGCGGATTCCGAGATGTGGGTCATAATAGCTGTGGCAGATTTCCGCGGCCGCGGCGGTGTATTGGCGGTCTTCTGCACGCCAGTAAGCGGCTTTTACTGCCAATGTTGTAATGACCCCCTATACCTTTAACAAACACTTGCATATTCAGAGTTGTATTGCTTTTGTTTACTTGTTTTTTTTTTATATTTCATGTAAAGCAATAATAATTCCTATTAATCTATCCCAAGTGCTTTTATGTCTGAAAAATTATGTCATGTTGTAGTTGGCAAAAACATTTTCTTTGGATTTTGTCTTGAGCTGGTTCTGTCATAATTTTTACATGGTCTCTGATGCAAAAATTGGATTTGGGACAATTCATCATGGTAAATTTTCGGGGTGAATTGTTTTAAGACACAGTACACCTCTCTCGTGCTTCCCTTTTCTGTATGTGGGTCACCACAGTCAACCTATGGTGCAATCGATTGTGATTTACCCCACACCTTTTTCATTCTCTGTACTATCACTCTGTGCTCTGGCTTGCTTTCCTGACTGGCTGCTTGGCACACCAGAGTGATCTTGACTTTAAATACTTCTTTATTGAGCCATTAAATCAACCCCAATATGCAGAAACACACCTACAATTGCTTTTATTGCAATTAAAGAGGATGTGGCCTGTGAGGTTTAGTGCCCACTATTGAACCTGGTCCTCTCAGCGGGATTACCCCAAACTTTTTTCCTTCATTTTTCATGTTTTTGTGCATTTGTTTTTGTTAGCCTTAGGACTCTGTAGAATTTGCCACTGCTAAACAGTGATAAGCGCTTGTGCTCTCTCCATACAATATGCTGAAATTGGCTTACACCAAATCGGCACATTTGATTTACTTGTAAGGCCCTTGTAATGTGGTACTACAGGTACACAGGGCCTGTAAATTAATTGGTAGTAGTGGACTTGTGGCAGTGATTGTGCCATTCACTTAAGTAACTTTTTAAAACATGTCCCAGGCCTATCATTACAGCCTGTGTTGTCAAGTTTTAAATTGCCATTTCGATCTTGCAAAATAAACCTTTAGCCAGGCCAAAACCTTTCTCTTGAACGCACATGAGCTACTACTAGGGTAAGACCTAAGCAGTTCAGGGGGGTGAGGGTGGTGGTGGGGGTGGTGGAGTAGTGTACATTGTATTTAAACATTTGGACATGTAATTTGAAGGCCTACCTCTCCTATGGGATAACTTGTGGGTTACCTTATTAAATATGATAAGTGATAGCTTTTATTTGGTGCTGAAGGATTGTAATTTAAAATACTGTTTAATGGTAAACCTGTTTTTATGTTACAATTCTGAAAATGCCACTTTTAGAAAGTTGGCATTTCCTTGTCCTATCCATTTAGTGCCAGTAATCTGTCATGCACTTACCTGGTTCTGACTGCGGGGACGACACTGTAGTCGATGCTGGCCCCCACTCCCAATCATGAAGACGCCAGAACTAGGGACAACGCTCCTTGTTCCAGGCTTGCTTTCAGAGGGGGAAGGGACAAAATAATAAATGTACACATGCAGTACTATTTCTGCTTAGTGACAGAGCTACTCTGCTATACAGGATCATCACTGCTGGCCTTCAGAATTAAGCGAAGATGGATTTATGTGAGGCAGAAATTCTGGTTATTGTAAAAATGCAAAACACACCGGAAACAACAAGAGGCAATTGCCATCTGTACATAAGTCCTCCACAAGTTTACAATACAATGCTTTTGATATTTCACACTTACAAGTTTCTTAAGTAATCATAACAAAGGAGCAGATCAACCAGGTACTTGAATGGAATCTTCTAAAACTCTCGAAGAAGAAGAACTTGAAGTACTAGGTCGAGCTTTAAGCCACTCCACAAATAAACTCAGAACATAGATTGTAGTTAAGGACACTCCAAATTCTGTACTCTGTATATCTATTTGAATCGTAAACACTCACAAGGAAATAGAAAACCAGGTTACTCTGGGCACATAGGTTGGAAGTTCAACAACTCTGAAGGTGTGTTTGAGACCAGGTTACTCATGGAAATGGATTACATTCAGAGCTACATGAACTTGGAACAACACTAGACGTGGCACAAGGTTGCGATTACAGACTCTCAAGTACTTAACCAGAAAAGCACTTTACAGGAGTTTGAAAGTGGCAGGTGGGTCGTTGCTGGAAGTTATAGAAAAAGTAGAATCGAGGCAGACTCTGGAGGCTCTCAGAAGTCAGGATCTCAGAGTCATTGGTAAGGATCTGGAGGATTAGAATGTCGGATGGTTTCTGGATGACTTGGCAGATCGGTGCTGGGACGAGGTTGCACAGAAATGAAGAGATGAAAGTCCGGGCAACTCGAAAGATGAGTACAGGGATGAAGTTTGCACTAGACAGGAACACAGGAAGATCCAGACAACTCAAGAGGTGAGTGTAGGGAAGCTGCAAGTGGACTTGACGGGAATTCATGTGGGTCCAGATACAGGTACGAGGCCAGGCCCCGATGCAAGTTCTGAGGGCTGTTTATACTGGAAGGAGAAGGGCAAGTGTCTCACATGGAAGGTTCCATAGGAACCTGGGAAAAGGCACGTGTTAAATACAAACGGGCATAGCTTAACAAAGAGCATGTGCAAACGGTAATTGACAACAAGAAGTGCAAAGGAACCCAAGTGCATGATGGTACACAATTGTTCCGAATTGAAACGTGACTATCCTAAAAGGGCGGGTGCAAACTGGATAAAACTTCCATAGCAACACAACTGAAGATTCAGTGGTTCAGACCTTTCAGAAGGGGGTAGTCATCAAGCACTCGAAATGGAAAGGTGTCACAAGGGAAGGAATGACAGGAGGCCAGCGAGTAATACCCACTGCACATAGGGGACAAGAGTCGTGACACAGTGTTCCTGGGTCAAATGACTAGGTGTATTTGGCAGCTGGCCTTTGTGTATTCCTCCCAGACAGGATCACAATAGAGGGGATAGGTGTTGGCAGGATGGGACATTCTGGCTTGATGGGGGGTGCGGAGCTGTCACCCATCACCCTTGCATTTAAAAGGTACTGCCAAACTCACACACAAAGGACTTCACAGTAGCCTATTGTGCCCCAAAAAAGACTGGGACCAAGGTAAGGAGGCACGAAATTCCAAACACCTCTATAAGTTTTTTTCACATCAAAGTGGGCACTAGGTATAAAAAGTAGACCTTCAGGCCCACTCCTCAGTACACTTTTGGACCTGTGGAGACCACAGACTAAGTACAGCGCTGCTGCCAGAAGACTACTCTGCTGCTTGAGTTCTGCTGTGCTGTCAGAAAAGGAAGACTGAACCAGCAGCCTTCATCCCAGCTGACCTGCTTCTGTGGACTTTCAACGGAACCTGCCTGAGCCCTGCTGTCTTCTGCTGGAGTGAGTCCTTTATTTGCAAGAGGTTCCTGTCAGATCCTAGTCCCTTGAAATTGCATCATTTGAGCTCCTGTTAAAATGAAAGGAGGAATCTTGAAGTTGTGGACTCTTCACAAATGGGCTTGTTTGCTCCAAGATCTTGCTGCTTGCACAGACTGCCAATGTGAAGCTCCAGTGAACCCCACTCTTTTCGCTACAGCGACTGCCATTGATGACTGGCAATGCGAGATCTGCACTTTGAGCTACAGCATCAAGGCTCTGCGATGACCATCAACGCAAATCTTTAACAACCGTTTGAGACACCCAACAGCATCTTTTCGCTACAGTGATGGCTATCTGTGACGCCAGGCCTGCTCTTCGAGATTCAGTGACGACTATTCACAGTGCTTTCTCTACTCCTCGCGGCCTCCTCCACCATGAATGGAACTCTACAGGCTTTTACTTTAGAAGGTAACTTTTTAAACCAGACTAGCCTCATCCCTTCATCTGGCCCAGGCTCCTTTGCGGTTGGCCTGAACTTATGGCTTTTATATGTTTTCACACCACAAGATAGCCATGAATTGTGCTTTGTGATTTTCAGTACTATACTTACCTTTGAAAGTGCATTTCTCTGGTTCTACTGATTAGATTTTTGTTTTTGTGGTGCTAAATCATTTATCACATTTTACTCTTTTTTTAACTTGGTGCAGGATTTTTCTCATGTTATGTTTTAATTTTGTTGCTGTTTGGGTGCTGCATACATTTACACATTGCCGCTAAGCTAATCCTAAGTACCTTTGTGCCATGTTACTATAGGGTTAAGCACATGTTAATTTAGTGACTGATATTTGAGAAAGGCTCCTCCCCTCAAACCAACAACCCAATTTCTCACACCCCTACTTTCTTGTAATGGTACAGCAAAGTTCAGTGGTTTTTAAGGCGTAGAACAGATGCTCCATAGCGTACCATAGTCATTTGCAATGGTCACACCACATCAGTAGTGCTTGAAATATTAGAAATGGACCTATGCTTTTCTCTGACTACGGCATGGGATTTATTTAGGAAGAATCACCTTGTGCAAATAAAATCAGCTCTACATTTGCACCTTGGAAAAATGAACTTGCTGACAGCTAGAGCAGAAAGAAGTTCTTCCTCATCTGGCACCAGCTTGACTGCTATTGGTCGAGTCTATCACTCATCAAGTTGTCAGTACTGGAGCTATCCTCTCCGCTTTTACGATGAATTGATATAGCTCTAGGTTTTAGGCATAGATGTACATCTTTGGACTATTCAAAATATAAGGGTCTTTGACCTGTCCCATTGAATGGTCTACTGTTTCAAAATGTAACATTTTGGTTCGGAATTCAGATCACAATAAAGATGAGCAAGAGGAATTAAAAGTCATTTAAATGCAACATCGCTCAGAGGTGAAGTGTTTAACACAAATTACTTGTACACCACCAAACGAATGTGACCAAAGACAGCACAGCTTGCATTACATTTGGACGGAATATCTTTACGTTTATAAATATATTTTTATCTGTTATAGTTTATGTTTGTAATATGCATTAATTGTCGCTTGCATTCAATGTAGACCCTCAACAAAGAGGGTTTGCTTGGCAAAATGGGATTTAGATGGTTGGAGCCAAATAAGGTCATCTTCAGATTCCCGTATCAAAAGGTTTCCAGGTTGCAATGATCTACGTGACTGGTTTAGAACTACTGGGTTTTTAGTGTAGCCAGATTAATTTATTTACAATGCATCTAACAAGAAATCATTTATATTTTCAATGGCTGCTCTGAGCATCTGACATGGAACTGGTAGACACAGGTTGAACACTATAAGGCCTGCTTTATTGCATGTTTCGTAGTGGTTTCAAACCCACAGTTCACCATGGGAAGGTCATTTCTGTGAAACTGCTCCATATTTCACAGTGTCTACACAATAATTAGGAAACACAGTTTTTTTTAAACGATTGACGATGAAAAGGGTAATGTTAGACTTTTCATCCTTGGGTGGTCTCCCTTAACTTTTTGCCTCTGTTTCCCAGGTTGTTGATGTGTGCTGGACTCTGTTTTTGCTGTTTTTGTTACTCTGGGCACTTCAGCACTGCCAACCAGTGCTAAAGTGCAAGTGCTCCTATACAAAATGTGTGTGCAATTGGTTTATCCATGATTGGCATATTTGATTTACTAGTAAGTCTCTAGTAAAGTGCACTAGAGGTGCCCAGGGCCTGTAAACCAAATGCTACTAGTGGGCCTGTAGCACTGGTTGTGCCACTCACCTAAGTAGCTCTGTAATCATATCTCAGACCTGCCACTGTAGTGTCTGTGTGTGCAGTTTTTAACTGTAAATTAGTCTTGGCAAGTGTACCCACTTGCCAGGCCTAAACCTTCCCTTTTCTTACATGTAAGGTACCCCTAAGGTATGCCCTAGGTAGCCCTAAGGGCAAGGTGCAGTGTATGGCTAAGGTAGGACATATAGGGGGTCATTCTGACCCCGGCGGTCAGAGACCGCCGGGGCCAGGGTCGGCGGGAGCACTGCCGACAGACCGGCGGTGCCCCTCAGGGCATTCTGACCACGGCGGTTCGGCCGCGGTCAGATGCGGGAACGCCGGTTTCCCGCTGCCCTGCAGAATCCTCCATGGCGGCGGAGCGCGCTCCTCCGCCATGGGGATTCTGACACCCCCTACCGCCATCCTGTTACCCGCCAGGAACAGGATGGCGGTAGGGGGTGCCGCGGGGCCCCTGGGGGCCCCTGCAGTGCCCATGCCCATGGCATGGGCACTGCAGGGGCCCCCGTAAGAGGGCCCCACAAAGTATTTCAGTGTCTGCTATGCAGACACTGAAATACGCGACGGGTGCCACTGCACCCGTCCTACCTTCTCACTACGCCGGCTCAATTCTGAGCCGGCGTCCTCGTGGGAAGGTTGATTTGCCCTGGGCTGGCGGGCGGCCTTTTGGCGGCCGCCCGCCAGCCCAGGGCAAATCCCAAAATACCCACAGCGGTCTTTCGACCGCGGAGCGGTATTTTGGTGGGGGAACTTTGGCGGGCGGCCTCCGCCGCCCGCCGAAGTTAGAATCACCCCCATAGTAATGTGTTTTGTAGGTCCTGAAAGTGAAATACTACTAAATTCGTTTTTCACTGTTGCAAGGCCTGTCCCTCTCCTAGCTTAACACGGGGGCTACCTTTAAATCTGGTTAAAGTGCAGATTCCCTTTGGGAGCGGATACACATGTGAGGGTTGGGGTCTCTGAGCTCACAATTTAAAAATATATCTTTTAGTAAAGTTGATTTTGAGATTGTGTGTTTGAAAATGCCACTTTTAGAAAGTGAGCATTTTCTTTCTTAAACCATTTCTGTGACTCTGCCTGTTTGTGGATTCCCTGTCTGGATCAGTTTGACAGTTGGGCTGGTTGCACCTCTCACTAGACAGTGGCACAAAGGGAGCTGGGGTGTAGTCTGCATTTCTTGATGAGCCATCTGTGCTAGGAGGGAGGGTAGGAGTGGACACTTACACCTGAAAGGGCTGTGCCTGCCCTCACACAATGCAATCTCCAACCCCCTAGTGTGTGTCTGGGGCCAGGCCTGGGCAAGGCAGGATTTCACAATCAAGAGAGACTTTCCTTTGAAGTAAGCCTACTTCGAATGGCAAAATGGGTATAAGAAGGGCACCCAAAACCACAGATTTTAGAACACTTCTGGAAACCAAGAGGAACCTCTGCCTGGAGAAGAGCTGAAGAGCTGAGGAAGAAGAGCTGCCCTGCCTGTGACTGTGTTTTGTGGAGCTATCCTGCAGTTGCTGCTTCACCCTGTGCTAGAGGACAAAGACTGGACTTTGTGTTGCCTTCCTTCTTGTGAAGATCTCCAAGGGCTTGATTTAGAGCTTGCCTCCTGTTGTTTGAAGTCTCAGGGACAACAAAGGCTTCTCTCTGCCAGGACCTGGAGCCTCTGGAGAGAATCCTACTCTACCAAGTGGTGCCCATCCAGTTCCTGGGGCCCTGAAAAAAGAAGCCAGCAGCACAAGAGTGAGAAATCCACGCACAGACCGCCGTGCACGGAAAAGATCGACGCAACTCTGGTCTGCGGCTGAAAATCGGTGCTCGCCTGCAACGCGACCGGAAGATCGACGCTCGCGGCTGGAGAAACGACGCACAGCATCGCTGATGGAGGCTAGTGAGATTGCAACCCGTGCTGCGTGGTTTTCGGACCATCGTGTGGCTTAATTTCTGACGCAAACAGCGCTGGGCATGTAAAAACGATGCAAGGCCTGCTCGGGCCCAAAAGTGCTGACCGGATCGACGCATTGCTCTCCTGCGGAGAGAAGAAACGACGCACGCGACCCGACTAAAGGAGATACGATGCAAGGTCTCGCTCGTGAGTGAAATCAACACATTGCAAGCCCTTTTTGATGCATAGTTGCCCGTGCGGGGTTATTTTTGATGCACCCAAGGTACATTTTCACACAAACAGCGTTAGCGTTGTGTTTAAAATTACATAAAGACTCTTTTTGCATTTTTAGTGATAACGTGACTTGTGTATTGTGGATTTTTGTCATTTTGGTCTTGCCATGTTTATTTTCTATTTTACTAAACCTGTGTTGTGTCATTAAGTTACTGTGTGTGTTGGTCCAAATACTTTACACCTAGCATTCTGAAGTTAAGCCTACTGCTCGTGCCAAGCTACCAAGTGGGTGAGCGGGGGTTAGCTGAGGGTGATTCTCTTTTACCCTGACTAGAGTGAGGGTCCTTGCTTGGACAGGTGGTAACCTGACTGCCAACCAAAGACCCCATTTCTAAAAGGTAAACGAGTAAAATGAACATTTACATTCGTATCAGATATGTTTACACTGCAGCTTTGAAGCAAAACATTGTGAACAGCAACAGAGTATCCTCTCCATCAAACTGAAGGTATACGCGCCTCACTTAGAGATGGGTGGACCCTTATTATGTCAATGGCAGAGACTACCCTGTCTCCACTGCAGACATAGGGGGTCATTCCGACCCCGGCGGGCGGCGGGCACCGCCCGCCGGGCGGAAACCGCCAAAAGACTGCACCGCTGTCAAATGACCGCGGCGGTCATTCTAACTTTCCCGCTGGGCCGGCGGGCGATCTCCAAAAGATCGCCCGCCGGCCCAACGGGAAAGCCCCTGCAAAGAGGAAGCCGGCTCCAAATGGAGCGGGCGGATTTGCAGGGGTGCGACGGGTGCAGTGGCACTCGTCGCGATTTTCAGTGTCTGCAAAGCAGACACTGAAAATCTTTGTGGGGCCCTGTTAGGCAGTGAAAAGCAGGCTGGGGCCCTGTTAGGGGGCCCCTGGACACCCGTTCCCGCCAGCCTGGTTCTGGCGGTGTAAACCGCCAGAAACAGGCTGGCGGGAAGGGGGTCGGAATCCCCATGGCGGCGCTCCAAGCAGCGCCGCCATGGAGGATTCCCTGGGCCAGGGGTAAACCGGCGGGAAACCGCCGGTTCCCCTTTTCTGACCGCGGCTTTAACGCCGCGGTCAGAATGGCCCGGGAAGCACCGCCAGCCTGTTGGCGGTGCTTCCTCTGCCCTCCACCCTGGCGGTTTCAAACCACCAGGGTCGGAATGAGGGCCATAATCCTTCGACAGCCTGACAGAGTAAGGGACTTTGGAGTTTTGGCCATGTGTCTGCCCACCTGATTTAGTGTGGGCAAACACATGAGCAGTTTTCACTGTCAATAAGGGTAAGGAGCATGGAAAACTGTAAAATATTCTGCTTGTTATGAGAAAAAACTCTCATGGCAAGGCGCACTGTTTTTAAAAATTTAAATAACAAAAATAAACATTGTAAGTTTGCCATGTGGCTCCTTCATGTTGATGAATAAGTCTGTTAAACTTTGACAGCATTGACAAGACCACCATAACAGCAGTTCCTGCCAGTATTAGAGACGTCCATTGGACTGGTGGACATCTCAGAATTTGGTAGGCGGGGATCCGTCAGGGCAATGGAGGAATTAACGCCATCGCCCTGAAAGAGTAAAATGCTGCCCACCAAACTCTAAATCAGTATGTTACTTTTAAAGGTAAAAAAATAGGACATAGTTACTTACTGAAAAACCATCATGAATATGCTCCATTGTTAAAAGTGAAAATAGTCACCAAAATACAACACTCTCTGTCAGGTTTAAAAGCCTTTGACTGCATGATGAGGTTCAGGTCTATGGTGCATAAATGCTTTATGCTCCCTACCCATCTGCACTACCATTTCGAGTACACTAAAAATGAGTACAAATTCAAAATCCTCGAATATGTTTTTAGCATCTCCCCTTATGGCTTAATTGGTAAAAAAAAAAACACACAGATGCATTAATCCAAAGTTTTTCGTAGGAGCAATCTGGTGGCACTACTTAATAGTGCTGTTGCTGAATTTCATGGCTGCCTAGTCTTAATTCCTTATTTTTCCTCTATTTGCCACCTCTCAATCTTTCCTGTCTCTTTAGTTTATTTTGCAGATTCTTTTTCACAGTGTTTCCTTGTCTTCTCTTACTCCTTTTTATGTCCCGTATTGTCTTTTGGTCTTTTTTCCGTCACATTCTGACAATGAAAACCAGCTGGTGCCCATCACCTTCAACCACCAACACAAATTAAGCATTGGCCTGCTCTAATGTCACAGAGTGTATCTACAGTTGCTCAGTAACAACGTATACTACAAGGAACTGTTCACTAAAATAATCACTAAAAAAAGGAGATATACAAATATTCAATCTACCCAGATATTTCCTAAAGTGACATAACCTCAGAAATCTACCTAGGTGATTCCATGCCCTTATCGTTCTTTCACTGTAGTTCAAATTAAAAAATCAAACCCTCAAGGTAAAAAACAAGAAAACAAGCCTGTAGTTTAAAGCAATAAAATACCACACCCAATTCTAAATAGCGGCAATGAACATCCAATAGAGCAAGAAGTATTTAGAAGGCTCATATACCTTCAGGATAGACACTGCTATTCCTCTCCCAGAAAGTATACCACAGGACATTGTAGAGTAATTCCCAATATCTTTCCTGCTGAAATACTCTGCACTAATGACAGGATACTCTAAAAAAACATTTTCCAAAAAGGGCTGCAGAATTCTTGCAACCAATGACAATCTTGTCTTCAAACATTTAAATGCGAGCTTCATCAAGATGTAACTGTTTTGCTGACATATAATGAGCAGCACTTTCAAACGTTTAAAAAAAGATTTAGGGCCTGATTTAGAGGCTGGCAGTAACGGTCCGCCGTCAACTTTTCAACTGAAAACCCTTCCGTCGTTAAGCCAGTCCACCCGCCGTAATTAGATGTTGGCGGTCCCATAGATGAAAACCCGCATTGGAACTGCTGCCTCCACCAAGAAATACTGCCCGCATTGATGGCGGGAGAGACCCCAGCCACCCTTCCTGCCATACGGATTTGGATGTGCCTTTCTCCAAGAAGAAAGTGTCTGGTTGACCTACATGTCTAAGTTAGAGGATTGGGGGGGAAAAGAGTGAAAACTCACCTTTTTTCCCCCTTAGTCCCCTGTTTTTGACTGGACTGGATGGTGCAAATCCTGTCATCATTGATACCGTAGACCCACGGAAAGAACACAACCCCTCCATCACCGCACACAAAGGCAGAGACAGTGTACATTGGGTGCGCACTGCCCAGTAGGTCAGGACCACTGCAGGCATATACATGTTGTAGTAATTTTTTTAATCACTGTGACATGCATATGGTGGCGACATAAGTGGGTCAGACATGGAATGGGACACACTGGTACACAACACATATCATACACATACACACAAGTATCATCATGGTGCCAGTACTCTTTGGCAAATGATGCTGGACTCACAATGATGGTACATTCACACCTGTCAACTGTGTCTATGTGTGCTCATTGCCAGGGGACATGTACCTGTCATGTTGTGCTGCTAGTTGTGTGTGTGAGTCAGTATGTTTATGTGTGTGTGTGTGTGTGTGGATTGGCTGGGAAGCTGGAGTTGGTGATGTGTTTGTGTCTGTATATGTGTCACTTGTATGTGAGATTGATGTTGTATATGTTGTGTTGCCGTGAGCCAAATTCAGGTGAGTGTGATAGTTGTGTGGTGGAAGTTGTTGTGATGTGTGTAGGTGTGCTTGTATGTGAGTGTGTTTGGGTAGATCAGTGTGAAGTGATGTTGGTTGTTGTGGTTGTGTCATGTGCGGGCGCAGTGTCAATGGTGTATATGTTGTGTCATGGAGATATGTCAATGTGTGTTTTTAGCATGTACGGGTTGTGTTGTATTTGTAATGGATGGTGTGTATGTAGTGTGGCAAGCAGTGTGCAGCGCAGGGGAACACCTATGGCTAACGGACAGTGTGTGTGTGTGTGTCACTTACTGCTATTCCATTGCCGCAGCCATTGTATGAAGTCCATTAGGTCCAACCGTCGTCTCCCTCTGTCTGCAATCTATCGCTGTTCTCTGCTTGCAGAGCTCTAACATCTAAATGTGGCGGGCAGGGTTCCAGTGTTGACATGGCTTGGTGGTAACACGCGAAGATCTAAATCAGGCCCTAAGATTGTTATGGTAGGGTATTTATTTTTAGCAATGGGGAAAATTGTGATGTTATTTTAAGGAGATGATGTGGTTTTACTATCCTTGACTGAACTTTCTATGGTCAGTGGGTTTTGAAAATGACTGCACAATCAGCTGACAATTAGTGATCTGAAAAATGGTGGTCTCTTGGAGAGTCTAGCTTGGGGTAATTTATATGTAAATGTAATTACCCCAGAAGTATGACGGGCTGTGTACATTAAATTCAGACTAGGCACTTAATTTGCCCTTACACACATAAATGTAGCAAGTAAATGAAACAGTGTCAGAAATAAAAAATGCTGTTGCACTTGTGGACTTGAATGTAGAGAAGCCTTGTTGCCCTTTTTTGAGTTCTTTTTTACTAAATCGTGTAGTATTTAAAGAGACAGTGGGTGTCTTTATGCAAGAGTAATGGATAATTAACTTGCAGGATATTTTGTCATTTTCATTACATAGTGAATAAATAGTGAAATTGTAATGATTGTTTTCATTTTATGCTGGATTCTAGTTTTTTTTTAAATTATATGTTGTTATGCATTTTTTAAAGTACAGCAATGGTTTTCATAATTTTACCAAATAAAGTGTCATAAAAAAAAAAGGTAAGGCTTGTATGGAGCATAAATCTAAATGCCTTTAGACTTTCTAGAAAAACTGCAATGAATACACATATGTCTTTTTAGCAATGCCTTTATAAAATTATCAAATAGTTTAATAACAACAAGCCAAACTGTTAGAAAAGGGGCTTCTGTTTGGCTAGGGTAGGAACTTCAGCCTGGCAGAACCCACCATTCTAGTCAGGGCGAGTAAGTTACACACCAAAGATAACCTGTACTCACCCCTGTTAGCTTATAGAGTACAAGAGCAACCCAAATGTTCACATGAACTTGGGTTTAAACATCTCAATGAAAAACATTCACACAAAACTGACTTATGAATAATATGTGATCAAGCAGTACTGCCTGCTACTGAATTATTCAGAAAGCAGTACTCAAATTTAGACAGTTGAAGAGTCTGTCAATAATATATAGTGCCACCAGTATGTATACAAAAATACCTTCATTTATTATAATACGTTTTGGGACAAACGTGAAAGACTGAAATCATAACACATTAGAGAGAAAATATTAACAAAAGTGCACCTCAAGTGAGAAAACACCACTGAAACAGGACATTGAAAAATCACTGTTTTTTCTACAATAATTCTAATCTATATAATCTACCTGTAATAATTGATGTGTAGATGAGAATTCAAAAGGCAGCCACTTTAATATTTCAAATAAATGCATCCATAGGGCAGTTCCCCTTGTGGGATAATCTAATAGGTGGGTCTGTCTTGTTTACTGTCAAAGACGTTTTGACCCTTCAAGAGAATACCAGGGTCTCATCAGGGCAAGGGATAACTTGGGGAACTAACGTAGGGAAAATGTTAGAGGGATGAGAAACATACAGTGGGAAGAATCTGTAAAAACCATAATGATAGAAAAGTGGGAAGTAGATACTTGTGACCACACAAAAGGGCTGTATTGGATGCAATTCCTGGGACAGAGGCTGTTTTGGGGCAAAATGTGTAGTACCTAGAGTGAAAAATAGAAATCAAGCCTCATGGAATACAAGGAAACAAAATATAGCAAGACCATGCATAGTGTCCTCAACTAGAAAGGCTTACCAAGTATATAAGTCTAATCAGGCGCCTCAGGAATGATGGGATGCTCGCAGTTATCTGTGGGTTCAGCAAGAATCAGAAAAGGGAACACAGAGACAAGGAAATACATCAAGTCAGTATGGAATAAACATTTTTTTTCGATACAAGGAAGTGAATAATGTAAAAAATACCCTTGTTCAATCGGGTGCAGCCCAATGAGCTAGCGTGCTTTGGTAGCAGACTGTTCAACTGTCTGAATATGAGTACAGCTTTCTGATGACTGTGTAGGAGATGGTCCTGCTTGATTGCATATTATTCATAAGTGAGTTTCATGTGAATGTTTGTTGTACATTGAGACACCCCTGCTAGCTTGGCACGGAGCAGTCAGGCTTACCCCAAAGGTCATGTGTGAAGCATTTGCCCAACACACTCACACCAGTGACACAATAAATATACCACAAAAGAGACACCATACAAGTTATACAAAAATAATGTTCTTATATTGTCAATATATTTCACCAACCAACAACATCATAGCTAGAGGTATTGTATGGAAGGTACCAATCCTATACATATATCATAGATCGAAATAGCATAAAACATAAGCATTGCACATGTCCTACAAGGACTGACAACATGGTCATTACTCCGGTCTTGCAAGCATCTACATGACATGCTTCCTAATCCCAGATCGGGATAAAACATACCCACTGTTCAAATGTAGAACGCACTGTCATAGAGCTGATTATTCAACCCCAAATTATGTACATTAGTGAACAAGGGCAGGAAACTATCACCGTAAAATCATTGCCACTAGTGGCTATTTTTACCCAAAGAGCAACTGTACAGTAAGGAAGTTACTACGGTGAATATGATCATTGGAAAAGGGGGGACACCTGCCCGCCCATCAGACAGCTCACAGTGAGCTTGGTGAGCCCCTCATGCAGGTGGAGACAACACTGTCCACTCCTCAGTGGTAGCCAGACACATTCATGACCCCCTCACAAGGACCCCGGTGGGTCAGAAGCCCTCTGTGATGGTTAAGTAAGGCCTCCCCCATGCTCTTGTCACCATCAGGCGGGGGATCACCAAACAGTGTTGAGTGTCACATGTCCCAGAAGGGATTGGGGCTGCCACCCATGTGCTTCCTTCATTGCCGGGTGGCCACCCCAAACTAGTACCTTTCCGGGGGTCACTGCAGTCTCACGAAGGGGGCCGGGGCCCTCAGATGCAGAGCCTGGTTGTAAACCGTGCTACGGGCTGATGGAGAGGGCCCCCTTGAAGTGCGGTGTTGCGCCTCTGAAGTCAAGGAGCAGCTGACAGCAGCACAAAATACAGAAAAGTTGAGTCATTTGGGCCACTCAGTAGACACCAGGCAGCAGGGCAAACACAAGAAGAGCAGTCCAGGTGAGTCTTTTGTGCAGGAAACTATCAGTGTAGACCAGCAGTCCTTCTGGCAGAGGTTCCATCACAGTTTCAACAGTGCTCTAAAAATCAGGGGGCTACAGCCCCTCTACTTATACTCAGAAATGCCTTTGTTCAGGGTGTAACTTCAGAATAGCCCTTTCAAGTCAAGCACAACACCCTTTCAACCCAGCCCTTTCTCCAGACAGAAGTAGGGGGTACTAAGACTATTGTGTGAGGGCAGGACACAGCCTATTCACATGTAAGGTGTGAACAACACTCCCTCTCCCCAGCCCAGGAAGACTATCAGTATGCAGATGCCTCTTCTGTCACACACCCAGCCCCTCTTGTGTGGTGGCTGTCTGGAAAGAATTCCCCAAGTGGAACTGTCACTCTGCCCCAGGCGTGGATTGGAGTCAGGCTGCAAAACAATAGAGTTATTAGCACAGAGAAGTGCCCTCTTTCTGCATTTCTACAATGGTAATAAAAAGTCCACCTACACCTATAAACAGGATTTCTCACTGCCATACCAAACATACAAAACATGCCCACACTACTGTTCATAGATCAGAAGATACCACTTAGACATATGTAAGGGCATTTCCAATGCAATCCTATGAGAGTAGCAGCACTCACAGTAGTGAGTAATAAATAGACTGTTTGTGCAACTAGGACATGGAACACCTAAACACATATATCCCATCTTTTACATACAGAGCACACTGCCCGTAGGGCTATCTAGGGCCTACCTTTGGGGTGACTTAGGAGTAGCAAAAAGGAAGTTTAGGCCTTGGCAAGTAGTTTGACTTGCCACGTCAGTGTGGCACTGAACTGCTCACACAGGCCTTACAGTGGCAGGCCTGAGACAGGTTTGAAGGACTACTTCTGTGGATGGTGCAATCTGTGCTGCAGTCCCATTAGTAGCATTTAATTTACTGGCCCTGGGAATATGGTACACTACATTACAAGGGACTTACAGGTAAATTAAGTAAACCAAACAGGTGTAAGTCAATTAGACTATGTTTTAGGGGAGAGAGTGCATGCACTTTAGCACTGATTAGCAATGGTAAAGTGCCCAGAGTCCTTGAGCCAACAAAGAGAGGGGCAGAAAAACAGGAGGAGAAAGACAAAACAATTGGGGGATAACCTTGCGGAAAGAGCAATTTCCAATACCAACAAAATAGTAGCTTAATAAAATTTGATGGGTAAAACATTTTCCCTATGTTTCAGGTGGTACAGCTGTTAATCAAAAGCTTTTAACTTGAATGTAGGATTCTACATCACTTCCTGGTAAAAGTGAAGTCTTTCTGGTCGCACGAAACGTCCTGCCTACAAGTATATTTTCCAGAAAAGTCATGTTTCACAGAAGTGGTTACCATATTGAAAGTGTGCATTTTATTACATTTTCAGTAGGGGTATTATTCCCATCCATAAAAACAAGACCAATCTTTGTTTTATATAACTCAAAGTTGCCATACTGCCCCAATACATTTTAATCACAAACTATAATAGGTAATGTAGAAGCACTATAAAACAATCACACATTAGCAATTGCAGACTGCCTGTTAAAAAAGAGATGACAAAAGATAAGAAAAAACTAATCAAAACAGTCAGCTTGTGATTCTTTGAGAGCCACTGTCAAAGCTGTGCTACAATAAAGGCAGATCACCTGGGTTCTGTTTTTAAGTGCCTGCACAGGCACAGGAGCAGATGACAGAGGTGGGGTGAACTAAGGCCCTGATTTATACTTTTTTTGCGCCGCATTAGTGTCATTTTTTTATGCATAAGTGGCGTAAACATGACGCTAATGCAGTGCAAAAAAAGTATAAATCAGGGCCTAAGTATTGGAGAAGCCTATTAGAAATGAAGGAAACAAGTGCACAGAGAACAAACTCTGGGGCATATTTACGATGAATTGGCATAGGGCAGCACTGGAAGTATTTTTGCTGAGCTGCACTACGCAATTCAAAAGGGCAGGAATGCACCGTATTTATGAGATATGGTGCATTCCTGTCCTTTCAGCCAGTGCCATAGCACAACAGGCACCCTTACACCATGGTGCTATGGTGTCTGCGTTGATGGCAGGAATGTTTTTGTGCAGGAAAGAATACTTTCCTGCACAAAAACAATCCAAGGATGCTTTTACCTCTTTTACCTCACACATAGAAAGAGGAGAAAATGATGGAAATAAAGATATTTCTCCTTGCTGTGCCTCCCCAGTTTTGATACATTCCCAGGTTTACAGATCCTTGTAAATACGACAAAAACTATAGATGTTGCGTGGGAAAACCTACCACAATGCTCATGGAATGCGCCCTGACTCAGTATAAGGCAGCGCAGCAACTTGCACTGTGTTCCCTTACACCATATTTACGAGGCCATGAAAATCCATGCAAAGTGGATTTGTGTGGCCTCTCAGATATGGGTCTGCACTCTGTGCCACCGGAGCGTCATGAAAAATGTTGCACTGGCTGCACAAGGAGCTTGTAATAAAGCCCCAAACTCTTCCAATTTGATGATCATATTTTTGATGAAAATAATCAAACAACGATCACATTTGACTCGCTTCCATATTCTTTTTGTTTATTTCTTTGTTTAGTTGAAAATATGGGGGGTTTATGTGTGTGTGTGTCTGTGTCAAACTTAACATTTTAGGTTAGTTGAATCTCTTATGGTTGACATTCCTAAATTAGTCTTTTTATAATTGACTAATTAACAAATACATATTTTTTTGGGCCAGTAAGAACATGTTTTTATCTTCCAGGCTTTAAATGTTATCTTGACAGAGCTCTCAAAGACGATGGATGAAGATATGGAAGAGCTTTTTGAATATGAACGAAAAATGGAGTCAGCGGAATTTTTTTAATGAGTCCTGCCTGTTTTACTACCTATCACTAATTATTCTTTTACATGTTATTTCTAAATAAAAAAACAAACATAAATAAATTGTAAGTGTTATACAAATTCTAACATGGTTATGGATTATGTTTTTGAACCCATGCCACCATAACAAAGGTTCAATCGCATTGTGAGCTTGAAGATAACTTGAAGATAACTGGGGCTAGCAAATAAGGGTGAACATAATTAGTTTCAACCAAAAAACATGAAAAGTAAAACAATCCACTTTTAAATAGACATATCTTATCTCAGTAAAGAAATATGTATTCTTTAAAATAAATTACCTATTATGGTTGGATCTAAAAAAGACACCGAGCACTTTTGTGTGCAACGCTCAGGGCCATTACTGTCACCAAGTCTCGTCAGATTTTGGCAACAGCTCATATCTTCATCACACAAAGGCCCATATTTATGAAAAAGTAGCGCATCAGCTCTGATGTGCCACTTTTTCTGTGCCCCCCTACCGACACCTAACGTCACCATGGTTGCGCCCTATTTATAATACAGCGCACCATGGCGGTCGTTAGCACAGTAGCATAAAAAATGTTGACACTATTGTGGCGTTTTGCTACACTAGCATCAAAAACTTTTACACTGGTGTGGCAAAGTTCAAGGAGGCCCATAGGTTTCTATGGGTGCGTCATTTTAACGCCTGCTTTGAGCAGGCATTGAAAATGATGCCAAAAAAGGCGCAGTGAAATCTGTTAAATTTCATGTTGCCATTTTTGTGGGCCTCCTAGGATCGGAACACCCACCTTGCATACATTATGCCTGGCTCAAGGGGCTACAAAGTGGTGCAATGCATGCCTTACGCCACTTTGTAAATATGGTGCGGGAAAAGGCTACCTTAATGTTACAAAAAGGGCGCTAGGGCAGCGCAAGGGCAGCACAAGGGGGTCTTAAATATGCCCCAAAGGTTTTTACACATCTACTGTAAGAGATTGGGTTATTAGGTGGTCAGGATGTGAGTCCTACACAAGTAATAGGTCCACATTTGTCTTCTTATGGGTAGTGGTGTAGCTTGGACAGTAAGACTTGGAGGAAGTGAGCGTCAGAGTTTACAACAATCGTGCTGGCATATTATGTTAAAATAAATGAAATTAGAAGCTCGGCACATGGGGGGATCTAGGAGGCAGTGTAAAGAGAGAGGAGTGGGGATTGTTTGGGTACTTTTTTCAGCATGTTTTAAGATCATGAAACAGAGACGAGCAAGTGTGTGTGTACACTTTTGTTTAAGTGTGTAAAACTCCTAGGTAGAATTTGATAGGCACCTCACCATACCCGAATGAAAGCATCTGTATCCAGCAATTAATTATAGAATTGATTTACCCGGGGAGGAGAGGAGGGTGCTTGAGGCAGTTTGATCTCTTATAGTTTTCCATCAATTATGGGTTTCTCAAATTACAGTTTCCCCAGCAACATTGAATAGAGTACCAAACGTTTCTTACATTTATGAACTTTTGTACTTTGCCAAACTCTAATGGAACAAAAATGTTTTAATGAAAATCATTAACAGCAGAATAACAGAGGGATACTAACACTTTGTCCACCTCACAGTGATTTTTCCACCTCTTCCCCTTACACTTACTGGCTCATTTTCTCTTTTGAGATTTGAGGTTCTTATACATCCTTTCTTTCTTTTTGGTCACTATTTTCCAATTGCACTCTTTTTCCTTCTCGTCCTTTTTCTCTTTTGCTCTGCTTCAGTCCTCAAAAATGAGTGTTGATGCCTACAAGCAGCAACTACCGGCACAAATTGAGCACTGCTTACATTATATAGTTGATCTCCATTTGTATAAATCTATTTTTATTGTTTAAAAAAAAAAATGATATCACAAACAAGATAGTAAGCAGCATCATCAAGCACAGTTACAGCTGACCTGCAACCCATCAACAGTATATCAACTCTTATGGTTTCAGCACTCGTTCGGCAGCAGAAGGTGGAGCAACTATCAGCTCAAGCGATTGCAGGTCACAGTTGTCAAGCTTAGACATTATGGCCCATATTTATACTTTTTGACGCAAACCAGCACCGGCGCTGGTTTGCGTCAAAAAGTTTACCGCCAGCTAACGCCATTCCTACGCCCCTTGCGGCGCCTTATTTAAGGAGTGACGTTAGCCGGCGTTGCGGACTGCTCTGAGTAAAAAAAAATTACTCAAACCAGGCAGTGCCGGCGTAGGGGAAAATGGGGGTTGTGCGTCAAAAAATGGTGCAAGTCAGGTTTGAGGCAAAAATCATGCCTAAAAACCGGACTTGGGACATTTTTTGACGCTCAACCCGCATCTGTCCCCTGGGCATGGTTATTGGGCACAGTGGCATATAGGGGGGCCCAAATTAGGCCCCACCTATGCCACTTTAAAAAAAAAAAAAAAACTTACCTCAACTTACCTGTACTTACCTGGGATGGGTCCCCCCATCCATGGGTGTCCTCCAGGGGTGGGCGAGGGTGGCAGGGGGTGTCCCTGGGGGCAGGGAAGGGCACCTCTGGACTCCTTCCATGGTTAGAGACCATGGAAGTGAGCCCACAGGTCCCTTAATGCCTGCCCTGACCCAGGCGTTAAAAAACGGCGCACATCAGGCTGTGCGCCGTTTTTTAAGTCCCGCCCTCTCCTGTGCATCAAAATGACGCAGGAGTATAAATAAGGTGCACAGGCCTTAAAGTCATTTTTTGGGCGGGAGCGCCTACCTTGCATGCCATTAACGCAAGGCAGTTTCCCGCATCCAAAAAATGACTCACACAGAGGAATTTTGACGTCTGCGGGCTCGGGCGTCAAAGTTTAAATATGGTGCATGGTTTGCGCCGAATGAGCGTCAACATTTTTGATGCACATTCCGCGCAAACAGAGTATTATTATGCCCCCATATCATCAGTAATTAGATGTAGGTTGAATCTTATAGATCCAACTGGAGACCACATGCATTAGTAAAGTAGAAAAAGAAGATTCTCCTATGAGAAAATAGAACAACAGTAAGAAAAGGATACCAAAAGCTTAGACATCCCCCGCCATTGCCCGAACTCAGCAAGTTAAAGCAAAGGGAACATGCTTGCACTAGAAAACATGCAAAGTGAAAACCTGAAGGAACTTGCATAGGCAACACAAAAGGATGATGGGCGGAGTGCAGAACAATGCAAATACTCACCCCCAGTCACAGATCTGTTTTTAATCCATCGTTCTTTTGCTCACCATGCCACTCCAGTTTGGACCCGGCCAAATGCAAATCAGTCTTGACCCTGTTTCCAATGGGAACAGTCCAGCCCGAACTGCTAGGCCAGGTCCTCCCTGGACCGGAAACAAGCATCCTGGGACCGGTTTCAGGGTATCACCCTTCATCAGCCAGGCTAGCTTGAATCCATTGGAACAGTGAGCAAGGGACCCACGTCTGGGCATGTCCTTCCCACTTAGGGCAACGCAAAAGGATGATGGACAGAGTGATGAACAATGCAAACACTCACACACAGTCACAGATCTGGGTTTAATCCATCGTTCTTTTGCTCACCATGCCACCCTAGTTTGGATCCAGCTATATGCAAATCAGTCTTGACCCTGTTCCCAATGGGAATAGTCCAGCCCGAACTGCCAGGCCTGGTCCTCCCTGGACCAGAAACAAGCATCCTGGGACCGGTTTCAGGGTATCAACCTTCATCAGCCAGGCTAGCTTGAATCCAATGGCACAGTGAGCAAGGGACCCACGTCTGGTCATAGCCTTCCCACTTAGGGCAACTTTGGCAACACAAAAGGATGATGGTCGATTGCTGAACAATGCAAACACTCACCCCCAGTCACAGATCTGGGTTTAATCCATTTTTCTTTTGCTCACCATGCCACCCCAGTTTGGACCCAGCCACATGCAAATCAACCTTGACCCCGTTCCCAATGGGAACAGTCCAGCCCGAACTGCCATGCCAGGTCCTCCCTGGACCAGAAACAAGTATCCAGGGACCGGTTTCAGGGTATCACCCTTCATCAGCCAGGCTAGCTTGAATCCAGGGGCACAGTGAGCAAGGGACCCATGTCTGGGCATACCCTTCCCACTTAGGGCAACTTTGGCACCACAAAAGGATGATGGACGCAGTGCTGAACAATGCAAACACTCACCTTCAGTCAAGGAAAACTGCTGGGCCTCTATGCACAACAGTCAATTAATGTGGGGCGTGATCAACTGCCATGTTGTCTCTGCCATCATAGAGTTGACCTCCATTGGAAACATTTTTTGATTACTAAATCTTCTGAGTCCCATCACAACTTGTGTGCTTGTTTTCTGACTACAGTACTATGTGGAAGTTAGTGAAATGCATTTATTTATCAGTCTTATTGTTTGGTATGTTACTAAACATATAACACTCATATTTCTCTGGATATTTATGCTGCTTCTGAGGATATGCTCCAAAGGATAACACAATTATATCTAAGGAAATTGTGTGTACCCTTCTGGGTACACCACTTCTTTTGGCAGTGTGGTAGTTCAGCCATGACTCACATCAAGACTGTAACTTATCTGTCATGCTGTGACAGTCGGATTGCCTTTGCATAATTGAGTTCCATGACTGGTTACGTCACGGTGCAATTTACTATACTTGAGATATCAATAAGAGTTAAATTATGCATAACATCACTTCTACTATACTGCTATTTGGGAATTGACATTCTTATGTATGTTTGGCACAAAGGGTCTCATCTAGGAGTGTGGCCGAGGCTTGAAGGTTTATATAACTACATTGGGAAAAATAAATTTGTAAACTACACCTACCTCATTCACTGGAGGCCCAAGTTCATGTATATTGTAATAAAATTGCCACAAGTGCACATATCATGTCATAAAATGAGGAGATAAGCCATTCCATTCATGTAATATCCGGACACAGAAGAAATGTAGCCAAGTGTTCACATAACGTTGTCTTTATCCTCTCATATCAACACACCTGTCCTCCGCAGTTTTCCTAGATTAGACAGCCCCATCAACTATCAATCCCAGAACGTCCCTCGCCCCACCGAGATTCCATGGCACGATAACACCCAGCAACCTTCCACAATAAGCACTGTACAATGCAACATAACACATATCTTCCCCCTTAACAACACAATTAGACTAAACAGACAACATAGCTTAAAACATGAACACCTAAAAATTTTCACGTGGCGACAATTAATACATATACATGAATAGAAATACATCTTACAGTATCTACAACTTATGTTATTCAAACATTTAACCCTATCCATGTGGAAACAGAAGCATATACCTGAAGAGCTAAAACATTTCGTACGTGTTTAAATATTTAGGTCTACCAACATTCCTTCCGGGTCTGTGAACTCTTTCGCATTCATCAACCCCGTTATGTACACGAGTACCACCACTCTGACCTTGACCACATGGGGCAGCACCACCCAGCTCCAAGTTTCATTTCCACATGTATTTCGACTCTCATGTTGACCTAGACCATTTCCTGCTCTCTCACCTGTACCCGCATCCTGAAAGCCTCCACCTCCACTGATCCTTGAGAACCTCTGTTCACCACCAATCTCTCTACCACCAAAATACCCATCAAAACCGAATCATCTTCCCGTGTGAACACCTGTGTGCAAATCCCTTGAATCAACCTCAAAACCATCAGCAAACTTTACAATGTATCTTTTATTCGCCATTTTCCATTCTCCACCATGACGGAGTGCTTAGCAACTCTTACTACCCTAGTGACAGGATAAAACTTTGAGCCTCCCACATCATGCTTGTTAAGGTCGCCTCACTTTTACTTTCCCCCTCACAAAATTGTACATCCTTTACACTTTTGAGGCTATTATATCTCATTTTGCTCATAGCTTGTACTCTTTCCACTCTTGCACTGACTCATTCAATATCGGGAGTAACCTCACTTCTCATTGTTTCATGCACCACCGAACCAGGAGACAATTAATTGAATGAATGTCTACCTTTCAACAAAACAAAAGGAGCAACTCCCATCTTGGAATGGGGCATGTTGTGATAACACCAAATTCTTTCTGCCACACCCTCTTGAACCTATCCCCCAACCAGATTAGCCATTGGAATAGTCTCCTTGAACAACCTATTCACCCTTTTAAATAAACCATTCCCTTGCGGACTATATAAAGCAGTAGTTAATTGTTTCACATTGAAGCTCCTCAAAAACTCAACCATGCATGCGACACGAACTGAACACCCTTGTCCGTAACTAGAAGTGCATGAATTCCCTCTCTATGAAATAACTCTTTCAAAAACTCAATCACGCTGTTCATATTCGGCTCCCTCAAAAACTTGTATACAATCCATTTAGAATGATAATCCACAACAATCAAAACATATATCTTACCTTCTTTCTGACCCCCAATGGGGCCAATAAAATCCATACCAAGCTTCTCCCAAGGTCTGTCAGGGAATTGTACCAGGCATAACGGCACCTCCCTAGTATGCATCCGCTTGTGAGAACCTTTACACTCACTGCAATTTCTTACCATCATCTCCACTTTGCTATCCATACCTGGCCACCTAAAGTACAAACGCAACCGTTTCCTAGTGCTAGTAATCCCCACGCGTCCTCTATCAGCCAATTTAATTCATCTGCACCTCAATTCACTTGGTGGAACCAAATGTTTTCCCCTCATCACCAGGTTATCTTCCACATTCAATTCCTCTTTTACTTTAAATTATGATCTTAATTCTTCTGATACTAGATTTTCTCCCAGCCAGCCTTCACAAACGCATTTCCTAATGAGTATGTGACAATTATTCCTACTCACAGCTTCCTTCCAGGATTATTTAGAAATGACTTCATCCAACACGAACAGCCCATCAATCATACCAATCACAACTTCCTCATCTTCATCTCCTACTTTCTCTGCAGTACTGTGTACCGGACATCTGGAAAGAAAATCCACTCTGCAATTTTTCCCACCAGCCACGTGTCTCATCTTAAAGTTAAATTCATACAACTTAGACAACAATCTTGTAAGTCTAGGCCTGGTATTATTAATACTCTTGTCATTCCACAAATATACGAAAGGCTTATGATCAGTGACCATTGTAAACTCTCTATCCCACAAGTATGTTAAAAAGTGATTTGCACCCCAGACGCAAGCTAATGCTTCTCTCTCAATTTTGCTGTAATTCTTTTCTGCCTAGAAAGAGATCTGAATGCAAAAGTAATTGTGTGCTCCTTGCCTTCAACCATTTGGCTCAACACTGCACCCAACCCTACTCCATTAGCATCAACAGTAACTATGGATGATACCTCATCTCGGAAGGGTTGAAGAGCCGGGGTTATATTATCAGAGTTTTAAGTGTAGAAAACACCTGTACTCAAACATCTTCCCACTCAAACTTTGATCCACTCTTTAGAAGCTTCCTCACAGGTTCAGTTTGGAACGCAATATTCTGTGCAAACCGAGAGTAATACTCACACAGACCAAGAAATTACCTTAATTGGTCTTTTTCTTTAGGTGTAGAACATTGGGCAATCACCATTAAAAGATCTTCTTTAGGTAAAATTCCCTGAGCTGAAATTTTGTGCCCCAAGTAATCCACAGTCTCAAGCATAGATCTACATTTTTCCTTCTTCACTGTGATTCCATGATCCGCCAATACTCCCAGTACTTTGTCCAACTTGCCTAAATGCTTTAGAACTGACTTAGATCAAATTAAAATATCATCCTGATATGCCAACACCCCTTCTTCATTACTAAGGAGTTGATACATGAGTTTTTAAAAAACGGACGCCACAGAGGCTAACCCAAACGGCATTCGTAAAAAGCGGAATACCCCATATGGTGTAACAAAGGTAGTCAGGGAACGAGAATCCTTGCTTAGTTCAACCTGATGATATGCTGATTAAAGGTCAATTGTGGAAAATATTTTCATTCCCCCCAACTGTGCCAACATATCCTGGATTCTCGGTAAAAGGAAACAGTCCACTAAAATATTCTTATTGAAAAATCCTAAGTCCACACATAACCTAAAATCACCTGACTTCTTAATCACCACCACAATGGGTGTACGCCATTTTGATGAGTCTACTGGTTCTATAACCCTTCACTACAGAGATTATGTAAATGTTCTTTAAGTTTTCCTCTGATGCTTAGTGGCACACCGCATACCTTGTGTACAACCGGAACAGCTCCTGGCTTGAGTATCATTTTCTGTTCATACCCCTTTAACAATCCTAACTTGTCTCTAAAGATAGTCTCATGGTTGTTAAAAACATCTTGTAAAGAATCTAACTTTACCTCAACCTTTTCCACTAACGCAATTGGGTGATCCGAGCCTGGTCTAAGTGCAATTTCAAATTGTCCTTGGTCTCTCCATCCCAGGATATTATAACCTCTCTTAGCCACATATATTTTTGTACTTATGATCTTATACTGATATTTGATCTCATCATGAAAAAAACCCATCATGTCTATCTCTTGACCATCAAAAGCAATGATCTTTATATCAGGAGGTAATAAGGTACTAATTTTTTAGTCTGAATAATAACTCTCATCTGATATAATAGTAATTGGAGAACCCGAGTCTACCATTACATCCATAACCACCTTCCCAATCGTCACTTTACATATGAGATCTTTAGATGAACCTGAAGCAGGTTTGGAAGGTGTGTAAGAGTCAGAAAATGGATCAAGTACCAGTAAACACTTCTTTTTAAGATCAAGAACATCCACATCTTTATGCCATAAAGGTTTTTGCGATTCAACCAACATGACTTTTTGTGAATTCTTACACACCCGTGCAAAATTACCTGTTTTTTTACATTCCATACACATCTTCTCCAGTGCCGGACAATTAGTTGCATTAGCTATGGGTGATTTAGATCCACACCTTGAGCAAAATATACTCCTATTTGTTTTCCTCATTTAATTCAGTCCAGATATAGCTCCTTTAACCTTGGGTATCACAATGTTGACGGTATCTGCTTGTGCAATTTTTGTTTTGCTTAATTCTTTCGTGCTAT
The DNA here is from genome assembly GCF_031143425.1 of Pleurodeles waltl. Lineage (NCBI taxonomy): Eukaryota > Metazoa > Chordata > Amphibia > Caudata > Salamandridae > Pleurodeles > Pleurodeles waltl. The sequence goes on along the minus strand of NC_090440.1, from coordinate 1,451,188,855 downwards.
AAGGGACTGTTCAATGGCCCTCGCGATCTCCAGTGTCTTTTGTTCAATGTGGGATTTCTACTACATAACATTTTCTCCTGAATTCTACTATCATAACAATTTACTACTAATTGATCTCTAAGATATTGATCTAATGGTCCCAAAAGTTCACACGTAGAAGCTAATACCCTTAATACGGCTATGAAGCTGTCGATAGATTTGTGTTGAAATTGTTTCCTTGTGAAGGATTTGTGCCGTTCCACTATGATGCTAAAATCATCCTTGAAATGGTTTTCTAGCTTGTAGACTGCCTCAGTAAAAACATCCCATTGGTTAAAAGATGAAGGTTGCTTCTGTGGTTGGTTATTGTTGTAAAATGGGTTATTGGTAAGGGCAGGTAAGTACCTACACTTAGCAATAGTCCACTAACCTCCACTTAGGTCCAGTTAGGCCTCAGTAAATTAAACCCATCTCAACCCTCGGTAGCTTGGCAGTGAACAACAAGGCTTAAGCGTAAAGCATTCAAATATCACAAAGCAGTACTTAAATAAAACACAGGAAGCAGTTTAAAAATCCAAAACCAATTTATACCAATAGGACTTAATTTTAGCTTTAAAATGACATACAAATGAATACAATCGGATACAGGGAACCGGAGATATGGATTTTTAAATAATGTATGCTTTTTAGCGCTTAGAAAACAAATAGTGCTAATCTGGTCATCTGGTCGCACCTCGACTGGGGCAAAGTCAAAGTTTGGGGCCGACCGCGATGGAGCCATGCTCGGCTACAGCTCGCGGGAGGCCTCACCAAAAGTTTACCTTCGGACTTAGTTGTTTTTCTGGAGATTTTCTTCAGCGGGACCAAGTCTCCAGTCCAATGTGACCTCCTGGAACTCTTCCTCAGATATGTGTCGCGGTAGCCGTCGGTGGAGATTTTTATCTTCGGACTTAGTTGTTTTTTCGAGATGAAAATTCTTTGACCAGGGCAAACCTGAATCTTGATCCGACGTCCCTGGAGGCCTCTTCGGATACACTCCATGGGAGGTTCCAGTTAACTTCCTACGTTCGGACGTAGTCACTTTTTGGGAGATTTTTTTCACTGGGGCGAACCTGCAAGTCAGGCCAGGTCGCGGTTGAGGCAAGCCGGCTAGAGTTGCCGCATCGGGCTTGGTCCCTTTATGGAGCTTTTATCCAAAAGTTCTCCAAACTTCTGGATCTTCTTCCAGATGTTCCTCTAAGGTTCTTTTGACGTCCACAGCTCACCAGAAGGTTCCAGAAGCTCTGAGATGCTCCTTGAGGATGCGTACTACAACTCCCAGAATGCACCTGGTGCAAACTCCTTTTTGGCTACTGGACAGAGGTCCGCTGGCTGGTTTCTTCAGGAGTTGGTGCAGGGGACTCTGGTTAGCAAGTTTTCACCTGTAGCAAACATGGAGTCCCTTCTTGAACCAGTTGAAGCCAGGCCAAGCCCTTCTTGTGGTGAAGCCCAAGTGTGCAGCTGGTGCAGGCCTCCAGAGTGCAGTGTCCAGGTGCAGGCAAGTCATCCAGCAGGGCAGTCCTTCTTCTCCTCTAGTTCTTCCTTTTAGGGATCTGAGGTGTAGGTGCAGGTCTGCCAGTTTTATCCTTGCTCCTGGGTGAAAAGCAGGGGGGTCCTGGTTCTCCAATCAGGTGAAGGGTCCTTCCCCCTGTGATGACCACTTCCTGGGAAGTGTGGCAAAAATCAAACCCAGGGACCTAAACTCCACAAAAATCCATCATGGCTGAAAATTATTTTTGGAGGTTACATCTGGCTGCGCCCACCCACTGGTGTGGCTTAAAATCCTAAACACACCCCTTTCCTGCCCTCTCCTAATATAATCAAGGGGGCACCTAATTGCCTGGGTTTGCAGGATGTGTGGGTGTTGCTGGGTTGCTCCAAATGTCCTTCCCTGCCTTTGAAGACCAGTTTGGCAGCCCTCCCCCTTCCTGTTTCCCCATCTGATGACGGGAGATCTCCTCCCCCAGGCACAGCTCTTTGAGTGGAGCCAGGCCACTTCACACCTCATCAAGGGCTGGCCAATCAGAGCAAAGCATCAAAAACACTGCAGGGCTGAAGTTGGCAACTTTTCAGGTAAAGTTTAAAACTCTTTACCTGAAAAAGTTATATTAAAACTTACAACTGGAATTTGTGGGATTTATTATAACAATTAATTTGATACCAAACTTGAGGTATCTGTTACTTAAGGGGACTTTTAAAATTACAACAAAGTCTCCCCATTCTAGCCTATGGAGGCCATTCACTACAATGAGGGGAAAACACATTTGGCTGTTTTACCTCACCAGGGCCTATAAAACTATTTTTATAAGGTCCCTGATTATAGTTACATGGCACCCAGCCCTAGGGTCACATAGGGCATACCTAAGGGGTGACATATATGTAAAAATAAGGTAGGTTAAGACTTTGGAACTACTTTTAATTCCAAAGTCGAATTTGCATGTAACTTTAATTTAAAAGCAGCCAGCAAGGCAGGCCTGCCTTTAAAATGACACTGGGCACCTCAGCAGTGCACCTATGGGGACACTACCTTTGCTGGGGTCCCTAAACCTACATGCCCTACCATATACTAGGGACTTATAGATAGGTTAATTTTGCCAATTATAAATAGCCTAATTTGCATATCCACTTTACACAGAGCACTGGCCCTGGGGCTGGTAATCAGTACCCAGGGCACAGCCAAGAGTCAGTAACCACCAGTATTTGTCCAAAACGTTTAGGGGTGACCAGGGCAAAAAGGAGGACTTTCCTACAGTTATCAAACATTCTTTGTCCTTCAGTTCCCAGGCAATTCTATAAAAAAAAAATCCTAGTGACTGAAAGCTCCAGACCATTGATGGCAACTAAATAACTTTCAGAGGATTTATACCAATGATGCCATTTGAGTGCAGGGATTCCTGGTTTGGGAAGAAACACCACTGGTAAATTTGCCGATTGCATGGCCATATACTATACTGTTTAGAAATAATACATTTTGTGTAAAACTGCTGTTCAATGAACAACCACTCCTAAATAACAACAATTAAACGTCCCTATGCCTGGCTGTCAATAGAAACTGCAAATGTTTTCAGAAAATGTAACCAATAAAGAATAAATGCAATCAGTGCAAAACCCACTCAGAAATAAGTACGTTCAGTGCAATAACAATTTGTTGCAACCAGCAAAGACTTTTTTCTAAAACATGCTGAAAACGTAGTACATTTTCAATTGGTTAAGTCTCTTTCTAAAATTATAGTGTGTGAGTCAAGGAAGAAAGACTCACTAACTTGAACTGTAAGGTCAGTTAGTTTTGAAAAGTGCCTGTGTGCGAGTCACTGTTAAATGGACCCGATTCTAAGACAAGTGTGCAAATTATTGTAGAATAACTGAACACTGTATGGAAATGTATACTGTACTGTGCTGTGCATAAGTTCTGAATGTTCATGCACGTAGGTTTTGTTTTTATTGCACACTGTTCATGTAAATACCGTTGCTGTTTGTGATAACGAGTGTTAAATTCGCATAAAAGATTTGTGTGCGAGCCACTGTAGTTTACAACGTGTGCATCGTAATCTTTATTTGGGGAAGAAGGAACAACACCACGGCACCTTTTGTTGTGCGCTTTATTGGAAACAGGTGCACTTACAATTCATCCAAACCTTGGCCTTCGTCTTACAAAACTAAAAACCTCACTATACATCCAAATCACCTAGCCACATTCTCCCCCCTCTCCTACCCTGTCCTCTCCCTCACTTTAATTTTAACCCTGCCGTCTCTTACTACATTCATGTTTTTAATACTGTTTTCCCTGTCGAACCCATTTGGTCTCCTTAACCAGGTCCTAGTGCAACTTGACAATTGACTTTGCAACTGGCATAACTCCTAATGCCAAGTTTCCTTTGTGTCTGTCCTGTCCTGCTGTTGTCCACCCCCCGTCAGTTCTCAAAGTGTCCTGCCAGGCTTGCTATCTGTATCTATTTCGGTTGGAATGTGAACTTTCTCTGCCTCTACGACCAGAAAAAGGCAACTCCTCTGACTATTTCTCCCCCACCCTTCTTATAAAAAAAAAAATGTCATATATATTTCTACCGCTCCTGCAGTGCTCCTTCAGCGTTTCTTTCACATGGAGCAGATACAACTCCATGCCCATGAAGGACAAATGAACCCCGTCTCTCCTAAAGAATTCTGCATCCTCAAACCTAAGGTCCCTGTGCTCTATGTATGTAATACCTCGCTCCGTACAAAAACCCTTCATTTCCTTATTGAGTTTCCTCCTCGCCTGCTCAATAGCCCCTGGCTTTTTAGCCCCTCTCCAAACCCAACGGGGAACAAAAGCTGTGAAAATCACGTGGCACCCTTGCCACTGACTAAGAATCTCCTGCAGATCCCTCTTCATGTCCTTCATCAGATCTAAGCCCATTTTTACCACCAGATCATTCTCCCCAACATGCAAAAGCAGGACATCCGGACAAACACTTCTAACTATCAACTTCTGTAGCTGCAGTAACAAGTGCTGCCACTTCATCCCCCCTTTACCGTCCCACCTCACATGGTACCTTGCCCCGTCCAACCCCAGGTTTTCTCCAATGGCCGTTCTCCGTGCTTGTTGCTGTGCCCACTTCACAAAAAGAATGCCCCACAACCCAGATAGAAAGAAAACTCACATCCGGACCTGGTACCACACCTGGGGAGGGAGAAACAATCCTTAGGATCAGTCACGCGACCCCTGCTGCCCCCCGTCTGACGTACCTCCTAAAGCTGTCTGACTTCCACCTCCCTAAGCCCATTAGCTCATCCTTGCTCCATCTCCGCCTCCAAGCCTCAGTTGCGACTTCAGTCCTGAAGGAATGAGTTCTGAACTGCGCTGCCTCCCGTCCTACAACTGTCAGTCCTTTCCTCATAACCACCAAAAGCTGGTAAGGTGTGACCTTCCTTCGATCAGCATGTTGGAATACTGTTCCCCCGATCCCCACTGTACGTCTGCTACTACTTTCCTAATGATTGAGGGCATATCGAAGACACAGGATACTGCCTAAGGACAACATCGACTCTCCCCAACTGGTTTGTTTTGGAACTCTGCAGCCTTATTGCTATACTGTGCCCTCTGAACTGAACTTATTGCCATATAATGCCTACCCTCTGTTTAGATCCCAACAATTTTGAAACCTGGAAAGCCCCAAAAAACATCCAAGCCATAATGGTCCTAAACAACGTCACTTTGCGCGCATCTACGCACACGACCCCTAAAACCCTTACCAGTTCTTTCAACAAAGTCAGTGACAATGGCTGCCTCACTCTCTCTTTTCTACCCCCTTCCTTATCCCAACCTTCGAGAATCCTCTGACCCAGCTCCCTGGGCAATGGCGGGTACCGCCACAACAGCTTTCCCATAAAAGCCAGTGCTGCCCGCTTAACTGCTATGGTTATCCTGGGCTGTCCTCGGTCTACTAAGTCCATTATAAATTGCACCACATCTTCCACCCTCTCCCTTTCTACATCCCTCCTATGTGGTCCAGACCTCAAAAACTCTTGCTATGCCCTCGCATAAGCTTTCTGCATCGATTGGGCCAATGAGTTCATCACCAAACAAAGCATCCTTTTCTGCCTATGCTCTACAGCGCTTCTGGCATTTCTGTCCTGCTCAGGTCCTCCTCCATGACCAACCCATGGAATCTCTCCCACTGTGAATGAGATAAAGCATCTGCAATGTCATTGCTCACTCCCGGACCATGCTGTGCCTTAAACAAAATGTCCTGCGGTAAGCATTGCAAGACAAACACCCTTTATAACTGTAAAACCTGTGCATCTCTCGCAGACTGCCTATTGACTACTGCACAACTGCTGGATTGTCCACCCGAAACAAAACCCGCCTGTGCTGCAACAGGTGTCCCCACAAACAGACTGCCACCACCAGTAGAAACAACTCAAGAAAGGCTATGCTCCGCCCCCCCCATTTTTCCTTTCTGCCGGCCATTCTTCAGCACACCACCTGCCTTGCCAATAAATGCCAAATCCAGATGCTCCTGCCGCGTCTGAAAAAATCTGTGCATCCCAATCGCAATCCTTCCATGCCTGCAAAGGTATGCCATTAAAGGACTCCAAAAATATGCACTACATTCGCAAGTTCTCCCGCACATCTGCCTTGAGACGCTCGTGATGGTGCGGCATGGATTGTCCCGCTAAAGCCAGTCCCAGTCGCCTACAGAATGTCCTCCCTGCTCTCACCACCCTACAAGCAAAATTAAGGTGCCCTAGCAGTACCTGTACGTCACTCACTGCCACCTTGTGCTTCCCTTACATGTCCTGTATCTTTTGCATCACACCAACCCTCTTCTCCACCGGTAGGCGAGCCGTCCTAGTCTCAGTATCCAGCTCAATTCCTAAAAACTATAAGGCCGTAGAGGGCCACACCGTCTTCTCAAGGGCACTCCCAGGTCCCCCTTAATGTCCTTAAATTGCTGCATAACCTCAGCACACCTCCCAGACCCGCTGGTGCGGCAAAGAAAAAATCATCCATGAAATGCGTGACCTCTGTATGCCCTGTGATGGTAGTGAAAATCCATTGCAAACATGTGCTAAAGCATTCAAACAGCGAGCAAGAAATGGAGCAACCCATCGGCAGTGCCTTTTATACATACCACTGGCCCTGAAATTGAATTCCCAACTATTCAAAATCCTGGGGGTGAACCGGCAACAGTCGGAAAGCAGACTTAGGCTCTCATTATGACAATGGCGGTAAGTCCTGCGTACCGCCATGCTTACTGCCGCCAACATACTGCGACCGCAGCGGTATACTGCTACCCATATTATGACCCACACATAGCAATCCGTCACTATACAGACACACACACAAGTCTGCCAGCCAATAGGTCAGTGATAAACTTGTGGTACCAAAACCCACACTGTTAGGTCAACAGAACTATGCCCACAGAATTATGACCCACGAATCACCGTGGTGGACATTCAACCGCAGTAAACCATTGGCGGTACATACCGCCGCACTGAAAATACACACAACAAAACAACAAAACATTGGCCAATTCAAACTACATACACCTGACACACATACACACCACACCCACATCATGATAAAACACACACCCACATTACCCACATCTCTTTACGACTAACAAAAATTGCCACTAGAGAGAGATACAGCAAGGGCACCTACAGAACCAGAGCCACAGAACACCATCACCCATACACCATCCAAGCACCTCTCAGCACACACACCAACACCTCACCCCACACACCCTCACACATACCACTCACACTACACCCATGGCACCACAAAGACAACCCAGATTCTCAGAGGAGGAGCTAAGGGTCATGGTGAAGGAAATCATCAGGGTAGAGCCACAACTATTCGGATCACAGGTGCAGCAGACATCCATTGCCAGGAAGATGGAGCTATGGCGGAGGATCGTGGACAGGGTCAATGCTGTGGGACAGCATCCAGGAACAAGGGATGACATTAGGAAGAGGTGGAACGACCTACGGGGGAAGGTGCATTCCGTGGTAGCAAGACACCTGATAGCAGTACAGAGGACTGGTGGTGGACCCCTACCTCCTCCCCCACAACTAACAACATGAGAGGAGCAAGTCTTGGCAATACTGCATCCTGAGGGCCTGGCAGAAGTAGCAGGAGGACTGGACTCTGGTAAGTCAAATCTTTAGTACTTTCACCCCCCTACCTGCATGCCATCACATACCCCCAGCCCTACCCTCACCCCCATCACCCCACCACCTCACATACACTCCACCATCACAACCCACCCATCCCAATACCCAGCACTGCATGCACCACCAATGCATGGACACCATTCACAGCCCTGCATGGACACCCATCACCACAGCATGCACACTAGAAAGAATCACCTAGCCAACAAAATAACTACTCACACAAGGCAAAGCTGACAGGGCACTCACAACCATACAGGGCAACACACCCATGCACAAGATGTCACACACAGAAACAATAACACTGCATTTACATCCCCACAGGTCCCCCACACAACGTCACCGAAGAGGAGGTGCCAGCAACATCCAACCCCCCCAAGAAGAGGCCCACAGTGATGACAGCAGCTCTGGACACCTGGATCTTGATGACTAACCTGGCCCATCAGGGATCTCCGGACAGTCGGTTACCCAGCCACAGTCCCATGCCACCACAGAGCCTTCCCCCTCGGGAAACACCAGCAGGGTACCTATCCAGCGGGCCCATACCTCTGTCCCCAGGACACGTCAATCAGCAGTGTGTCCACCACTACAGGGACCCCAGGCCACCCCACAAACACAGGACGGTCTGGGACCTGCGGTCAGTGGGCACACGGTTGAGGGGACAGAGGCACAGGACAACAGGGAAACTGGGAGGACTGCTGTGCAACAGGGGAAGGACAGGCCCAGAGAACCAACTGTCCACGAGGCACTCAGCAACATCCTGGGAGCATACCACAATTCCCAGGAGACGATGGGCCAGATACTCGCCACATTGCAGGAGACCCAGCGGCTGCAGGATGGACAATAGCTGGGGATCAGGGAGGACCTGAGGGACAGCCACACCACCCTGGTCACCATTGCAGGGGTGTTGGCAGACATGGCCAACACCATGAGGGAGGCAGTGGTGGCCCCTGACAGTAGCCAAACCGATGAACAGCCCTCTACCTCCGCTGACGCCGGTAGACAGGAGGCCCCTCCACAGGAGCAACAGGCCACCAGCACCCCACCCCCTGCTGAAGGAGAACCACCCCGCAAACGGTCCTTGCGATTCAGGTAGAAGCCAGGGAACACTGCCAAGACCCTGCCAGGAAATACAACTCTCCTGATTGCCACCCTTGTGTCCCACTCTGTCACCCTGTCCACCCTGAACTGCTATTGCTCCACTTCCTATGCCCCCTTGGACAATGCACCTGTGATATAAATAGACTGGACTCTATACTGGACTCTCCTCCACCCCCCCAGCTTATAGCAATACCCCATCCATTTATTAGCACATGAATAAACATCCTTGTAAAAAATACAAGTATTGAGTCTGTCAAGTGATTGAAATATGTATTTGTTTCACAATCTGTAGACACTGCATTTCAACTGTACAGTAATGTATACTTAGGTATGACCTATAGTTTGCTGCAGTCAGTACACCAAGAGCCAGAGTGGGGTACAGATATCTGTAAATAGACATGTCAAAGGGTACATTAAGTGGCCATAGTAGTGGGAATATCAGCCTGCCAGTTAAAATTTACAACACAAAACTGCAATGGTAGGTGAAGGTACAGTGTCTTACCTGTGTGTCACTGGAAGTGCTGTCGAATGATTGCTGTTCAGTTGTCCACATTCTCATCCTCTGCCTCATCTTTGTCACTGTCCACAGGCTCCACCGCTGACACACGCCCGTCCCCAGCCCCATCCTCCTGCAGAAAAGGCACCTGGTGACATAAGGCAAGGTTGTGCAACTGGCAGCATGCCACGATGATCTGGCACACCTTCTTGGGTGAGTAGCACAGGGAACCACCTGCTAGATGGAGGCACCGAAACCTGGCCCTCAGGAGGCAAAAGGTTTGCTCTATAATTCTTCTTGTTCGCCCATGTGCCTCATTGTAACATTCCTCTGCCCTTGTCCTGGTACTCCTCACTGGGGTCAGTAGCCATGAGAGGTCGGGCTAACCAGAGTCACTTGCAAATACTGAGGGATACCTGTTAGCCAGACACTAACCCTTAGGGCCAACACCATACCCATACACCAACATCCACTGGGTGGGGACAATGGGGTCACCTATTAGCCACACCCGGTGCCTCTGGAGTTGAGCCATCACATATGGGATGCTGCTATTCCTCAGGATAAAGGCATCATGCACAGACCCAGGATACTTTGCATTCACATGGGAAATGTATTGGTCCGCAAGGCACACTATCTGCACATTCATAGAGTGAAAGCTCTTTTGATTTCTGAACACCTGTTAATTTCTCCGGGAGGGTACAAAGACAATATGTGTACCATCTGTTGCCCCAATAATGTTGGGGATATGTCCCATTGCATAGAAGTTAGCTTTCACTGTGGACAAATCTTCCACCTGAGGGAAAACAATGTAGCTGCGCATGTGTTTCATCAGGGCAGACAACACTCTGGTCAGCACGTTTGAGAACATTGGCTGTGACATTCCTGCTGCCAAGCCCACTGTCACTTGGAAGGAGCCAGTTGCTAAGAAATGAAGCACAGATAGGACATGCACAAGAGGGGGGGATCCCAGTGGGGTGACGGATAGCTGAGATCAGGTCTGGCTCCAATTGGGCACACAGCTCTTGGATTGTGGCCCTATCAAGTCTGTAGATGAGGATAATGTGCCTGCCCTCCATTGTTGCCAAGTCCACCAGGGGCCTGTACACGAGGGGATGTTTCCATCTCCTATTCATCCTCAGCGGTTGTAATCTAGGGGGCATAACGATGAGCATCTGGTCAGTTTTCAAAATTTGCAAAAGGTACAGTGCATTGCATGTTGTGACAGAAACAGTATGCTGATGTTTAGTTCCAAATGGTGCCTTTGTGTGCTGTGACGCAGTTAGGTGCCATGGCCTGCCCCCCCTGAAATGGGGAACGCCTGTCCTGTGTGGATGGAAATGAGGTAATGCCGCTGATGTTGTGCGCCGTTGCGCTATGCAACTCCTCTTGATTAACATTGGGCCATATGGGTTACAGTAGCCAATGGTGATGTATGCCTGCGGTGACGGTACACACCACCGCTGACGTGACTGCCATTTTCTATCTGTTCATTCACTTGCTACCTGACCTTCAACAGGAGAGGACCTACACTGCAAGTGCTGCTGTGACCTGTGTCTGGAACCGACCGTGGCTCGTGTCACTGGGAAAAGGGCCCCTGCCTTTACTGCTGTGGAGTTGGAGAGACTGGTGGAAGGGGTCCTACCCCAGTACCGAATGCTGTATGGGCCTCCAGACCAAAGGGCGAGTACACTGTGAGCATGATGCGTGGGGCATGAATGCATGTAGTGCTGTATGTGAGGGCTTCGTGTAAGGGGGGTGGTTGAGGGGTGCTGGGCTGCATGCTGCATGTATGGTGGGCAATGTATGTGCGTATGGGGATAGGAGGGCTTTGGTGGGCCATTAGTGTAACAGGCCGAATGGTATGACTGATAGCCTTTTTCTATGTGTATTTCCTCTGCAGGTCAGTGCCCATCAAAAAAAGGGTATATGGCTTGCCATCGCCAAGGACATGAGGACCCTGGGGGTCTATGGCAGGCAGAGCACCCACTGTCGCAAACGTTAGGAGGACCTGAGACGCTGGGCACGGAAGATGGTTGACGCCCAGCTGGGGATGGCCTCCTAACGGGAAGGGGTGCCCATCGAACCCTGACCCCCCTGATCTTCCGCATACTAGCGGTGGCCTATCTGGAGCTGGATGGGTGCATGAGGGCATCACAGCAGCCACAAGGGGGTGAGTACAGTTCCCAATATACTACTTGCGCGTGGTCTCTTGGTGGGGAATGTGCACCTGTTGGTACCCCTATGCCAGGCCGGACATTGCAGGGTAGGTTCCATGTTGGGCAGGGGCTGATGAACTCCACCTCCAACCAAGCTAGTGGGCATCTACTAATGGGCAGGGCTATGTGGGTATCAGGTATGCTGCAACTGCCGTTAGGTATTACTGTCCATAGCCTGGTGACTAGCATTGTGACTGGTAGTTCATTGCCTAGTGCGTAGGGCTGTTCCCTGTGTGGTGTGTACGCCAACGGTGGTGTTGTTGCTGCCATTGACCAAGTGTATCCTCTCTCCCTTCCCCCCCTTTTTATTTTGTCATCTTGTCCTTCTGTGCATTAGCATCATCTGGCGGAGGAGCACAGGCACCAGAGACAGAGGGAGCTGCATCCCACATGGCCCAAGAGGCCGAACCCACTGACGGTGAGGGCACCAGTGGGAGAGCGAGGGGAGCACCACAGCGGAGATAGGAAGGGACAGTTCTGAAAGTGATATCTCCTCCGATGGAATGTCTCTAGTGGTGGCGGACACCTCTGTGGCCACCCCAACTACAGGTACAGCCACCACCTCCCGTACCAGCACCACCCTCCCAGCAGCTCCTCAGCGAGTTTCCCGTGCCTGCTCACCCAGGAGGGTAGGCAACTCCTTCACCCCAGGCACATCAGGCCCTGCCCCAGTTAGCCCTGTTGCCCTGAGTGAGGATGCTATTGACCTCCTGCGTTCCATCTCTGTTGGGCAGTCGACCATAGTGAATGCCATCCAGGGCCTGGCAGGGCATTTGCAACATACAAATGCATTCCTTGAGGGCATTCACTCTGGCGTGGCGGCCCAACAGAGATCATTCCAGGCTCTGGCCTCCTCCCTGATGGCAGCCATTGTTCCTGTCTCTAGTCTCCCCCCTCCAAATTCCTCTGCCCAGTCCCATGCCCCTGAACCCCAACCTATCCCAAGCACACATTAAGACCAGCATGCACCTAAGACAACACACAGGAGTGGCTCAGGCAAACACAAGTACCACACATCATCCCACAGGCACTCACACAATCACCAACCAAATACTGATAACAACATCCACTACCTCCACTGTGTCCCCCTCCTCCTCCTCCTCCACCTCCCTCCCAATAGCATCTCCACTCACACCTGCATGCACTACCTCCGCACCCACTGCCTTTATCATCATCAGCACTGCCACCTGCACCGACACTGTCACCTCTGAGCAGCCGTCGCCACCAGCAGACGGTCTGTAGTCCTGCCTCCATGGAGTGTAATGCATCCTGCCCACTGTAAATCCTGTGGGTATGACACCCAGGTGAGAGACTGTGACCTTACATTCCCAAAGATCTGCATCACTGGGCACAAAGCCCCCTCCAGAACCAGCGGAAGAAGCCATCCACTCGCCCCCTCCTTGCCAGGATGAAGCACACTGGGCACCAGGCCCCCTCCAGAACCAGTGGAAGGAGCCATCCACTCACTCCCTCCTTGTCAGGATGAAGCACACTGTGCACTACGCCCCCTCCAGAACCAGTGGAAGAAGCCATCCACTCACCCCCTCCTTGCCAGGATGAAGCACACTGGGCACCAGGCCCCCTCCAGAACCAGTGGAAGAAGCCATCCACTCACCCCATCCTTTCCAAGATGAAGCACACTGGGCACCAGGCCCCCTCCAGAACCAGTAGAGAAGCCATCCACTTGAGAGACTGTGGCTTTGCACTTCCCAGGACCAAGCAGTGGGCAAACCACCCACTAGAGAGACTGTGGCTTTGCACTCCCCAGGATCAAGCAGTGGGCAGACCACCCACTTGAGATACTCTGGCTTTGCACTCCCCAGGACCAAGCAGTGGGCAAACCACCCACTAGAGAGACTGTGGCTTTGCACTCACCAGGACCAAGCAGTCGGCAAACCCCCCACTTGAGAGACTGTGGCTTTGCACTCCCCAGGACCAAGCAGTGGGCAGACCACTCACTAGAGAGACTGTGGCTTTGCACTTCCCAGGACCAAGCAATGGGTAGACCACCCACATGAGAGACTGTGGCTTTGCACTCCCCAGGACCAAGCAGTGGGTAAACCACCCACTAGAGAGACTATGGCCCTGATTCTAAGCTTGGCGGGTGGCTCCGGGAACCGCCAGAAGACCATACCGCGGTCAAAAGACCGCGGCGGTCATTCTGGGTTTCCCACTGGGCTGGCGGGCGACCGCCAAAAGGCCGCCCGCCAGCCCAGCGGGAAACACCCTTCCCACGAGGAAGCCGGCTCAGAATGGAGCCGGCGGAGTGGGAAGGTGCGACGGGTGCAGTAGCACCCGTCGCGAATTTCAGTGTCTGCAAAGCAGACACTGAAATTCTTTGAGGGGCCCTCTTACGGGGGCCCCTGCAGTGCCCATGCCATTGGCATGGGCACTGCAGGGGCCCTCAGGGGCCCCATGACACCCCATACCGCCATCCTGTTCCTGGCGGGTGAACCGCCAGGAACAGGATGGCGGTATGGGCTGTCAGAATCCCCATGGCGGCGCAGCAAGCTGCGCCGCCATGGCGGATTCCCCTGGGCAGCGGAAAGTTGGCGGTACACCGCCGGCTTTCCGCTTCTGGCCGCGGCTGTACCGCCGCGGTCAGAATGCCCGGCGGAGCACCGCCAGCCTGTTGGCGGTGCTACCGCCGACCCCGGCCCTGGTGGTATTTACCGCCAGGGTCAGAATGACCCCCTATGGCTTTGCACCCCCAGGACCAAGCAGTGGGCAAACCACCCACTTGAGAGACTGTGGCTTTGCACTCCCCAGGACATCGCACAGGGCATGTTGCCCCCTCCAGGACAAGTGGTGTTGTACCATCTTCTGGCTCAGGTGCCACCCCCATTCCCCGTCCCCCTGAGGTGCCTGTGTATTTTCTACCTGATGCCCCAGCAGTGTTCTAACCGTGTTGATGCAGGAGTAAGATGAGGCCTTGGCCTATGTGATGTGGCCCTGTGGCCCACGGACATTATGGACTGGGCAGTGTCCTTCCATTTGTATATCTGTAAATACTGTTTTGAATTTTGAGGACATATTTCTGTATTTTTATCTTATTACACTCACTGCAATCACTTCCTTTTGTCCTTGCATTATTTCTGAGGGGTACGGGGTGGATGTGTAATGTTGGTGCATCTGTTTGTGTGTATGGTGTTGGGGGTGGGGGTGTTGCGTGTTGCGTGTGTGTGTCACTCTCTTTTTCCTCCCCCCTCGACTGTGTGCTAGGCGGCAGTACTCACCGTGGTCGTTGTTGCCGGCTTTGGTATTCCTGATGTAGGAAGAGGTAGACCAGCATGGGGAAGATCTGCAGTTCGGGCTCCATGGTGTCATGGTTCTTCCCTGAGTGTCCAGAGGTGAGTCCTTTGACTTGTGAGATGTATTTCCGCCGTGCTTTTGTTATCGCTGGTACCACCCCGGAAAAGGTGGCGGATAGGCCTGTTCTAATACAGAGGGTGGAACATTGTCTTCCGCCTGGCTGTTGGCGTTTACAGCCAGGGTGCTTGTTGCTACCACTGTGGCGGTCGGTGTGTTAAAGTGGCTGTCTGTGTTGGCGGTTTCCACTGTGGTCATAATTCAATTTTTTTTACCGTCGGCTTGTTGGCGGTATTACCGCCGCTTTATGACCGACCGCCAGGGTTGTATTGAGGGCCTTAATACCTGTGTTTGCCATCAGTGCCTGAGGCCCCAGGGCCTTTACCATGCCAATAGCAACGTCGACCGACACGTAGGATACTTTCGTCAGCTCTTCTGGAATAAAATCGTTCACTGGGGACCCTTCCGGCCATGATATCAGCCTGTGTTGCCCTGCCTCTTTCTTGGGGACAACCCCAAAAGGTGACACTATCAGGTTCTGCATCAGCCATACTGTAAAAGGGGCCAGCCATGCGCCATTCTGCCACCTCCTTTTCCAACTTTTGCCGAACCACTTCCTCCTTACCTCTCACCCGTCTGAGGTTCTCAACCTACCTACGTACTCGCGGTCCCGTATAGCCCAGCCTGAATCCTTGAGTGAAGCCATGCGTCAGCACGTCAGCGTCTTTTCTCCTGTCATACCTCTGTAACCAAAACGTCAGTCTCTGAATGTTAACCGGAGTACAAGCTTTTTCCCACAGGTCCTTGTCCTTCCCTATGACTCTGTGCTCCCTGTCATGCCTGCTGTCCCCCAAAGCTGGTCTGTCCCTGGGCCATCCCCGGTACAGAGGGGTTGTTGTTCCCATAACAGTGAACAAGAGCATGCCTCCCCGCACACTTAGAGCACCTGTGTCTAAATTTACAATTCTTGCGAGTGCACATTCCTTTGTTGTAGTCTCAAAAGGCCCCGGGCTTTGCTGCCCTGCTACATGATGACAATGACTGACCACTTGCAGTTGTCCCTGGGTGGGGCGATCCCAAAAGGGCCGATAAGTAATGGGGAGTCCACTAGCCGTAAAAATGGTCCCCCCAAATTTAGCCGGGCCCATGGTATGTTGACAAAGGTCAGTGTCTATCTCCCCCCACTGAACTTCCGGATCAGCCGCCATTCTTGCCCTTAACTCCTTGTCATACTGGACCGAAGCATACCCTCCATAGTTTATCTGCTCCTTGTGGATTATATCCATATATTTAAAAAGCACCACCAACCTGTCCGGAAAATGTTCGCAATAAACGCTTATGAATATTAAAAAGGCAGCGGTCCAATTCTTGATTGTAACCGGTACCTTCAGACGCTTGGCAAGCTCATATTCTTCCTCCTTTGAAACTTCCTTCGACCTAACTTCCCAATGCAGCAACTTTAAGATTTCAACACATCCCCCTTTCCATATCTTCTCCTTTGTTGCCTACATGAGATGCACCCCCAGTGGCTTTGCTGTGCCCATATAAGGCAATTTCGTTCCTTTTGCAACCTGTTTATCTTCCTTCCCATCCGCCTATCCGCCTTTTTGTCCCCGTCACCCGCTGCTGCCCCTTACTCCGTTGTCAAAGATCCGCCTTCCATTGTCAGCCCCACGTCTGCTACATACACACCTTTTTGCAAACAAGCCTCCCCTAGGCCCCCACCTTCTGTTGTCTCAATCGCCACTGAAACCATATGCTGCGCGTGCCCTTACCTGGTGCCAAGCATGGCGGCCACTCCTGTGCCTTCCGCCTAACCAGCTGGGCTCTATCCTTCATGACTCCATCTGCCCGCAAACTTCTTGTCGGGGGTTCCTGAAATGACTGGCTGACAGGGTTAGAGGCACCCCCCATTTTGGCCCCCCACCAATCTTGCTCCTTCTCCCCCATCTCCTCCCTGATTTCCCTTTCCTTAACACTTTCTTCCTCAAATTCCAACTCCGAGGTCTCCCCTGACCTGCCTTCATACTCACCCACCATATCTTTCCTCCAGGCTCCTGCTCCCTTGCTTACCCACTGCCCTGGTTCCTCATCCTGTGACATCGTTCTAGGGGCCGCCACGAGCCCTCTATAGCTTCTTGACGTGCCAGAACGCTGCCCCCGGAAACCGCACATCCTCTACCGTCACACCGCCTCCAAGGAGAACCCGTGGCCTGAAATGTCTGTGTGCCGTCCTCTGGTGATACGATCCAGCTGGCCGTCCGTGGCCCTGTCTTTTCTTCCCCCCAGGGTCGCCGAGCCGCACCATGCCAGCCTGGGTCGCCTCCGCTCTCTCCTGTCTCCTCCTGCCAAAACAGGTCCGATGTGCCAGTAGTAACCCTGTCCTCCACTCGCCCTGTGATGTACCGTGATCTTGCCCCCGTGGCATCTACTCTGCCCCCCTCTGTCTCTGCTGCCTGGGCTTCCCCCCACCTACGCTGGCCCCCCACTGCGCAGTCCTCCGCAGACCCTCCACCCCGTGAACCATAAACAAGCTCTGGGAATTTTACCTTCATAGGGGATGAACCCCTGTTGTCTTCACTCTCCCTTCCCCCACCTCATCACTCCCCCTTTCCCCCTCCTCATCACTCCATATCACCGTGGTTGGCCACTTCTTGGAGACTGGGGTCTTGCTCCCCACCCTGAGCCACCAAACCTGTGTCTCTTATCCCCCCTCCTTGGGCCCCTCCTCTTTCCCCTTCCCGCCCTGTTGTATCTTGAGGCCCTGTCCCCAATGATCCTGGGGCGCCCCTGCCCCTTGTGCCTCCCACCACGCCCTGACCCACCTCCACAGGGTCTTGCAGGGCTCCCCCGCCCTCCCCGCCGCACGTCCTGCTTCTTAGGGCCTGACAAAGGGCTGTCCCGGCCCCCTCCGGCCTCGGGCTGAGCTGAAGGCCGTGCATGGGTCTCCCACCTGAGCCGCCCTCCTTGACATCACCCTCGATCTCCACATGCCCGCTGCACCCGGTCGTCGGCCATGTGCTCCCAGCCCTTAACTGCTACAACAAAAAGCAACTGCAAAACCCTCAAGCCTCCAAAACACATGCTTCTGCCAATATGCTGCAGAACCCACACCGTAGCTACCGTACCGGCGCAACCAAAACACGAATGGTTTGAGCAAAGGGACAACAAAAGTTTTTCCCCTACCTACGAACCCGCCATTGTGTCACCTGTGACAAAATGGTGGCCGTGGACCTAAAATGGCTCCTTAAAATACCCTCGCCTCCCAGCCCACCCGGCATAGCCCTTCCTCGTTGGGAGGCCATCTCCAGCTGGGCCTCCTCGGTCTTCTGTGCCCAGTGCCTCAGGTCCTCCCACTATTTCCAACAGTGGGTGCTCCGCATGCCATAGACCCCGAGGGTCTGCATGTCCTTGGTGATGGCACGCCATAATCCCTTCTTTTGATGGCATACACACTGCAGAGGTGATACAGATGGGATGACACCATTACACATACAATCCAGCCTGTCACACATATGGCCCAACACACATCGCCCGGCACACACCATGTACCCCACCACATGACATACCCCCGATGACACGATGCTTTCACACACATCTCCATGCATTCGTCTCACATGCATTGTGCCCAAGGTGTACTCACCTGTTGGTCTGGAGGCCCATACAGCAGTCCGTACAGGGGTAGGACCCCATCCAACAGACGTTCCAACTCCTCCAAAGTGAAGGCAGGTGGCCTTTCCCCGGTCACACGGGCCATGGTAGGTTCCACACTAAAAGGGGGGGGCACGGAGGTTGGCTGGTCTAGTGTACGTCCTCCCTACTCATAACATGTTACTCAAAAAGGTACACTGTTCCAAAATTAACAAAATTCCCAAAAAGTCTGAAAGGGAATTACACTAGAAGCAAAGGCCCTCATGTATCATCATCAGGTTTGCCCCACGCCAGACTGGCACTGCAATGTCTGACGGGTCCCTCAATGGGGTCACTAGGCCGAACTTCTGTGTAAAACAAACAAAGCAGTGGAGAGAAAACAAAACATCAAACTAAAATTGACTCAACCCTCCTCAAGAACTTCTTTTAATTAATGGCAGAGGATGTTGGTCAAGATTAAAACCATCAAGAGAGTTCAAGGGAAATAATGGCCCTTTACTCTTGCAAAAACGTGGTTGAGAATATTGTCTCTGACACCACTAAATAAGTCAACACGTTTCGCGCCTACTTTTGTCTAAACAGATCTCTTGGCGCTTCTTCAGGACTGTAAACAATCTTCTCCATCAAACAACAAAACAAATAATGTTATCGCACAGGAATCAAATAGTGAGAATCTACTCACTCAATAATTCACTGAACTACTGTATATCTCCCAGACCAGGAATCAAAACAACACTGTGGCAGTCTGTTAATAGTACACATAATTATCTTAGTATATGTACACAACTGTAACAAATAGAAAAATTCAACACAAATATATAATAAGACCGAGATAAGAACTTCACTTCTATGGGAAAAGGAGGGAAACTCAGAAAAAAAGAGAGAAGAAGGAAAAGAGAAACCGAGGAAAAGGCTTACCACCTAGTCTGGAGTCATGGTATCTCCTAAATGAGATCACTGTGGCAATTTGCCATGTTTATGCAAAAGGAAGAAGAAGTGTGTGCCCAAGGGCAAATGAAAAATAACTTCTAGTGCGTCATGATAGAAGATTTTCAATTTAAGTGACTATTTAGAATAACGGAGTACATAAGTTATTACATAATGAGCCATTCGCAGTTGTTTTAGTTTTTAATTTTTTTTAAAACTCATATGTCAAAAAAAGGGCCATACAATGTTACCGATAAAATGAAACCCCTAAGTATTTAAGGGCAAACAAACATATTCGTTAATAATGAAAATCAAGGCACCGGCACAAACAAAATTTATGTTATTACGAGTCAACCGCTGCTAAAGCGATGTGTCGCGTCTACTCACAAGTATGAGGCCTCCGGATGAATTTCTCGGTTACCGCAATGCAACCGAAAGAGGCAGTAGATCAGGAAATAAAGGATGTGCTGAATTGAGCCGTCCAATCGCGAAGCTGTGGGGGAAGTGATCTCACCAAAAGAAAATAAATATAGAAAATGGACTCAGCCGAAAATAGCCCTAGACTGTCCTCCATAACACCGATAGTTATTTATTAGACATAAAGAGAGGGCTACTGGTCATCAAAGGTGGTATACATGTTTTGAATAAAATAAACTAAAAAGAATACCTTTGGTAATTAACGTCTGTCTTAGTGTATAACAAGTGAATTGTAACTCTATAGTTTCAAACAGGTTATTTACACGATGCAATACAAAAAACCTAAAGATGGAGATGAGATATAAAATAGACAGTAACAGTTATGTAAACAACTAATGCACATATGTTAAAGTCAAAAGTGCAAACCCCACAATAGGAGCGTGTATATATGACATCTAAGTTAAAAAAAGATGTATTTAAAAAAATAACATATTAGGGGCTCCTATGAAGGAATATAGTATTTGCTACAAAGTGAAGAGAACTGTTATCAATTGACAGTTATTGTTCAGGATATAATTCTGTTGAATAAAGACAACCAAGAGTTCAAGGTCTGCATGTATATATCTCAAGGGAATACTAAAATACAGCGAAAAAAGTATGTAAAAATCAAAAGAGGTCAATCAAATAGAAAGAGGCCTCGAAGATGGAAAAACAAACTTAAATAGAATTGCTCTGAGAAAATATGTATCTACATTATTGCTAGGTGGAAGAGAAGGACTTACAATACAGGAACCTAGCTTATGGTCACCTATAGCCCCCCCACAACACTTAACCAGGGTATCTCGTCATTCAAGCCCAGAATGCGTGTGCCTAGTTTGAACACCCATCATTGTTCAACTTGTAGAAGTGTTTTAGTTGGTGACTGTACAACTTCCAAGGCAACCACCAGAGATCATCAGGAGTATGTTTAGCATTAAGGTAGTGAATACTTAGTTTCGTGATCAAACGGCCACAGCGAATATTGCTCGTGTGTTTGTTGATTCTAATTTTGACTGGTCTCGACGTCATCCCTATGTAGCGTAATCCACATGGACAACGGATCATATAAATGCAGTTAGTTGTATTGTAATTAGTGTGTCTGGTCAGATGCCACATGCCAATTGGTTCTAGTGTGATCATCTTTGTACGTTCAGTCAAGGAACAAACATTACATTTACCACATGGAAAGTGTCCTTTAACCGGTGGTAAGGACCATAACCGGTTTTGATCACTGGTCTTGTACAAGGATAATGGTCTGGTGTGTACAACTGAGTCTTTTATGTTGGGTGTTCTTTTAAAGACGAACAATGGTCTAGGTATCTTTGTTCCTCTGCTAGCAAGGATCGACCAGTGTTTTTTGATCAAATTTTCAGAGAATTTACAACTAGAGAAAAGGTTGTCACACAGGTTAGACAAGATGACCTATTTTTTAAGGAAGATAAAAGTAAAGATTCTCTGTTATTGTTGCGAGCGTGTTTGCGTGCTGCACTGATAATTTTTGTGAGGTAATGTCTCTGTAATAGTTTTTCCGATAAGTCATCCGCTTTTTGTTCAAACATAGACACATTGCTACAATTCCGACATAGTCTTAGGAATTGACCAAAGGGCAAATTATCTCGTAGGGTTTTTGGCTGGTAACTTTCATACAAAAGTAAGCTATTCCGATCAGTCTCCTTATGATAAGTACAAGATAGTAATTTGCCACTGGTGATGAAAATGGTTAGGTCCAGAAATAAGATACTCTCTGTGGATACAGTAGAGGTGAATTTCAGAAACGGATCAAGACTGTTGATCCAGTCAGTCAAGGAAGGGACTAGTCGAGTTTCTCCCTGCAAGATACTTAAGATATTGTCAATGTATCTTCGCCACACTCTGATGTTCTCTCGAAAAGGATTTGCGGTGTGAAGAAGAAATTGTTGTTCAAAGTTGTATACATAAATGCAGGCCAGACTGGGGGCAAAAGTTCTGCCCATCGATGTGCCGCGAGTCTGATGGTATAGTTGTTGTGCAAATTGGAAGACATTTTCTGTCAATGCTAGGGTGGCGCATTGCATAATAAAATGTACTGGTGTATTAGTATCTATAGTTGAATTCAAATGAGCTGTCTCCACAACTCGTAAAGTCTCTTGTTGGAGGATGTTACTATAAAGTGATTCCACATCAAGAGTGATCAACGCTTGGACTGTTTCCGTCGAATTAATGGACTCAATCAAATTTAGGACCTCCTAAATTGGATGATAAATTGGACTCCTAGGTGGATGATTCCCTGATGACGGGTTGCAAAAATACGTCACAGAAAGTGGACAAAGGTTCCAATAATGACCCAATACCTGACACGATTGGGCGACCTGGAGGTGGTGTGATGTTTTTATGAATATTCGGTAGGCAGTAAAAGTATGGAATTTGTGGATTCTTGGTATCCAAGAACTCTGCCTCTCTTTGTGTTATCCATAAATTAGCTACAGCTTCATGAATCTGAGACCGAATCTGGCGTCGTAATCTTTCAGTTTGATCATGCGGAATGGGAGTATAATAAGTTGAATTACTTAGTAAGCGGAGACATTCTGTTCTATATGGAGATGCATCTTGTACCACTATAGCTCCACCCTGGTCTGCCGGTTTTATGACAATAGTATGATCTTCTCGAAAAGTTTTCAAGGCCATTCTTTCTTTAGTAGTAATGTTGCAAAAAGGTCATTTTGGTTGCAATTTTTGTACATCCAGCATCACTGCTTTTTCAAAGGTCATTACCTCACAAGGAACTGATGATGCTGGTGGAAGAAAAGTCGAAGGATTTCTCAGACCTGTATCTGCCGGACGAGAGTCAACAGGTTTATCTTGAAAGAAAAAATGCAATCTAATTTTCCTGAAAAAGTTTGCCAATTTACAATTAGTTCTGAATAGGTCATCCTTGGGGGTAGGAACAAAACCTAAACCCTTGTTGAGAACAGCATTCTCATCTATGGTAAGTAATCTTGTCGACAAGTTAACAACTAAGTTCGCATAACTGGAACTTTCCCTTGACTCCAAGTTACCATCTGTGGTTCTTGTGATGACCAGTGGACATGCCTTCCTCCTCTGCCCCCGCCTCTGCCTAAAAAAGGGGGGTAGGGCAGCAGAGGGTGTGGTTGGTAGAAAGGACACGGTGGTTGCCACACAGGAGCCTGTTGCATTGGGAAATGTGGGAAATTGTAATATGGTTGAGGTGCCCCGTCATCAGTGCTCTAGCCTTCGGAAGAAGAACTCATACTCGACTTCCGATTACTTTTCTTAGAAGAAGTGGAATCTTCTGAAGACCGTGATGCTGTGTCACCTTCGAAGTGGTCCTTACCACAGGTTAAAGGACACTTTCCATGTGGTAACTGTAAGGTTTGTCCTTGACTGAACGTACAAAGGTGATCACACTAGAACTAATTGGCTTGTGGCATCTGACCTGACACACTAATTGCAATACAACTAAATGTATTTATATGATCCGTTGTCCATGTGGATTACGCTACATAGGGATGACGTCAAGACCAGTCAAGATTAGAATCAACGAACACAGGAGCAATATTCGCTGTGGCTGTTTGACCACGAAACTAAGTATTCACTGCCTTGATGCTAAACATACTCCTGGTGATCTCTGGTGGATCGTCTTGGAAGTTGTACAGTCACCAACTAAAACACTTCTACAAGTTGAACAACAATGGGTGTTTAAACTAGGCACACACATTCTGGGCTTGAATGACAAGATACCCTGGTTAAGTGTTGCGGGGGGCTATAGGTCACCATAACCTAGGTTATTGTATTGTAAGTCCTTCTCTTCCACCTAGCAATAATGAAGACACATCTTTTCTCAGAGCAATTCTATTTAAGTTTGTTTTTTCCATCTTTGAGGCCTCTTTCTATTTGACTGACCTCTTTTGATTTTTACATACTTTTTTCGCTGTATTTTAGTATTCCCTTGAGATATATACATGCAGCCCTTGAACTCTTGGTTGTCTTTTTTCAACAGAATTATATCCTGAACAATAACTGTCAATTGATAACAGCTCTCCACACTTTATAGTGAATACTATTGAGAGAGCGTAGTTTAAACATTACCTATTTTAGATGTGAAATGCTTATAATAACAACGCTAATATTATTCATTGAAACGTATTTTAAACATGGAGAATTTTTCACATGCATAAACTAACGTCGACTGTAAGAAATAATTGGTTGAATTATGACTAATTGAATATATTAATACGTACGATAATTGCATTTTATTAGAATCCATAAGCCTTAAGTTAGCGTGAGTCGAAAACTAGCTGTGTAGCTCTCATATTAAAGCATACTTTTCTGTTTCTCCAGTGTGCTGACTTGCAAAAGGCCATGACCCAGCATTTGTTCTTTTTCTCCGCTTATTGTATCATTGACCGTTATATTCTCATCCGCATGCTAGTTGCTTTAGGATAAAGTTGTATGCTTTGCAACAAAATATGGACACTTTCAAGGATACTGAACCACGGAAAAGAGAACTCTTGACCCGAAGAATGTGCCAGAAAATGAAGTAACCCCGGATATGCCACCTACGAAAGACGTCAATTATGAAGACCAATCAGAAGGATGTAAATTATCGTAGAATGACAAATGCATTACTTAATGTATAATTTGATAGGTTACAGATAGTGGGGTGTAGTGACTATCCAATAGAATTTTGGGGGAATGTATTACGAAAAAGGGATAAAAACCCATGGCACAAGAGACTCGAGAGCACTAGGTAGGGAATGATATCTATTGCATCCAGAAACTGTCACTCTGTTTGGTGATTTGAGACTTAATAAAACCATCCTCATCCTTAGTCGCCCCATTGCACTTTCCTCTTTATGAGGGAAGTGTCCCCTGCCCATAGACTAGATAGACTGACGGCAATCTAACTGATGTCCTGAAGACGAAGACTGATCCTGTATGCTGACCTATTCCGAGGAGGGTAAATTATGTTGTTGCTATTGAAATTCACTTATTTGTCTTTTCCTTCTAGGTACCAACTGCTGTGTATTTTTGATTAGAGACCTTAGTTAGATGTTTTCCAAATTGATGTTCTAAATTGTTTTGCATGAAGTACAACATGCTGATGCTAATTGTGGTTAGATGAGGCATTTCATCTTGACTGACGTGACTGACGTGACTGACGTGGTGCTATGCTGAACTAAACATATATGAGGTTTTATGCGTCTAGATTTGTTTATCTTCATATTACCAACTTATGTCTGTGATCTTTGCATTATTACCACATTGTGACTATGCTCTTTTGCTTCTTAGTTTTGAGATTAATACATTTGCTATTAGATTGTAATCAATAGGGAATAAAATTCACAAAACTTCAATAAGGTGTGGTTATTCATGACTGAAAGGTCATGGTTGCACCGAAGGTTTAATTAATGTCTAAAGTGAAATATATTGTGGTGATATCTGTTGACAGTATTATTGATATATTGATTGATATATTGATCAGTTATCTCATCTTACGGTGTCTCACCACTGGGTCCAAAGATTCATCGGCCTAAAACGAGTCCTGATGTGTATAAATTAACATAGAAGGACGCGTTATCAGTTCTGGTAGCAGAGCGACGGTTAGGCCCTCGGGGGCCCTAGGACGGAGTTTCATTGTTTAATTTGTTTTTCTGTGAAAATGCAATTTGGAGGAATGATGGGTTGCTAAGTTCGCCATGGCTTTCCCGGGATCTCGGAGCCTGCCTAAATGAGTTGGGAATGTTCTCGGCGCCATAGTGTGTGTGGTTAGGGTCTTTGCGCTTACTTAAGCTTATGCATTTTGCAGGTGGTTGTGAACATTTTGTGTGTATTTAGGCCAAATTAAGTGTTGTTTAGCAGGAGTAGGTGTACTCCACAGTATGAGAGTAGGGAAGTTGGCTTACTTCATGTGAATGTAGCGCCTGTTGCTCAAAATTATCCACGTGGTTGGCTGTCGTGTACGGACCTGTTGAGGTCTAAGACTCCGGAGTATGATGATAAATGTGGTTTATGTTGTAATCTGAGTGGTTTTAGTAGGTCAATCGGGCGTGGTTGACAAGTCGAGTTTGAGTTATGATGCATGTATGAAACCTTTGATGGAGATTTGACAAATTCTAAAGTGCACTAGAAGGAGTCATTGACAAGTCGAGAGTAGAATTTGCAGGTCGAATTCTGCTTGCGTATGCGGGAACTGAGAAAGAGAGAGTAGCGGCAGAGGCTTCAAGTGAAATCTCTGTAAAGTTCTGAAGCAAATGTGTTACCCTCCCTGTAGTAAACCAACAGATTTGTGTTGTCATTTTAAGGTGCTCGCAATAATTTGCATTAGTTTGTATGAGTTGTAGGGGTCAGTGAAGAGTGGACAAGCCGTAAGAGTTTGTCAGCTGCAGTGTGTGTGGGTGTGACGTCAGTGGTGCCACGCTGAGATAGGTCAGATGCCGAGAGGGGTTGCGCACGGATTGGCTGCCGTCCGTGAGAGGCAATAGGTTGAGAAAGGGCAGGTGAAGAGTGTCCTGGGAACTAAGCCATTTCTGATTAAATACGAAATAAAAGAATCGCAAAAATGAATTTTGTCAAGGCATTCGAGAGCGCTCTAAAAGGAGATGTTTATATTGTAGCAACTGATGGGGAACCTACACCACCTGAGGGTACTCCGGCTTACATGGTGATGGAAGAGAAAGGTGTTGCATCTTGTTTATGGATGAAACAGTGGCGCAAATTAACGGAAAAAGAAGGGTGTTTAGCGTTTCCAGAGCATGGGACGTTTAATCCAAAGGTACTAGAAAATCTGACGTGGATGTTAAGTACACTGAAGCCACCTCCGAGACAGGCACAATACAAGGCTTTAGCGATTTGGGACTTAATGGCTCTTAGACACAGACAAGAAAGGTTTCAGAGAAGGCTGAGAAGGGCAGAAAAATCATATGCAGAAGCTAGGTGGGACAATGAGAACAAAATGTGGAGAAGGGGAATCGTAGATGGATTGAAGTTATTCCCAGCAATAACCCAGGGAGAAGAGACAGAGGGAAAGAAAGCCTCTTGTAAAACCGACAAAGATTCTGGCAAAACTAAAGAAAATAAGAGGTCCTGGGAAGAGGAAGATGATTCAGATGATGAGGAATTTATGGATAGATTGTTACATGATCGTCCGCCACCGTATGCGGTGAGCGACAGCGCTCCAAGCACTAGCTTGGATCCTGGGAACCAGACGCAGGAGAAGGGAGTTACTGATACGGTACAGACTAGCGATACAGTTTTGATACAGAATGGTGTCAGTGTACCTACTGCACCAGACTTGCCGATACAGTTGCAGCCTCCACCGCAGATAAAAAGAATTGACCCTGATGTTCCAGTGCTTGAGACTACTACGAACTTGATAGTGCCGCCAGACCCGATATACACAAAGCCAAAGTTAATACAGATTGAATCGACCCCGAAGCTAGTGTCTCAACCGCCACAGCTGATACCTGGGTATAACCCTGTAGCGGGACCACCGTTAGTACCTGTACCGGGTACACAGGAGCAGACCTATGGTGTTGCGGCTCCAAGAAGTCTGGGTTCAGGTCAGACACCTGCCGCTATATCGTTACCTATTACTGTTGGTCACCCAGTGCCATTATATGCGCAAGATAAAACAGGGACGTGTGATCAGGGAGTTATGACTCAGGAAGCGATAAGAGGAGGGCCTATGAGAACTCCACAGATAATGGCCCCGGGAGAGCAAGTTAATGAGCCACTGAGACCCTTGATGGACCTTAGTCCAGTAGGGGCACCTCTCGAAGCGATGCGTCAAGCAGGGTTGGGAGTTTTAACTCCCCAAACCATGAGTACAAATACTTCACACTCTCCAATGATACATGCAGGGAACATTTCACTGCAGGGTTTTACAGTACAACAGTTAAATGAGTGGTTAGAGAAAACTTGTACCTCACAAAAGACTACAGTAACCACACTTGAACCTGAAAAAGAAAAACAAGACGAATACTTGAATATTGTACGACTAGGGACAGAAGCTGCTGAGTTAGTGGAAGGAACAATGGGAGTAAATAGGTTGGAATCATACACTGAGGCAGAATTGAGAAACTTATGTCCCAAGATTACCAAAGAGGTAGGCAAAGTACATCAGAGATTAGCGAATTTGGCAGACAAATACAACATTGATATCGGAAATACTAAACATTTGAAAAGAAGTTACAGATTAGATTTTGACTCCAAAGATTTTGAACACATGAGATCTGCAGGCATGAAGGCACACCTGAGAGAACTGTTGCAAAGTGCACAGATTTGGGGTGCATTGGAGAAATGGGAAGGCCGATGGGCAAAGAAAAGAGATAAGGGAAAGGGAGATAGTCCAGGGTCCAATGAAGTTAGGACCTCACCTAATCTGGATTCAGTAAAAATCTTACCTATGAGAGAGACAGCTGGTGGTGTTTTAGTGCATGTGCCATAGACTAGAGGAGACATTTTATCCTTTACAAATGATTATCCTAGGCTAAGAGAGAAGCCGATCGAGTGGTATCAACAGACGGACAGGTTCGTGAAGCTTGCAAAGTGTCTCTGGGAAGACTTGAATACTTTGTTTGAGATCATTGTTTCGCCGGATTTGTGGCTCAAGTGCAAGAGAGGGGTAGATTGGCCCACAAAGGAGCCGACAAGAGATAAGGTGACTGGAGCACCTTCAGAAGAGGTGATGAAATATTATCATAAAGTAATTGAGTTCTTGAAACAAAAGGTGTCGCCGAAGGTGACCGATTGGCAGAAAATCGACCGGACCTCTCAAGAGGTTAAGGAGTCAATATATGCTTATTACAAGAGATTATTGAAAGCGTTCAAACATTACAGTGGTACTGAGACTATCGAACCGAAGGACATGAATCACCTTGTGTTTAGATTCGTCGAAGGGCTAAGACCGGAGGTCAGCCAGATGATTAAGAATCATTTGATTTGTTGGCAAGCTAAACCGATTGATGAAGTGTTGCAGTATGCAAAATACTGTAGTGATGAGATTGAGTTGAAGCAGAAAAAGTTGAAGGAGAAAGTGATGGTGATGCAGATAAGGGCTGCACAAGCTGGAATACAGGGAAATGGAGTTCAGCAAATGATACAGCAACAACCGCAAATGAATGGTGTGTTTCAGGCACAGCCGAGAGGCAGAGGTCGAGGGTTTGTGAACCGTGGTTCGGACATGAATAATGTTGCTATTCAAAATGACGGTCAAGGAGTGAAAAAGATGTCACCATGTCACGCGTGCGGGGGCGTGGGGCATTGGAAACGGGATTGTCCGAATATGATGCAGGATGGTGCAGTTCAGCAAAGCATTAATGTCGGTACATTACAAAATCCACAAGGTCCAAAAGTGAGACATCAAAACCCGAATTTTCAGAATACAAATGCAAGGG
The DNA here is from genome assembly GCF_031143425.1 of Pleurodeles waltl. Taxonomy (NCBI): domain Eukaryota; kingdom Metazoa; phylum Chordata; class Amphibia; order Caudata; family Salamandridae; genus Pleurodeles; species Pleurodeles waltl. Next base: position 1,451,159,630 of record NC_090440.1, on the reverse strand, counting down.
GTACAGCCCATGCAGCAGATGCAAATGCTGCGTTTTCAGTCAGTACCAATGCAACCAGTGCAGCAGCAGATTCCTATGGTGCCTAGACAGCAAATGCAATCACCAATAGCTCCGATGGGACAGCAACAGGTGATGCTTCCTCAGCAGGTCACAGGCCAGGTAACCAATCAAAATAACACTGTGCAACAATTCCCATTACGAGGTGAAAGTGGCATGAATGAGGATTGGTCAGATGACAGCTCAGACAGTGAAGAGTGCAGGCTTGCAGCATCTTTAGAGGTGGATCAGAGAGGCCCATATGGAGAGGGAAAAGTAATGGGCTATAAGGTTTCATTTTTGGTCGACACAGGAGCTACACGCTCTACAGTTCGAAGTGCAGAAGTCCCGCGATTACCTCTCTCAGGGCGTACTATACGAGTGGTTGGTGTGGCAAACCAGTACCTGACTAATCCGATTACTGATCAGGTACAGGTTGAAATTGGTAATTTCCAAGGCCTGCATAGATTTGTTGTATGCGATTCAAGCCTAGTATCCTTACTAGGAAGGGACTTACTATGTAAGACAAAATGTTCGATTATCTGTTCCAACGATGGAATATAAGTACAAACAAACAGTGACGATGAGGGAGATGAGAGTCAATTCATAGAGGAAGGAGGAGAGACAAATGAAGACTACCCTTTGATTACTTTATTCCCAATGCATACTTTGATCGACCTACCTGTTGATCTACAAGGGACCGTAACAGAGAAAGTGTGGGATTTGACTGGGAAAGAAGTAGGGTTGATAAAAGGAGTAGAACCAGTCAAAGTTCAGATAAAGCCGAATGCAGTATTCCCACAAGTACCGCAATACCACATGACCCAGGATGTCCTCATTGAGGTGTCACAAATAATTGCAGATTTTCTCAGACAGGGAGTCCTGAAAGAAGTTTTGAGCAGTCCGTGCAACTCTCCCATTATGGGTTTGAACAAGCCCTGTGGGAAAGTTCGAATTGTGCAGGATTTGAGAAAAATAAACAAAATTGTGATAAAATGCTGCCCTGTGGTACCTAACCCAGCAGTAATAATGTTCCAGGTTCCTTGTGATGCTGAATGGTTTACTGTGGTAGACCTATCACAAGCATTCTTCTCGATACCTCTTCATGAAGACAGCCAATTTTTGTTCTGTTTCAAATTCCTGGATAAGGTGTACAGTTGGTGCAGAATTCCTCAGGGGTTTTCTGAGTCACCATCCATCTTCAATCAGATATTGAAGAAGGACTTGGAACCTCTTGTGCTGCCTTTTAATTCGACTCTCGCCAGTGGATACCCAACTTCTCGATCATCTCAAAGCCTTTAATAAAATTTACAGGAAAAGAAGTCAAGGACGAGCCATACACAATAACTTTGACAAAAGAGGAGCTTGAATCTTTTCTAGAATTGAAGGAATGCATGTGCAGGGCACCAGCATTAGGAATGCCTGACTATGAAAAACCTTTTCTGTTGTTCTGTCATGAACGTGATGCTTGTTCTTTGTCTGTTTAAACACAGGTTCACGGAGATGCAAATCGCCCCGTAGCATATTTTTCAGCTACCTTGGACCCTGTCGCACCAGCCTTACCGGGTTGTTTGCGGGCAGTTGCAGCAGTTGGTCAAAGCCTTTCACAATGTGAAGGCATAGTCATGGGATACCCTCTGACAGTAATGGTTCCACATTCAGTTGAAATTCTGTTGACACGAACTAAGACACAACACATGACAAATGCACGACTCACTAGATATGAGATGATTATGTAGTGTGGTTAGTTTTACGTATTCATTGCGCTTTAGCTTCAGGCTTTAGGCCTTTGTGCACTTTGCCCTGAATATATTTTATTCATTTGCTGACAGCTTAGAGCCTCTGTGCACTTTGCTCTACATGCTTTTTATTAGGCTTCGTACTGTTATTTTTCAAATAGCCAGTTCTACGGTGTTGTTTTTTTATTCATATCACACTGTTTTGCCTACTTCAGCACTGGAGTTCTCCATAACATATTTACTCTGTGCTTCAGTCAAGGATACAGTCTGGTACATTGCCGATAGACGTGGTAAGAGTTTAGACTTGGCATTCCTGCGTAGGGACATTTTGTGATCACGATGACATGTTAGTTATAAAATCACTTCTTTGTCCCAATACACGCAAGAGGGAGATTCCGACCAGGGAACCACAACTAGACGCTGACTGCCTCGTTGCAGATGCTGAATCAAGATCACAGGTCTTTGCTCAGGTATGAGGGCTGATGTCTCCACAGTGATTCTAATAGGCAAGCTAGAAGCTTAACATGCTGTGCTCTAAATAGAACAAGCAGAGGGAGAGTAGAAACTGTTAGACAATATGATAGCTTTCTTTTTATGTTTTACTCTCCTGGTGACTATTTCAATCCTACTGTGTTGTATCGTTCTGGTTATTGCGGCTCACGCCTTAATATCTAAAATACAGTCGTTTTATTAAAACATTATATAAAACTTATACTGTCTTTGTCATTTGTATATGAGATCATATTGGAAATAAGAGAGTTGGTTTGGATCTGAGTAACCACGACTTCCCTGAGAAGTTCCAAAGATGTCATGCGCTAGGCTGCCAAATCATTCCTTCCACATGGGAGAAATGAGGCACTGCTAGTTAGCCGGAGCAAAAACCGGATTTAGGGTGACAGAGTTCTTTACACGTGGGTCAGACTCAGTCCCCCACACCGTTATAGATCCTGCTACCTAGAAATCCAGTAGTCTCATTTAGAATAATGAGAGCCCACGCGACAATTATACTGGGGTCACCAAATGTCACACTAAAGAGATGCACTGTGCTGAACCCGGCAACCTTACTTCCCAATGAAAATACAGAAATCAAAGATGGGGAAGAATTTGAGCATGATTGTCTTGAGGTGACTGAGCTCTGTACCAAACCTCGCCCAGACATACAGGATACCCAGTTAAAAGAAAACGATTGCATTATGTTTGTTGATGGGTCCTGTCTAAGAGATTCAGCAGGAACATTGAGAGCCGGTTACGCAGTATGTACCATAACTGGCATTGTCGAAGCCTCCTGGCTTGAGAAAGTGTTTTCTGCACTGGTGGCAGAATTATTAGCTCTTACAAAGGCATGCCACGCAGCTGTAAATTTGAAAGTCACTATCTATACTGACAGCAGATATGGATTTGGAATTGTGCATGATTTTGGCCAACTCTGGTCACAGAGGGGTTTCATGACCTCCTCTGGTTCTCCTGTGAAAAATGGTGAACAAATAAGAGATTTGTTACATGTGATTCAGTTACCTCTTGAAATTGCCGTGGTGAAGTGCAGTGCTCATACCAGATCACAAGATTTTGTGTCTATGGGAAACAGTTATGCAGATCAGGTCGCAAGATTTTGTGCATTAAATTGTATATCGTTTAAAGAGCAGTGGGAATTGTTACCACAACCTGAAAACGACACAAGTTTAAGTCTAGCATTACGAGTGGTTGATACCTTAGATGAACTGAAAACATTACAAGGTCGTGCTAGCAAGGAAGAAAAACTTTCCTGGCAGAGAATGCAGTGTGTACAAAGGGCAGATGATCTATGGGTTTCAGAAGAGGGAAAACTGGTTCTGCCAAATAGTCTTTTGTCACAGTTTGCCCGGTTATACCATGGGCAGGCACTTCTAGGAAGAGACGCCATGATCAGATCCTTTAAGATTGATTGGTTCAATCCAAAATTCAGACATGCCGCAGAAATCACTTGCCACAGATGCGTCATCTGTCAACAAATGAATGCTGGAAAAGGAACTGTGGTGACTTTGAGTCACATTGGGAGAGCTGGAGGTCCATTCAACAAAATGCAAATGGATTTTATCGAAATGCCTGTTTGTGGAGGATTGAAGTACGTGTTGGTGATTGTGTGTGTTTTCAGTCATTGGATTGAGGCATATCCCACACGTAGGAATGACAGTCTTACAGTTGCAAAACTACTACTCAGAGAACTGATACCAAGATTTGGGTTTCCGGTTTCTATAGAATCAGATAGGGGGAGACACTTCGACAATGAGGTGATTAAACTTTTGTGTGCCGCACTCAACATTGAACAAAAGTTGCATTGTAGCTATCGCCCTGAAGCATCAGGACTAGTTGAACAGATGAATGGTACCTTAAAATCAAGAATAGCAAAAATGTGTGCTGCAACAAACATGAAATGGCCAGATGCTTTACCTCTAGTACTGATGTCTATGAGAAACACCCCAGATAAGAAAACGGGACTGTCCCCCCATGAAATCCTCATTGGCAGAGCAATGAGATTACCAGCGGTACCTGCAAATGCACTAGTGAATATTACAGATGATATGGTGTTGGATTACTGAAAAGGCTTGGCTGACGTGATTCGCTCTTTCTCTCACCAGGTGGAAGCTAACGCGTTGCCACCAATTGGCGAACCTGGTCATTCTCTGCAAGCTGGAGATTGGGTGGTTGTCAAGAAGCACGTAAGAAAATCGTGTCTTGAGCCGCGTTGGAAGGGGCCGTATCAAGTAATATTGACGACCAGCACTGCTGTGAAATGTGCCGGGGTTCCCAACTGGATACATGCCAGTCACACAAAAAGGGTAACGTGTCCTGTTGAAGAGGAACTTGAAGTTTCCGGTACAGCAACTTCAGGAAGAGAAGTCTCAGAGTCAGAGATCAGTCGAGAAGGAAATGAGACTACTGGAGAGCCCACTGAGAACAGCCTTGTCCCTCAAACTGTCAATGAGTTTGAGAGAGGTGACAGAGTGCCTATCTCAGTCGAGGCAGCAGGAGAACTAAGCCAAGTAGAGGTTCTCCCAGAAGTAGACGAGTACGGGTTAGAGTCCGAACTCAGCATAGAACCAGAAGACGAAAGAGAAGGAGAAACTGTAGATACAAATCGAAACGTGTCAGAGTCTCCTGAACCAGTTGCAAGTCCGTCAAGAGAAAACACCACATCACAAGAGGAGGGTGCTGTCCAACGTCCTGAAGGAAAACATCGAACCAAGACACATAGAGGCGATAATTGGCCGGACAAATCACATCCTAAAATAAGAGAGGTATCGAATGACACAATAATAGAAGAAAGTGATACTTCACAAGCAGATGATCTGAGTGAAGGAGAGCAACAAGGTGAACGAAGGTTAAAAAGAAAAAGAATAGCCAACAGAAGATATACAGGTCCTGAATGGGCATATGCTACAACCTATGAATGGCAAAAAGAGTTCTTAGCATTCTGTTTTGATCGAGAAGTACCAGGCCAATATTACGGTACCTGAAGATATTCAAAGGGAAAGCTCGACTGAAATTGAATTTGTGAAAGCTGAAAAGAGAAAGAGACTTTAGAAACTACTGGAAGTGACACTAAAACCGGATTTGACTCTAAAGAAGCCTGATTACGACAAGCTGCTAACCGGAATTGACAAAAAAGGGTCCTGGAGTGAGTGAAGACGCTGTAATATACGCAAAGAATTTTTTTTCTTTTCTTTTTCTTCCTCACGTTGATTGTTGATCTGCTATTCTGATTCTATACAAACATGGCTTACAGTAGCAAAGGAAGTAAGGTGTGTGGTTGGTTAGGTCTTATAATAGGTGTTGTGTGTGCAGTAATGATTGTGGGAGTGATTGTGGGAATGCCATGGAGAGAGAATAAACTATTAATGCAACTTTGAAACCTGAAACTACCACTACTAAACTATCACCGTGGGAGAGATTTGAGCAAGACGCAAGACATATGCATGAGGGAACTAATGCAAAAGGGGAACTTTCTACTAATGTCTTCTATCGCTTATTAAATGAGTATGTGGAAACTATGGATGCGAAAGATTGTTATGTATGTACTAAAATCCCTTCATCTGTGCAGAAGGGAGTTACTTATCATAGCCTCCCTCTTACTTATGGAATTAGTTGCAGTTTGCTATTAACAAGATTCTATAATCAAGAGCATGTGCAGTACTTTTATTCAAACTTAGATGTTGTGTTTTCTTTTGTGCCTGTGATTGAATTCCTAAATAAATTAGCTAAAGAGCAAGATATTAAAATAGTTAGAGGATTCTTTGAGCCAACACTTACATTTGGACCTGCTTATGCACATCGCAATAATTTGACTTGCTTATTATCTCCTGTAGAGAAAAGCTTTTTAGATCACACAGATGATAGACACAAAGCACTGAAAGAAAGGTTAGAAAAAGGATTAGAAAAATGTACTTATGCAAATGATTATGCTTACACTGCAATCAAAACGCAAGGCAAACTAGCTATAGATGCATTACACGTAGGTAGGCTCTGTATATATAGACCAAAATCTGATTGAGACAATTTGTTTGTAGGTACGAGTGAATGTAGGCATGTGTTTTTGTTTCAGAGTAAATGGACCTTTATGTTAAATGGACAAGATCCAGCGATCCCTGGAATCTATTATATTTGTGGACTAAATGCATATTACCGTCTCCCTAAGGGATGGTATGGGACATGTTATTTGGGAATAATATTTCCAAAGATATACCAGATTGATGACTTGAAACAAATACCTAAAACGTCTGAATTGCAACATCCCAGACAAAAACGAGAATCAGTGGCGGCTGTCATTGGTGATATATTTGGAGCCATAATCCCATCAGTGGGGGTTATCTTAAATTCTATGAAAATTCAAAAGTTGTCTACTATAGAAGATAACATGCTGACAAATTTTACAGGAGCCATACTCCTGATGGATACTGAACTTGCTGCAGAAAGAGCTATGACTCTTCAAAATCGGCTTGCTTTAGACATTCTTTTAGCAAAGAGTGGAGGTGTTTGCAAAATGCTTAATGAGCGTCATTGTTGCTCATTTATACCAGATAATAGTAAGAAAATTAGAAGCATGCTTACTAACCCTACCAGAGATAGTACAGACTTGAAGGATTTGAAAGAACCTGGTGTTTGGGAGAAATTTGGGAAAGGAATTGCCCGAGTGGGAAGCTGGTTTACCAACATTTGGAATGGGGTACTTGCAAAAATTATGATGGGTCTATTAATTGTTTTAATTTGTCTATTAGGATTATGGGGGGCATGTAAAATCAATGACAAAGTGAAAAGAAATTGGACTAAAAGAACCAGAAGAAATGAAGAAAGTGAAAGAGAGAAAATGTTCAATGAAATATGGGAAAGCTCACATAAAGGGCAAGATGTTGAAATGCGTATTATGCGTAAGGTGAAAAAGTAAGATCAAAGAGAAAGATTGTGTGAAGACGAGCGTCATCAGAGGAGGGACTGAGAGAGCGTAGTTTAAACATTACCTATTTTAGATGTGAAATGCTTATATTAACAACGCTAATATTATTCATTGAAACGTATTTTAAACGTGGAGAATTTTTCACATGCATAAACTAACGTCAACTGTAAGAAATAATTGCTTGAATTATGACTAATTGAATATATTAATACGTACGATAATTGCATTTTATTAGAATCCATAAGCCTTAAGTTAGCGTGAGTCGAAAACTAGCTGTGTAGCTCTCATATTAAAGCATATTTTTCTGTTTCTCCAGTGGGCTGACTTGCAAAAGGCCATGACCCAGCATTTGTTCTTTTTCTCCGCTTATTGTATCATTGACCGTTATATTCTCATCCGCATGCTAGTTGCTTTAGGATAAAGTTGTACGCTTTGCAACAAAATATGGACACTTTCAAGGATACTCAACCACGGAAAAGAGAACTCTTGACCCGAAGAACGTGCCAGAAAATGAAGTAACCCCGGATATGCCACCTACGAAAGACGTCAATTATGAAGACCAATCAGAAGGATGTAAATTATCGTAGAATGACAAATGCATTACTTAATGTATAATTTGATAGGTTACAGATAGTGGGGTGTAGTGACTATCCAATAGAATTGTGGGGGAATGTATTACGAAAAAGGGATAAAAACCCATGACACAAGAGACTCGAGAGCACTAGGTAGGGAATGATATCTATTGCATCCAGAAACTCTGTCACTCTGTTTGGTGATTTGAGACTTAATAAAACCATCCTCATCCTTAGTCGCCCCATTGCACTTTCCTCTTTATGAGGGAAGTGTCCCCTGCCCATAGACTAGATAGACTGACGGCGATCTAACTGATGTCCTGAAGACGAAGACTGATCCTGTATGCTGACCTATTCCGAGGAGGGTAAATTATGTTGTTGCTATTGAAATTCACTTATTTGTCTTTTCTTTCTAGGTACCAACTGCTGTGTATTTTTGATTAGAGACCTTATTTAGATGTTTTCCAAATTGATGTTCTAAATTGTTTTGCATGAAGTCCAACATGCTGATTCTAATTGTGGTTAGATGAGGCATTTCATCTTGACTGACGTGACTGACGTGACTGACATGGTGCTATGCTGAACTAAACATATATGAGGTTTTATGCGTCTAGATTTGTTTATCTTCATATTACCATCTTATGTCTGTGATCTTTGCATTATTACCACATTGTGACTATGCTCTTTTGCTTCTTAGTTTTGAGATTAATACATTTGCTATTAGATGGTAATCAATAGGGAATAAAATTCACAAAACTTCAATAAGGTGTGGTTATTCATGACTGAAAGGTCATGGTTGCGCCGAAGGTTTAACTAATGTCTAAAGTGAAATATATTGTGGTGATATATGTTGACAATATTATTGATATATTGATTGATATATTGATCAGTTATATCGTCTTACGGTGTCTCATCACTGGGTCCAAAGATTTATCGGCCTAAAACGAGTCCTGATGTGTATAAATTAACATAGAAGGACGCGTTATCACTATATTCCTTTATAGGAGCCCCTAATATGTTCTTTTTTTACATACATCTTTTTTTTAACTTTGATGTCATATATACACCCTCCTATTGTGGGGTTTGCACTTTTGACTTTAACATATGTGCATTAGTTGTTTACCTAACTGTTACTGTCTATTTTATATCTCATCTCCATCTTTAAGTTTTTTGTATTGCACCATGTGGATAACGTGTTTGAAACTATAAAGAGTTACAATTCACTTGTTATACACTAAGACAGACGTTAATTACCAAAGGTATTCTTTTTAGCTTCTTTTATTCAAAACATTTATACCACCGTTGATGACCAGTAGTCCTCTCTTTATGTCTGATAAATAACTATCGGTGTTATGGAGGGCAGCCTATGGCTTTTTTCGGCTGAGTCAGTTTTCTATTTTTCTTTTCTTTTGGTGAGATCACTTCCCCCACAGCTTTCGCAATTGGACGGCTCAATTCAGCACGTCCTTTATTTCCTGATTTACTGCGTCTTTCAGTTGCATCGCGGTAACCGAGAAATTCATCCGGACGCCTCATACTTGTGAGTAGACGCGACACGTCGCTTTAGCAGCAGCTGACTCGTAATAACATTAATTTTGTTTGTGCCGGTGCCTTGATTTTCATTGATAACTAATACGTTTGTTTGCCCATAAATACTTAGGGGTTTCATTTTATCGGTAACATTGTACGGCCCTTTTTTTGACGTATGAGTTTTAAAAAATTTAAAAAACTTAACAAACTGCAAATGGCTCATTATGTAAAAACGTATGTACTTCGTTATTCTAAATAGTCGCTTAAATTGAAAAACTTCTATCATGACGCACTATTAGAATTGAGATAACTGGGATGTGTCTTGCTCATGTTCACTGTAAGTCTATAGACATAGAAGTTATTTTTCATTTGTCCTTGGGCACACACTTCTTCTTCCTTTTGCAGAAACATGGCAAATTACCACAGTGATCTCATTTAGGAGATACCATGACTCCAGGCTAGGTGTAAGCCTTTTCCTTGGTTTCTATTTTCCTTCTTCTCTCTTTTTTTCTGAGTTTCTCTCCTTCTCCCATAGAAGTGCAGTTCTTATCTCCGTCTTCTTATATATTTGTGTTGAAATTTTTCTATTTGTTACAGTCGTGTACATTTACTTAGATAATTATGTGTACTATTAACAGACTATCACAGTGTTGTTTTGATTCCAGGTCTGGGAGATATATTGGAGTTCAGTGAATTATTGAGTGAGTAGATTCTCACTATTTGATTCCTCTGCGATAACACTATTTGTTTTGTTGTTTGATGGAGAAGATTGTTTACAGTCGTGAAGAATCGCCAAGAGATCTGTTTAGACAAAAGTAGGCGCGAAACATGTTGACTTATTTAGTGGTGTCAGAGACAATATTCTCAACCGCATTTTTGCAAGAGTAAAGGGCCATTATTTCCCTTGAACTCTCTTGATGGTTTTAATCTTGACCAACATCCTCTTCCATTAATTAAAAGAAGTTCTTGAGGAGGATTGAGTCAATTTTAGTTTGATGTTTTGTTTTCTCTCCACTGCTTTGTTTGTTTTACACAGAAGTTCGGCCTAGTGACTCCATTGAGGGTCCCATCAGATACTGCAGTGCCAGTCTGGCGTGGAGCAAGCCTGATGATGATACCTGAGGGCCTTTGCTTCTGATGTAATTCCCTTTCAGACTTTTTTGGAATTTCGTAATTTTGGAACAGTGTACCTTTTTGAGTAACATGTTATGAGTAGGGAGGACGTACACTAAACCAGCCAACCTCCGTGCCCCCCCCTTTTTGTGTGGAACCTACCATAGCCCGTGTGACCGGGGAAAGGCCACCTGCCTTCACTTCGGAGGAGTTGGAACGACTGTTGGATGGGGTCCTACCCCTGTACGGACTGCTGTATGGTCCTCCAGACCAACAGGTGAGTATACCTTGGACACAATGCATGTGAGACGAATGCATGGAGATGTGTGTGCAAGCATCGTGTCATCGGGGGTATGTCATGTGGTGGGGTACATGGTGTGCGCCGGGCGATGTGTGTGCCATTGGTGAAGGAAATGGGATTGGTGGGCCATATGTGTGACAGGCTGGATTGTATGTGTAATGGTGTCATCCCATCTGTATCACCTCTGCAGTGTGTATGCCATCAAAAGAAGGGATTATGGCATGCCATCACCAAGGACATGCAGACCCTGGGGGTCTATGGCAGGCGGAGCACCCACTGTTGGAAATAGTGGGAGGACCTGAGGCACTGGGCACAGAAGACCGAGGAGGCCCAGCTGGGGCTGGCCTCCCAACGAGGAAGGGGTGCCTGTCGGAACCTGACCCCCTGAGAGCCCGCATACTGGCGGTGGCCTACCCAGAGCTGGATGGGCACTTGAGGGTATCACAGCAGCCACAAGGGGGTGAGTAATGTGGCTGTTATACCAAATATTTGTAGGTGGCATGGGATCCGGGTGGTGGGTTCAGTAAGTGGGTGCCCCTTAATGCCAGGCCAGACATTGCAGAGTGATTCAGTTCCAGGGTAATGGTTGAAAGGGAAAAGAAGGTAACCTAGCTAGCTTGCATTCCATGTCGGACAGGGCTTAGTGGGTCCCAGGAGGGGTGTAGTTGGAGGTGGTTGTCCCTCATCTTGCTGTGGCATCTAGCCAATTGTTTGACAGTGCAATGTATAGTGCTAAATCCTGATCCTGTGTGTGATGATACTGTGTATACCTTCTGTGGTGTTGGTGCAGTAATTGACCTAGTGCTCCCTTTCTCTCTCCCCCCTTTTTTCTTCTTTTTTTCTTCTGTCATTCTGTCCATGTGTGCATTAGCATCATCTGGTGGAGGAGCGGGGCACCGGCAACAGAGGGAGCTGCATCCCACAGGACCCAGGAGGCAGAGTCCACCGACACCGAGGGAACCAGTGGACGGAGGGCGAGGGGAGCACCATGGTGGAGACAGGAGGTGACAACGCTGACTCAGATACCTCCTCGGATGGAAGTTCCCTGGTGGTGGCGGACACCTCTGTGAGCACCCCAGCTGCAGGTACAGCTGCCACCCTCCGTACCAGTACCATCCTCTCAGTACCCGCCTCAGCGAGTTGCCCGTGCGCCCTCATCCAGGAGGGTGGGCATCTCCTTTACCCCAGGCACCTCAGCCCCTGCCACAGTGAGCCCTGCTGCCCTGAGTGAGGAGACTATTGACCTCCTGAGACCTATCTCTGTAGGGCAGTCAACCATTGTGAATGCCATACAGGGGCTGACATCCCAGATACAGCAATGCAATGCAATGCATTCCTGGAGGGCATCCACTGTGGATTGGCAGCCCAACGGAGATCGATTCAGGCTCTAGCCTACTCACTGATGGTAGCCATTGTCCCTGTTCATACCGTCCCCCCTCCAACTACCACTTCCCAGTCCCAGTCTCCTCAACCCCAACCCATCCCAGGCACACATACAGACGAGCATGCACACAAGACAACACACAAGAGTGGCACAGTCAAACACAGGCACCACACTTCAGCCTACAAGCACTCACGCAAACCAGACAGTTACAGACACACCCACATCCACTGCCTCCACTGTCTCCCCCTCCTTTTCCTCCTCCTTCACCTCCCTCACAGTCACGTCCACACTCACACCTGCATGCACTGCTTCAACATCCACCACTAGCATCACCACACCAAGCAGCACACACACCTCACTACCTCACTCCAACCCTGTCTCTCCCCCCATCCTAAAGGTCACAAACGCAAGCACTCAGACACCCAACAGCCATCCACCTCACATCAGCACACTCCCCATGCACCTGCACCCAAGTCAAGCAGAGGTACTTCTCCAACAACTACTCCCTCAACCTCCACTCCCATCCCTCCTCCCTCTTCTCGACCCACCGTCCCTAAAAAGCTTTTCCTTGCACAACTTGACCTCTTCTCTCCCCTCCCAAACATCCTGCCCGTAAGAGCAGGGTCCTAACGACCCAGCCCAGCACCTCAGCCAAACAGTCCACGCAGACGGTGAAGGCACCTTATAGTTGTGGAGGCAAGACAATGATGGATTAACTCCACTAGCCAGCAAGGGTAAGGATCCCACACCCACTGCCATGAAGGGGAAGAACCCCTCGACTCCTGCCATGAAGGGGAAGGAGGTCGCACCTCCTGCCATGAAGGGAAGAAGCCCTCGCCTCCTGCCATGAACCGGAAGAAGCCCTCGACTCCTGCCATGAAGTGGAAGGAGGCCGCACCTCCTGTCATGAAGGGGAAGAAGTCCTTGACTCCAGCAGAGGCTGGCAGGATGACACCACCAGCTGAGGCAGTGCAGCCCACTCCTCCTGCAGAGGCTGCACTTTCACCTGCTGAGACAGTGCAGCCCTCACCTCCAGCAGAGGCTGCTTAGGAGGCACCTTCACCTGCTGACACAGTGCAGCCTTCACCTCCAGCAGAGGCTGGCAGAATGACACCACCACCACCCCTAGTGGTCACGGAGACCTCACCTCCAGCTGAGGCAGAGCAGTCCACTCCTCCTGCAGAGGCTGCACCTTCATCTGCTGAGACAGTGCAGCCCTCACCTCCAGCAGAGGCTGCCCAGGAGACACCTTCACCTGCTGAGAGAGTGCAGCCCTCACCTCCAGCAGAGGGCATGCAGGCCACCCTCCTGGGACTGCTGTACAAGGAGCCCGCTCCAGAACCAGTGGGCAAGTCACCCACCTGGGAGTCTGTGACCTTGCACTCCCCAGCACAGAGAAATGGGCATGGAGCCCCCTCCAGAACCAGTGGGCAAGTCATCCACCTGAGAGACTGGGACCTTTTACTCCCCAGCACAGAGAAATTGGCATGGAGTCCCCTCCAGACGCAGTGGGCAAGTCACCCACCTGAGAGACTGTGACCTTGCACTCCCCAGCACAGAGAAATGGTCATGGAGCCCCCTCCAGAACCAGTGGGCAAGTTCCCGACTTCGGCTGAGGAGCCCCACAACCCCATCCCCCTGGGGTGCCTGTCCGCTTGCAAAATGATGCCCCTGCAGAGTTGTGTGCAGATGACGTCAGGAGACAAGTTGGGCCTTGGACTGTGCCCTGTGGCCATCTGGGCCCTTTGTACTTTGGACTGGGCATTGGCCCTTTGTGGATATTTGTACATATCTTTTTATCCAATGGTTTATTTGGTGGCTCTTCACATTCAATACATTCTCATTATTGCCTTCTTGTTGTCCTTGCATTATTCTGCTGTGTGTCGTGTGCCATAGTTTTTCCTCTGCAGCTGGTTGTGTGTATGGTGTGTGTGTGTGTCTGGTGTGTGTAGTGGGTGGGTGTCACTCTCGTTTTCCTCCCTCCCTCCCTTGTGTGCTCGGCAGCTGTACTCACCGCCGTCGTCTTCGTCGGCATTGGTGTTCCTGTTGGAGCATGGCGTAGAAAAGCACCGGGAAGACTTGCAGTTCCGGTTCCATGGTGGCGTTGGTCTTCCCTGTGTCCCTGTAGGTGACTCTTTCGTCTTCTGTGTTCTGTTTCCGCCAGGCTTTTGATGGCGTTGGTTCTGCCCCGGAAATTATGGCGGTGTACTGTGTTGTGATATGGTGGGCCGCAGTGCATAATTTGTGCTTGTTGTTTCTGGTGCAGGGCACTGGCACTTATTTTTGAGGGCCGGGGCTTATTCTCCTGCCACAAGCATTTGCTGCGAGCAAAAGACACATTTGGGAACGACTGAAGAAGGGAAAAACAAAAAAGCATCACAAAGTGAGAAAGTAGATTCTGCAAGAGTGATCAGAAAGGGCAGGGAGTGGCTTTATGTGGATTTAAGAGCCTCTAGATGGCTTCAGGATTACGCTGCCTAAGTATTACGTGTTCCAGCATTTAATTGTAGCAACCGCACGATTAAGAGGAAGGCTTTGGGCACCAGCACATTTTTATTTACAAATTAAGCACTGAGGGGTGGTACTTTGCCTTCTGCCTGGCTGTTGGTGGTGACTGCCGGGGTGCGTGATGTTAATGCCCTGGCGGATGGTGTGGTACATTGGCTGTCTATGGGAGTTCTCACCGACATGGTCCTAATTTGGCAGTAATGACCGCCGGCCTGTTGGCGGTTTTTCTGCCACTTTATCACTCACCGCCAATGTCATGATGAGGGCCAATGTTTTTTTTCTCCAGTCAGTGTGCAGTGTGACGTTTTTCCCAGTACACGCGCACAGCTTATCTGTCCACAACCATGATCACAGCTCGTTATAAGAAATGGCTTAAAATAACCCTCCGGGAATGTTATTCTGATAGAAAGGCGTGACACTCCTTATTTCCGTTCATAGAAAAGTCAAAAGGCATCTTACCAATTCGAAGAGAAGAACTTACAAAAAATGTCTGTTCAGCCTGCGAGGACACGCATAGTTAAGATTAGATACATGTAGGTCCTATAAAGGTGTTGAGAGCTGCTCCCGCTCGTCGCCAATACATGTAATATCTAGACACAGAGGAAATGTAGCCAGTTGTTACAAATAACATTGGCCCTCATTATGACATTGACGGTAAGGCACGCTTACCGCCATGCCGACTACAGCCAACATACTGAGACCACAGCGGTATACCGCTACCCATATTATGACCCACACATAGCAATCCATCACTATCCAGACACAAACACAAGTCCGCCAGCCCAAAGGTCAGTGATAAAATGGCAGTAGCAAAACCCACACCGTTATGCCAACAGAACTACGCCCGCAGCATTATGACCCACGAATCACCGCGGCGGACATTCAACCGTGGTAAACCATTGGCGGTACATACCGCTGCACTCAAAATACACACACTCAAACAAAACAACACCACATTGGACAATTCAAACTACACACACCCTTCACAAAGAAATTAACAACTGAGAGAAAGACACACCAAGAGCACCCACAGAACCAGAGCCAAGAACACCATCACCCACACACCATCCACGCACCTCACAGCACACACCCCAACACATCACCCCACACACCCTCACACACACCACTCACATTACACCCATGGCACCACAAAGACACCCCAGGTTCTCAGAGGAGGAGCTAATGGTCATGGTGGAGAAAATCATCCGGGTAGAGCCACAGCTATTTGGATCACAGGTGCAGCAGACATCCATTGCAAGGAAGATGGAGCTATGGGGGAGAATCATGGACAGGGTCAACGCCTTGGGACAGCACCCAAGAACAAAGCTGACATCAGGAAGAGGTGGAACGACCTACGGCGGAAAGTGCGTTCTGTGGTTGCAAGACACCAGATAGCTGAACAGAGGACTGGCGGTGGACCCACACCTCCTACCCCACAACTAACAACATGGGAGGAGCAAGTCTTGGCAATACTGCATCCTGAGAGCCTGGGAGAAGTAGCAGGAGGACTGGACTCTGGTAAGTCAACTCTTTACTACTTTTACCCCCCCCCACCTGCATGCCATCACATACCCCCACCCTTACCCTCACTCCCATCACCCCACCACCTCACATACACCCCACCATCACAACCCACCCATCCCAGTAACCAGCACTGCATGCACCACGAATGCATTGACATCACTCACAGCCCAGCATGGACACTCATTACCACAGCATGCACACTAGAGAAAGCCACCTAGCCCACAAAATAACTACTCACACAAGGCAAAGCTGACAGGGCACTCACAACCATACAGGGCAACACACCCATGCACAAGATGTCACACACAGAAACATTAACACTGCATTTACATCCCCACAGGTCCCCAATGTCACCGGATAGGAGGCGCCAGCAACAACCACTTCCACCCCTCCCCAAAGAGGTCCACAGTGATGACAGCAGCTCTGCTCGCTTGGATCTGGATGACCAACCTGGCCCATCAGGGACCTCCAGACAGTCCGTTACCCAGCCACAGTCCCATACCACCACAGAGCCTTCCCCCTCAGGAAACACCAGCACAGCACCCACCCAGAAGGTCAATACCACTGTCCCCAGGACACGTCAGTCAGCAGTGTGTCCACCACTACAGGGACCCCAGGGAACCCTACAAACACAGGGTGATCAGGGACCTGGGGTCAGTGGCAGTGGGCACACGGTTCAGGGGACAGGGGTACAGGACAACAGGGAAGCTGGGAGGACTGCTGTGCGACACAGGGAGGACAGGCCCAGGGAACCGACTCTCCATGAGGCACTCACCAACATCCTGGGAGCATACCACCATTCCCAGGAGATGATGGGCCAGATACTGGCCAAGTTGCAGGAGACCCAGCGGCTGCAGGAGGGAAAGTACCTGGGTGTCAGGGAGGACCTGCGGGACATCAACACCACCATGATCTCCATTGCAGGGGTGTTGGCAGTCATGGCCAACACCATGAGGGAGGCAGTGGCACACCAACGGGCCACTGACACTAGACACACTGATGAACAGCCCTCCACATCTGCTGACGCTAGTGGACAGGAGGCCCCGCCACAGGAGCAACAGGCCACCAGCACCCCACCCCCTGCAGGAGGAGAACCACCCCGCAAACAGTCCCTGCGATCCAGGCAGAAGCCAGAGAACATTGCCAAGACCCCGCCAGGAAATAAGACTCTCTTGAATGTCACCCTTGTGTCCCACTCTGTCACCCTCTCTACCTTGAACTACCATTGGTCCACTGTCTATGCCCCCTTGGACAATGCACCTGTGATACAAAGAGAATGGCTCTATCCTGGACTCTCCTCCACCATCACCCAAGCCCACCGCACACCCCCATTACATTTTTAGCAATTAAATAAACACCCTTTGAAAAATACAAGTATGTAGTATGTCAAATGATTTAAGTATGTATTCCTGTAACAATCTGTAGACATTGCAAGTAGACTGTACAGTAATGTATAGATATGTATGACCTGTATTGTGCTGCAGGCAATACACCAGGAGCCAGAGTAGGGCACAAATATCTGTGAATAGATATGTCAAAGGGTACAGTAAGTGGCCATAGTAGTGGAAAAAGCAGCCAGCCAGTGAAAATTGACAACACAAAACTGCTATGGAAGGTGAACTTACAGTGTCTTACCTGTGTATCACCGGAAGTACTGTTGAATGATAGATGCTCTATTGTCCACATCCTCATCCTCTGCCTCCTCTTCGTCACTGTCCACAGGCTCCACCGCTGCCACCCCTCTATCTCCAGCCTCATCCTCCTGCAGAAAAGGCACCTGGCGTCTCAAGGCAAGGTTGTGCAACATGCAACATGGCACGATGATCTGGCACACCTTCTTGGGTGAGTAGCGCAGGGAACCACCTGTTAGATGGAGGCACTGAAACCTGGCCTTCAGGAGGCCAAAGGATTGCTCTGTAATTTGTATTGTTCGCCCATGTGTCTCATTGTAACTTCCCCCTGTCCTTGTCCTGGGATTCCTGACTGGGGTCAGTAGCCATGAGAGGTTGGGGTAACCAGAGTCACCTGCAAATATCGAGGGATACCTGTAAGCCAGACACTTACCCTTAGGGCCAACCCCACACCCATATACCAACATACACTGGGTGGGGACCATGGGCTCACCTATTAGCCACACCCTGTGCCTCTGGAGTTGAGCCATCACATATGGGATGCTGCTATTCCTCAGGATATAGGCATCATGCACAGACTCAGGATACTTTGCATTCACATGGGAGATGTACTGGTCCATCAGGCACACTATCTGAACATTCATCAAAAGAAAGCTCTTTCGATTTCTGGACACCTGTTCATTTCTCGGGGGGAGACAAAGGCAATATGTGTACCATCAATTGTCCCAACAATGTTGGGGATATGTCCCATTGCATAGAAGTCAGCTTTCACTGTGTCCAAATCCTCCACCTGGGAGAATACAATGTAGCTGCGCATGTGTTTCATCAAGGCAGACAACACTCTGGTCAGCACTATTGAGAACATTGGCTGGGACAGTCCTGCTGCCATGGCCACTGTCACTTGGAAGGAGCCAGTTGCCAAGAAATGGAGCACAGATAGGACTTGCAGAAGAGGGGGGATCCCAGTGGGCTTACGGATAGCTGAGATCAAGTCTGGCTCCAATTGAGCACACAGCTCTTGGATTGTAGCCCTGTCAAGTCTGTAGGTGAGGATAATATGCCTGTCCTCCATTTTTGCCATGTCCACCAGGGGCCTGTACAGGGGGGGGATGTCTCCATCTCCTAATCATCCTCAGCGGTTGTAATCTAGGGGGCAAAACAATGAGCATCTGGTCAGTCTTCAACATTTCCTCAATGTACAATGCATTGCATGTTGTGACAGAAACAGTACGTTGATGTTTACTCCCAAAATGTGCTTATGTCTGCAGTGACGCAGCTAGGTGCCATGGCCTGCCCCCCCCCCCCCTGAAATGGCGAATGCCTGTCCAGTGTGGAGGGACAGATGAAAATAAGGTAATGCCACTGACGTTGTGCGCCACTGCGGGAGGCAGTCGAATACCGCCGTGCAACTCCTCATTGGTTATCATTGGGCCCTTTGGGTTACAGTAGCCAATGGTGATGTACGCCAGCGGTGATGGTATGCACCGCTGCGGATGTGACCGCCATTTTCTATTTGTTCACTCACTTGCTACCTGACCTTCAACAGGAGAGGACCTACACTGCAAGTGCTGCTGTGACCTGTGTCTGGAACCGACCATGGCTTGAGTCACTGGGGAAAGGGCCCCTGCCTTCACCGCTGCGGAGTTGGAGAGACTGCTGGATGGGGTCCTACCCCAGTACTGGTTGATTTATAGGCCTCCAGACAACAGGTGAGTACACTGTGTGCATGATGCATGGGGCATGAATGAATGTAGTGCTGTGTGTGAGGGCCTTGTGTAAGGGGGGTGGTTGAGGGGTCCTGGGCAGCGTGCTGCATGTATGGTGGGCAATGTATGTGCGTAAGGGGATGGGAGGGATATGGTGGGCCATGGGTGTAACAGGCCGGACGGCATGACTGATCCCTTTTTCTACTTTCATTTTTCTGCAGGTCAGCGCCCATCAGAAAAAGGGTATATGGCGTGCCATCGCCGTGGATGTGCAGACCCTGGGGATCTACGGCAAGCAGAGCACCCACTGTTGCAAATGGTGGGAGGACCTGAGACGCTAGGCACGGAAAACGGCGGAGGCCCAGCTGGGGATGGCCTCCCAACAAGGAAGGGGTGCCCGTCGAAACCTGACCCCCCTGATGTTCCGCATACTGGCGGTTGCCTATCCGGAGCTGGATGGGCGCTTGAGGCCATCACAGCAGCCACAAGGGGGTGAGTACAGTTTAAAACTCTGCAAATTGCACGTGGTGGGGTGGTCTCTGGGTGGGGCATGTGCACCTGTTGGTGCCCCAAGGTCAGGCCAGACATTGCAGGGTAGGTTCCATGTTGGGCAGGGGCTGATGCACTCCACCCCCAAACATGCTAGTGGGCATCTACTACTGGGCACGGATCTGTGGGTCTCAGGTATGCTGCAACTGGCGTTAGGTATTACTGTCTATGGCCTGGTGAGTAGCATTGTGACTGGTAGTGCATTGACTAGGGCGTAGGGCTGTCACCTGTGTGTTGTGTACGCCAACCGTGGTGTTGTTGCTGGCATTGACCAAGTGTATCCTCTGTCTTTGCCCCCCTTTTTGTTTTGTCCCCCTTTTCTTCTGTTCATTAGCATCATCTGGCGGAAGAGCAGATGCATCAGTGACAGAGGGAGCTGCATCCCACATGACCCTGGAGACCCAATCCACCAACCGTGAGGGCACCAGTGGGACGGAGGGCGAGGGGAGCACCACGCCGGAGTCTGAATGGGACAGTTCTGAAAGTGATACCTCCTCCGATGGAAGCTCCCTGGTGGTGGTGGACACCTCTCTGGCCACCCCAACTACAGGTACAGCCGCCAGCCCCGTACCAGCACCGCTCTCCCAGCAGCCCTTCAGCGTGTTTCCCGTGCACGCTCACCCAGGAGGGTGGGCATCTCCTTCGCCCCAGGCACCTCAGGCCCTGCCACAGTTAGCCCTGCTGCCCTGAGTGAGGAGGATATTGACCTTCTACAATCCATCTCTGTTGGGCAGTCAACCATAGTGAATGCCATCCAGGGCCTGGCAGGACATTTGCAACATACAAATGCATACCTAGAGGTCATTCACTCTGGCGTGGCGGCCCAACAGAGAGCATTCCAGGCTCTGGCCAACGCATTGATGGCAGCCATTGTCCCTGTCTCTAGCCTATCCCCTCCAACTTCCTCTGCCCAGTCCCATTCTGCTGAACCCCAACCTATCCCAAGCACACATTCAGACCAGCATGCACCCAAAACAACACACAGGAGTGGCTCAGGCAAACACAAGCACCACATATCATCCCACAGGCACTCACACAAACACCATCCAGAAGCAGACATACCAACATCCACTGCCTCCACTGTTTCCCCCCCTCTTCATCGTCCACCACCTTCCCAGTAGCATCTCCACTCACACCTGCATGCACTACATCCTTAACCACTACCACCATCACGCCTATCAGTACACGCCCCTCACTGGCAGTCACCAACCCCACATCCATGCACAAGTCCTCTGGGTTCTCTCCCACTGTTTCTGTGCCCCCTCCTCCCAAAGTACACAATCGCAAGCACTCAGACACCCAACAGCCATCCACCTCACAACAGCATCCAGCCCATGCACCTGCACCCAAACACTGCAGACAGACACCTCCTCCAACCACTTCCCCTTCCTCCACTCCCAAACCTTCACCCTCTTCCTGCTCCAGTGTCCCTAAGAAGCTTTTCCTCTCCACCCTTGACCTCTTCCCTACCCCTCCCCCCTGTCCTTCACTTCGGGCCAGGGTGGGCAGAACCCAGGCCAGCACCTCAGCCACCCAGTCCACGGCCACTGTAGTTTCGGCAGCTACTGCAGGTGTGAGAGGCTCCAAACAGACTCCCATCAGCACTGCCAGTGTGCCTGCACCGGCTGCCAAGGGCAAGTGCAAGGAGGCACCACCAGCTGCCAAGGGCAAGGAGGCACCACCAGCTGCCAAGGGCAAGGAGGCACCGCCAGCTGCCAAGGGCAAAAAGGCACCACCAGCTGCCAAGGGCAAGGAGGCACCACCAGCTGCCAAGGGCAAGGACGCACCACCAGCTGCCAAGGGCAAAGGGCCTGCCCCTGAAGGCAGGAGGGACAGGAGGCCTGGTGCTGTGACAGGATCTGAACCCCCACCACCAACCATGGCGCTTCAGCTGTCCGAGGCTGCAGGGGAAGGGCTGGAGCCTCCCCCCACCACTGGCAGCACTGCAACCTGCACCGCCATCAGCACTGACACCAGCACCACTGGCAGCAGCCCCAGTGGGCAACCATCCGAGGCTGCAGGGAATGGCTGGAGCCTCCCCCCACCACTGGCAGCAACGACACCTACACTGCCATCAGCACCACCACCAGCACCGCCACCAGCACCACTGGCAGCAGCAGCAGCCCCAGTGGCCAGCCGTCCGAGGCTGCAGGGGATGGACTGGAGCCCCCCCCACCAATGGCACAGTCACTGCCACCACTGAGCAGCCGTCACCACCGGAGGGCAGTGTGTAGTCCTGACTCATGGACTGTAATGCTTCCTGACTCCTGCAAATTGTGTGGGTGTGATACCCAGGTGAGAGACTGTGACCTTGCACTCCCCAAGATCTGCATCACAGGGCACAAAGCCCCCTCCAGAACCAGTGGAAGAAGGCAGCCACTCACCCCCTCCTTGCCAGGATGAAGCACACTGGGCACAAGGCCCCCTCCAGAACCAGTGGAAGAAGCCACCCACTTGAGAGACTGTGGCCTTGCACTTCCAGGACCAAGCAGTGGGCAAACCACCCAGTAGAGAGACTGTGGCTTTGCACACCCCAGGACCAAGCAGTGGGCAACCCACCCACTTGAGAGACTGTGGCCTTGCACTCGCCAGGACCAAGCAGTGGGCAAAGCACCCACTAGAGAGACTGTGGATTTGCACTCCCCAGGACCAAGCAGTGGGCAACCCACCCACTTGAGAGACTGTGGCCTTGCACTCACCAGGACCAAGCAGTGGGCAAACCACCCACTAGAGAGACTGTGGCTTTGCACTCCCCAAGACCAAGCAGAGGGCATGTAGCCCCCTCCAGGAGCAGTGGCGTTGTACCATCTTCCGGCTGAGGTGCCCCCCGTTCTCCTTCCCCCTCAGTTGCCTGTGTATTTTCAACCTGATGCCCCAGCAGTGTTCTCTCCGTGTTGAGGCAGGAGTCAAGTGGGGCCTTGGCATATGTGATATGGCCCTGTGGCCCACGGACATTATGGACTGGGCAGTGTCCCTCCATTTACATATATGTAAATACTGTTTTGATTTTTGAGGACGTATTTATACTATTTTATCTTATTACATTCACTTTCTTCCAATACTTTTGTCCTTGCATTATTCCTGAGGGGTACGGGGTGAATATGTAATGTTACTGCATCTGTTTGTGTGTATGATGTTGGGGTGATGCGTGTTGCGTGTGTGTGCCACTCTCTTTTTCCTCCCCTCTCCCCTGTGTGCTAGGCGCCAGTCCTCACCATGGTCGTCGCAGTGCTTAATTTGTAAATAAAAACGTGCCAGTGCCCAAAGTTCTCCTGTGAAACACGCAGCTGCGGCAATTAAATATGCAAACACATAACATCAGGGCAGCGTTATCCTAAAGCCTTCTTGGGCCTCTTTAATCCATTCACAGCAATTCCCTGCCTCTTCAACTCACTCTTGCAGCCTTCTGCTCTCTCCCTTTGAATGCTTTTTCGAATTTTCTCTTCCTCCGCCTTTCCCGGATGTGTCTTTTGCTCGCAGTAAATACCTGATGCAGAAAACTAAGCTCCGGCCCTCAGAAATAAGTACCGGTGCTCCGCACCGGAAACAACAAGCACAAATTAAGCACTGGGTCGTCGTCGCCAGCATTGGTATTCCTGGGGTAGGAGGAGGTAAACCAGCATGGGGAACACCTGCAGTTCGGGCTCCATGGCGTCGTGGTTCTTCCTTGAGTCTCCAGAGGTGAGTCCTTTGCCATCTGTTTACTGTTTCCACCGTGCTTTTGATGTCGTTGGTACCGCCCCAGAAACTGTGGCGGATAGCCCAGTTGTAATATTGTGGGCGGTACATTGTCTTCCGCCTGGCTGTTGGCGGTTACCGCCGCGGTGCTTGTTGCTAGACAGGTAGGTGTGTTAAAGTGGCTGTCTGTGTTGGCGGTTTCCGCCGTGGTCATGGTTCCATTTTTTTTTACCGCCGGCCTGTTGGCGGTATTACCACCGCCTTATCACCGACCACCAGGGTTGTAATGAGGTCCTTTGTCTTTATTCTCTCATATCAACACCGATGTCTTCCGCAGCGCTCCGGGATCCGACAGACCCGTCAACTGTCAATTCCTGAACGCCCCTCGCCCCTCTGGGATTCCATGGAACAATAACACCTAGAAACCTTCCACAATAAGCACTGTACAATACAATATAACACCCCTCCAAACGCAGAGAGAAATGACCTTGTTCAGATAAGGCTGCACAATCTAGGGTATATGTCCTTTCTGATCACCTATCCTCTATATAAACCTCTCGGGAGAAACCCAACTGTTTCTGAGATTTTTCGCAAGCAGACCAGGCCTTAGCTTTTCCTGAAGCTTTGTGTATATTTAGGAAGTGCTTTTGGTCAGACTCCGTAATTTCACCATTGTGGCCAGTGGCTGTCAGTGCTGGGGTCTAAGCAGAGGACAGGTATAATATGTTTTTCAAGCTTCTGCTTCTAATTTTGGGATTATGGGGATGGTGAGGTTGTAACGATGTGGTGTGCCTAGTTGAACAGAAACTAATTTGTATGGATTTTGTGCCTTGCTGTTCTTGCTTAATGTTGCTGAATCTAAGGATGACCCTCTTTTCCTCAAAAACTTTGATATATGCATATCTGAAATTCCAGATTCTTAAATATTTTTTCTTGATCAACTGAATGGGCTTCTTTGTATCCCATAGCATTATGTTTGATCTGTCAAAGAATTCCAGGGGTGCTTCTGGTAAGCTGCCAAAGCATTCCATGAGTATTCACATCTTTAGTCATTTACACATTAGGCATTTTACACATTTGTAAATGCCTAGAAAAAGTGCATTTGCACCTGCATTTTTTTTAATCCATGGGAAATTATTTTTTCTCCATGTATAATACCCTTCCCCTACACTCCAACTAATTTTGGGGATGTTTCTCATTCCCCGCACACGTATTATAGTGAGTACATCGATTTATGACACGAAATGCACACTACTGGAGGAAAATGTTATGTATAACGGCATTCGCTCACCTAATAAATTTAAGGCTAAATGTTTGCTTTTGGAAGTTTAATAGAGAGCAGAGCACAGAAAGGACACATGAGGGCGCCTTTGGATTTTAGTTAAATAATTTACTCTTGACCATATTTTTCAAAACTGTAATGGCAGGGCTTTAAGTGGACCGGGTTCCTCTGCGTGTCTGACCCCATTGTATTTTAGAACCCCATTGGAACGGGTCCCTATTAGGCCCTATATTCACGTCCTTATCATTACTGGGAAAAATGCTGACAATTGCTGAACAATTAATTTAGTGAATGGTGTGGTGATCCAGCTCAGTGATTTAATTCCCGTTTTTATTTCACATCTTTTACAGAATCTTCCACTCATTAAAGTTTTAACTGTTCCCCTAATGTTTTATTTTTATAATATTTCGTGAGACATTTTTTCTTGTATAGTGCAGCCTTAGACCTGAGTCGCCTTCATATGTTTATATAGGATGAGTTTGAGAGCTCTGGAGTTGAGGTTGGTGACAATGTGGGCAGGGCTAGCGCTAGGCATGGGCAGCACAGGCAGCTGCTATGGGCTCCACGCTCAGGCCACCAACATGGGGCCTCCTACCAGTGTCTCCGCCTCCCTGCCTGGGCCTCGCACCTAAGGAGCAGCACTGCGTGGCAGATCGAACGGACGCCTCTCTCCCATGGACATCATTTAGGGGTCGCCAGGGGACGCAGCTGCGACCCCTGGCTTGCCCTTTACTACCCCTGGCACTGCCTTTGCGACCCCTGGCCTCAGAGGGGGGAAATTCAGTGCCAGAAACACAAGGGCAGCTCGCCCTTATGAAAGACAGGTGAGACTCCTCTTTCTTTGTTTTCTGTTATTATTTTCTGGCACTACTAGTGAATAATAGCATATTATTCACTATTACTGTAATAAAAATGGAGTACAATTAGCTGGAATATGCCCTTCCATTGGTAGTTGAGGTAAGTAAAAAATGCTTTAAACCTGTTAGGTGCGGGCGTCGGCCACTAGCCGACACCCTCACTACCTCCCAGGTGCGGGTCACAACCAGTGGCCGACACCAGGGAGGGTGTTAAAAAATCATTTTTTTTTTTTTTTTTAAACCCCCGGGAGACACGGAAGCTCTTCCGTGTCTCCCCCGCCCCCCACCCGCCCATTTGTGACGTCAGCGTGCGTAAGGCCGCTTCCTGCTCCGATGGGGAAAACGGCCCCAAACGGCCTTCCCGACGTTCAGGAAGGCCTCGTATGAAAGGGGAGACACCAAGGATTTCACTTGGGGGGGTCGGCCCCCTCGGAAAATGGGCCGCCCCCCCAGGCATATTTTTTTATTTGGCGGTAGGTGTCCCCTTGGGGGGCATGATCGCGCTCGATCCCGCCCCCCCAAGGCTAAATTTTAAAAAATTAAATAAAATAAAATAAATAAATTGACAGGGGGTCACCCGTGGGCAGGGCGACCCCCTGTGGGGGCAATACTTTTTTTTAGTACTTGTAGGGTTTCCCTGGGGGCCATTTTGGCCCCCAAGAAAACCCTACAACTACTAAAAAAATATAGATCTAATAATATATAGATATATCAATCTATGTAGATAGATATATCTATCTACATGGATAAATCCATAGTTAGATCTATATATATATATATATATATATATACATATATATATATATATATATATAGATCTATATACATATATAGATCTATCTATAGCTATATCTATGTAGATAGATCACTTTTGTCAATGCGTGTGTGGTTTCCCTGGGGGCTGCGATCGGCCCCCAGGAAAGCCCAAACCCACATATAAAAGTGATATCTCTCTCTATATATATATATATATAAATATATAAATATATACATATATATATATATTTGCCACCAGTTGTCTTGCAGTTGCAGCTTGCGTCTTCAAAGCAATGCACATACCTCAACTGACGCATTTCAACTGTAGCTTTTAGGCAGCAATAGAAAAGTCAAGTAAGTCTTGTGATTATGTTTCTGCTACAAAAGGATCAGACTTTTGTCTAGTGGCAGTTTTAGTGCCATAAAGAAGTGCGGAAGGTTTATATGCCTACTGCAAATGGCAAATCTGTATTTTATGTAAATAGCTGAGTACATTAGTAAAGTCAGCCATTACCTGTGCTATAATACAAATGAAATGTATGTGCGGGTGGGGGTCGGCTATGGAGAGATGAAGGGCACTTTTGCTAGGTGGTAATGAGGGAATCCGAGGAGGAGGACATGGGAGTGGGAGCACCAATAATGATTGTTGGACTGGGCGCAGGAGGTGCTAAAGACTGTGACGAAAGGTATGTGACAAGGTGTTTTTTGAGTGTCTTGAAAGAACGTGCTGATTGAGGGAAAAAGGGCAGGTAAGGTGGCCTCTACTGTTGCACATATCACACGCACACCAGCAATTTTGTGACTGTCTACGTAGTCTAGTGTTTTAGAGCAACAGTTTAGCCAATAGCAGAGATGGCATCTTGATGGATGACTGCTGCTGATGTCGTCACTCGGGTTATAGAGGACAGCTCTGACATAGGATCAGAGACTGAGACAGCAGATACTGAGACAGCATCTGAGGGATAGGACAATGGCCCAGACTCTGGGAGTGATTTTTCAGTCGGAGGAGTCCCATTGGATAACTCCTCTTCCAGTAAATTATCAGAGAGGTGATGAGGACAGTCTTGCTGTCCCTTCGCAAGCACAGTCTGTGCAACAGGGCAATAGTGGGTTAGCCCAACCCAGAGAGCAGGTGAATGTGGCGGCAAGCACAAAGAGGGTGCTCTCTTGGGAGCACCCCAATTTAGTTCAGCCCCAAATTCCACCGCCCAAATCGTATTGTGGAAACATCAAAAATATCTATCACAAAACAAACTAGTTTTATAAGGCAGGCACCTGTCTTTTTGGTCCTGGGTTCGGCGGCCATATAGGGAAACATACTAAATCCAAACAGTTCTGGAAACTAGACATCCTAGGGTGTCCACAGAGGTGTGACTTGTGTGGATTCTCCAAAGTTTTCTTACCCAGAATATCCTGCAAAGCTGAAATGTTGAATAAAAACTCTATTTTTCTTGCAGTTCTGTCACACAAACTACAGGAATATGCTGGGATCCACAAAATTCCTACCACCCAGTGATTCCTCACCTGTCCTGATAAAAACAGTACCCCACTTGAGTGTCTATACCGGGTGCCTGCATCAGGAATGGATCACCCCAGGGTCAACAGTTGCCTCATGTAAGGACCAACAATGACCGTTGTGTGATCTATTCCTGTCGCGGGCACTAGGCCTACCCACACAAGTGAGGTACCATTTTTATCGGGAGACTTGGGGGAATGCTGGGTGGAAGGAAATTTGTGGCTCCTCTCTGATTCCAGAACTTTCTATCATCAAAATGTGAGGGAAAAGTGTTGTTTTTCCAAATATTGAGGTTTGCAAAGGATTCTGGGTAGCAGAACCTGGTGACAGCCCCACAATTCACCCCGTCTTGGATTCCCCTAGGTGTCTAGTTTTTAAAAATGCACAGGTTGGTAGGTTTCCCTAGGTGCCGGCTGAGCTTGAGGCCAAAATCCACAACTAAGCACTTTGCAAAAAACAGCTCTGTTTTCTTTAGGAAAATGTGATGTGTCCACATTGTGTTTTGTGGCATTTCCTGTCACAGGCGCTAGGCCTACCCACACAAGTGAGGTACCATTTTTATCGGGAGACTTGGGGGAACGCTGGGTGGAAGGAAAGTGTTGGCTCCTCTCAGATTCCAGAATTTTCTGTCACCGAAATGAGAGGAAAAAGTGTTTTTTTGGCCACATTTTGAGGTTTGCAAAGGATTCTGGGTAACAGAACCTGGTCAGAGCCCCACAAGTCACCCCATCCTGGATTCTCCTAGGTGTCTAGTTTTAGAAAATGTGCAGGTTTGGTAGGTTTCCCTAGGTGCCGGCTGAGCTAAAGGCCAAAATCCACAGCTAGGCACTTTGCAAAAAACAGCTCTGTTTTCTTTAGGAAAATGTGATGTGTCCACATTCTGTTTTGTGACATTTCCTGTCGCAGGCGCTAGGCCTACCCACACAAGTGAGGTACCATGGTTATCGGGAGACTTGGGGGAACGCTGGGTGGAAGGAAATTTGTGGCTCCTCTCAGATTCCAGAACTTTCTGCCACCGAAACGTGAGGGAAAAGTGTTTTTTTGGCCAAATTTTGAGGTTTGCAAAGGGTTCTGGGTAACAGAACCTGATCAGAGCCCCACAAGTCACCCCATCTTGGATTCCCCTAGGTGTCTAGTTGTCAAAACTGTGCAGGTTTGCTAGGTTTCCCTAGGTGCCGGCTGAGGTAGAGGCCAAAATCCACAGCTAGGCACTTTGCAAAAAACAGCTCTGTTTTCTTTGTGAAAATGTGATGTGTCCACATTGTGTTTTGTGACATTTCCTGTCGCAGGCGCTAGGCCTACCCACACAAGTGAGGTACCATTTTTATCGGGAGACTTGGGGGAATGCTGGGTGGAAGGAAATTCGTGGCTTCTCTCAAATTCCAGAACTTTCTGCCACCGAAACGTGAGGGAAAAGTGTTTTTTTGGCCAAATTT
The DNA here is from genome assembly GCF_031143425.1 of Pleurodeles waltl. Taxonomy (NCBI): domain Eukaryota; kingdom Metazoa; phylum Chordata; class Amphibia; order Caudata; family Salamandridae; genus Pleurodeles; species Pleurodeles waltl. The sequence goes on along the minus strand of NC_090440.1, from coordinate 1,451,130,084 downwards.
TGAGGTTTGAAAAGGGTTCTGGGTAACAGAACCTGATCAGAGCCCCACAAGTCACCCCATCTTGGATTCCCCTAGGTGTCTAGTTGTCAAAACTGTGCAGGTTTGCTAGGTTTCCCTAGGTGCCGGCTGAGGTAGAGGCCAAAATCCACAGCTAGGCACTTTGCAAAAAACAGCTCTGTTTTCTTTGTGAAAATGTGATGTGTCCACATTGTGTTTTGTGACATTTCCTGTCGCAGGCGCTAGGCCTACCCACACAAGTGAGGTACCATGGTTATCGGGAGACTTGGGGGAACGCTGGGTGGAAGGAAATTTGTGGCTCCTCTCAGATTCCAGAACTTTCTGCCACCGAAACGTGAGGGAAAAGTGTTTTTTTGGCCAAATTTTGAGGTTTGCAAAGGGTTCTGGGTAACAGAACCTGATCAGAGCCCCACAAGTCACCCCATCTTGGATTCCCCTAGGTGTCTAGTTGTCAAAACTGTGCAGGTTTGCTAGGTTTCCCTAGGTGCCGGCTGAGGTAGAGGCCAAAATCCACAGCTAGGCACTTTGCAAAAAACAGCTCTGTTTTCTTTGTGAAAATGTGATGTGTCCACATTGTGTTTTGTGACATTTCCTGTCGCAGGCGCTAGGCCTACCCACACAAGTGAGGTACCATTGTTATCGGGAGACTTGGGGGAACGCTAGGTGGAAGGAAATTTGTGGCTCCTCTCAGATTCCAGAACTTTCTGACACCGAAGTGTGAGGAAAAAGTGTTTTTTTGGCCACATTTTGAGGTTTGCAAAGGATTCTGGGTAACAGAACCTGGTGAGAGCCCCACAAGTCAGCCCATCCTGGATTTCCCTAGGTGTCTAGTTTTCACAAATGCGCAAGTTTGGTAGGTTTCCTGAGGTGCTGGCTGAGCTAGAGGCCAAAATCCACAGCTAGACACTTTGCAAAAAACAGCTCTGTTTTCTTTAGAAAAATGTGATGTGTCCACATTGTGTTTTGTGGTATTTCCTGTCGCAGGCGCTAGGCCTACCCACACAAGTGAGGTACCATTTTTATCGGGAGACTTGGGGGAACGCTGGGTGGAAGGAAATTTGTGGCTCCTCTCAGATTCCAGAACTTTCTGCCACCGAAACGTGAGAAAAAAGTGCTTTTTTGGCCACATTTTGAGGTTTGCAAAGGATTCTGGGTAACAGAACCTGATCAGAGCCCCACAAGTCAGCCCATCCTGGATTTCCCTAGGTGTCTAGTTTTCACAAATGCGCAGGTTTGGTAGGTTTCCTTAGGTGCTGGCTGAGCTAGAGGCCAAAATCGACAGCTAGGCACTTTGCAAAAAACAGCTCTGTTTTCTTTAGAAAAATGTGATGTGTTCACATTGTGTTTTGTGGTATTTCCTGTCGCAGGCGCTAGGCCTACCCACACAAGTGAGGTACCATTTTTATCGGGAGACTTGGGGGAACGCTGGGTGGAAGGAAATTTGTGGCTCCTCTCAGATTCCAGAACTTTCTGCCACCGAAACGTGAGGAAAAAGTGTTTTTTTGGCCACATTTTGAGGTTTGCAAAGGATTCTGAGTAACAGAACCTGAGCAGAGCCCCACAAGTCACCCCATCTTGGACTCCCCTAGGTGTCTGTTTTTCAAAACTGTGCAGGTTTGCTAGGTTTCCCTAGGTGCCGGCTGAGGTAGAGGCCAAAATCCACAGCTAGGCACTTTACAAAAAACAGCTCTGTTTTCATTTTGAAAATGTGATGTGTCCACGTTGTGTTTTGGAGCATTTCCTGTTGCGGGTGCTAGGCCTACCGCCACAAGTGAGGTACCATTTTTATCGGGAGACTTGGGGGAACACTTGGTGGAAGGACATTTTTGGCTCCTCTCAGATTCCAGAACTTTCTGTCACCGAAACGTGAGGAAAAAGTGTTTTTTTGGCCACATTTTGAGGTTTGCAAAGGATTCTGAGTAACAGAACCTGAGCAGAGCCCCACAAGTCACCCCATCTTGGACTCCCCTAGGTGTCTGCTTTTCAAAACTGTGCAGGTTTGCTAGGTTTCCCTAGGTGCCGGCTGAGGTAGAGGCCAAAATCCACAGCTAGGCACTTTACAAAAAACAGCTCTGTTTTCATTTTGAAAATGTGATGTGTCCACGTTGTGTTTTGGGGCATTTCCTGTTGCGGGTGCTAGGCCTACCGCCACAAGTGAGGTACCATTTTTATCGGGAGACTTGGGGGAACACTTGGTGGAAGGACATTTTTGTCTCCTCTCACATTCCAGAACTTTCTGTCACCGAAATGTAAGGATAAAGTGTTTTTTTGGTCACATTTTGAGGTTTGCAAAGGATTCTGGGTAACCGAACCTGATGAGAGCCCCACAAGTCAGCCCATCCTGGATTCCCCTAGGTGTCGGCTGAGCTAGAGGCCAAAATCTACACCTAGGCACTTTGCAAAAAATACGTCAGATTTCAATGTAAAAATGTGATGTGTTCATGTTGCTTTTCCTGTGGCGAGCATTAGGCCTACCCACGCAAGTGAGGTACCATTTTTATTGGGAGACTTGGGGGAACACAGAATAGCAGAACCAGTGTTATTGCCCCTTGTCTTTCTCTACATTTTTTCCTTCCAAATGTAAGTCAGTGTGTAAAAAAGACGTGTATTTGAGAAATGGCCTGTAATTCACATGCTAGTATGGGCACCCCGGAATTCAGAGATATGCAAATAACCACTGCTTCTCAACACCTTATCTTATGCCCATTTTGGAAATACAAAGGTTTTCTTGATACCTATTTTTCATCCCTTATATTTCAGCAAATGAATTGCTGTATACCCGATATAGAATGAAAACCCATTGCAAGGTGCAGCTCATTTATTCGCTCTGGGTACCTAGGGATCTTGATGAACCTACAAGCCCTATATATCCCCGCAACCAGAAGAGTCCAGCACACCTAACGGTATATTGCTTTAAAAAAATCTGACATTGCAGGAAAGAGTTACAGAGTAAAACGTGGAGCAAAATGGCAGTTTTTTTTTCTGCTCAATTTCAAATTTCTTTATTTCAGCTGTTATTTTTTGTAGGAAAACCTTGTAGGACCTACACATATGACCCCTTGCTGAATTCAAAAAATTTGTCTACTTTTCAGACCCATTCCTGTCATTAACTGGAAGGAGGCTGAAAGCACTAAAATTAGTAAAAATGAAGTATGTCCCAGTAAAATGCCAAAATTGTGTTGAAAAGTGTGGTTTTCTGATTCAAGTCTGCCTGATCCTGAAAGCTGTGAAGATGGTGATTTTAGCACTGCACACCCTTTGTTGGTGCCATTTTCAGGGGGAAAAAACACAAGCCTTCTTCTGCAGCCCCTTTTTCCCATTTTTTTGAAAAAAACAAAATTGTAGTTGTATTTTGGCTAATTTCTTGGTCTCCTCCAGAGAAACCCACAAACTCTGGGTACCTGTAGAATCCCTAGGATGTTGGAAAAAAAGGATGCAAATTTGGCGTGGATAGCTTATGTGGACAAAAAGTTATGAAGGCCTAAGCGTGAACTACCCCAAATAGCCAAAAAAGGGCTCAGCACTGGGGGGAAAAGGCCCAGCAGCTAAGAGGTTAAAAGGTTGTGTGTGTGCTTGTGGGTGAGTGTGTTTAGGAGAGCGACAGTGTGCATTTGTGTATATGTGTAAGTATGTGAGTGAAAGTGATGTCACTTCCGCTACCCCTGGCATTTCAGTGAATTGACGTCCATGCTCTCTCCTGGGCGTTGCAGGCATGTATAGTGTTGCAAGGAAGAGGGCAAGAGTCCCCTGGGATTCACAGCAATGGCCCACAGCTGTGAGGCCCAAAGGAGGGGCCCCTTCTACCCTGGGCCTCGCAACCCCTACACCACAAGTGCAAGGTCCTCTCACACGTTTAACAAGTTTGGCTTGAAATTTTTATGTAGGCTGCCACTCACTCAAAGGCACCACATGCCCTCCGTTGTCCTGCATTTTGGTGCCCCCCCCAGCACTTTTACCTCTTCCAAAGGACAGGCAACACTCAATTTTAGCCCTTTATGAGCTCTGAAAAAGATGCTAGTCTGTGGCAGGCAGGGAGGTGTTACAGCAGAGGAGGGGCCTTGCACCATACAAGTTCAGGGGCACCTCCAGCTATTAAAATGCAAACAGCTTTGAATAAGCTAATGAAACCCATTTTTCAAAAACATTTTTCTAGTTTTATGTAGTGCAAACTAAACCTGAAGGTATTGGAATACTTTTCATGAGCACAGGTTGCACTATACAAGGACATATTCTCAAGGCCACTGGAATTATGCAGCAACAGAAGACCAAATTATGGAGCAGGAGTTATTAAATTATGCAGCAAGAAAATGGAAATTATGCAGCATAATGTGGCAAAGTCTGAGATAGTATCAGTGTATTATTTTCACATTTTTGCACATGTTTACACAGTCTGGACAAAGGTTTCACCTTATTAGTATTAGCTTAGCATCCAAATACAATAATATGCAACTGAAAGGTTGTCAACATTTGCGAAAAGCCTCCCACTGCACAGCAGCATGTGGCTCCACATTTTTTGTAACCTTGGACCTGTTTGACTTAGAAACATTTTTTGGTTAAAATCTGCAAATTGTTCAGCAGATGATGAATTTTGTGGCAAATGCATTATCATGCAAAAATGCAGTGGTCCCACAGTCACATAATTCCAGAGACTCTGCATGTTCTCTTGGTTCTTTTGTTAGGCACAGGGAGATTAAGAATCATGGGATGTTTGTCCAGAAGCTGAGATTTGTACCTAATTCCTGAGTGCCAAGTCAGCAGCTCTGGCCGGAGAGCCACATTTCCTCTGTTCCCCTGCCCATGTTCAGGATCTACTCAGTGAGTTCGCTCATGGTATCTATTTCTTACTTTAAGCCTGTTCAAAGTGGTGCCATGTTGCCAGATCAGTGGATGAGGGACAGGGAGAGTATTGTTTGCTCAGGATCAAGCATTTGGTTAAATTAGTAGACCCAGGAGTGCAGGGCACTGCTACTTGTTGCCAGGGGCATAGCTTTGGGGTGTGTGTGGGGGGTGTTACACTCACCTTATAAATATATTTTATGATAAATAGTTGGGTGCAGGTGCTCTCAGTTGGGTATGGTGAGGTGTCTGTTTGATTTCACCTGGAATTTTGCACATAAACAGACAAAAACACACATACACACTATCCTTCTGTCTTTTTGGAAAGACTTAAAATTTTTGGCTAGTTCCCAAACTAATGCACTTTCTCTCACATAGTACACCTACCAAAAGGCATTCCTCTCCCTTTTCACTGCCTCTTAAGCCCCTCTTGTGCGCCTTGCTTGTCGTATAATGTATTTTAACATCATGTGCCAGCATGATTGTCGGGAAATCTGAAGCTAATAGCCCCCCACCAATCACACTGACCAAGCTACGCCTCTGCTTGTTGCAAGAACTATCTATTTACCACTGTAGAGCTTTTAAGTGACAATACCATGTGACTGGGCACATATCTCCTCCAAGGTAATATTCAGTCTATTTTTTTTAAATCACAATAAAAGCTTTTACTTTGAAGCAACATACTCCCAGCAGAGCAATAATTTCAAAAAAGTGATTGCCTAATTGCACACAATTTAGCCAAATGGAAGGCCAGGATTAAAAGTTGCCTCTCGTAGTTCCACATTTACAACTAGTCTACTGGACCACAGATAGGAATCTAAGTGATTCTGATGGCATGGCGAAGGGGCTGCCCCTTCCAGGGAATTGTCACTCTGATATGGCTCCTGCCCAGCTTTAGAACACAGTATTTGTTTTAATCCATAAAGCAGAGAGTAGTTGTTAAATATATTTTGTTCCATAGTTAAATTGTACCCACTGCACCAGGTCCTGTGGCAGTAGGTACTTACTGGACAGTTTTCATAGTAAATATTGATATTTCCAAGTGAATTTTCAAAGCTTAAGCCAATCTTACTCTGTTTCGAATACCAGAGTGAAGTTCTAAACTTATCACAAAAAAATTGCAATAGCGGGAAGTCAAGGTTTACTCCAGGAAGTGGTAAAGACATTAGAATTCAAATGTAATATGAAGAGTAATCACAGTAGATAAATTGAATGTTCTCTTGAATTATCTTTTAACATGACCTTTATTACAAGGAGGATTTAGAATGAAACATTAAAATCCTCTATATGAATATAGTTTCCCTGCACATCATCTGATATCTCTGCACATGTAATGTGTCTCCAAACGTGCAGGTGTCTCCAAAGGCACAAACTAGCCTGTGAATTGTTAATGGAAAATTGGCCACCCTAATTAGCCCTCGCAGCGATTACTTGGGACCACTGCTGCAAGGCCCGGGGATGGGGACTCTCCTGCACTGGGCTTTGTAGAAATGTACCATAGCTGTGAGGCCCAGGGGATGGAACCACCTTTCCCTGCACTTCATAGCTTTGAATCATGCTGGGGTGGGCAAGGGCTGCCCCACTGTTGAGTCTCCCATGGAAAAGAGCTCCCATACTCTGGGTCCCATCTCCTGGGCCTCCCAGCACTAGACCATGATTGTAAAGCCTAGGGTAGTTGAAGCCCTGCCATACACCTCATGGCCATTGGGTAACATTGCAAGGCCTTGGGGAGGGCGTCTCTTACCTGGGCCTTGTAGCCATGGTTCAGTGATGTGAGGCCCATAAGCAGTGGTATCCCTCCCTTAATCTTCTCAACACTACATCATAACTGAGATGGCCAGGAGGGGGTTGGGGCAGATGTGGCCCTGTCCCCTGGCCCCAATTTAAATTGTTTCACTGCTCTGTACCATTGCTCTATGCATAGGTCCATGTTGGGGCATAGCCATCAGTAGTGCATCAGGGTCAGTGGCTCTGGGCCCACGGGTCCTAAATTCCCAATGGCCTGAGAGAGGCCCTCCTTTTCCTGGGCCTCGCAGCCATGGTTAGACACTGAAGAGTGGATGCACGCGCCCATGAGTTTAGAAGCACGGGACCATGGTTGTGAGGCCCATGGGGGTCTCTGAGCGGTGTAGCTATCAGCTGTGCAGCAGGTGCAACGGCACGAGAGCATATAAATGTTTGGGACACAATGCATCCACATTATGGCTGTGTTTTACTGTCCTGCATCAATGTCTTGTATCAAGGTCCATGGCTACATTACTATGCCATTGGTCCCTTCTCCCATGCACTGCACAGCCATGATCGAGAGCTGTGAAGCCCAGGATGGCCTATCTCCCTTAGGCCCTGAAGCCTTGGTCCATGCTCAGAGACCCACGGAAGAGAGCCTGCTGCCCTGGGACTTGCAGTACTGATCGGGGTTGCAATGAACAAGACAAGAGGCCTCTTTGAAGAGCATAGCTATCAATAGTGTTGCAAGTTCAGTGGCAGTGGCATGGCCTTGTGGGGTTTTGGGTCCAATGCCATGGTGGGAAAGGCTGTCCATTCTTTGAGCCTTACAGACATAGTCAAGTGCTGCAAGGATTGAGGAAGGGCCATGCCCTGGCCTTGAAGTACTGCACCATGGATGAGAGACTTAGAGGGGCCTTTCTCCCTTGGAGTTATCAGTCCCTTTCAAGCACTGCGAAGCCCAGTGAAGTAGGCCCTAGGTTTGCCTTTGATTACTTATGAAGTTCAAGGGATATTTTTTTTCAGTTAGTTTCCTAACCAGAATCAGAAAACCAGTGTTAATGTCTTCAGATCCCAGTCTACCTGTGGAATTGTTAACTAAATGGATGGTCCATTATGTTATGACTGCCACAATTTTCTGTCACTAAAAGCACCGCACTGTTTTAATAATAAGAGGGATGTTTGTCTCTGTTGTTTTGCAGCATAATAAATGCATTTCCTCACCAGAGGCTGGTGCCCGTGAGATCAATTGAGGTCCACCAGGAAGGGCCTACCCCAATTTGCAGACTTCTGCTCTTGGTGTTTGGGCCTGGTTTAGAGTTTGGCGGTTGGCGGTTGGGTTACTCTGTCACAAATGTGACAGATATCCCATCCGCCGTATTATGATTCCATTATTTCCTGTGGAAATCATAATATGGAGCATGGGCTATCTGCCACATTTGTGACGTATTAACCTGTGAGCCAAACTCTAAATTAGGTCCTTAATGTTTTACGCACTTCCAATTTGAGAGATTTTACTTTGTTGATGAGAAAATGATTTTTTGTTCTGTATTCCCAAGACATTCTATTGAGATTTTTTCATTTGCTCTGGTTTAGACATGAAAATACTAGCAATGGAGGCAAAATACTGACCAGATGCAACCATAGAGGCCTGGCCTCCCTCCCTTAGGCCTTGCACCCATAGTCCAGCTCTGTGAGGCCCAAGGAAAATGGTCTGTTTGTGAGTCAGGCTTGCAGCATAGTTTAATTACATTAGAATGTGCTTTCCAGGTGTTCTGCAACCTGGGAGTAAATCATCATATACAAGATCCCATTAGGGAATTATACGTGCTGCAGCACACCTCACTAGGGAATGAAAAAGTTGATCACATCATTCCATGGTGATGGAACTATACAGGTTCCCCTTGCCAGACCACACCATGTTGAAACCCAGCTGCATAATCTAGAGTGCCATCACAATATTTTAACAGTCCATAAACCAGCTACATTTTCTATCACTCCTTGACTTTATGGTTGTCATTGACCCTGTACAGTGTTTTGCTGCATTTTGGCTAGGTTTACACTGTAGACGTACCACATAGACACAATTGTCACCCCTGCTTACTTGGATGACAATTTAGCCATTGCTAGTGGCTCTCCATATACCCACAGAAGGGACATCTTCAAATGGAAGAAGAAGTGCTAAAAAGAAATTAAACAAACAAAAGGCTTTTTCCATCTACGTACCAAGGATTTGGAATAAAATCCCCATGTCTACCGGACGGTTCAAACCCAGTTCCAATTTAGAAAGTACCTGAATACTCAACTCTTTAAAAAACTACATCATAATGATATAGTGACAGTCCACAAACCATTTACTCCTCCTATCATGTGTTGGCCATGTCTTTGGCTTTGATCCTGTACAGCACTTTGCAGACATTTGGCTAGGTTTGCATTATATAACTACTGCATAAATACATACCTAATGCAATCTGGAAGCAAATTGTTAACATGCGATTAAAGAAACAAGTTTTGGAGTGACCCTGTGACTAATATAATGGCTTTCTACTTAACAGGAACTTAAAATATTTGCACTTATTTTATTAGTGTTAATGTTTATATTTGTATTGTTATACTGATATCTGCACCAAGAAAGTTGCTTCTTGCGAAGTCGCTTTAACACTAGGCAGTTGATGGCACTTCCTTTGATAAAATGTCCTGTGATTTCACGTTGTATGCAACATATGTATGCCTCACACATTCCCTTTCTGCCCAGGGACCCAAAAGTCCCAGAACTGGCCCTGAGGATAGTTTCCCACAGCACCTGTCAGTGGGTCAAAAAGGTGTTTAGAATACATGGTCATCCAATCCTTGCCCTAACTGCGATGAAACAACCATGGCAAAGCCATTTTTCCTGGCTGGTTTAGGAATATGTCAATAGTTTATTTATTATATCTGGATAGGATGAATGAAAGCTCAGAGAGGCACTGATATACCAGTCTGGTGACCCACTATGGGATTCACAGAAATTTAGTTTACAATTTTAAGCAGTGGCTATTGCACCCCTTTTAGAGAACCCCCTATGTTTTTTGTCCCACTAAAAGCCCTTTACAATGGTAAATTGAGCACTAGACATCCAGTAATCGCAGGTACTGCAGCACCTGAGAGTATACAAATTTAAGTCAGACTGTTCAATGAGTGTTGGAAATGGGCAGCATTGGTTCAATACTTTTTAATGCAAAGGCAGCATTTGGGCTTCCACTGCAGAACAATTGCCATTTACATACATTCATCATGATGAGCCCACACAGTCAGGCAGCACCTTATTGCCATCAAGGACTGACCTTATCCAGGTGCTGCATTCACACTGCCATAATCATCACCCTGCGACTCGACTCGCTCCTCACATCTCTCCTCTCCGCTGCTACTCTGTCAAATGTGGCCTACTGAAATTGGGTTGTAGCCGCATGTTATGGGGTGATGTGGTCTTTTGCACCACAACGCATGACATCACAGCTGCTGTGGGCATGGCATGTTTAAACCTAGAGCGTGGCCTGTAGCTTTGTATCATTAATAATTCAGGCACTCAGCTCAGATTTATTTTATTGCTACTGTGCATGAGAATCGGATCGGCTGTCTCAGTGTGACAGCTGAACCTAAGATTAATTTTTGTTATTCTCACATGCTATGTGTGAGACAGGTGCAGTTGCACCTGTCGCACTTTTCACTGTCTGATGTGCATACAGTGAAAAGCTGTGTGGGCCCCCAGGAGCCCCGCGACTCCCCTTTCCGCCAGCCTTTCCATGGCCGTTCCTACCACCATGGAAAGGCTGGCAGTAAGGGGACTCGTAATCCCCTGGGCAGCTGGCGGATTACAACCGCCGGGACCAATGTGGTGGAAAACCGCCGGTCCCGGCAGTGCGACCGCTGTCGTAATTCCCGAGTTTGCACCGCCAGCCTGTTGGCGGTGCAACCTCCAAAACAGCCCTGGCAGTCTTTGACCGCCAGGGTTGTAATGAGGGCCTATGTGTTTTCTAGCAGGTGTGTAAGGCCCCCACCCCTCTGTATTTGGTGTCCATGAGAGATGCCCCTGGTCATGTGAGCAGGATAATAAAGGCGAGACCCAAAGGGGCGGCGCAGCACTTGCGGCCCGCCGGAATCACACTGAAACACCCGTTCCAGTGTCTGTGGTTTTTATAGGCCTTCGGCCCAGTAATAGATAAAGAGGGTCATTCTGACTTTGACGGGCGGCGGAGGCCGCCCGCCAAAGTCCCGCCGGCAGAATACCGCTGCGCGGTCAAAAGACCGCCGCTGTAATTCTGAGTTTCCCGCTGGGCTGGCGGGCGACCGCCAGAAGGCCGCCCGCCAGCCCAGCGGGAAACCCCCTTCCATGAGGATGCCGGCTTCGAATGGAGCCGGCGGAGTGGAAGGGGTGCGACGGGTGCAGTTGCACCCGTCGCGATTTTCAGTGTCTGCTTGGCAGACACTGAAAATCTTGGTGGGGCCCTGTTAGGGGGCCCCGCGACACCCGTTACCGCCAGCCAGGTTCTGGCGGTCAAAACCGCCAGGCTGCCGGTAAGGGGGTCGGAATCCATGCAGCGCCGCCATGGAGGATTCCCCAGGGCAGCGGGAAACCGGCGGGACACCGCCGGTTTTCCGTTTCTGACCGCGGCTGTACCGCCGCGGTCAGAATGCCCATGGGAGCAACGCCAGCCTGTTGGCAGTGCTCCCGCGGTCGTTGGCCCTGGCGGTCCATGACCGCCAGGGTCAGAATGACCCCCAAAGTGCGCACCGCACCAGTGAAGAGAGGCCATCTGGCCCAGGCCGTGCATTAGCATAACTGCTCCCGGGCTGCCATGACACCACAAATTGGGTTGAGGGTGAACTGCTGATATGTCCCGTGGACCACGTGTGTGCCGCTGCAGAGCATGGGGTGTCAAGTGATCGCTCCGCCTGAGCACCAGGAACAAGGTGGAATCTCGTGCCGTCCTCTGCGCAGGCTGCACAGCTGACTCATTGGGGGGGCAGCACAAAGTAGGACAAATACTGCGAGTGGGCCACAGGTAGGACCCTGCCCCAAACGGAAAAAAAACAGAAGTAACAAAGGAAATAAACCAAGCACGTGGTCCTAAACACCAGCTAGGAAGGGGTCATGGCTAATATACCCCCGTAGAACCATTCTTCATCAAAGTGGCTCCATACGCACAAGCCTCCAGATGGCAGGACTGGGTAGAGCGAGTGACCCTATATTTTGATGCACTGAAGATAGAAAATGACAGAAAGAGAGCCATGATTCTACACCTGGGTGGGAAAGAATTGCATAGAATCTCTAAAACGCTCCCAGAAGCAGACACCAAAATGCACAGCACCCTGATCACCTCACTCAATGTGTACTTTGCGCCCATGGTAAACAGAGACTATGAACAATTTATATTCTGACAAGCCAGGCAGCAAGAGAGCGAGTCCCTGGACGTGTTCCACACACAACTCAAGGAGCTAGTGAGCACCTGTGGTTTCACAGATGAGAGTGAAGATATACAGGGCCAGATCATCCAATGCTGTGCTTCAGTGAAATTGAGAGAACGCATCTTGGAGGAGCCAGGCAAATCTCTTACTGACATCTTAACATTGGGGAGAAACAAGGAACTCTCAAAAGTTAGAGCTTCTCACATGGAAGTGGCCCTCCACAAACCTATCAAGGTAGAGCCTGTAAATGCCATTACAGCAGACAACCCCCGGAGAAAGCCCACGGACATGTCCACGAACGCAGTGACACCACGGAAAGGGTGCAGGTACTGCAGAGGCCCTCCTCACTGCATGGCAGTTTGCCAAGCAAAAGGAAAGAAATGCGCAGCTTGTGGCCTATACAACTACTTTTCCAAGGTATGCTGATCAAGTGACAGAGGGACCAACTCAACCCGTGTCAACACAGTGGTGGAACAATCAAGTGACATGGACGAAGACAAGTCCGAACACATAGTACATGTGGTGTTCACTGTCGGCATGAGGAAAAGAGAACACTCACACCTACCCCAATGTCACATACGAGTAGATACCCAGATGGTGCTTGCCACTGTGGACACAAGGGCATCCATCAACTTGCTGTCAAGAGAAGAATACGACAACCTACGCCCCCCTCCACAGCTTCACAAAGCGCAGGTGAAAGTTTTTGCATATGGCCAAAGCCAGCCTCTGCAGATCCATGGAAAATTCCATGCTCCCATCACCCATGGATCAGATATATGCAAATCCACCATCTATGTCACCTGGGAAGGACATGGAATGCTGCTAGGATGCCGAACAGCTGAGGCCCTAAGAATAGTCACGTTCACCCTAGGGGTTCATCAAGAAACAGTCACACACATTCTTGAGGAATTTCCAGAGATGTTCACAGGAATTGGGTGTTTGAAAGGAAAAGAAGTAACACTGCACATTGACCCAACAGTGAAACCAGTAGCCCTGAGGCATCGTCGGATAGCCTTCCACCTGAGACCCCAGGTTAAAAAGGTTATTGCCAAATTAGAAGATGAAGGCATCATTGAAAGAGTGGCAGGGCCCACACCGTGGGTATCCCCCATAGAGGTGACAAGGAAACCAAAACAGCTAGGAGAGGTCCGCATATGTGTTGACATGAGGCTGCCCAGTGTTGCTACTAAACGAGAACAGCATCTTACACCCACGGTGGCTGACCTTCTCTTTGAGTTGAAAGGTGCATGCTGGTTCTCCAAAGTAGATCTCCACTCAGGATATCACCAGCTCACACTGGCGGAGAAATCGAGGTATATCACCACTTTTTCACCGCATCAGGGCCTCAGGCGATATCGCAGTTTGAATTTTGGCATCTCAAGCGCTGCTGAAGTTTTCCAGAACACGATTCAGGAGATCCTAGGAGGACTGCCTGGCACTATCAACATCAGTGACGACATCCTGATTTATGCCAAATCCATCCCTGAGCACAACAGCAGGTTACGCGGGGTACTACGACATCTCCAGGAATCAAGGCTCACCCTACACCGAAACAAGTGTGAGTTCTTGACTCAATGGGTCAGCTTCTTTGGATACACCTTCTCTGCCGAAGGGATAACCCAGGACCCTGAGAAGGTTTCTGACATCAAAGAGACAGCCGCGCCTATTACTGTGAGGTCCGCAACTTCCTGGAGATGGTGAACTATTGTGAGCAATTTATCCCCGATTTGACCACTCTAATGCAACCACTCCGTGAGCTAACCAAGGCTGCTGCCCTGTGGCACTTGGGCACCGACCAAGAGTAGGCGTTCGAAGCAACCAAAGCAGCCCTCTCCGCGGACACTACCCTGCTCTTCTATGACCGCAAAAGGAAACTACGCTTGCTATGGATGCCGGACCAAAAGGGTTAGGAGCCGTGTTGATGCAGAGGAAGAAGAAGCTCAGGAAACAGAGGAATACGTTTGCTACGTGGTGGACAGGTCTCGACCACTTCCTATGTCATTAGAACAAATTCAACACGCCATAGCCCAAGATGAATGCTTGCAGCAGGCGTTAGAAGCCGTAAGGACCAACCAGTGGCACAAATTCAAGTTGAGCTGGACACAGAAAACACCAGAATCCCTAAGGATTCTAGAAAGTTTATATCACGTGCGTCAAGAGCTCGTAGCTGACCCCAGAGGATGCCTTTTGAGAGGTCAGGTCATCGGCTCGTCATTCCTTCATGCCTCCAATCACAAGTAATACTGCTAGCCCATGGTGGTCACCAGGGCATGGTGAAAATGAAAAATTGTCTGAGAACTAAAGTATGGTTTCCTCTGATGGATGAACGGGTGGAGGCCCTTGTTCGAAGGTGTCCCTGGTGCGAGGCCACAGGAGCGCCATCACTTGTGACTGAAGAGGGGCCAAGGCAACCATGGGTGTGCGCCAGTCTTGACTCTGGGAGTCTTCCTGATGGGAGACACACTATGGTAGTCATTGACGACTACTCCCGGTATCCGGAGGTGGAGAGTCTGACATGGTTGACTGCTCAGGAAGTGTTACCCAAGCTTGAGAAAATAATGGCCATGCATGGACTGCTCAAAGAGCTGCAAAGTGATAATGGGCCTCCTTTTCACAGTCATGAGGTGGCTGAATACTTGAAGTCCTGGAGCATTCACCACAAGCGCATCACTCCCCGATGGCCCCAAGCCAACAGGGAAGTAGAAAGACTTATGTGCACCATTAATAAGGTCATTTGGATTGCTCATGCCGATCTCCAACCTTATGATTGGGCCATTTATGTTTTTCTATGAGACTACCGGCAGACGCCGCATTCCACTACGCGGCAAGCCCCAGGATATATGTTATTGGGCTGAGTGGTACATGATTCTATTCCTCACCATCCTAACTGGACCCCAACCCCTGTGGACCCTCAGAGATCTTTTCCCCAGCGGAAAAAGTCCAATCTACGGGCGAGCTGCCAACGAAAAGTCTGCCCCTCCTGGCTCCAGGTCGGGGACTTGGTTCTCCTGAAAAGCCAGAGTACTGCCACCAAATTTCAACTGACTTTTGAATGGTCCCCCTGGACCATAGTCCACATTCATCTCACCAAAGTGACTGCTAAACAAGGAGGAGAGGGGGTGTCCCGGAATGTGTCCCACTTCAAGAGATTTCATGGATCCCGGCTTTTTGTCCCTGATCCAGAAGGTGATAATCCAGGTGGTGACCCAGAAGACATTGCCTCACCCCGTGACTCCGACACTGGTGTCAGACCACACTTGGAAACCGGTCACGAGAAAGACCTTGAAGCGACAGGACCCCCACCGGGAGGAGAAGGTACTGCTCCGGGTCTGACTGAAGGAAGAAGTGGAAAGACCCGCTATAACCTGAGAGCCAACCCAGCCCCATCATCGTTGCTGCAGGATCACATAATGTATGACTAACAGTTGTTTGAGTGACTGGTAATATACCCCTCCAAGCAGAGGCAAGACTGGGCAAATCATTTTCAATGTTATTAAAATTAAGGTGGAATGTAGTGTCGCATTTCGTGACGTAACGAATGCGCACTATGTGTACAAATACATTATGGCCCTCATTACAACCCTGGCGGTAAATGCCGCTTACTGCTGTGCAGAAGACCGCCAACATACCGCTGCGGCCACGGAATTCCACTACAGGTATTACGACCCACAGCTCGGACTCCGCCATAATACAGACACCCACACAAGTCCACCACACCAAAGGTCAGTGATAAACTGGCGATAACAAAACCTCCACCATCACGCCAACAGGAATACGCCCAAAGTATCACGACCCAAGAATCAACGCAGCAGTCTTTCAACCGCGGTAATCCATTGGCGGTACACACCGCCACGCTAAAAATACACACACATTTACAAAACACAACCACATTGGACAAATCGAAATACACACACCTGATACACATACACACACCACACCCACACACCCAATCCAATAGAAAGCACACACCCACATCACCCACAAACACTTACTACCAGAAATTTGAAAGCAGGCCACAGAGAGACACTACCTAAAACAACACCAGCATCCACAGACACACAACACCATAACTTACACAACATCCACGCACCTCAAACAACACACACCAACACATCCCCTCACACATCACAACAGACACCACCTCACACCTCCCCTACACCACATCATGGCACCTCAACGACACCCCAGGTTCTCTGAGGAGGAGCTCAGGGTCATGGTGGAGGAAATCGTCCGGTTAGAGCTACAGATATTCGGATCACAGGTGCAGCAGACTTCCATTGTAAGGAAGATGGAGCTATGGCACAGAATTGTCGACAGGGTCAACGCAGTGGGACAGCATCCAAGAATTAGGGATGACATCAGGAAGAGGTGGAACGACCTACGGGGGAAGGTGCATTCCGTGGTCTCCAGACACCAGATTGCTGTACAGAGGACTGGCGGTGGACCCCCACAACTAACAACATGGGAGGAGCATGTCTTGGCAATACTGCACCCTGAGGGCCTCGCAGGAGTAGCAGGAGGACTGGACTCTGAAAAGGCAAATCTTTACTACTTTATCCCCCACCCTACCTGCATGCCAGCCCATACCCCACCCATACCTTCACACCCATCACCCCAACAACCCACAGATACCCCACCAACACAACCCACACATCCCAAAAATAAGCCCTGCATGTAACACCAATGCATGGACACCCATCACCAAAGCATGTCCACTACAGATACCCACACAGACCCCAAACCAACTATCACACAAGGACCAAGCCAAGAATGCAAGCACTGGAATACAGGATCACTCACTCATTGCACACAATGGCACACACTGATGCAATAATCATGCCTTTACACCCCTATAGGACCTCTACCCAACGTCACCGGACAGGAGGTGCCAGACATATCCAGTCCCCCCACAGAAGAGACCCACAGTGATGACAGCAGCGCTGCACAACTGGATCAAGATGACCAGCCCAGCCCATCAGGGACCTCGGGACAGTCGGTTCCCCTGACACTGTCACAAGCCACCACAGAGCCTCCCCCCTCTGGAGACACCACCACAGCACCCACCCAGCGGGCCCATCCCTCTTTCCCCAGGACACATCAATCAGCAGTGTGCCCACCACTACAGGGAACCCAGGCAACCCCACTAACACAGAACGATCAGGGACCTGGGGGCAGTGGCAGTGGGCACACGGTTCAGGGGACAGAGGCACAGGACAACAGGGAAGCTAGGAGGACTGCTGTGCGACAGGGGGAGGACAGGCCCAGGGAGCCCACTCTCCATGAGGCACTCTCCAACATCATGGGAGCTTACCATCATTCCCGGGAGACGATGGGCACGGTACTGGCCAAGCTTCAGGAGACCCAGCGGCTGCAGGAGGAACACTACCTTGGGATCAGGGAGGACTTGAATTCCATTATTAACACCCATTGCAGGGGTGCTGCAAGACCTTGTCAACACCAGGAGGGATGACAGTGGCACAACAAGGGGCCCCTGACACTAGCCTGGACGATGAACAGCCCTCCACATCCGCCGGCGCTAGTGGACAGGAGGCACTGCCACAGGAACACAACACCAGCAACCCACCCCCTGCAGATGGAGAACCACCTCGCAAACGGTCCCTGAGATCCAGGAACAAGACAGAGAACACTGACAAGACCCCTGCCAAGGAAATGAGACCCCCCTGAATGTCACCCTTCTGTCCCACTTTGTCACTCTGTCCATCCTTCAACTGCCATTGCTCCACTTCCTATGCCCCTTTGGACAATGCACCTGTGAAACAAATAGACTGGACTCTGCCATGGACATTCCTCCACCATCCCCCCAGCCCATTTTACAACCCCCTACACTTATTTGCACAGAAATAAATACACTTCAATCACAAAACAATCTGGAGTCAGTCTGTGCTTTCACAAACGTGTAATTGCAATAATCATGGAATATAGCAATGTCAATTTACTTGTGCACATACTGATGTAACACAGCTGTAGGTCTGGAGGAAATATAGCAGAGGGCACAAAGTGGGACCCACATCTGTGAAATGGAAAATCAAAGTGACAAGTCAGGGTCCATACACGAGTGAAAATGACAGACTTATGCTAGCTCCAAAAATTGTATGAGATGTGGGAGGCAGTGACATCTTCTTACCTGTGTCTCACTGGAAGTATTGCATGATTATGTTGTTTTGGTTGTCGATATCCTTTTCTTCTGCCTCCTCTTCTTCACTGTCAACAGGCTCCACAGCTGCCACAAGACCACCAGCTGGCCCATCCTCCTGCAAAAAAGGCACCTGCCGTCGCAAAGCCAAGTTGTGCAGCATACAGCAGGCCAGGATTATCTGGCACACCTTCTTTGGTGAGTAGTAGAGGGAACCACCTGTCATATGGAGGCACCGGAATCTGGCCTTCAGGAGGCCGAAGGTTCGTTCGATCACCTTCCTAGTTCGCCCATGTGCTTCATTGTAGCGTTCATATGCCCTTGTCCTGGGATTCCTTACTGGGGTCAGTAGCCATGACAGGTTGGGCATAACCAGAGTCACCTGCAAATATCGAGGGACAAGTGTTAGACACACACTAACCCGTAGGGACAACCCCATACCCAGACACCTATTCACACTGTATTGGGTCCTTGGCCTCACCTATTAGCCACACACGGTGCCTCTGGAGTTGCCCCATCACATAAGGGATGCTGCTATTCCTCAAAATGTGAGCATCATGCACTGAGCCTGGAAACTTGGCACTCACATGGGAGATGTACTGGTCTGCCAAACACACCATTTGCACATTCATCGAATGGTAGCTCTTTCTGTTTCTGTACACCTGTTCACTCCTACGGGGGGTACTAATGACACATGTGTCCCATCAATGGCACCAATGATGTTGGGGATATGTCCCAGGGCATAGAAGTCACCTTTCACTGTGGGCAAATCCTCCACCTGAGGGAACACGATGTAGCTGCGCATATGTTTCAGCAGGGCAGACAACACTCTGGACAACACGTTAGAGAACATTGGCTGGGACATCCCTGATGCAATGGCCACTGTTGTTTGAAAGGAACCACTTGCCAGGAAATGGAGTACTGACAGGACCTTCACTAGAGGGGGTATCCCTGTGGGATGGCAGATAGCTGACATCAGGTCGGGCTCCAACTGGGCACACAGTTCCTGGATTGTTGCACGATCAAGTCTGTATGTGACTATTATGTGTCTCTCTTCCATTGTCGACAGGGCCACCAGCGGTCTGTACACCAGAGGATGCCGCCATCTCATCACCTGCCGCAGCAGATGTGCCCTATGGAGGAGAACAGCGAGCAGAGAGTCAACCAACACTGAGGTATCCCAAAATGTAATTTGTACAAATTTATGAATCCGCAATGTGCCTGTAACTGTGTGTATTCCAGGCCTACATAGGTGTGACGCAGTTATTATTAATGCCATGTGGCCCCCTGAAATGGTGGCTGCCTGACCTGTAAGGTGGGACAAGGGGATATGAGGTAACTGCGCTGGCGTTTTACACCGTCGTGGTGGGCGGTCGAAGACCGTGGCGCAATTCTGCATTGGTTAACATTGGGCCCTACGGGTCTGAGGAGCCAATGACGATGTACGCCGGCAGTGACGGTACGCAACGCCGCCGACGTGACTGCCATTTTCTGTCTGTTCACTCACTTAATACCTGACCTTCAACAGGAGAGGACCTACACTGCAAGTGCTGCTGTGACCTCAGTCTGGAAGCGACGATGGCTCATGTGTCTGGGGAAAGGGCCCCTGCCTTCACTTCGGAGGAGTTGGAGAAACTAGTGGATGGGGTCCTCCGCCAGTAGACGCAACTGTACGGTCCTCCAGACAAACAGGTGAGTACACTGTGAGCATGCTGCATGGGCAATGCCTGTTTTGAGTGGTGTGGATGGAAGATACATGGGGGGGGCTGAGGCCTGCATGTGCGGATGGTGAGTGTATGTGCGTCAGGGCAAGGGTGGGAACGGGGGGCAATGAGTATGATGGTCCGGACGGGTAAGTAATTTCCTTTCCCCTGTACCATTCCTCTAGGTCAGCGCCCACCAGAAGAAGGGTATTTGGCGTGCCATCGCCAAGGACGTCCGGACCCTGGGTGTCCACCACAGACGGAGCACCCACTGCCGGAAAAGATGGGAGGACCTGCGCTGCTGGAGCAAGAAGACGGTGGAGGACCAGCTGGGGATGGCCTCCCAATGTGGGAGAGGTGCCTGTCCCACCATGACCCCCGCTGATGTTCCGGATCCTGGCAGTGGCCTATCCGGAGTTGGATGGGCGCTTGAGGGCATCACAGAAGCCACAAGGGGTGAGTACACTCTCATTCAGCTGACTTTGTGCGCATTGCGAGGTGTCTGGGCGGGGGAAGTGGCCAGTGGGTTCCCCTGGGCCAGGGTGAACTTAGTAGGCAAGGTCCCTTGTGAGGCAGGCTATGTTGTACCCCAACCCCACTAGTGGTTAGAGACATCTACACTAGTCAGGCTCCTGTGACTTCCAGGTGTGCAGCAATTGGGCTTAGGCCTCGTACCCCACGGGCATGTGATTAATCTATGAACTATAAGTGCATGGCGTAGTGCAGAGGGCTGCTCACTGTCTGTTGTGTCTGCCAACGGTAGTGGTGTTGCATGCACTGAACATGTTTTTCTTCTGTCTCCCCCCCCTTTTTGTGGGCTCCCTGTTCTTGTGTGCAACAGCATCATCAGGCGCATTGGCACCGGAGCAGGAGGGAGCTGCATCCCACTTGGCCCTGGGGGGTGAAGCTACAGAGTCTGAAGGCACCAGTGGGACGGAGGGCAAAGGGAGCTCCACGGCGGGGACAGGAGCAGAGACCAGCGACAGCGACTCCTCCTCTGATGGGAGCTCCCTTGTGGTGGCGGGCCCCTCTGTGCCCCTTTGTGCCCACTGCATCAACAGGTACAGCTGCCACCCCCCCTACCAGCACCGCCCTCCCAGCAGCCCCTCAGCTTGTGTCCCGTGACCGCTTACCCAGGAGGGTGGACATCTCCTTCGCCCCAGGCACCTCAGGCCCTGCCCCAGTCAGCCCTGCTGCCCTCAGTGAGGAGGCTATTGACCTCCTGAGATCCCTCACTGTTGGGCAGTCTACCTTTCTAAATGCCATCCAGGGTGTTGAGAGGCATTTGCAACAAACAAATGCACACCTTGAGGGCATTCATTCTGGCCAGGCAGCCCAACAGAGAGCCTTTCAGGCTCTGGCCTCAGCACTGATGGCAGCCATTGTCCCTGTGTCCAGCCTCCCCTTCCAACCTCCTCCACCCAGACACAATCCTCTGTACCTCAGCCTATTCCAAGCACACCATCAGACCAGCATGCACACACATCAACACACAAGAGTGGCTCAGGCAAACATAAGCACCACACATCCCACAGGCACTCACACAAGCACCATACCCATGCACACATACCAACATCCACTTCCTCCACTGTGTCCCCCTCCTCCATCTCTCCCTCCTCCCTCCCAGTCTCGTCTCCACTCACACCTGCATGCACTTCATCCTCAGCCACTTCCTCCATCACCAGCACGCCCATCAGCACACACCGCTCACGTGCACTCACCACCCCCACTACCATTCACACATCCCCATTGTCCTCTCCCAGTGTGTCTGTGAGCCCTCCTCCCAAAGTACACAAACGCAGGCACACACCCACCCAACAGCCATCCACCTCACAAAAGCCTCCATCCCATGCACCTTCACCCAAATTCAGCAGACGTACACCTCCTACAACCACTACCTCTTCCTCCACTCCGAAAACCCCTCCATTTACCCGTCCCAGTGTGTCTACAAAACTTTTCCTGTCAAACCTTGACCTCTTCCCTTCACCTCCCCCATGTCCTTCCACTAGGGCCAGGCTTTCCAGGTCCCAGCCCAGCACCTCAGCCACCACATCCCCAGGCACAGTGGTGCCAGCAACTGCGTGGTCATGGAATGTGCCAACATTCAGGGCTGCCAGTGTGCCACGTAGCGAGGGCAAGGACATTCCGCCTCCTGTCAAGGTGAAAAAGGTGCCCACATCCCGGAGGAAGAAGCCGAAAACACCAGCCACCAATGGGTCAGCGAAAACAAAAGGGAATAGTGGCAAGACAATTGCGCCACCATCAAAGGTGGGGAAGGGCCAAAAACTGAAGGGCAGGTCAGGAGAGGGCACGTTGGCACAGACAGAGGGACCAGTGTCACACCTTCTGTCCACGTCCACGCCAACCTGTACGGCGGCGAACACCGCCACCTGCACCGCCACCTGCACCGCAACCTGCACCGCCTCCTGCACCGCCTCCGGCACGTCTACAGCTGCTGCGACAGTCCCCAGCCTCTTCCCCGGTGGGCAGCCGTCCGAGGCTGCAGAAGACATCCTGCTTTCTCCCTCGGCAGGTGCTGACACATGCCCCGCCGCCACAGACCCCGCCGCCAGCACCGCCGCCACAGACCCCGCCATCAGCACCGCTGCCACAGACCCCGCTGCCAGCACTGCCGCCACAACATCCCGCAGCCAGCACTTCCACCACAGACCCCGCCGCCAGCACCGCCACGACAGACACCACTGCAAGCACTGCCAGCGGCCCGCGACGTCCTCGGACAGTGGCACCACCGCTGACATGCCTACCATCCACAGTGGTCAGTCGTCCGAGGCTGGTGGTGAGTTCCAGGACCCTGGGAAGCTTCCATGAAGCATTCCTGTCATCACTGTTGTCACCTGCAGGTGGAATGCGAAGCCGCAGCAGTGTGGGGTATGTCGCTGCCTCCATGGCGTGTCATGCTACCTGTACCTCGGGAATCTCGTGGCACACACACCCAGGTGAGGGAATTGTACCGGCCACACTGCACGTGGAGCACTCTGGGCACCAGGCCCCCTCCAGAACCAGTGGAGAGATACATCCACTACCTCAGTCCTTGGCAGGATGAGGCACTCTGGACACAAAGCCCCCTCCAGAACCAGTGGAGAAAGGCATCCCTACCCCAGTCCTTGGCAGGATGAAGCACTCTGGGCACAAAGCCCCCTCCAGAACCAGTGGAGAAAGGCATCCACTAGCCCCCTCCAGAACCAGTGGAGAGATACATCCACTACCTCAGTCCTTGGCAGGATGAAGCACTCTGGGCACAAAGCCCCCTCCAGAACCAGTGGAGAAAGGCATCCACTACCCAGTCCTTGGCAGGATGAAGCACTCTGGGCACAAAGCCCCCTCCAGAACCAGTGGAGAAAGGCATCCACTACCCCAGTCCTTGGCAGGATGAAGCACTCTGGACACAAAGCCCCCTCCAGAACCAGTGGAGAAAGGCATCCACTACCTCAGTCCTTGGCAGGATGAAGCACTCTGGGCACAATGCCCCCTCCAGAACCAGTGGAGAAAGGCATCCACTACCCCAGTCCTTAGCAGGATGAAGAACTCTGGGCACAAAGCCCCCTCCAGAACCAGTGGAGAAAGGCATCCACTACCTCAGTCCATGGCAGGATGAAGCACTCTGAACACAAAGCCCCCTCCAGAACCAGTGGAGACTGACATCCACTTGAGAGACTGTGGCTTTGCACTCCCCAGGATAAAGCAGTGGACAACCCACCCACTAGAGAGACTTGAGAGACTGTGGCTTTGCACTCCCCAGGATAAAGCAGTGGACAACCCACCCACTGGAGAGACTTGAGAGACTGTGGCTTTGCACTCCCCAGGACAAAGCAGTGGGCAACCCTCCCACTGGAGAGACTTGAGAGACTGTGGCTTTGCACTCCCCAGGATAAAGCAGTGGGCAACCCACCCACTGGAGAGACTGTGGCTTTGCACTCCTCAGGATACATCAATGGGTATGGAGCCCCCTTGTGCAGCAGTGGCATCGTGCGTTCATCTGGCTGAGGTGCCCCCCTCCCCCTGAGGTGCCTGTTTCATTTCAATCTGATGCCCCAGCAGTGTTCTCTCAGTTTCCAGTCAGGTATCATGTGTGGGCTTCGCCCATGCATTTTGGGCCCAGTGGTCCACGGACAATGATTGGTGCACTATCCGGACTTGTGTAGTTGGTGTACATAATTGCGTTTACTGGATTTTGAACTTTGATAATGAGATTTCACATGATTACATTTGTTTAAATCAATTCCTTTTGTCCTTGCGTTCTTCCAGGGGGTGGGGGTGGGGGTGTATGTGTACTGTTGCTGCATGTATTTGTGTGTATGGTGTTGTGGGGGTGGGAGTGTTGCGTATTGCATGTGTGTGTCACTCTATTTTCCCTCCCCCTCCCCTGTGTTGTAGGAGCAGTACTCACTGTGGTCGTCGCCGCCGTCATTGGTGCTCCTGATAGAAGAGAAGGAAGGCCAGCATCTGCAGTAACTGCAATTCGGGCTCCATGGCGTCCTGGTTCCTCGTGGTGTGTGGAGATGTGAGTGTTTTCCCTTCTGTGTACTGTTTCCGCTGTGTTTTTGTTCGCGTTCGTTCCGCCCTGGAAAAGGTGGCAGATAGGCATCTTGTGATAGGGTGGGCGGTACATTGTCTTCCGTCTGTCTGATGGCGGTTACCGCCGCACTGTTTGTTTGTACCACCATGGCGGTCAGAGTGTTAAAGTGGCTGTCTATGTTGGCGGTTTCTGCCACGGTCATAATCCCATTTTTTTTTTTCGCCGGCCTGTTTGCGGTATTACCGCCGATTTAACACCGACCGCCAGGGTTGTAATGAGGGCCTATGTGTTTTCTGGCAGGTGTGCAAGGCCCCCCACCCCTCTGTATTTGGTGTCCGTAAGAGATGCCCATGGTCATGTGATCAGGGTAATAAAGGCGAGGCCGCCTCAATCACACTGAAACACCCGTTCCAGTGTCTGTGGTTTTTGTAGGCCTTCAGCCCAGTAATAAATAAAGTGCACACTGCACCAGTGAAGAGAGGCCATCCGGCCCAGGCCCTGCATCAGCATAATTGCTCTCGGGCCGCCACAACACCACATCACAGACCCTGCGGCAAGCTTTTATTCAACTGGGAAGATGTCCAGATTGCCACTATTGGGAATCAGAGGAAGAGGCTGGGAGCAGCCATTTGTGTGCGTGTGTGATCTCTGATCAGGTAACACCTAAACTCCCCAAAACAAACTGCGACACAGTACATTTAATGATGTGCTTCATCACAAAAATGCTTAGAAATTGGTTTACTGGGGCCTGATCCTGGTTTTCAACAATTTCTTTGTTGCACCGCCATTTTGTTAAACTTACCCACAGTGATTTGAATGCTGATTGAGGAGTGTATCCCCTCCTGCTCTCACATGTTCCCTTTAATCTAAATGAATGTCTGTACTGTTGATTGAAACCTGTCCCGAGGCTTGATCGGATGTTGATTTACTCTGACCATCCACTGTTTACCTGGTGGTGTGCACCACAATAGACTGAGTCAAAGTCTACTAAAGAAATATCGAAGGATACAACAGGGGGAGACGCTAATTACCAGAAAGAGGGGAACATGATAAATTAAACTAAATTGGACACTATGGGGGTCATTCCAACCCTGGCGGTCGGTGTTAAAGCGGCGGCAAAACCGCTAACAGGCTGGCGGTAAAAAAAATGCAATTCTGACCCTGGCGGAAACCGCCAACAGAGACCGCCACTTCAACACACCGCCCGCCACGGCGGGACTAACAAACAGTGCGGCGGTCACCGCCAACAGACAGGCGGGAGACAATGTACCGCTCACCCTATCACAACCCACCAATCCGCCACCTTTTCCGGGGCGGTAGCCCCGCCGATAAAAACACGGCGGAAACAGCCATTTCAAATGGAAAACGCTCACCTCCATACACCCCACGAGGAATCAGGACAGCATGGAACCCGAACTCCACATCCTCCCAGCGATTGTCTTCCTGCTCCTCTACCAGGAGCACGAACGCCGGCGCATAAGACAACGGTGAGTACTGCACCTACGACACAGGGGCGGGGGGAGGCAAACAATTACGGGGACACACATATGCGACACACCCACCCTCACCCTCTACAACACACACATCAATGCATAGCAACACATCACAGTTACCCCCCAGACCGCCCAGAAGAATGCAAAGACAAAAGGAAATGATTATAAACATTGGAATATATTGTATGAATGGCTTTAAAATATATCACACATCTAAAACTTAATATACATAAATTGTCCAGTCCGATATGTGTATCAGGCATTGTTCGTGGGCCACTGGGCCCAAATCACATGGGCAAAGCCCACACAGGATACCTGACTCCAACGGAGAGAACACTGCAGGGGCATCAGATAGCAAAACTACAGGCACCTCAAGGGGAAGGGAAGGGGGGGCACCTCAGCCAGATGAGTCCACGACACCAGATCCACGAGGGGCCTCCATGGCCACTGTTCAATCCTGGGGAGTGCAAAGCCACAGTCTCTCAAGTCTCTACAGTGGGTGGCTTGCCCACTGTTCCATCCTGGGGAGTGCAAAGCCACAGTCTCTCAAGTCTATACAGTGGGTGGCTTGCCCACTGTGCCATCCTGGGGAGTGCAAAGCCACAGTCTCTCAAGTCTCTACAGTGGGTGGGTTGCCCACTGTTACATCCTGGGGAGTGCAAAGCCACAGTCTCTCAAGTCTCTACAGTGGGTGGCTTGCCCAATGTACCATCCTGGGGAGTGCAAAGCCACAGTCTCTCAAGTCTCTACAGTGGGTGGCTTGCCCACTGTTCCATCCTGGGGAGTGCAAAGCCACAGTCTCTCAAGTCAATATCAGTCTCCACTGGTACTGGAGGGGGACTAGTGCCCAGAGTGCTTCATGCAGCCCTGCCCGACACAGATGCGGCCCTGCCCCTTCCGCCAATGGGCCAGCGGTGCTTGAGATGAAGGGCCCAGCGCGGTGCTTGAGACGGCGGTGCCCAGCGGAGCGGTGCTTGAGATGAAGGGCCCAGCGGAGCAGTGCTTGAGATGAAGGGCCCAGCGGAGCAGTGCTTGAGATGAAGGGCCCAGTTCAGCGGTGCTTGAGACGGCGGTGCCCTGTTCAGCGGTGCTTGAGACGGCGGTGCCCTGTTCAGCGGTGCTTGAGACGGCGGTGCCCAGCGGAGCGGTGCTTGAGATGAAGGGCCCAGCGGAGCGGTGCTTGAGATGAAGGGCCCAGTTCAGCGGTTCTTGAGACGGCGGTGCCCAGCGGAGCGGTGCTTGAGATGAAGGGCCCAGCGGAGCGGTGCTTGAGATGGCGGTGCCCAGCGGAGCGGTGCTTGAGATGAAGGGCCCAGCGGAGCAGTGCTTGAGATGAAGGGCCCAGCGGAGCAGTGCTTGAGATGAAGGGCCCAGTTCAGCAGTGCTTGAGACGGCGGTGCCCTGTTCAGCGGTGCTTGAGACGGCGGTGCCCTGTTCAGTGGTGCTTGAGACGGCGGTGCCCAGCGGAGAGGTGTTTGAGATGAAGGGCCCAGCGGAGCAGTGCTTAAGATGAAGGGCCCAGTTCAGCGGTGCTTGAGACGGCGGTGCCCTGTTCAGCGGTGCTTGAGACGGCGGTGCCCTGTTCAGCAGTGCTTGAGACGGCGGTGCCCAGCGGAGCGGTGCTTGAGATGAAGGGCCCAGCGGAGTGGTGCTTGAGACGCCGGTGCCCAGCGGAGCAGTGCTTGAGATGAAGGGCCCAGCGGAGCAGTGCTTGAGATGAAGGGCCCAGTTCAGCGGTGCTTGAGACGGCGGTGCCCAGCGGAGCAGTGCTTGAGATGGAGGGCCCAGCGGAGCGGTGCTTGAGATGAAGGGCCCAGCGGAGCGGTGCTTGAGACGGCGGTGCCCAGCAGAGCGGTGCTTGAGATGAAGGGCCCAGCGGAGCGGTGCTTGAGACGGCGGTGCCCAGCGGAGCGGTGCTTGAGATGAAGGGCCCAGTTCAGCGGTGCTTCGGATGAGTGCCCAGTTCAGCGGATCAGCCCATGGCGTGGAGGTCATTCGCCACCTGACTTGTGGCTGGCTGCGCCTTCCTGCCCACCTGGGATGGGCCTGGTGGGGCCCTCCTGGGCTGTAGTACCGGGCCTGTTGGTGTCCTCCTGCCCACCTGGGATGGGGCATGCGGGGCCCTCCTGCACAGCTGGGCTGCTGGCGGTCTTGTCGGGCATGCTGCCCTTCCCAGCCTTCCCTGGCCCTTCCCCACCTTTAGCGGTGTGCCAGGTGGCACCACACTCCCTGCCGGAGCCATGGTAGGGATTTTGGTGCCAGCTGTTTTAGGCCTCTCGCGCCGGCCACTGACAATCTTCGCATGTTTTTGCGGCGGTGGGCTGCCCGTGCCTTGGCTCCCTACTGAGCTGGCTGCCCTTGAGGGTGGGGGACTCCACAGTCCATGGCAGACTGTCTTTACAGGGCCCGCTTTTGTGAAAAAACTGTGAACTGTAAACTTCGTACTTGTATAGCGCACTACTCACCCGTTAGGGTCTCAAGGCGCTGTACGCATACCGCTGTGGAACCCCTCCTGGCTTTTCCCTGTGAGGTGCCCACTCCTGAGCAACCTCCAAGGTGAAGCCAGGCATCCCAGCACTGTTGGGGCCGTTGTGGAGATTAAGCAAGCTATTGCCCAGAGTTACGGAGTGGGACCCATGAATTAGATTAGGCACCGATGCAAGAATTATCAGGTCTGAGGAAATTGAGCCCAAGACCCGCCGAGGCGGGAATTGAACCCTGGTCCCAGGCCAGATTTCTGCATTAGGGTCTGCCACTCTAACCATTGAGCCACACTTCTCCACGGTGGCTGAGGTGCTAACTGGAGTCTTTTTAGATGGACGGGGTGGGGGAGTTGTTGGAAAGAGGTCAAGTTTGGAAAGGAAAATAAGTTTAGGAAGAAAGGGACGGGTAGGTGTAGTAGGTATGGGAGTGGACGAAGAGGTTGTGGTTGTAGGAGTTTGAAGTCTGCTGTCTTTGGGTGCAGGTGCTTGGGCTGGAGGCTGTCGTGAGGTGGATGGCTGTTGGGTGGGTGGCTGCCTGCCTGCGTTTGTGTAACTAGGAAGAGGGGGTGACAGACACACTGGGAGAGGACACAGGGGACGTGTAAATGGTAGTGGGGGTGGTGACTGCACGTGTGCGGGGTGTTCTGGTGGGTGTGCTGGTGATGGACTTAGTGGCTGAAGATGTTGTGCATGCAGGTGTGAGTGGAGACGTGACAGGGAGGGAGGAGGGAGACAAGGAGGAGGGGGACACAGTGGAGGCAGTGGGTGTTGGTATGTCTGAATGTGGATGTTGCTTGTGTGAATGCTTGTGTGATGTGTGGTGCTTATGTCTGTCTGAGCTTCCCTTGGGTGTTGAGCTGTGTGCAGGCTGGTCTGATGGTGTGTCTGGGATAGGCAGAGGTACAGGGGATTGGGTATGGGTGGAGGAAGTTGGAGGGGGGAGGCTAGAGACAGGGACAATTGCTGCCATCAATGCTGAGGCCAGAGTGTTGAACGATCGCTGATGGGCAGCCTGACCCGAATGAATGCCCTCCAGGTATGCATTACTCTGGTGCACCTCCCTTTCTACACCCTGGATGGCATTCAAAAGGGTAGACTGCCCAACAATGAGCGTCCTCAGGAGGTCAATGACCTCCTCACTGAGGGCAGCAGGGGTGACAGGGGCAGGGCCTGAGGTGCCTGGGGCGAAGGAGATGCCAACCTTCCTGGGTGAGCGGGCACGGGGCAAACGCTGAGGGGCTGCTGGGAGGGCGGTGCTGGTGCGCTGGGTGGCGGCTGTACCTGTTGTTGCGGGGGGCACGGATGTTGCCGCCACCACAAGGGAGCTCCCTTCAGAGGACGAGTCGCTGTCACTGACATCCGCACGAGTCCCCGCTGTGGAGCTCCCCTCGCCTTCCGTCTCACTGGTGAATTCCGAGTCAGTTGCATGGCCCGCCATGGCCATGTGAGATGCAGCTCCCTCGTGCTCCGATGCCACTTCTCCGCCTGATGATGCTAATGCAGAAATGAACAGGAAGACAACAAAAAAGGGGGGTGGGGAAAAATAAAGAAATGTTGAGTGCATGCATTGGCGACACCATTGGCGGACAGGACAGACACAGAAGCCCCCTGCACTACGCCGTGCACTTGGGGTCGACTACGCAATCCGTGGGACATGGCCTACAAGCCTATGGGCGACCTCTGCTCACATACATGACACAGGGCAATGAATAGCTGTACTTGGCACCCTACAGAGGTGGGGGTCGGGGGCACAGGGCCATTCCTTACGGAGGGGCCTAGCCTACAGATATCGCCCTGGCCTAGGGATACCCACAGCCCTCCTCCCCCACCCAGACACCTCCACTGCGCGCAAAGTCACCAGGATTTGAGTGTACTCACCCCCTTGTGTCTGCTGTGATGTCCTCACGCGCCCATCCAAATCGGGGTAGGCCACCGCCAGGATCCGGGACATCAGGGGGGTCAAAGTACGACTGGCACCTCTCCCACGTTGGAAGGCCATCCCCAGCTGAGCCTCCGCCGTCTTCCTGCTCCAGCGTCGGATGTCCTCCCATCTCTTCCTGCAGTGGGTGCCCCGTCTCTGGTGGACCCCCAGGGTCCGGACGTCCTTGGCGATGGCACGCCAAATACCGATTTTCTGGTGGGTGCTGACCTATGTGACATGTACAGGGAGAGAAGAATAATCATCACCTTCTGCATGCTCGATGTGAGTGGCCCCCCCCATCCTCACCCTTGCCATGTGGCACATGCTCTCATCTGTCATTTGATGCATGCCTCAATGGCTCCCCTCACCACCATCTTTCATCCACCCGACTCAACACAGGCATTGGCCACAAAGCATGGTCCCAGTGTACTTACCTGTTGGTCTGGAGGACCGTAGAGTAGCGCATACTGGGGGAGGACCCCATCCACGAGTTTCTCCAACTCCTGAGCAGTGAAGGCAGGGGCCCTTTCCCCAGTCGCATGAGCCATTGTCTCTTCCAGACTGTGGTCACAGCAGCACTTGCAGTGTAGGTCCTCTCCTGTGGAAGATCAGGTATCGAGTGATTAAGCAGATAGAAAATGGCGCACATCGTCATTGGCTCCTGAGACCCATAGGGTTCAATGTTAACCAATGCAGCTTTGCGCCGCGGTCTTCGACCGCTTACCGCCACGGTGTCCCACGCCAGCGCATTGACCTCACATCCCATTGTCGCACTTCACAGGTCAGGCAGCCGCCATTTCAAGGGCCCACGTGCCTTATTTTCTACTGCGTCACACATACCTGGGCCTTGCATCGACACTCATACAAGCCATTCATAGCATTGGGAATCGTGTTATGTGCAAGCTGTGGTTACGTACCTGTGGGTTGATTGACTCTGTGCTCGCTGTTGTCCTTCATAGGCACCGTCCGCTGGGACATGCGAGGAGATGGAGAAATCTTCCCGTGTACAGACCGCTGGTGGACCTGTCGACAATGGAGGAAAGACATGTCATACTGACATACAGGCTTGACGGAGCCACTATACAGGAACTGTGTGCCCAGCTGGAGCCAGAGCTGATGTCACCAATCCGCCAACCCACAGGGATCCCCCCTCAAGTGCAGGTGCTGTCAGTGCTCCATTTCCTAGCAAGTGGGTCATTTCAAACAACAGTGGCCATATCATCAGGGATGTCCCAGCCCATGTTTTCCAAGGTGTTGTCCAGAGTGTTGTCTGCCCTGCTCAAACACATGCAGAGCTACATCGTCTTCCCTGAGGTGGGGGATTTGGCTACAGTGAAGGCTGATTTCTATGCCCTTGGACATATCCCCAACATCATTGGTGCCATTGATGAGACACATGTTGCTTTGGTCCCCCCCAGCAGGAGTGAACAGGTGTACAGGAACAGGAAGAGTTATCATTCCATGAATGTCCAGATGGTCTGTTTGGCTGACCAGTACATCTCCCATGTTAATGCCAAGTTCCCTGGGTCAGTGCATGACGCGTACATCATGCAGAATAGCAGCATCCCTTACGTGATGGGTCAACTCCAGAGGCACCGTGTGTGGCTATTAGGAGACTCTGGTTACCCCAACCTGTCATGGCTACTGACCCCAGTGAGGAATCCCAGGACAAGGGCAGAGGAACGGTACAATGAGGCCCATTGGAGAACTAGGAGGGTGATCGAGCGGACATTCAGCCTCCTGAAGGCCAGGTTTAGGTGCCTCCATATGACGGGTGGATCCCTAATGTACTCACCAAAGAAGGTGTGCCAGATCATCATGGCCTGCATTATGCTTCACAACCTGGCTTTGCAACGCCAGGTGCCTTTATTGCAGGAGGATGGTCCAGATGGTGGTGTTGTAGCAGCTGTGGAGCCTGTGGAGAGTGAAGAGGAGGAAGGCGAAGAGGACGACATAGAGAACAGGAACACAGTAATACAGCAGTATTTTCAATGACACACAGGTAAGAATCCACACCGGCATATTACATATACTTAACCCCTGCTACCTCTCTACTGTCTGACCTTTTCCCCCAGTGTATGGTAACTGAGTTGTGACTTTCCCTTCCGATTTCAGAGATGTGGGCCCCACTGCGTGACATCTGCTTTATTTCCCCATGGACTACAGCTGTGTGACATTGGTATGTTGGCATCACAATGTGAATATGCCATTTGGCACGGTAATGTCTAATACATTTGTACAAAATCACAGCCAGACTCCAGATTGTTATATGCAATAAATGTGTTTATCACAGTGCTCAAATTGGTGGGTGGTTGCAAATCGTTGAGGTGTGATGGTGGAGGATTGTCCATGGCAGAGTCCAGACTATCAGTATCACAGGTGCATTGTCCAGATGCCTATGGAAAGTGGAGCAGGGGCAGTGTAAGGTTGGACAGGGTGTCAATGTGGGACAGTGGGATGACACCAGGGAGGTATCATTTGCTGGCGGGGGTCTTGGCATCTTACTCTGTCTTCTTCCTGGATCTCAGGGCCCGCTTGCGGGGTGGTTCTCCTTCTGCAGGGGGTGGGGTTCTGGTGGCCTGTTGGTCTTGTGTCGGGGCCTCCTGTCCACTAGCGCCGGCGGAGGTGGTATGCAGTTCTTGGTCCATGCTAGTGTCAGGGGCCCTTTGTGGTGCAACAGTGTCCCGCAATGTGGTGACTACCTGATTCAGAGCCACTACGATGGTGCCCATGGCGGTACTGACGTTTCTTAGTTCTTCCCTGAACCCCATATACTGTTGCTCCTTCAGAAGCTGGATCTCCTGAAACCTGGCCAGGACCGTCGCCATCGTCTCCTGGGAGTGGTGGTATGCTCCCATGATGGAGGAGAGGGCCTCGTGGAGAGTGGGTTCCCTGGGCCTGTCCCCCCCCCTGTCGCACAGCAGCCCTCCCAGTTCCCCTGTTTCCCTGGGCCTCTGTCCCCCGGACCGTGTGCCCACTACCACTGCCCCCAGGTCCCTGTTGTTGTTGGGGTGGTGGGTTAACCTGGGTGCCCTGTAGTGGTGGACACTCCGCTGATTGACGTGTCCTGGGGACAGAGATATGGGCCCGCTGGGTGGGTGCTGTGCTGGTGTTCCCAGAGGGGGGAAGGTCTGCTGTGGCCTGTGGCTGTCTGAGGGGAACCGACTGTCCAGAGGTCCCCGATGGGCCGGGCTGGTCATCTAGATCCAGGGAGACAGAGCTGCTGTCATCACTGTGGGCCTCTTCTGGGGTGGAGTGGACATTTGTGGACCCTCCTGCGCGGTGACGTGGCGTTCGGGTCCTGCAGGGGTATAAAAGTATGATTATTGCTTCTGTGTGTGCCATAGCGTGCAATGGGTGGGTGCCCGTGTACCCCTGTGCTTGCATTCCTGTGTGGGGGCTTTTGTGACGGTGGTTTGGGGGGGGGATAGGTATGTGCAGTGGGCATGCTTAGGTGATGAGTGTCCATGCTTTGTGGTCGCATGCAGGGCTTGGTGTTGGGATGGGTGGGTTGTGAGGGTGAGACATTTGCAAGGAGTAGGTGTGATGGGGTGGGGGTGAGGGTGGGGGTATGAGTTGGCATGCTGGTGGGGTGGGGGGGATGAATTAGTTAAGATTTGACTTACCAGAGTCCATTCCTCCGCCTACTCCTGCGAGGCCCTCAGGATGCAGGATCGCCAAGACCTGCTCCTCCCATGTTGTAAATTCTGGGGGAGGAGGTGGGGGTCCGCCGCCAGTCCGCTGCACCGCAATGTTGTGCCTGGATACCATGGAACGCACCTTCCCCCGTAGCTCGTTCCACCGCTTCCTGATGTCGTCCCGATTTCTTGGGTGCTGTCCCACAGCGTTGACCCTGTCCACTATTCTGCTCCATAGCTCCATCTTCCTGGCAATGGTGGTGTGCTGCACCTGTGTCCCGAAGAGCTGTGGCTCTCCCCGTACAATTTCCTCCACCATGACCCTGAGTTCAGCATCAGAAAACCTGGGGTGTCTTTGCGGTGCCATGGGGTGGTTTGGGTGATGTGTGGGGTGGATTGTGTGGTGCTAAGTGTGGTGATGTGTATTGGTGTGTAGTTTGATGTGCGTGGTAATATTGCTGGGTGACAGTGAATTTCGCGTCTGGGTGCTCGGGTCTCTTATCTCTGTGCGTGTTCACGAATCTCTAGGAGTGGGGGTTTGTGGGTGATGTGGGTGTGTGTTTTATATTGTATTGGGTGTGTGGGAGTATTGCTTGTATGTGTATCAGGTGTGTGTATTTCGAATTATCCAATGTGGCTGTGTTTTGTAAGTGTGTGTGTATTTATGGCGCGGCGGTGTGTACCGCCAATGGAATAGCGCGGTTGAAAGACCGCCGCGTGGATTCGTGTGTCGTGATAGTGTGGGCGTATTTCTGTTGGCGTGACGGTGGAGGTTTGGTCTACGCCAGTTTCTCGCTGGCCTTTGGTGTGGCGGAGTTTTGTGGATGTCTGTATTTTGGCGGTTTGCCTGTTGTGGGTCAGAATGTCCATGGCGGTTTCCCGCGGCGGTGTTATGGTGGTCTTCTGCACGGCGGTAAGCGCCTTTTACCGCCGAGGTTGGAATGACCACCTATGTATATTTCAAAAGGTACTTAATCATGGAAATTAAAGAGATGCCATTAAAAAATTATAAGCGGAGTTACAGATTCCCAGATAGCCATAATTTTTTAAGGGATTGTTGTTTTAAGATGGGATGTCCTCTGGATCCTTTGCTGTAATTGATTTGTTAACACAAATCATAGTACTGGATTAAACTAGAATTTCTACATTGATCTTGTCTCAACGTAAGGAAGTGATTCATATTTATCTCTTGTCCACTCCCTTTCTCATGTCGAAATCTAAACATATTAGGCACTTAACATATAGTCAAGCTTTAACCCCTTCTGTGCCGCGGACGTAGTGGTTACGTCCTGCGGCACAGTGCTGCTGTGCCGAGGACGTAACCACTACGTCCTCGGCACACAGCCCAGAGGGAGCGCTCTCGCTCCCTCTGTGTGCTTCCCCCCACCCCCCCAAAGTCAGGGATGGAAGGGGAAGCCCTTCCCCTCCCACCCCCAACTCCCCCTGTGACGTCAGCGCGCGAGCGAGCGCTGATTAGTCACAGGGTCTCCCCCATCCAGCGCGATTGAAAGAGAAATGCTTTTGCATTTCTCTTTCAATCCCATGGGGGAGGCCCCGAGAGGCTTCAAAGGGAAGGAAATGTATTTCCTTCCCTTTGAAGTCTCTCACAGGGTTTCAAAAGCCGGATTGCTTGCAATCCGGCTTTTGAAACCCCACTAGACACCAGGGATTTTTTTTTTTTTGAATGAAACTGTCAAAAGGGAGCGACCCCTTGGGCAAGGGTCGCTCCCAGGGGGGGCATTTTTTTTAGGAAGGCCTTTTCTGCCCCCCCTGGGGGCAGATTGGCCTATTATTAGGCCGATCTGCCCCCAGGGAGGGCAGAAACCTCTAGGCACCAGTGAGCTTTTTTTTTTCTTTTTTTTTTGTGATGTTTTCTATTTTTTTAGGTGGGGAGCCTAGGCTAGCCTAGGCAAGGGTCGCTCCCCTAGGGGGCAATATATATTTAGGCCATTTCTGCCCCCCTTGGGGGCAGATTGGCCTATTTTGATGAGGCCAATCTGCCCCCAAGGGGGGCAGAAACCATTAGACACCAGGGAGTTTTTTTTTTCTCGCAAATTTTACGCACCGGGAGCGACCCCTTGGGCAAGGGTCGCTCCCAGGGGGGGCATTTTTTTGGGAAGGCCTTTTCTGCCCCCCCTGGCGCCAATGTCACGCAGGGGGAGCGACCCCGTAGGCAAGGGTCGCTCCCGGGGGGGCTGGGGGTTCGGGGGGCAAATTTATTTTAGGCCATTATCGGCCTATTATTAGGCCGATCTGCCCCCAGGGGAGGCAGAAACCTGTAGGCGCCAGGGCAAATTATTTTTGTGTGTTTTTTTTTTTGTTTGTTTGTTTTTTCAGAGATGGGTAGCGACCCATCAGGCAAGGGTCGCTCCCCTGGGGGGCAAACTGTATTTAGACCATTTCTGCCCCCCTTGGGGGCAGATTGGTCGATTTTAGGTCAATCTGCCCCAAGGGGGCAGAAACCACTAGGCACCGGGGATTTGTTTTTTGGCGCCAATGTCACGCAGGGGGAGCGACCCCGTAGGCAAGGGTCGCTCCTGGGCAGGGGGGGTTTGGGGGGGTCAAATTTATTTTAGGGCATTTATCCCCCCCCTGGGGCCGGCTGAGCTAGAGGCCAAAATCCACAGGTAGGCACTTTGCAAAAAACACCTCTGTTTTCTGTGAAAAAATATGTTGTGTCCACGTTGTGTTTTGGGCCATTTCCTTTCGTGGGCGCTAGGCCTACCCACACAAGTGAGGTACCATATTTATGGAGAGACTTAGGGGAACGCTGGGTGGAAGGAAATTTGTGGCTCCTCTCAGATTCCAGAACTTTCTGCCACAGAAATGTGAGGAACATGTGTTTTTTTAGCCAAATTTTGAGGTGTGCAAAGGATTCTGGGTAACAGAACCTGGTCCGAGCCACACAAGTCACCCCATCTTGGAGTCCCCTAGGTCTCTAGTTTTTAGAAATGCACAGGTTTGGTAGGTTTCCCTAGGTGGCGGCTGAGCTACAGGCCAAAATCTACAGGTAGGCACTTTGCAAAAAACACCTCTGTTTTCCTTCAAAAATTTGGCTGTGTCCACGTTGCGCTTTGGGGCGTTTCCTGTCGCGGGCGCTAGGCCTACCCACACAAGTGAGGTATCATTTTTATCGGGAGACATGGGGGAACGCTGGGTGGAAGGAAATTCGTGGCTCCTCTCAGATTCCAGAACTTTCTGCCACAGAAATGTGAGGAACATGTGTTTTTTTAGCCAAATTTTGAGGTTTGCAAAGGATTCTGGGTAACAGAACCTGGTCCGAGCCACACAAGTCACCCTCATCTTGGATTCCCCTAGGTCTCTAGTTTTCAGAAATGCACAGGTTTGGTAGGTTTCCCTAGGTGGCGGCTGAGCTACAGGCCAAAATCTACAGGTAGGCACTTTGCAAAAAACACCTCTGTTTTCCTTCAAAAATTTGGCTGTGTCCACGTTGCGCTTTGGGGCGTTTCCTGTCGCGGGCGCTAGGCCTACCCACACAAGTGAGGTATCATTTCTATCGGGAGACGTGGGGGAACGCTGGGTGGAATGAAATTTGTGGCTCCTCTCAGATTCCAGAACTTTCTGCCACAGAAATGTGAGGAACATGTGTTTTTTTAGCCAAATTTTGAGGTTTGCAAAGGATTCTGGGTAACAGAACCTGGTCCGAGCCACACAAGTCACCCCATCTTGGATTTCCCTAGGTCTCTAGTTTTCAGAAATGCACAGGTTTGGTAGGTTTCCCTAGGTGGCGGCTGAGCTACAGGCCAAAATCTACAGGTAGGCACTTTGCAAAAAACACCTCTGTTTTCCTTCAAAAATGTGGCTGTGTCCACGTTGCACTTTGGGGCGTTTCCTGTCGCGGGCGCTAGGCCTACCCACACAAGTGAGGTATCATTTTTATCGGGAGACGTGGGGGAACGCTGGGTGGAAGGAAATGTGTGGCTCCTCTCAGATTCCAGAACTTTCTGCCACAGAAATGTGAGGAACATGTGTTTTTTTAGCCAAATTTTGAGGTTTGCAAAGGATTCTGGGTAACAGAACCTGGTCCGAGCCACACCAGTCACCCCATCTTGGATTCCCCTAGGTCTCTAGTTTTCAGAAATGCACAGGTTTGGTAGGTTTCCCTAGGTGGCGGCTGAGCTACAGGCCAAAATCTACAGGTAGGCACTTTGCAAACAACACCTCTGTTTTCCTTCAAAAATTTGGCTGTGTCCACGTTGCGCTTTGGGGCGTTTCCTGTCGCGGGCTCTAGGCCTACCCACACAAGTGAGGTATCATTTTTATCGGGAGACA
The DNA here is from genome assembly GCF_031143425.1 of Pleurodeles waltl. NCBI lineage: Eukaryota > Metazoa > Chordata > Amphibia > Caudata > Salamandridae > Pleurodeles > Pleurodeles waltl. Next base: position 1,451,091,838 of record NC_090440.1, on the reverse strand, counting down.
TGGGGGAACGCTGGGTGGAAGGAAATTTGTGGCTCCTCTCAGATTCCAGAACTTTCTGCCACAGAAATGTGAGGAACATGTGTTTTTTTAGCCAAATTTTGAGGTGTGCAAAGGAGTCTGGGTAACAGAACCTGGTCCGAGCCACACAAGTCACCCCATCTTGGATTCCCCTAGGTCTCTAGTTTTCAGAAATGCACAGGTTTGGTAGGTTTCCCTAGATGGGGCTGAGCTACATCCCAAAATCTACAGGTAGGCACTTTGCAAAAAAAAAAAATGTTTTCCTTCAAAAATTTGGCTGTGTCCACGTTGCGCTTTGGGGCGTTTCCTGTCGCGGGCGCTAGGCCTACCCACACAAGTGAGGTATCATTTTTATCGGGAGACGTGGGGGAACGCTGGGTGGAAGGAAATGTGTGGCTCCTCTCAGATTCCAGAACTTTCTGCCACAGAAATGTGAGGAACATGTGTTTTTTTAGCCAACTTTTGAGGTTTGCAAAGGATTCTGGGTAACAGAACCTGGTCCGAGCCACACAAGTCACCCCATCTTGGAGTCCCCTAGGTCTCTAGTTTTTAGAAATGCACAGGTTTGGTAGGTTTCCCTAGGTGGCGGCTGAGCTACAGGCCAAAATCTACAGGTAGGCACTTTGCAAAAAACACCTCTGTTTTCCTTCAAAAATTTGGCTGTGTCCACGTTGCGCTTTGGGGCGTTTCCTGTCGCGGGCGCTAGGCCTACCCACACAAGTGAGGTATCATTTTTATCGGGAGACATGGGGGAACGCTGGGTGGAAGGAAATTTGTGGCTCCTCTCAGATTCCAGAACTTTCTGCCACAGAAATGTGAGGAACGTGTTTTTTTAGCCAAATTTTGAGGTTTGCAAAGGATTCTGGGTAACAGAACCTGGTCCGAGCCACACAAGTCACCCTCATCTTGGATTCCCCTAGGTCTCTCGTTTTCAGAAATGCACAGGTTTGGTAGGTTTCCCTAGGTGGCGGCTGAGCTACAGGCCAAAATCTACAGGTAGGCACTTTGCAAAAAACACCTCTGTTTTCCTTCAAAAATTTGGCTGTGTCCACGTTGCGCTTTGGGGCGTTTCCTGTCGCGGGCGCTAGGCCTACCCACACAAGTGAGGTATCATTTCTATCGGGAGACGTGGGGGAACGCTGGGTGGAATGAAATTTGTGGCTCCTCTCAGATTCCAGAACTTTCTGCCACAGAAATGTGAGGAACATGTGTTTTTTTAGCCAAATTTTGAGGTTTGCAAAGGATTCTGGGTAACAGAACCTGGTCCGAGCCACACAAGTCACCCCATCTTGGATTTCCCTAGGTCTCTAGTTTTCAGAAATGCACAGGTTTGGTAGGTTTCCCTAGGTGGCGGCTGAGCTACAGGCCAAAATCTACAGGTAGGCACTTTGCAAAAAACACCTCTGTTTTCCTTCAAAAATGTGGCTGTGTCCACGTTGCGCTTTGGGGCGTTTCCTGTCGCGGGCGCTAGGCCTACCCACACAAGTGAGGTATCATTTTTATCGGGAGACGTGGGGGAACGCTGGGTGGAAGGAAATGTGTGGCTCCTCTCAGATTCCAGAACTTTCTGCCACAGAAATGTGAGGAACATGTGTTTTTTTAGCCAAATTTTGAGGTTTGCAAAGGATTCTGGGTAACAGAACCTGGTCCGAGCCACACAAGTCACCCCATCTTGGATTCCCCTAGGTCTCTAGTTTTCAGAAATGCACAGGTTTGGTAGGTTTCCCTAGGTGGCGGCTGAGCTACAGGCCAAAATCTACAGGTAGGCACTTGGCAAAAAACACCTCTGTTTTCCTTCAAAAATTTGGCTGTGTCCACGTTGCGCTTTGGGGCGTTTCCTGTCGCGGGCTCTAGGCCTACCCACACAAGTGAGGTATCATTTTTATCGGAAGACATGGGGGAACGCTGGGTGGAAGGAAATTTGTGGCTCCTCTCAGATTCCAGAACTTTCTGCCACAGAAATGTGAGGAACATGTGTTTTTTTAGCCAAATTTTGAGGTGTGCAAAGGAGTCTGGGTAATAGAACCTGGTCCGAGCCACACAAGTCACCCCATCTTGGATTCCCCTAGGTCTCTAGTTTTCAGAAATGCACAGGTTTGGTAGGTTTCCCTAGATGGGGCTGAGCTACAGGCCAAAATCTACAGGTAGGCACTTTGCAAAAAAAAAAATGTTTTCCTTCAAAAATTTGGCTGTGTCCACGTTGCGCTTTGGGGCGTTTCCTGTCGCGGGCGCTAGGCCTACCCACACAAGTGAGGTATCATTTTTATCGGGAGACGTGGGGGAACGCTGGGTGGAAGGAAATGTGTGGCTCCTCTCAGATTCCAGAACTTTCTGCCACAGAAATGTGAGGAACATGTGTTTTTTTAGCCAAATTTTGAGGTTTGCAAAGGATTCTGGGTAACAGAACCTGGTCCGAGCCACACAAGTCACCCCATCTTGGATTCCCCTAGGTCTCTAGTTTTCAGAAATGCACAGGTTTTGTAGGTTTCCCTAGGTGGCGGCTGAGCTACAGGCCAAAATCTACAGGTAGGCACTTTGCAAAAAACACCTCTGTTTTCCTTCAAAAATTTGGCTGTGTCCACGTTGCGCTTTGGGGCGTTTCCTGTCGCGGGCTCTAGGCCTACCCACACAAGTGAGGTATCATTTTTATCGGGAGACATGGGGGAACGCTGGGTGGAAGGAAATTTGTGGCTCCTCTCAGATTCCAGAACTTTCTGCCACAGAAATGTGAGGAACATGTGTTTTTTTAGCCAAATTTTGAGGTGTGCAAAGGAGTCTGGGTAATAGAACCTGGTCCGAGCCACACAAGTCACCCCATCTTGGATTCCCCTAGGTCTCTAGTTTTCAGAAATGCACAGGTTTGGTAGGTTTCCCTAGATGGGGCTGAGCTACAGGCCAAAATCTACAGGTAGGCACTTTGCAAAAAAAAAAAATGTTTTCCTTCAAAAATTTGGCTGTGTCCACGTTGCGCTTTGGGGCGTTTCCTGTCGCGGGCGCTAGGCCTACCCACACAAGTGAGGTATCATTTTTATCGGGAGACGTGGGGGAACGCTGGGTGGAAGGAAATGTGTGGCTCCTCTCAGATTCCAGAACTTTCTGCCACAGAAATGTGAGGAACATGTGTTTTTTTAGACAAATTTTGAGGTTTGCAAAGGATTCTGGGTAACAGAACCTGGTCCGAGCCACACAAGTCACCCCATCTTGGATTCCCCTAGGTCTCTAGTTTTCAGAAATGCACAGGTTTTGTAGGTTTCCCTAGGTGGCGGCTGAGCTACAGGCCAAAATCTACAGGTAGGCACTTTGCAAAAAACACCTCTGTTTTCCTTCAAAAATGTGGCTGTGTCCACGTTGCGCTTTGGGGCGTTTCCTGTCGCGGGCTCTAGGCCTACCCACACAAGTGAGGTATCATTTTTATCGGGAGACATGGGGGAACGCTGGGTGGAAGGAAATTTGTGGCTCCTCTCAGATTCCAGAACTTTCTGCCACAGAAATGTGAGGAACATGTGTTTTTTTAGCCAAATTTTGAGGTGTGCAAAGGAGTCTGGGTAACAGAACCTGGTCCGAGCCACACAAGTCACCCCATCTTGGATTCCCCTAGGTCTCTAGTTTTCAGAAATGCACAGGTTTGGTAGGTTTCCCTAGATGGGGCTGAGCTACAGGCCAAAATCTACAGGTAGGCACTTTGCAAAAAAAAAAAATGTTTTCCTTCAAAAATTTGGCTGTGTCCACGTTGCGCTTTGGGGCGTTTCCTGTCGCGGGCGCTAGGCCTACCCACACAAGTGAGGTATCATTTTTATCGGGAGACATGGGGGAACGCTGGGTGGAAGGAAATTTGTGGCTCCTTTCAGATTCCAGAACTTTCTGCCACAGAAATGTGAGGAACATGTGTTTTTTTAGCCAAATTTTGAGGTTTGCAAAGGATTCTGGGTCACAGAACCTGGTCCGAGCCACACAAGTCACTCCATCTTGGATTCCCCTAGGTCTCTAGTTTTCAGAAATGCACAGGTTTGGTAGGTTTCCCTAGGTGGCGGCTGAGCTACAGGCCAAAATCTACAGGTAGGCACTTTGCAAAAAACACCTCTGTTTTCCTTCAAAAATTTGGCTGTGTCCACGTTGCGCTTTGGGGCGTTTCCTGTCGCGGGCGCTAGGCCTACCCACACAAGTGAGGTATCATTTTTATCGGGAGACGTGGGGGAACGCTGGGTGGAAGGAAATTTGTGGCTCCTCTCAGATTCCAGAACTTTCTGCCACAGAAATGTGAGGAACATGTGTTTTTTTAGCCAAATTTTGAGGTTTGCAAAGGATTCTGGGTAACAGAACTTGGTCCCAGCCACACAAGTCACCCCATCTTGGATTCCCCTAGGCCTCTAGTTTTCAGAAATGCACAGGTTTGGTAGGTTTCCCTAGGTGGCGGCTGAGCTAGAGGCCAAAATCTACAGGTAGGCACTTTGCTAAAAACAGGTCTGTTTTCTGTGATGTGTCCACGTTGTGTTTTGGGGCATATCCTGTCGCGGGCGCTAGGCCTAACCACACAAGTGAGGTATCATTTTTATCGGGAGACTTGGGGGAACATAGAATAGCAAAACAAGTGTTATTGCCCCTTGTCTTTCTCTACATTTTTCCCTTCCAAATGTAAGACAGTGTGTAAAAAAGACATCTATTTGAGAAATGCCCTGTAATTCACATGCTAGTATGGGCACCCCGGAATTCAGAGATGTGCAAATAACCACTGCTTCTCAACACCTTATCTTGTGCCCATTTTGGAAATACAAAGGTTTTCTTGATAGCTATTTTTTACTCTTTATATTTCAGCAAATGAATTGCTGTATTCCCGGCATAGAATGAAAACCCACTGCAGGGTGCAGGTCATTTATTGGCTCTGGGTACCTAGAGTTCTTGATGAACCTACAAGCCCTATATATCCCCGCAAACCAGAAGAGTCCAGCAGACGTAACGGTATATTGCTTTCGAAAATCTGCTTTCATAAGTAAAACTTAGAGAAAAATTGATGTTTTTTTCACCTCAATTTCAATATTTTTCTTTTTCAGTTGTTATTTTCTGTAGGAAACCCTTGTAGGATCTACATAAATTACCCCTTGCTGAATTCAGAATTTTGTCTACTTTTCAGAAATGTTGCGGTTTCTGGGATCCAGCGTTGGTTTCATGCCCATTTCTGTCACTGACTGGAAGGAGGCTGAAAGCACAAAAAATCGTAAAAATGGGGTATGTCCCAGTAAAATGCCAAAATTGTGTTGAAAAATTGGGTTTTCGGATTCAAGTCTGCCTGTTCCTGAAAGCTGGGAAGCTGGTGATTTTATCACCGCAAACCCTTTGTTGATGCCCTTTTCAGGGAAAAAACCACAAGCCTTCTTCTGCAGCCCATTTTTCCATTTTTTTTTTTTAAAACGAAATATTCACTGTTTTTTGGCAAATTTCTTGGCCTCCTTCTGGGGAACCCACAAAGTCTGGGTACCTCTAGAATCCCTAGGATGTTGGAAAAAAAGGACGCAAATTTGGCGTGGGTAGCTTACGTGAACAAAAAGTTATGAAGGCCTAAGCGCGAACTGCTCCAAATAGCCAAAAAAAGGCTCGGCACAGGAGGGGGAAAAGGCCTGGCAGCGAAGGGGTTAATGACAGTTCCACCCACCAAAGACAATTCTTCCACCATGGTAACCTACCAGGATATGTCTTCCACAGCAATGGATACTTTACTTAAAGAACTACTAGATGTTAAAAACTTCAATTAATTCCAGTCATGTACGCAAATCACCTCATCGATGTTGAATCGAAAATTAATAGACTCCCTGATGGTAGCTTCAATAAAAAACTATTGATTTGGAAGATCGTAGCAGAGAGACAATATTTGAATTATAGGTCTTCCTGAACAGATGGCAAAGGATGCTATTGTCGCGTAGGCTCTCATTATCCTAATGAGACTACTGGATCTTTGGGCGGCAAGATAGTTTGCAGTGTGGGGAAATAAGTCTAACCCACGGCGGAGGACCCTTGTCACCCCAAATCCAGGTTGAGCTCCGGCTAACTAGCAGTGCCTCATCTCTCCCAAAGGGAAGAGACAATTGGGCAGCCGAGCACATGACATCTTAGTGCTTCCCAGGGAAGTCGTGGTCACTCAGATCCCAACCAGTTCTCTCATACACAGTGTGGTCTCATATATAAATGACAAAGGCAGTTTGACTTTTAAAGATTGGTTTAATAAAAAAACTGCATTTTAGATAACAAGGCGTGAGCCGCAATAACCAGAACCATACAACACAGTAGGACTGAAATAGTAACGAGGAGAGTAAAACATAAGAATAACGCTATCATAAGGCAACTAGATTACGTTCTCTCTCCTAAGTTCTATTGTGAGCAAAGCATGTTAAGCTCTAAGCCTGCCTTTCAGGTTCCCCCGGGAGGACATCCACCCTCATACCTGAGCAACGGCCTGTGATCGGGATCAGCATCTGCAACAGGACAGTCAGCGTCTAGTTGTGGGTTCCTGGTCAGAATCTCCCTCTTACGTTTACAGGGACTAGAAAGTGTTTTTATACTGTTGATGTGAACTAACACCCCGATGTTCCTGCGTAAGAATGTGTACCGTCTACGAACCACAAAGACTAAACTTCTACCACGTCTATCGGCAATGTACCAGACTGTATCCTTCACTGAAGCACAGAGTGAGCAAGAATGTATTGTTTGCGAACTCAGTGCTGAAGTAAGCTAAACAGTGTGATAGAAGGAAATAAAACAAGACCGTGAAACTGGTTATAGTAGAATAACAGTGCGAGGCTAAATAAAATGCATCTAGGGCAAAGTGCACAGAGGCCTAACATATTAAGCAAACGCGCGTAAAGCTACATTAAAAATGGCTACACTACACTATTTTACTATTCCTTGCAAACTTCATTCTAACATTGAACAAAAATCATTTTATCACCACAACTCGAATTTCAATGTGCACATAGAGTTTGTTCCAAAAACGTTGCTCCTCTCTCTAAACCTTGTCATATATTAGCTTGCTGTCTTCATTTCCAACAAGCTTGTCAGATTATATCAGAGGAAAGGAAGCATGGTCCACATACTTATGAAAAAGCACAGGTCATCATTACATCAGACTTTTCTGCTCCTACTAACCTTGAAAGGAGACACTTTTTGGCTCTCCATCAGAGGTTGAAAAACACGGAAATAAAGGATGCACTCTTGGAACTGGCCACTATGCTTATAACTCATCAAGGAAAAACAAAGGAATACTTTGATCCACATGACTTGGATTTCTTCTTGAACCACTTGTATGAAAAAGACTCTGAGATGGAACATAAAACTACTACTCCCCCAACTATACAGGATCTAACCAGTAATACTACTATAGAACTAGTTGAGCGAGGTAAATGGGAAACTGACTCATAACTCGTCTCATGGTGGCAAATTTAAAACTGGAAAAGGACCACTGCCGAGAGACAAATCAAGATCACTACTGAAAACATGGACATGGATAACTTCTATATCATTCTTATTGCGTTTCTCTGCAAATTTGTACCATACATACTTTTTCTTTTTATCTTTTTAGTACTCTTCTTCTTTCCTTCTTAACCCTTTTTCTCCTCACAACATTGATCCATTAATGAATAATTTGTGGTTAATTTTAGGCAGTATTATGTGGTTATTACATTTTATCTTTCTCGTTTTCCTCCTTTCTTCTTTTTCCCATTTAATGTGAAATGGCATATTCGCTTATTGCTCATACTTTGTTCCAGACAAATATTTTGGACTTTGTTTCTGATTCAATTAATATATGGGGTATCATTATGTGATATTCATAATACTGTTGACCTCGTTTGCCTCTACTCCACATCGCCTTATGCCACTTCCCCGCTTCAAAGTTTAAAGTTTAAAGATTTCAAAGCTTTTATTCGCTGTCTGAACATTTATTGTTGGACACATAACTGATCATTGTTCATATCTTTTTTATACATATTTGTTACCTATTGTTGTGACTCACTCTTGAACCTGTGTTTTTAAACATGCAAACAATCCACTTGAAACCGTTAAAACATGTTTCTCCATTCCGCAAAGAAAATATGGTGTTGCCATTATTTGTGACAAACAGTTACCATATAAAATTCTTACTTTTCTATCCTAATTTAGTAGATTACTGACATCCTTCAGCTCTACTTGACTATTAATAGGGGGAGACTGGGATATCACCATAGACCAATTTATTGATAGATTGGGAAAACCAAATACTCATCATTACAGAGACAGACAGATGCTTTAAGATTGTATTAATGTTCACTCATTATAAGAACCCTGGAGATTACTAGATCTGAATGAGAGAGATTGTACATTCACTTCCTGCAGGGAGACGAGGGAGCTGATGGGACGAGGGAGCTGATGGGGGTGGCCGGGGTACCTGTGGCAGCATGAGCGAGGACAGAGGATGGGTGGCGGAGCCTAACCCCTGGAACACAGCTGCTGCAACGAAGATGGCAGCAGAAAAGGCGGCAGCATTAATATGCTCAGAAGTTGGGAATGGTGGATAGCGGTCCACAGATAAGCCGCGTGGGGGAGACTGATACAGAATAAAACTGGCGGCTGTCTCATACCCCAAACCTCAGACTCAAAGGGCCCCCACAGACATGGAGATGGCATCCTAATGCAATACAAAAGAAGATGGCCCCCTTAAAGATCTCTTTACTAAATCCCCAGTGAAGAAAGCAGACATGCACAAAGATAACACCACTACCGGAGGACAAATAGAGGAGGAGGCGGTACCAGTCACACAAGCCTTACTGGAACAACTATTTGGAGTGCTCAGGGATGACTTGGCCACACTTAAAAAAGAAATAGCTACAGGGGTGAAGGACCTGAGGAGAGAAATAGGCGACCTCGTTGGAGAGTAGACTCGCTGGAACAAACACATGAGTCCCCTGAGGAGGAACTGGATGCCCATCGCCGAGAACTGCTTGAGCTGCGGGACAAGAACATAGCTACGCAATATCAGCTGGATGATTTGGAAAACAGATCTTGATGCTCTAACATCCACATTAAAGAGGTCCCATTGCAGGCAATACCTTTGGGCTTGGAGGAATTCACGATCCAACTTTTCCACCATGTAGCTCCAGAACTCAAGGAACAAGACATAACGTTGGAACGCATTCATAGGGCGGAGCGGCCCACACGCTCCCCGGGCAAACCATAGGACATTCTTACTTGTCTGTGTTATTACAAACAAAAGGAAATAATCATGGCTGTCGAGATAAATCCACCATGGACTTTAATGGATTCAAGATAGGGCTATACCAGGACCTCTTTGTACTGATGCTGCAGCACCGCCGTGCCCTCCGGTCCCTGACGGAGTTTCTCCACAAGAAGGGGATCCGATATAGATGGAAACATCCCTCCTTCATCCAAATAGTCTGGAACAAAGAAATGCAGAGCATCCGGACCCTGACAGAGGCTCAAACCCTTTTAAATATTCCTCCCTTTCCTGAGGAATCTGCTCCCCAACCCACAGAACAAGGGCAGGACTCCATTGAAAAGAAGGAAACGGCGTATACTGCATGTGGGGAAAGGGAAACCACGCAAACCCACAGAGATCAAAATGCGCAAATAAAGGGTGGCACTGATGCTACAACTCCAATTTCAAGGTTGTGGCTTGGAAGTAGATAGTGATCAGTGAGCTCCCAGACTGTTCCTCCGAGTACTGATGATGTCCCGACCGCATATGGAAGAGATGCTGTCCCTCTGACCGATGTCGTCACTGGGTCTGCTGTAACTGGCACTAGAGGCAGTGGAGCTCCTATTTCCCGGGAGCTGGAGTGGAAGATGGCGACTTCTAAATTCCATGAATTGGACCCCACAAGTTTGGCTAATGACGTTCTCAGGTGGGAACTTTGTTCAATTGTTCTTTGTTTGACCCTTTACCCCCACCCCTTGATGACTATATAACACTAATATGCATGATAGGCGACACTATTGAGGCTCCTTGGCCATGCAGAAGTCTTGAGGCCACCTCCGATTCTTTCTTGCCACAACATTATGGTTCACGTACTCAGTCTTAACCTAAAAGGTCTTAACTACCCGGTGAAGCGGTTGGCCCTCCTCTCCCAGATCAGGGAGGCCAGATGTGACATCTGTCTTATTCAGCAAACACACTTAGGCCCGTATTTATACTCCGTTTGCGCCGAATTAGCGTCGTTTTTTTCGACGCAAATTCGGCACAAAACTAACGCCATATTTATACTTTGGCGTTAGACGCGTCTAGCGCCAAAGTATGGGCAAATAGCGTCATTTTTTTGCGTGAACGCCTTCCTTGCGTTAATGAGATGCAAGGAAGGCGTTCCCGTCTAAAAAAATGACGGCGACGCAAATGCGTCGTATTTATACTCCCGGGCAAAAATCACGCCCGGGAGTGGGCGGGGCAAAAAACCCCGCCTTTGCGCCACTTTTTAACGCCTGGGTCAGGGTAGGCGTTAAGGGGCCTGTGGGCTCAAAATGAGCCCACAGGTGCCCTCCCCTGCCCCCAGGTACCCCCCCTGCCACCCTTGCCCACCCCAGGAGGACACCCAAGGATGGAGGGACCCATCCCAGGGACATTCAGGTAAGTTCAGGTAAGTATAATTTTTTATTTTTTTTAATTTTTTTTGGTGGCATAGGGGGGCCTTATTTGTGCCCCCCTACATGCCACTATGCCCAATGACCATGCCCAGGGGACATAAGTCCCCTGGACATGGCCATTGGGCAAGGGGGCATGACTCCTGTCTTTACTAAGACAGGAGTCATTTAAATGGCGTCTGGGCGTCGAAAATAATGGCGCAAATCGGGTTGAGGCGATTTTTTTGCCTCAACCTGACTTGCCCCATTTTAAGACACCCTAACGCCATTTTCCCCCTACGCCGGCGCTGCCTGGTCTACGTGGTTTTTTTCCACGCACACCAGGCAGCGCCGGTCTGCTAGCGCCGGCTAACGCCATTCCATAAATACGGCGCCCGCATGGTGCTTCAGAATGGCGTTGGACGGCGCTAAATTTTTTTACGCTAAACTGCGTTAGCGCAGTTTAGCGTCAAAAAGTATAAATATGGGCCTTAGTGAGGACTGACTGGAAATGACTGCGCTCACGCTGGTTTGACCATCAATACTTTTCGTCAGGGTTGGGAAAGAAGGCTGGAGTAGAGATACTGTTGGCAGTGAACTTTCTGGGGAAAGTGACACGGTCTACACTGAAATACCAGGCAGACTCTTAGCTCTGTATTGATTTGTGAGGGTATAGATTTATAGTAGCCAATGTCAACGGCCCAAATGAACATCAGGAAACATTTCTCCTTGATGCACTAGACCGCATGCATGACTCCCATGGATATTTTATTGGGTGGGGACTTTAATATTGTCCATGATGTACAGCTAGACCGATCTGTACAGTGAGCTAGGCAGACTGGGGCATTATCTTCATCCTTTAGGGGCTGGTTGGTTGACGTGGGCCTGACAGACATCTTGCAACAGAAGTATCTGACACAGAGAGACTATACCTTCTTTTCAGCTGTGCATCAGACGTACGCACGTCTGGATTTCTTTTTAACGCCACCACACGTCACAAAGGCAACATTTGAAGTAAACATAAAAGTGGCTGCCCTTTCTGACCACTCTCCTATTACCTTGAAGTTGACACCCACTAACAGACCATCGCCCGCACAAACATGGCGCCTCAATAATCAGCTACTCACATATGACAGCACACTTGTAGAAATCAAATCAATCACAGAATCATTACTAGCCATAAATGACACACCCAGTATAACTGCTACACTACTTTGGGAGTCCTTGAAGGCGGTTATGAGGGGACAATTCATAGCTATTGCACCACGCCTCATCTCAGACAGGCATACCAAACGCACACATTTGGAATCAGCAATTAGGGAACTGGAGACCACTCATACAGCCACAGGCTCCTTAGCGATACAGCGGAAACTGAACGCAGCACAAGTAGTTGAGGGCAATTGACATGGGACAGGCGGAATATGCTTTGCTGCGGAAAAGCAAAAATATTATGTGGAAGGAAACAGAATACAGAGATGGTTCAACATCTCCGCTCACAGGAGATTGTGCAAGAGGGGACTGAGCTGCACTCATTTGAAGGCACGCTGCTTCAACTGGATGAACAGATAGCTGCAGAATTTGCTGATTTCTACATTGTCCTTTACTCGATCAGGAGAGAATACTGGGCACCACATAGATGCCTTTCTAGATGTGTCTCCTCTATCCAGTATTTCACCAGCACATACTAGGTGCCTGGACAGAGACATCACCCCGGCTGAGGTACTCATGGCCATATAACGACCTCGTAGGGCACTGTGGCGCGATGGCTTTGGGGCGGGTTTCTAAAAAGGCTTTGCGGGACGCTCCTAGCACCTGTGCTGGTGCGGTTATATAATGAATTTAGTGTCTCCAGCTCTCTTGCCCCTAATTTGCAGTTGGCAACGATCACGGTTATCCCTAAGGTGGGAAAGGATCCTAGTCAGTGCTCTTCCTACCGCCCCACATCCCTTTTAATGGTGGATACAAACATTTTTACAGGTATCCTAGCCAATAGACTGGTCCCCCTTATGCAAGGTTTGGTAGACCCTGACCAGACCGGATTTATACCCAAAAGGTGCGGTAGCGACAATAGAAAATGACAATGCCACTTATTGGACAAGACCCAGCAAACTAGGCGCCCTACGCTTCTCCTATCCATCGACTTAGGGAAGGCGTTTGACCGGGTTAACAGGTCATTCCTGGAGGCAACACTGGTGCGTTGTGGGCTGGAGACTCGGTTCTGACACTGTAGTTATGTGTCTTCTCAGGGGATGGTACATGTGAATGACCTTTTGTCCCATCCCTTCTCCATAACTGGGGGCGCAAGGCAGGGATGCCCTCTCTGGCCCTTACTGTTTACGTTATACTTGGAGCCAATGGCTGAACGCTTTCATCAGAATCCGCAAATCTCTGGTATCAAAATGGCCCGTAGATCACATAAGATAGCTCTGTACACAGATTATGTTTTGCTCTATTTGACAATGCCACAGATGTCCCTATCGGTGATCCTAAAGGAGCTGGTAGCGTTTGTAGCAGTCTTTGGATTTAAAACTAACTTACAAAAATCATCCATTGTAAACTTAAATATCCCTGAGGCAGGGGTAGACTCCCTTAAGTCAGTGTTTCAGTTTACTTGGGCAGCGCAGGCAGTGATGTACCTGGGACTGCAGATCCTAGCTATCTATACACTAATGGCGGCCACAAATTATGCAGAGTTCGCGGCGATGGTGTTATTGGATATGTCTTGGTTAGGCAGTTTGGCTGAAGTGAAGATAACGTTACTCCTCAAAATTCTATACTTTAAGCAAATGTGCCACTGCCCACCCAGGGGTCCCAGATAGGATGCAAAACCTGATATGGGAATTTCTGTGGGATGGAAAGAGGGCAAGAATGGCAACTCGCGAGGCGCCATGACACGGAGGCGCCGTTCTTTGAATACGTGGTCTCTTCACAAGATTACAATTGTGTTTTGAACTTCCATTCGGAGAATATCTACACAGCAACATTTCGGTTGCTGGATTAACTGATACTATCATTTATTCCCAATTATTACTGGATCTAAAAGCCCTGAAGAAGTCGTATAGGGATTGTAAATACTCCCAAAGACGAAACACGTGTTGGCTGGAAAATTTGAAGCACAAATTCCTTTGGATTGCTGATTACTCTTGTGACATCCTATTCGCAATAAATTGTGGACTGATCAAATTATCTGCACTGAGTGACTTTAAGATCTACAGGTTGCATCATGGACTGATTTATGCAACCGAGTTTTTGTGAATTTGATATTTTTGTATTCTATATGTGCTATTGGGGTTCCTCATTGTGTTTGTTCTTTGTTGTGAGGTTGGTTGACCTCGGAGGGTTGGGGTTTCCCCAGTGGGGTCCCCACATTTACTGTGGTAAATTAGCACTGTGAGCGCCACAATTCCTCATATTACACCCCATTCTTGTGTTTTCCAAGAATGGCAAAAGCGCACGCTCATCTGCGCCAGAAGGATGGACGACTGGGGGTTCCACATTTGATAAATTACTACCGCGCAACACAACTACGCTACATGGAGGAGTGGTCCTGTCAGACCACAGAAATGGTGTTTCATTGATCAGGCAGTAGCCGGAATCCATATATGTAAAATACCTTGGCTACCGAAGAGCCGCCGCCTGCCGGGGTGAATGTTTCCCCTGTGTTGCGCGCTAATCTAGGAATGTGGGACAAGGTTCAAATACAGAAAGGTTTATCCACTCCTATCTCCCCCCAAACACCAATTATGGGAAACCCGGACTTCCCCCCAGCTTTGGCCAACTCCACCTATAATGTATGGCAGGAGGCCAACTGTAAGCGAATCAGTGACCTCTTTGATGCCAATAGTCTGATGGACAAACTCCCAACTACAGGCATCCTATTGCCTACTGAGGGCGGCCTACTGGCAGTACTTGGTGGTCAGACACTGGTTGTCCCTCCCCTCACTCCGCCTGCATGCAGGTAGACCTCTTACCCTGTTGGAGAGGTGGCTCCTCACTCGCACCTCAGACAAATGCTTTCTGTTGAACATCTATGCTTTCTTGATCACACCAACAACACTACCAAGAACACCCGTAAGAGGGAATGGTGTGACATCTTCCATTGCGCCTGCATATCGGCATGTAATACAACCAGTAAGGAGATGTTTCTGAAGATAGTCCACTACTGGTACTATACACCAGCAAGAGTTGCTCAGCTGGATGCAATGTGGACAGATAGGTACACTTACACACATCCTGTAGCTTTGTCCTAAAGTGGAGGCTTTTTGGAGAGAGGTATTGGATACAATAGATGACATATATGATACCGAAATTCCACGCCTTATTAGCTATGTCCTACTGGGACTCCCGAACACACTAACATATCCACTGAGATCTCTCAGAGGCAGGGTCATTGCACTGGCGTTAGGGGCGGCTAAACAGCTTTTACTTACCCACTGGGGCACTGACTCAATCTCGACATTTACAGAGTGGCTCCACAGTATGTGGGACTTGATGGGACTGGAAGAATTGATGGCCATGGTGACATCATCTTTACCATTATTTGATAAAATATGGGGCGCATGCATCTGATACTTAGCGGATAAATTTCATGAACTGACATGCCCTGTATATCTGCGCTTCCTTTGACTGGTTTGGGGCAGGGGGAACAGCACACATAACATAACGGCTGGATGTAGGCTAGATGGTTGGCCACTTCAAAGGTAGGCCTCTTTTCTTGAACATGGTCCTTTTTCTCCATGCTTGTTTTGATGGTCCTCACTATGTACTACCCAGTTATTTCTCCCACCCTTGTTGAGTTGATTATACAGTGTACTACAAATTATCAGTCTCTTACCACCGGCCTTTGGATGTAGGTGGGAAATGCTGTTTATGTTGTTGTTTACATAAACAATAAAAGAGATCTTAAACCATGAACTCAAAATCCTTAAATTAAAAATGGGATAGAAAGAAGAACTTGAAGGCCAAATTACAACCGAGGAAATTGCAAAGCCGATTGATTGCCTGGCTGCTGGTAAGGTCCCTGGGGAGGATGGGTTCCCCAATTAGTTTTATAAGATTACTAAAAGCATCATTGTTCTGATCTTAAAATCTGTTTTTAATGAACCACTATGATTGGGACACTTACTGTCTGACTTTCTAAGGGCCCTCATTACAGTTATACCTAAACCTGGTAAGGATTCATTGGAATGTTCTGGTTATAGGCCAATTTCCTTGATAAACTCAGAGGTTAAAATTCTAGCCAAAGTCTTAGCTGACCAACTTAACTCGGTTATTACCTCATTAATACAACCATCTCAGGTTAGATTTGTCTCAGGTCTTCCTCTACTAATCATTTTCGCACTATCTTGCATCCAATATTTCATTTTTGAAATGACTAGGATGAAAAAAGTCCTTCTCTCTTTAGATGGGGAGAAGACTTTTGATAGAGTTGAATGGGGCTATTTATTCCACACTGTGGAGAGAATGGGTTTTGGTAAAGATTTCATTACCCTGACTAGTGGCATGTATCACTCGCCTACAGCAGCTGTTACCTGTGGTAGAGTCACATCTCCATATTTTAGCATTCATCGTGGGACTAGATAAGTTTGTCCGTTATCACAATTATTGTTCCTCTTAGCTTTAGAACCATTAGCTATTGCCATAAGATCTAACACTGAGAATTGACACACACACACTGGGTAAATCAGATATCCATCTGACTTTTCCTCATCCTAAATCATCTGCAACCTCTTTCATCTCACAGCTAAATACATTTTCAAATTTCTCTGGTTATAAAATTAAGTGGACTAAATGTGTGATCTTGCTATATATTATACTAAAAGTCCATGCTTTATAAATGTGATTAACCCTATCTTTTACTCGTTACAGCTAGCTTGGCAGAAAGCACACACGATCATGAAATCTCATAATCATCTACACTCTCAAGCACCACTCTGGAATAATGCTGATATTACATATAAAGGAGCTGAACATCACAGGACCACCAGAAGATATCATCCACTTGACAGCTGCTGGGAAGATACCAACGCCTGGCAGTCCAAAGGACCACCAGACTCATGATGACGTTTGGACCGCCGCACTCCAGATGGTCCAACTGCCACATTACGACCCTGGTGGTCAGATCACCATCCCCACTGGTAACATTGTTTTCTACGGCGTTCGAAGTTGTGGTCAGTCACGGCAGCGCTGAACTCAGCACCGCCATGCTGATTACAACCCAGCTTTCTGCTATGGAAAGGCTGGCAGACAGCCAGTGCAGGAGCCTCTCTGTCCAGCAGCTTTGGAATGCACACTGTCTGCTTTCAGGCAGTGTGCATTCCGAGGGTCCTGTGTTCTACGGTATTGGCCTTGGCTCCCTTAAAGGAGCCGAGACCAATACAGTAGTACTGTTCCCCCCAGTCAGCCTGGCGGGAAGGTCGCAGTACAATGTTCCCGCTGGACATCCAGGTGGGAACATTGTAATACAATGGGGTGGGGGGAAGGGAATGCCACCAGCATGGCGGAGGCGTCCTTCTCGCAGCATTGGCCGTCCTGTGGTGGGACAGCCAATGTCATAATCAGGCCCAAAGATTGGAATAGCTTATTGGAAAATTACAGCACAGGGCTTAGAGATTCCTGTCTAAAATGTAACTACTTTAAGGTTCTTCATCGCTGGCACTGGTCCCCGGCTAAACTACACTCAGCTAAATTCAGTTCTGATTCCCTCTGCTGGGCATGTACGGCACAGACAGTGACTTAGCTCATGTACTGTGAGAGTGTCTAAAAATCCATGTTTTGGCATCAGATTGAAATTTATTTAAATTACCACTCATCCATTAATCTTTCTCTCACAAAGCCTTTATCACTTTTATGTGATACTTCAGTACTATGCCTAATATCCCCTCATGTATGTAAATGACTCTCTGCAGCCGTCGGTACAGCTAAGGTTAACATAATATGTTTCTAGAACACCAATGTCATTCAGACGGTTCATTCTTCCCTTGAAGATATGTTTGAAGTGCGCTAAATTTGAAAAACAACTTGCATCATTTTGACTATATTTTTGGCCCCTTCTTGGGTTCTTGACAGATTATCCTTTTGGTATATTTTTATTATTGATGGGTAGAAATGTAGTTTCAGTTTCAAGCTTATTGGCAATATACTTCTCCATTTTTCTTTTTCCTTTTATCATCAGTCATGTTGCATATAATAAACTTTATGGCGACACCTGATTATTTATGTATGAAACTGTGGTACTTGTATAGAAGAATTTGCTTCTGTTACTTATTGTGTTATTAGACTGCTTATAACTCTATGTATCACTGTAATTCTATATTTTTGTATTGTTTTATTTGTCTTATTTATTTAAAATAATAATAATATGGAAGTGAGATACAAAATACATAATTGTATGTATGTGTTTTGTAACATTACCTTTCTGCCTTTGTTTACTTGTATTATTTTTCTGGGATCATTCACGCTGATCTACAACACATTTAAAAGTGTTTGTACTTATATTTACCGTTTAAAGTTTTTACAGATAAGGACTAAAAATAGTGGCTCTAGGTGACTTTGCTTTTTTTGTACCCACTGGGACATTAAAATATCAGTGGTGCTGGTAGAAAACCTGTCAAGTGGCAACTCTACCCCTCAGTAGGCTGCAGAATGGGGAGACTGCTTTCAGAGCAAGGTGAGCCACCGTGGCTCAACCCAGCCACATTCTATCCCATGATCCTGGCACCCTGCACAGTGGAGCTAGTTTCAACATTTTTGCCACAGACTGTTTTGGTTTCAGGTCCACGCTGGAAGCTGGGACTTCCTATGTTAATATCAGCAGTTGGTGGGGCCCTTTTGAAGTGAAATGATATAGGCCCAATCTTGTAAGTAGAGGTGCCTTCTTTCAGTTAGTCTTACTGAGCATGAGAGATGAGCAAGAGAAATGAGCTGTATTGAGAGTTTTGTCATTTAGTGACTACCTCGAAGAGACCTAGGCCCTCATGAATGGAGCTATTTTCTATGATGGATAAGGCTCCGATTTGTTAAATCAGATCCTTTCCAACAGCAAAATGACTTTTTTAATTCTCCAAAACCCAAATAGTTTTGGTAACAGATTACTGAATCTTACTGAATCGCTAATTGGGTATGGGAATAAATAAAGATTCTGTATTTTGAAGGGGTGTTTTAAGGGCATCCCTTCCAGATACCAAATCTTTAAGCTATGTATTAATGTTTTGCAACTGAAATACGGTGGCAAAACATTAATATTTTACCACCTCCACAAAGGAGGTGGTGAGGCATTTGCAAATGTGAAGGGGGTCCTCAGTGGAACCCTTCCCCTTTGTGAATGTTCACAAAAAAGTTTGTTTTGATTAGACAGTGGTCCGGAGACCACTGCTTGCCTGTACAAAAAGTTTGTGTCATTTAAAAAAAAAAAAAAACAATGCATCCCATTGCACGTTATGGAAATGGTCCGCATTTTTTTTTTTAAACAGTCGCATTATTTAAAAGCAATTACATGCATGGCGGTCTGCTGACCGCACCATGCCTGAGAATATGGCCAATCATATGGGTCACAATGTACTGCCTACCTCATTCATATTAATGAGGTAGGTTGAATTGTGACCCACTACGAATCAGTATTTTGAGAACCAACCTATTAATACATGGATCGCTCCTCAAAAAACAAATGGATTCGTTAGAAAGTCGACATGCAAATTACAACCACTTCTCACAGATCCATTTTGTACATTCCATTTAAGGAATAGCAAATTGCAAATCGGTATTTGTCGCAATTTAAGATTACCTAAATGAAATCTTTGTATATGAGGCCATTACAGTCAATCATACACATTTAGCTGTGGTTCGTCAGTTACTGTAAATACCTTTTGCAAATCATTTCCCAACTCGAGATGCAAGGATGCAAGGTCCTGTGTTACACCCACCTTGGTTCTATATCTTTAGTGGTCACCTATCCATCCATTTTTGTGTGCTTCCAAATATGTTAGCAAGAGTGAGAGACTTTAATGAGCTAGAAGGAATCCAAGAATGATTCTCGTTTCCAAAATCTACAGTACCACAGATAGTACATTTTAGACTGGCTTTACATTTTTCACAATGTTCTTAAAGCTAATAACCTTAGTAATTAATTACATGCCAGCATTATAGACTAAAATGTGAATGCATGTATGTGTGGATTTTGGCATATATGTTACCAGTAAACAGAAATGAGCCTACATTTGATTACAAATCACAGTAAGTGTCCACCTAGCATCTCATACAAATAAAAGAGTAAGCTGTTAAAAGAAACAATGGTGATTTTTGCGTTTTTTCAAGATTTTGGTATTGTTTATTTTATTCCAGTATTCTTATTTTGGTTAAAACAAAATCACAGCACTTGATGCTTCTTCCGTGTTTCTCAGTGTATGACTATTAGATCATGAGTTATAGTTACTTGAGATAACTATAATTGGTAAATCTCAGTGATTGTGTTTGTTTAAAATGGTATATTTTAACTGACACTTTAACCTAACTATAATGTGCTTTTAACCTTTGGTTTTTCAGTGAATTTCAAAGGTTTTTAATGAAAAATAAGGTATTAGTACCATGTATAAATACAACTTCACTTTAACCTTTGTTTTTTGGGGGGAATTTCTAGGACTTTTTAACTTCTGGGAAGCCCTGTGGACCTCATCCCCATGGTGGCTAAAATCAACAGGAAAGGCAGTCGGTGTGTAACCACCCTCTCCGAGCCTCTATAGGCCCTGAGGACCCCATCATCCCACGGAGCTGATCTTATATAAAAGGGGAGGGCGCTGCATGGCCCCCACTCACCTAGCCTGAAAAGGCTCCAGAGACCCATCCCACTGGGCCATATACAAAGAGGGGAGGGGGGAACATGGCCTTCCTCCCTGACCCTTTTTGGGCCTCAAGGACCACACCCCCTGGGGCTAAGTCATTAAAAAGGAGAGGGGGCACACTGCCCCCTCCCTATGCCTGTAGAGGCTCTGCTAACCCCATTCTCCAGGGCAGGCTCAATCAATGTGTCCCGGGGAGCCCACCCATGGGACACAGTAGTTTACCTGCTTACATGAGCATGGACATGGAAACATATGTCTGTTCCCTCTTGGTAGGAACTTTAAAGATGCTCCAGCTCGGTGTGTTTTCCTACTCGTGCTCTTCTGGGTATAGGAAGCTCACATTACTTCAGCCCAGTGGGAACAAACAAAAACAGATGGTCCTGCCGGGCAGGAGCAATGCTAGCACCTGCAGTACCCAGGATGGGTACATGTGGAAAGCTGATAGGACTATGGGGGCCCATGAGCTCTCCCCGCTGCCCCAAACTTACTGTTTGGTGGGTACACTGAGTAAGCACTGGGGAACCCACCCAGGAACCGCTAAGGCCCCTGGGATGGGGTCCCCAGGCCACTATTGGCAAGGGAGGGGTGCATGCCCTCCTCCCCTTGAAATTAAATGAAGGCCCCCAGGGGACGGGGTCCCCGTGGCCTACAGTTTTTCATGGAGGGGGGTCTTTAAGTCCTGGTTCCCTTAATTAAAAGGAAGGGCCCCTGCAATGGCAAATGAAGGGGGGCACGGGCCTCCTCTCCTTTGAATATATTTTTAGCCCTGGTGATTGGGTCCCTGGGGCCTCTTTTGGATCAAAGAAGTGGGCACGCATTCCTCTTCCCTTGAAATATATGTTTAGGCCCCAAGGCATAGGGCCCATGGGGGCATTATTGGCTCTGGAAGGGGGGGCTTTAAGTATGGCTTAAAATTCACTGAAAAAACAAAGGTTAAAGTAACATTATAGGTGAAAATTTGAATGTCAGTGTAACACTTTAAATGTACAAAACCACTGAAATTCACCAATACTTGTAATCTCAAGTGACTATAACTCGTGTCCTAAAGTAGCTACAACTCATGCCCTTGCCATGCACTGCTAAATTCCCCACATATTACAACACTCATGACATTTATGACATAATTGATACGATCACTGCAACATATGCAATTAAGTTATTGAGGCGAAAACTGCATGGCAGAGCAATAGTTATAGTTACCTCAGGGCACAATCTATAAATTATAAGCTGCATACCTTGCTTTCCTTATTTGTATTGGCATCTTAGTGCTGGGTCGCAGGTAGGTACGAGCCAAGATGGCGTTCAACAAAAGAAGGGCTGATGGCCTTTGTTTTGGGCCCAGCTCGAGATGAAAATAAGAAAGACCCCTTACTGCTTGCAAGTTGCTGCTGCGATCGGAATGCGCATCTGTGGGTGCTACTGAGTTATGTCCTAGTGCCGGAAAATCACACCAGGACGAATTCAGCATATATCACGGGGTCTGTTGGATCTCAGATCTGACCTAGATATAGCTTCCGGAATCCGGAACGACTTTCCCCTCCCCCCCCACCCCCCCCTACTGTCCAGAAGTGCATACAGCACTCTGGCGAGACAGGAGTGAGCACAACGGGCCAAATCACTGAAAAAGTATTATTTGGGTGGGTGTTTTTAAAACTCTGTCTTAATGTCGTGCTTCTCTCTCCCTCTCTGCCTTGAGTACCTCAAATGTTACCACGTGCCTTAGATGTACCGCTCCCAAAGGATCATTTAGTAAGAATAATTATTTTATAATATTGCTTAAAAAATAACTTTTGAAAAATTCACCAATGATCAAATCTCAGCTGATAACGCTTTCACCCGACTGCGAGCAAAAAAGAGCAAAATAATCATGTAAACAGCGTCCACCCCAAAACTAGCATTTTTATGGCACTGCATTTCGAGCAAACATTAAATTGTATGTCAACACTGGCCTGTATATTTGGTTCAGCTGACTCACCCATCCCAAGAACCATAAATGTCTGTGGGTAAAGGCATGCAAATTCCAGTAGGCAAATAAGGAGATATAGTTACACATCAGTGAATATAAACATGATTCTTCTCTGCAGCTGATAGGAAGCGCCTGCGCTTTGTGCACACCACCATCCCATTCACTGCAGATAAATACACCTAGACTTTTTATTTACTAAACAATACGTTTTTATTCAAGTTAAGGCAAGAACATACTTCACCGAGCGACAATATCATCCGATAGAAGGGGGTAGGAAGTTATCGCTCTAGTGGATTCGATTACCAAAACAAATGGTCACATAAGACATATTTCCATTCACCCCAATGACAGAAAAGTATGATTGTGGGATAAAGTAGTGTGCCTTAAAACCAGCTGAAATCACGTTATTTATTAATATCACGTCCATATGATCATTCCTTTTAAACTCGAAAATATTTCTAATCATTTTTATTATTTTCCAATGGAAGGTTCGGATCACTTCTATATCTTAATTTCTCTTCCATTACATTTTTTAATGTAGAGTCAATAAATCAATGAGCTTATTACGGACGTAAAACACACATAATAACATACGATAAATAATTAATTTATCACTATATAAAAATCATAGAAATGTCGATTTTTTAAACATTTTATAATAGATAAATAAGACATTTCCATCGTCTTCATATGATTCCAAATATACCATGATACCGACAAAGAGCAATATATATCTCACGATGATGCCTTCCAAAATACATAGGTTCAGAAATAAATAAAAAATCCAACTGTTTTAGTCACTGATATACACAGGCTTATGGCAAGCCTCATTATGCCTCGGACCTCCATTTTTCAACCAAGGAAATATACATTTCTCCTGTAAGGCAATAAGAACATCCTGATGGATTGATTTTGTACCCCACGATTATATTGAAAGCGACAAGGGTAGAGACCACGCACAAATTTGTCAGATCAGTTTCTTTGTATAGTAGGGTTTGTAACAGCAGGCTTATATAAAAAGTTGTGTTTTTGCAAGTGACTTAAGCTAGAAGATGACCAAGTAGTATATTTCCACGAATCGACATATATTTTGTTTTTTACTAAAAGAACTGTAACAAAATATATCAGTTTTGTTTGGGTGGCGCTGCGTCCCCTTCGATTTTGGCCTGAGGATGGGTTCCCTGGGTCCCAAGAAGGCTTGCCGCCGGGTGCGGCGTGCCCCTTCCCTTTTTTATTGTATTTGGGTGATGTGGTCACTGGGGCCTATTACGGCCAAGGGAGGTAAGTGCACAACCTACTTTCTGTTTAATTGTATTTGGCACTGGGGGATAGGCGTCCTCAGGGCCTTTAAGGCTTTGGGTGGAGCCCCTTTGAGTTTTATTAGATGTGGCTCTATTAGATGTGGCTCCAGGGGGGCAATTGCAGGTCGATGGGGCTGCACGCCCTGCTCCCATTAATATATATGTTTTGGCTTCAGAGGATGGCGTTGATGGGGCCCAAAAGCCTACCCTATGTTGCACATGCCAAATGCTGTGTGTGGGGTTGGCAGTATGCTTGGGATTTGACCACAGGGCCGGGTGGTAGGCCAAGCCCTACACACAACCCCCTGCTGCACACAACCAGAGGCTGTGCACAGCATGAGGTTGGCTGCCTGCATGGAGTTGGAAGCAGGTACCGACTGGAAGACAAGCCCTGTGGCTAACCGCACGCTATGCATGACGAAAGACCTTGCACGATGGGGAGATGGCTGTCTGTGGGTGACTGCCTGTGGGGAGTTGGATGCATAGCCTGTCCATAAGCCAGGCGCTGCAGCTATACCCGCAGTATGTGCCACAAAAGGCAGTGTGCTGTGTGGGGGTTGGCTGCCTGTGGGGAAAGGAGGGGGGGGTCATTGCTGCCTCAAGGTGGATTATTGGCCACAGGGCCTGGTCTCTGACTTAATATACAATAATAATATATTACTTTATGTTGAAATAAAAACTTAGAAAGTCATTCAAAAAAACAAAGGTTAAAGTAATGTAATAGTTGTGTGTGATAATAACATCTGTTTACATAGTGGTGGGTAGCTACAATATTACTTTTATACCTAATTTTGTACAGCCTGTGCCAGCTAATGGATGTAATTGTTTACCAAACGCATGTGCTTCTAATTCAGCATAGATGTTTAGAGGTATTGAACACAGAAATTTTTTGTATGGAAGAGTAACTGTGTGAGATGAGAGTTGACAGCTTATGTCCAGTATATTCTACTCACTTATTTAATTCTGTGAAAAAAGTTTCCAGAAAGGCAATGATTCTATGTAGTAGAAAACATTTCCTAATGTACATACCCAATTTACCGAATTGCAAAAAGAGTTCGCTACTCACAATTAAGAAGGGGCGTTCCACGGGTATCCCTTCCTAATTGTGAGTCTCAGTGGAATGTATGATTGTTTTGTGACCCTGAATGCAGTCGCAAAACAATCACAGTTAGCCCCAATTTCAAATTGGTGTAAACCAATTCACAAACGGAAATGTGTCCCCAAGGCACCCCTTCCCCTTTGTGAATGGAAGCAAATTCATTTTCGAGGCCCTAGCGGCACACTCTGCCCCACCTGAGCGTCATTTGTTTTTACACTCTGGTGGCGCAGTGTGCCAGTCCATATTTACAAGGCCCTGAAAAGCTTCCTTGTCTGGTGTTTCATGGCTTTGTAAATATGGACCCCTTTCATGCATACCACTGCATGAAAGGGTCGTTCCATGGATGTTGTTTGGGGTGTTCAGAAGAAATACCCATGGAACTGGAAGCAACCTGACGCATTCCCAGATTTAGAAGTCTGAGAATGCGTCAGACTAAGAATGACGCAACAGGGAGAAGTATCTTTATTTCTCCAGTTTTTTCCTCTTTCTATGTGTGCAGCATTGTGCAGCACACATAGACAGAGGAAAACACTTCTTGTAATTGTTTTTGTGCAGGAAGGGCTGTCCTTCCTGCACAAAAACAATCATCCCTGCAACGTAAGCATGGTGCAAGGGCGCCTGCGTTGACACTAGACAGTAATTTGTGTGACAGCGCAGGGGGAGAGGACAGAAATGTGCTGCATCTTGTAGCCCTTTCTCAGTGGCACAGGCTGGTGCAGCGGGGCACTTGCTGTGTCGCACTGAACCATGGGCCTCGTAAATGAGGCCCTAAGTATTGTAAGCAACCCTAAGTTATTAGAGAGAATCATTTCAGCATGACCTTTTGTATATAACACATAAGACAGTGTACCAGGTACTAACCTATGTACATGTGCTTCTTTTGCTTTAGAAAATGGTCTATCTATAAAGTTTTTACCATAGCATGTAGGCTGAAGGTAGTATGATTTTTAGCACTTTCAGACCTTGGTTATTTTAAGCGAATAGTGACTTTTTTGACAAGTGTTACATGTAGTGTATTCTGTTCTTAGTAGATACTTTTTATTACTCTGTGCAGTACTCACTTTTCTACTCATATCAACTTAATTTCTCAATGTAGGTTCAGTGACTGTGAGGGGTTTAATTCAGATAAAGGCTGTCCATCATAGGACATTAAGGGCCATATTTACAAGCCCCTAGTATCACCTTTTCCCACCCTATTATCATTGCCCTATTATCATTGAGGCAGTTTTAAGGAGGCCTTTCTTCCGCTCCGTATTACAAAGTGGCACAATGCCTGCCCCAGACATAATGTTCGCAAGGGGGGCGTTCCGACGCAGGGAGTGCCAAAATAATTTACAACATTTCATTGCACCATTTTTTCTGTCATTTTTAACCCCTGCTGATAGCAGCCATTAAAAAGACACACCCATTTTAATCAGTCAGCCTCCATGTGCTATGCTGCACTAGCGTTAACGTGTTTAGCAGTAGTGGAGCAGAGGGGCACAATAGCGTAAAAAATGTTGACACTATTGTCCTAACGACTCCCATGGTGCGCCGTATTGTAAATACGGCACAACCATGGTGTCATTAGGTGGGGCAGGGATGACATAATAAAAAAATGGTGCATCGAGACCGATGCACCACTTTCCTGTAAATATGCCCCTAAGTTTGGAACAGACATTGAGTATCGGGGGGAACTTGGCTTTCTCTGAACAGTTGTATACATATTGAACACTGTGTGCAACAATGTTTTCCCATATATCTGTGGACGATTGTTAATGTGAAGTGTATGGAATAAGGTCAATGTTGCTAATAACACATGCTTGCTACATCTATGGGAGCTGCATCTCTGATGGCGTTAATGATAATTTATTTAATTCTGAGTTATTTTGTACTTACTTCAGGCCTCTAATGCCATACTTGTTTAAAGAGTTATGCGTGCAAAAGAAGCTTAGATGATGCGATCAATGATATAATGTCTGATGTCATCAGATATGTCATAGATGATGCCATAAGTGCTGTAATATGTGAGGTTATAAGCTGTGCATGGGGGCGCTAGTTATAGTTAGCTCAGATAACTATAACTGGGGAATTTAGGTGATTTTTGAGTTCAAAATATTAACGTGGTCACTGACATATTCACCTAACAATAACGTCCTTTATTCCAACATCCTGGGGATTCTAAAGGTGCCCAGGGTTTGTGGATTCCATTGGAGGGGGCTAAGAAAATAGGCAAAACAAAGCAAAAGGTTGAGTTTTTTAAAACACATTATGGAAAAAGAGCTCTAGATAAAAGTGTCTGTTTTTCCCCTAACAATGGCATCCACAAACAGTTTACTGTACTGAAATCACCATCTTCAGAACTTTCTGGAACATGCACAGCCGAATCAAAAAACACAATATTGTACCATAGTTGTAGCATTTTTCTAAGAGGTAGCCTATTTGCCCTATTTTTTGTGCTTCCAACCCACTTCTAGTTTGTGGTGAAACCCATGGGTGATTCAGAAAAGCTATATATTTCTGAAAAAGTAGACAAATTTGTGAATTCAGCAGTGGGTCATATTTGTAGATCCATCATGGTTTCTGTGAGGAAAATAACTGCTGAAATAAAGAAATATTGAAACAGAGTAGGTAAAAACAGGCATTTGTAGTGACTTTTTCAACTGTAAATGTTTGTCACAATGGCAGATTGACAAAAACAATATACCATTACATCCACTAGACCTTTAACACTGCAGGGTTATATAGGGTTTGTATGTTATCTGGGAACCCAAGGTACCCAAAGCCAACAACTGAGTTGCACCATACAGTGTTTTTTTCATTGAGTACTGAGTATAGACCAATTCTTATAGCAAAATAGGCACAGTGAAAAATGGGTATCAAGGAAACATGTATTTCTGAAATAGGCACAATATATAGTGTTTAGGAGCAGTGGTTATTTGTGGATCTCTGAATTTGTAGGTACCCATATTACCATATGATTTTGAGAGTATTTTTCCATATGCCATCTTTCTTATGCACTGGGTTACAATTGAAAGGCTCAAATGCAACACAATCCAGTTGGAAATAACAAATGTTCCAGTATTCTATGATCCAACAAGTCTCTCAATAAAAATTGTACCTCACTTGTGTGGGTAAACATAGAGCCCACGACAAGAAACGGCCCAAAACAAATATGTATGCAGCTCATTTTTTCACTGAAAACTTCCCCCCTTTCTCCGATGTGAGTAGCTCTAGATTGTGGACCTTAGCTCAGCTGGTACCTAGGAAAGCATAGCCAACCTGTACATTTTTGAAAACTATACACCTAGAGATATCCAGGGTGGGTTGACTTGCATGAATCTTACCAGTTTGTTTTACCCAGAATCCCTAGCAAAGCTCAAACTTTGTCTTAAAAAAAGACAAATGTTCTTCAAATTTCTGTTACGAACGGTTCTGGAATCTGGGGGGGAGCAGCAAAGTTCCTTCCACCCGGCATTCCCCCAAGTCTTCCAATAAAAATGGTACCTCACTTGCGTGGGTTGGTATGATGCCAGTGACAGGAAATGTCCCCAAATGCAACATGGACACATCACATTTTTCCACTGAAAACAGACCCTCTTTTTCCGATGTGGGTATCTTTAGATTTTGGCCTGAGCTCAGCCGGCACCAACGGAAACCTAGTGTAGGAGGCTGGACTGGCTTGTAGTGAGTACAAAGGGGTACTTACACCTTGCACCAGGCCCAGGTATCCCTTATTAGTGTAGAGGGGTGTCTAGCAGCTTAGGCTGATAGAAAGGGTAGCTTAGCAGAGCAGCTTAGGCTGAACTAGGAGACGAGTGAAGCTCCTACAGTACCACTAGTGTCATATGCACAATATCATAATAAAACACAATACACAGATATACTCAAAATAAAGGTACTTTATTTTTATGACAATATGCCAAAGTATCTCAGTGAGTACCCTCAGTATGAGGATAGCAAATATACACAAGATATATGTACACAATACCAAAATATGCAGTAATAGCAACAGAAAACAGTGTAAACAATGTATAGTCACAATAGAAAGCAATGGGGGCACATAGGGATAGGGTCAACACAAACCATATACTCTAGAAGTGGAATGCAAACCACGAATGGACCCCAAACCTATGTGACCTTGTAGAGGGTCGCTGGGACTGTAAGAAAACAGTGAGGGTTAGAAAAATAGCCCACCCCAAGACCCTGAAAAGTGGGTGCCAAGTGCACCTAAGTTCCCCAAAGAGCACAGAAGCCGTGATAGGGGAATTCTGCAGGAAAGACCAACACCAGCAATGCAACAACGATGGATTTCCAGACGAGGGTACCTGTGGAACAAGGGGACCAAGTCCAAAAGTCACGATCAAGTCGGGCGTGGGCAGATGCCCAGGAAATGCCAGCTGTGGATGCAAAGGAGCTGCCACCGGATGGTAGAAGCTGAGGATTCTGCACGAACGACAAGGGCTAGAAACTTCCCCTTTGGAGGATGGATGTCCCACATCGTGAAGAGTTGTGCAGAAGTGTTTTCCCGCAGAAAGACCACCAACAAGCCTTGCTAGCTGCAAAGCTCGCGGTTAGGGTTTTTGGATGCTGTTGTGGCCCAGGAGGGACCAGGATGTCACCAATTGCGTCAGGGGACAGAGGGGGTGCCCAGCAAGACAAGGAGCCCTCTCAAAAGCAGGCAGCACCTGCAGAAGTGCCAGAACAGGCACTACAAAGAGGAGTGAAACAGTGCTCACCCGAAGTTGCACAAGAGAGTCCCACGCCACCGGAGGACAACTCAGGAGGTCGTGCAATGCAGGTTAGAGTGCTGTGGACCCAGGCTTGGCTGTGCACAAAGGAAATCTTCATGGGGTGCACAGGAGCCAGAGTAGCTGCAAAACACGCGGTTCCCAGCAATGCAGTCTGGCGTGGGGAGGCAAGGACTTACCTCCACCAAACTTGGACTGAAGAGTCACTGGACTGTGGGAGTCACATGGACAGAGTTGCTGAGTTCAAGGGACCTCGCTTGTCATGCTGAGAGGAGACCCAGAGGACCAGTGATGCAGTTCTTTGGTGCCTGCGGTTGCAGGGTGAAGATTCCGTCGACCCACGGGAGATTTCTTCGGAGCTTCTAGTGCAGAGAGGAG
Organism: Pleurodeles waltl; assembly: GCF_031143425.1. Classification (NCBI taxonomy): domain Eukaryota; kingdom Metazoa; phylum Chordata; class Amphibia; order Caudata; family Salamandridae; genus Pleurodeles; species Pleurodeles waltl. The sequence continues at coordinate 1,451,061,917 of NC_090440.1, read as the reverse complement.
GCAGACTACCCCCACAGCATGCACCACCAGGAAAACAGTCGAGAAGGCGGCAGGATCAGCGTTACAGTGTTGCAGTAGTCGTCTTTGCTACTTTGTTGCAGTTTTGCAGGCTTCCAGCGCGGTCAGCAGTCGATTCCTTGGCAGAAGGTGAAGAGAGAGATGCAGAGGAACTCTGATGAGCTCTTGCATTCGTTATCTAAGGAATTCCCCAAAGCAGAGACCCTAAATAGCCAGAAAAGAGGGTTTGGCTACTTAGGAGAGAGGATAGGCTAGCAACACCTGAAGGAGCCTATCAGAGGGAGTCTCTGACGTCACCTGCTGGCCCTGGCCACTCAGAGCAGTCCAGTGTGCCAGCAGCACCTCTGTTTCCAAGATGGCAGAGGTCTGGAGCACACTGGAGGAGCTCTGGGCACCTCTCAGGGGAGGTGCAGGTCAGGGGAGTGGTCACTCCCCTTTCCTTTGTCCAGTTTCGCGCCAGAGAAGGGCTGAGGGATCCCTGAACCGGTGTAGACTGGCTTATGCAGAGATGGGCACCATCTGTGCCCATCAAAGCATTTCCAGAGGCTGGGGGAGGCTACTCCTCCCCAGCCCTGACACCTTATTCCAAAGGGAGAGGGTGTAACACCCTCTCTCTGAGGAAGTCCTTTGTTCTGCCTTCCTGGGCCAAGCCTGGCTGGACCCCAGGAGGGCAGAAACCTGTCTGAGGGGTTGGCAGCGGCAGCAGCTGCAGTGAAACCCCTGGAAAGGCAGATTGGCAGTACCCGGGTCTGTGCTAGAGACCCGGGGAATCATGGGATCGTCTCCCCAATACCAGGATGGCATTGGTGGGGCAATTCCATGATCTTAGACATGTTACATGGCCATATTCGGAGTTACCATTGTGAAGCTACACATAGGTAGTGACCTATATGTAGTGCACGCGTGTAATGGTGTTCCCGCACTCACAAAGTCCGGGGAATTGGCCCTGAACAATGTGGGGGCACCTTGGCTAGTGCCAGGGTGCCCACACACTAAGTAACTTAGCACCTAACCTTTACCAGGTAAAGGTTAGACCTATAGGTGACTTATAAGTTACTTAAGTGCAGTGTAAAATGGCTGTGAAATAACGTGGACGTTATTTCACTCAGGCTGCAATGGCAGGCCTGTGTAAGAATTGTTAGAGCTCCCTATGGGTGGCAAAAGAAATGCTGCAGCCCATAGGGATCTCCTGGAACCCCAATACCCTGGGTACCTCAGTACCATATACTACGGAATTATAAGGGTGTTCCAGTATGCCAATGTAAATTGGTAAAATTGGTCACTAGTCTGTTAGTGACAATTTGGAAAGAAATGAGAGAGCATAACCACTGAGGTTCTGATTAGCAGAGCTCAGTGAGACAGTTAGTCATAACACAGGTAACACATACAGGGCACACTTATGAGCACTGGGGCCCTGGCTGGCAGGGTCCCAGTGACACATACAACTAAAACAACATATATGCAGTGAAATATGGGGGTAACATGCCAGGCAAGATGGTACTTTCCTACACAACCCCCCCCCCAAACGAAGGACAATAAGACTAGCCATGACCTGATGAGTCTTCATTGTCTAAGTGGAAATATCTGGAGAGTCCATCTGCATTGGAGTGGGTACTCCCAGGTCTATGCTCCACTGTATAATCTATTCCCTGTAGGGATATGGACCACCTCAATAATTTAGGGTTTTCACCTTTCATTTGTTTTAGCCAAAGTAGAGGTTTGTGGTCTGTCTGAACAATGAAGTGAGTGCCAAACAGGTATGGCCTCAACTTCTTCAGTGCCCAGACCACAGCAAAGGCCTCCCTCTCTATGGCAGACCAACGCTTTTCTCTAGGGGTCAACCTCCTGCTGATAAAAGCAGCAGGTTGATCCTGGCCCTCAGAATTAAGTTGTGATAAGACTGCCCCTACCCCTAATTCAGATGCATCAGTTTGGACAATGAACCTTTTGGAGTAACAGGGGCTTTTCAGGACAGGTGCAGAGCACATAGCCTGCTTCCGTCTCCTCAAAAGCTTTCTGATAGCTAGCTGTCCACAATACCTTTTTAGGCATTTTCTTGGAGGTGAGGTCATTAAGAGGGGCTGCAATGGAGCCATAGTTCTTTATGAACCTCCTGTAATACCCAGTGAGGCCTAAGAAGGCTCTCACCTGGGTCTGAGTTGTAGGGGGAACCCAATCTATAATAGTTTGGATTTTCCCCTGAAGTGGTGCAATCTGTTCTCCACCTACCAGGTGTCCCAGATAAACCACCTTCCCCTGCCGAATCTGGCACTTTGAAGCCTTGATAGTGAGGCCTGCCTTGTGCAGGGCCTCTAAAACTTTCCATAGGTGGACCAGGTGATCATCCCAGCTGGAGCTAAAGACAGCTATATCATCTAGATATGCTGCACTAAAAGCTTCCAGCCCTTGCAGGACTGTATTCACCAACCTCTGAAAAGTGGCAGGTGCATTTTTCAATCCAAAAGGCATTACTGTGAATTGGTAATGGCCTTCAATGGTTGAAAATGCAGTTTTTGCTTTTGCATCTTCTGATAACTTGATCTGCCAATACCCTGCAGTCAAGAGATACTTGGCAGATGCCAGTGTATCTATTAGCTCATCTGCCCTGGGTATAGGGTGAGAATCAGTTTTGGTTACTTGGTTGAGACCTCTATAGTCTACACAAAACCGCATTTCCTTCTTTCCATCCTTGGAATTAGGTTTTGGTACAAGTACCACAGGAGAGGCCCATGGACTTTCAGAGTGCTCAACCACTCCCAGTTCAAGCATTTTCTGCACTTCTTGCTTTATGCAGTCTCTGACATGGTCAGGCTGCCTATAGATCTTACTTTTGACAGGCAAGCTGTCTCCAGTATCTATAGTGTGCTCACACCAAGAAGTGGTGCGTGGCACAGTAGAGAAGAGTTCAGAAAACTGACCCAGGAGATTTATTCAGTGGTCTTTCTGCTCAGCAGTAAGACAATCTGCCAAAACTACACCTTCCACTAGAGCATCTTGTTCTGTGGAAGAGAAGAGATCAGGGAGATGGTCACTCTCTTCTTCCTGTCCCTCATCTGTTGCCATGAGCAGGGTGAGATCAGCCCTGTCATAGTAGGGTTTCAGGCGATTGACATGGAGCACCCTAAGGGGACTCCTGGCAGTGCCTAAGTCAACTAAGTAGGTGACTTCACCCTTCTTTTCAACAATTATGTGGGGTCCACTCCATTTGTCTTGGAGTGCTCTTGGGGCCACAGGCTCCAAGACCCACACTTTCTGCCCTGGTTGGTACTGAACCAAAACAGCCTTCTGGTCATGCCATTGCTTTTGGAGCTCTTGGCTGGCCTGAAAGTTTTTACTGGCCTTTTTCATGTACTCCGCCATCCTAGATCTGAGGCCAAGTACATTGTCCACTATGCCTTGCTTTGGAGCTTTTAAAGGTTGTTCCCAACCCTCCTTAACAAGTGTTAGAGGACCTCTTACAGGGTGTCCAAATAGGAGTTCAAAGGGGCTGAAGCCCACTCCCTTTTGGGGTACCTCCCTGTAAGCAAAAAGGAGGCAAGGTAACAGGATATCCCATCTTCTGTGGAGTTTTTCAGGGAGTCCCATAATCATGCCTTTGAGAGTTTTGTTAAATCTCTCCACCAGTCCATTTGTTTGTGGATGATAGGGTGTGGTGAACTTGTATGTAACACCACACTCCTTCCACATGGCCTTTAAGTAAGCAGACATGAAATTGCTTCCCCTGTCTGATACCACCTCTTTTGGGAAGCCCACCCTGGAAAAGATTCCTAGGAGGGCCTTTGCCACTGCAGGAGCTGTAGTGGTCCTTAGAGGAATTGCTTCTGGATATCTGGTGGCATGGTCCACTACCACCAAGATAAACCTATTGCCTGAAGCAGTAGGAGGGTCAAGGGGGCCAACTATGTCAACCCCTACCCTTTCAAAGGGAACCCCAACCACAGGCAGTGGGATAAGGGGTGCCTTTGGAGTGCCACCTGTCTTGCCACTGGCTTGACAGGTTTCACAGGACTTACAAAATTCCTTTGTGTCCTCTGACATTCTAGGCCAATGAAACAAGGGGACAAGCCTGTCCTACGTTTTCATTTGCCCCAAATGTCCAGCTAAGGGAATGTCGTGGGCTAGAGTTAGGAGGAACTTTCTATACTCCTGAGGAATCACCAATCTCCTGGCAGCTCCAGGTTTTGGATCCCTTGCTTCAGTGTACAAGAGGTTGTCCTCCCAGTAAACTCTGTGAGAGTCACTGACATCCCCATTTGCTTGTTTGACAGCTTGCTGCCTTAGACCCTCTAGTGTGGGACAGGTATGCTGTGCCACACTCAGCTCCACCCTGGCAGGCCCCCCTTCACCCAAAAGCTCAGCAGTGTCTGCTTCCAGCTCCTCTGGTGTAGGTTCTGCACAGGATGGAAATTCTTCTTCCTCAGAAGTAGAATCCACTGTAGAGGGAGGGATAGTAGGTAGTGATTTACTTCTAATGGCCCTAGCTTTAGGGAGCACTTGGTCCATTCTTCCAGGATCCAAGTCACCCTGTCCTTTTTGCTTTTTGGCCTGAGCCCTGGTTAACGAAAAAAAATGCCCTGGAATGCCCAGCATTGCTGCATGGGCCTCCAACTCCACATCTGACCGAGCTGATGTCTCTAAATCATTTCCTAGTAGACAGTCTACAGGTAAATCTGAGGCAACCACAACTTTCTTTGGACCAGTAACCCCCCCCCCAGTTGAGATTCACAACAGCCATGGGGTGGCTAAGTGTGTTGTTATGAGCATCGGTTACTTGGTACTGGTGACCAAGTAGGTGTTGTTCATGGTGGACCAGTTTCTCTATTACCATGGTAACACTGGCACCTGTTTCCCTGTAGGCCTGAACCTCAACACCATTTATTAGGGGTAGTTGCTTGTACTTATCCATGTTAAGGGGACAAGCAACCAAGGTGGCTAAATCAATAGCCCCCTCAGAGACTAACACAGCCTCTGTGGTCTCCCTAACAAGACCAACCCCAACTAAATTACCAAAAGTGAGCCCAGCTACTCCCTTGGATTGGCTATTAGTAGGTTTGCTCCCACCACCACTGCTATTACTAAGGGCACTAGGTGTAGCAGCAGGGGTTGTAGTGGTAGGAGGCTTGGTGCTTTTCTTTGGACAACTGGGATCTGTTGTCCAATGGCCTTTTATTTTACATAAATAGCACCATTGTTTCTTTTCTTTGTTTTGATATGAAGAGGATTTGGGCCCACCACCCCCACCAGAGTGTTTTTGTGGGCCTGATGAAGACTCATTTTTAGATTTGTCCCCACCCTTGTCAGAAGACTTACCATCCTTCTTCTTGCCGTCTTTCTCACCCCCTGTATGAACTTTTCTGTTCACCCTTGTTCTGACCCATTTGTCTGCCTTCTTTCCCAATTCTTGGGGAGAGGTCAGATCAGAGTCCACCAGGTACTGGTGTAACAAATCAGACACACAATTATTAAGAATATGCTCTCTCAGGATTAAGTTATACAGGCTTTCATAATCAGTAACTTTACTGCCATGTAACCACCCCTCCAAGGCCTTCACTGAATGGTCAACAAAGTCTACCCAGTCTTGTGAAGACTCCTATTTGGTTTCTCTGAACTTCATCCTGTACTGTTCAGTGGTTAAGCCATAACCATCTAGGAGTGCATTTTTAAGAACTTTGAAATCATTGGCCTCACTTTCTTTTACAGTAAGGAGCCTATCCCTACCCTTTCCACTGAAAGATAGCCACAGGATAGCAGCCCACTGCCTTTGAGGGACATCCTGTACAACACAGGCCCTCTCAAGTGCAGCAAACCACTTGTTAATGTCATCCCCCTCCTTGTAAGGGGGAACTATCTTGTGCAGATTCCTAGAATCATGCTCTTTTGCAGGATGACTATTTGGAATACTGCTGCTGCCACCATGGGTTTCTAAACCCAATTTCTGTCTTTCTCTTTTATTTCCAAGGACTGCCTATCTAAATCCAGCTGTTGCTTCTTGAGCTTCAGCCTGGATTGTTCCACTCTCAATCTATTGAGCTCCCTTTCTAACACTCTGTCATCAGGGTGGGGGGGTAGGGCATGTCTTGAAACAGAAGAATGGTGAGAATGAACAGAAGGAGACCTGGCCCTAACAGATGTCACACTAACATTCTGGCCTACAGAAGTGATACTTCTACTATTATGAGAAACAACACTATTACTGTGATGTGAGACAACACTCTTACTGTGATGTGAATTCACATCAGTACCAGCCATGCTAGGTGGCTTGCTAGGGGGCAGGTTGGAAAGCTTCCCTCCCACATCTTTTGCTAGGGGTGCCCCTGAATCAGAGTGGGAACCATCACCTAATTTCTCACTAAAAGTGCCACCTAAGGTCTTATCTTGTTCAATGAGCATATTAACCAACAGTTGTCTTGAGGGATTCTTCCCTACCCCTAAACCTCTATCTATACAGAGACTCCTTGCTTCCTTCCAGCTAAGGTTGTCACAAGCTATGTTGGACAGATCAAGAGTTTGGCCTGTACCAGACATTTTAGACAGTGTTTAAGGGATAGAAAAAGTGATAAAAAAGTTTTTCAGAACTTTTTGAGAGACAGAAAAAAAACTTTAAAAACTTTTAAAGAACTTTTTAGAAAGTTTAGAGGTACTTTTCAGCACTTAGAAAAGAAGTGAGAGAAGAAAAGCTAAACTTGTTGGTTAGGTGTACATACACTGAACTTGTTTTGTATATTTTTCTCTTATGAAAAGTACAATGACAAAAGTGGTAAGTAGTTGCAAAGTACTTATCCCACCGCTGCACAACCAATGTAGGAGGCTGGACTGGCTTGTAGTGAGTACCAAGGGGTACTTACACCTTGCACCAGCCCCAGGTATCCCTTATTAGTGTAGAGGGGTGTCTAGCAGCCTAGGCTGATAGAAAAGGTATCTTAGCAGAGCAGCTTAGGCTGAACTAGGAGACAAGTGAAGCTCCTACAGTACCACTAGTGTCATATTCACAATATCATAAGAAAACTCAATACACAGATATACTAAAAATAAAGGTACTTTATTTTTATGATAATATGCCAAAGTATCTCAGTGAGTACCTTCAGTATGAGGATAGCAAATATACACAAGATATATGTACACAATACCAAAATATGCAGTAATAGCAATAGAAAACAGTGCAAACAATGTATAGTCACAATAGAATGCAATGGGGGCACATAGGGATAGGGGCAACACAAACCATATACTCTAGAAGTGGAATGCGAACCACGAATGGACCCCAAACCTATGTGACCTTGTAGAGGGTCGCTGGGACTGTAAGAAAACAGTGAGGGTTAGAAAAATAGCCCACCCCAAGACCCTGAAAAGTGGGTGCCAAGTGCACCTAAGTTCCCCAAAGAGCACAGAAGTTGTGATAGGGGAATTCTGCAGGAAAGACCAACACCAGCAATGCAACAACGATGGATTTCCAGACGAGGGTACCTGTGGAACAAGGGGACCAAGTCCAAAAGTCACGATCAAGTCGGGCGTGGGCAGATGCCCAGGAAATGCCAGCTGTGGATGCAAAGGAGCTGCCACTGGATGGTAGAAGCTGAGGATTCTGCTCGAACGACAAGGGCTAGAAACTTCCCCTTTGGAGGATGGATGTCCCACGTCGTGAAGAGTCGTGCAGAAGTGTTTTCCCTCAGAAAGACCACCAACAAGCCTTGCTAGCTGCAAAGCTCGCGGTTAGGGTTTTTGGATGCTGCTGTGGCCCAGGAGGGACCAGGATGTCACCAATTGCGTCAGGGGACAGAGGGGGCGCCCAGCAAGACAAGGAGCCCTCTCAGAAGCAGGCAGCACCCGCAGAAGTGCCAGAACAGGCACTACAAAGTGGAGTGAAATGGTGCTCACCCGGAGATGCACAAGAGAGTCCCACGCCGCCGGAGGACAACTCAGGAGGTCGTGCAATGCAGGTTAGAGTGCCGTGGACCCAGGCTTGGCTGTGCACAAAGGAAATCTTCGTGGGGTGCACAGGAGCCGGAGTAGCTGCAAAACACGTGGTTCCCAGCAATGCAGTCTGGCGTGGGGAGGCAAGGACTTACCTCCACCAAACTTGGACTGAAGAGTCATTGAACTGTGGGAGTTACTTGGACAGAGTTGCTGAGTTCAAGGGACCTCGCTCGTCGTGCTGAGAGGAGACCCAGAGGACCGGTGATGCAGTTCTTTGGTGCCTGCGGTTGCAGGGGGAAGATTCTGTCGACCCACTGGAGATTTCTTCAGAGCTTCTAGTGCAGAGAGGAGGCAGACTACCCCCACAGCATGCACCACCAGGAAAACAGTCGAGAAGGCGGCAGGATCAGCGTTACAGTGTCGCAGTAGTCGTCTTTGCTACTTTGTTGCAGTTTTGCAGGCTTCCAGCGCGGTCAGCAGTCGATTCCTTGGCAGAAGGTGAAGAGAGAGATGGAGAGGAACTCTGATGAGCTCTTGCATTCGTTATCTAAGGAATTCCCCAAAGCAGAGACCCTAAATAGCCAGAAAAGATGGTTTGGCTACTTAGGAGAGAGGATAGGCTAGCAACACCTGAAGGAGCCTATCAGATGGAGTCTGTGACGTCACCTGCTGGCCCTGGCCACTCAGAGCAGTCCAGTGTGCCAGCAGCACCTCTGTTTCCAAGATGGCAGAGGTCTGGAGCACACTGGAGGAGCTCTGGGCACCTCCCAGGGGAGGTGCAGGTCAGGGGAGTGGTCACTCCCCTTTCCTTTGTCCAGTTTCACGCCAGAGCAGGGCTGAGGGATCCCTGAACCGGTGTAGACTGGCTTATGCAGAGATGGGCACCATCTGTGCCCATCAAAGCATTTCCAGAGACTGGGGGAGGCTACTCCTCCCCAGCCCTGACACCTTATTCCAAAGGGAGAGGGTGTAACACCCTCTCTCTGAGGAAGTCCTCTGTTCTGCCTTCCTGGGCCAAGCCTGGCTGGACCCCAGGAGGGCAGAAACCTGTCTGAGGGGTTGGCAGCAGCAGCAGCTGCAGTGAAACCCCGGGAAATGCAGATTGGCAGTACCCGGGTCTGTGCTAGAGACCCAGGGAATCATGGGATTGTCTCCCCAATACCAGGATGGCATTGGTGGGGCAATTCCATGATCTTAGACATGTTACATGGCCATATTCGGAGTTACCATTGTGAAGCTACACATAGGCAGTGACCTATATGTGGTGCATGCGTGTAATGGTGTCCCCACACTCACAAAGTCCGGGGAATTGACCCTGAACAATGTGGGGGCACCTTGGCTAGTGCCAGGGTGCCCACACACTAAGTAACTTAGCACCCAACCTTTACCAGGTAAAGGTTAGACCTATAGGTGACTTATAAGTTACTTAAGTGCAGTGTAAAATGGCTGTGAAATAATGTGGACGTTATTTCACTCAGGCTGCAGTGGCAGGCCTGTGTAAGAATTGTTAGAGCTCCCTATGGGTGGCAAAAGAAATGCTGCAGCCCATAGGGATCTCCTGGAACCCCAATACCCTGGGTACCTCAGTACCATATACTAGGGAATTATAAGGGTGTTCCAGTATGCCAATGTAAATTGGTAAAATTGGTCACTAGCCTGTTAGTGACAATTTGGAAAGAAATGAGAGAGCATAACCACTGAGGTTCTGATTAGCAGAGCCTCAGTGAGACAGTTAGTCATAACACAGGTAACACATACAGGGCACACTTATGAGCACCGGGGCCCTGGCTGGCAGGGTCCCAGTGACACATACAACTAAAACAACATATATACAGTGAAATATGGGGGTAACATGCCAGGCAAGATGGTACTTTCCTACACCTAGCCAACCTGTATATTTTTGAAAATAAAATTAGATACCTAAGGGAATCCAGGATAGTGTGACATGCATGGACCCTATTAGGTTTTCTTCCACACTGTACCCTGCAAACCTCAAACTTTTCATAAAATCATGTGTTTCCCTTATATTTCTGTGATGGAAACTTCTGGAATCTGCAGGAATCCACAAAATTCCTACCACCAGCATTGCCCATAAAAACAGTGCCACACTTGTGTGGCTGGGCCGAGTGCCATGACAGAAACGGATCGAACAAAGGACAATGGGAGCACTTGCGTGTAGACTTCTATTGACCTCGGTTTGATCCTTTTCTGATGCTTCAGTTGGGGTGGGGCCATAACCATCCCAAGGGTGGTGGGCAGGTACCACCCGTTTATTAAAAAAAATATTCCCTGGTGTCTAGCGGGCTTTCTGCCCCCCATGGGGAAGATTGGGGGTAAAAACCCCATGTGCTCCAGAGGGGAGGGCGAAAGACTGTGTCCATTTTTGGGGGACGGTGGCATTGACAGGCCAAAAATGGGCAGCCTCATCACCCCTAGACTTTTCATTTTTTAAAAACCTGGTGCCTAGTAGGCATTCTCTCCCCCCCCCCCCAGTAAGGCAGATCAGGGGTTATTGCCTCCATCTGCCTCCCAGGGGGGGCAGAAAGACTTGAGCCACATTTATTTTAGGTGGGGGCGTAGCCATGCCCATTGTGGGAAACCCCACCTCTCTTTTATTAAAAAAACAACAATCTCTGGTGTCTGGTGGGTTTTATGCCCACGGGTGGGCAGTTTGGGGGTAATTATTCCCATCTGCTCCCCAGGGGAGGCAGAAAGAATGTGCCCACTGATTATATTGGGGTGGAGCAGTGGCTTGCCCATTCTGGGTTGACCCCCCCCTATACATTTACAACAAAAGTAGTCACTGGTGACTAGTGGGCTTTCTGTCCCCCTCGGGAGGGCAGATCAGGGGCTTGTGCCCCTCCATCTGTCCCCCGGGGGGGCAGAAAGACTGAACTATTCCCAGAAAATTACTGAGCAAGCAAAATCCCTTGCCTAAGGGACTGCTTCCCCTACCTTATGTCTAGTGGGTGGATCTCTGCTTGGGAATCACCCTCATTGGGTGATCCGCAAGCAGGGATCCACTTGGGAAAGAAATCATTGGAAAGGGGATATTCTCTCCTTTCCAATGATACCTTGTCAGTCTGAATTGGTGCTAGGGGGTCTGAGATAGTCTCACAAGCACCGAAGCAGAGAAAGTGAAATGAAACAATTTGCGCTGGTCGTTATTTCAATGAAAACAAAGAAACAGCTTCAGGAGTTGGGGAAGCTCTTCCCCAGCTACCAAGGCTGTTTCTTTATAAAATAAATTTTAAGGGGACATGTGCTCGGGCAGCCGGGATCCATCTGACACATATGAGTACCGCAGTGTAGGATGGTTCCCAGCCGCCCGATGCGTGCAAGTGCGCTCGCACACACACACACACACACACATAGTTTAAGTCTTAAAAAGCCTTTAAAACCATTAGGACACATTACACCTACTCATTTCTGGATCCTAAAAAGACCCTTAAAACTATTAGTACCCTGTGACTTTACCCACCCCTATACCATCAAATGCCTTTAAAACCTTTACTCACCTGTACCATTAGCCACCCCTGAACCTGACTAAGGGGGTCATTCCAAGTCTGGCGGGCGGCGGAGGCCGCCCGCCAGACTTCCCCCCTCCGAAATACCGCTCTGCGGTCGAAAGACCGCGGAGGGTATTCTAAGTTTTTCCCTGGGCTGGCGGGCGGTCGCCAAAAGACCGCCCGCCAGCCCAGGGAAAAACTCCCTTCCCACGAGGATGCCGGCTCGTAATCGAGCCGGCGGAGTGGGAAGGTGCGACGGGTGCTGTTGCACCCGTCGCGTATTTCACTGTCTGCCAAGCAGACAGTGAAATACTTGTAGGGGCCCTCTTACGGGGGCCCCTGCAGAGCCCATGCCAGCGGACCGCCGGGAACTGGATGGCGGTAGGGGGGGTCGGAATCCCCTCGGCGGCGCAGCTAGCTGCGCCGCCTTGGAGGATTCCAAAGGGCGACCGCCAGTGTTGCCGGTCCGACCGCGGCTTTACCGCTGCGGTCGGAATGCCCTTGGGAGCACCGCCGGCCTGTCGGCAGTGCTCCCGCGGTCCTCCAACCCGGCGGTCATTGACCGCCAGGGTTGGAATGACCCCCTAAGTCCTTTAAATGTCTTACCACCCTGAACCCTTACCAATCTCAGAACCCTTAAATCCCACTTTTTTAAATGACATAATAATTATGTCATTTAAAAATAGTTACCTGCATGCTAAAGTACTGCATAGTGCTTACCTACAGGTAAAGGCATGCCTGGTAATTTTCTATGGGGTAAACACAACAGGATAAAAGCTATATACCGTTCTGGAGTAATCTGAGCCAAGTCATTTAGAAATGTGTTTTTCACTTTTACATAGAGTGGTCACATTGATAGTCCCCCATAGATCTGCTCCTTAATAAGACTGCATTGTATTTTTACTAACATTTTGCTTGGGCATATGTCACATAAATGACCCAAATTGGTGCAGAATGTTTGTTTGAAATTTACTTTCCAATCAACTAAAAGTAATGCAAAGCAATGCTTAGCACTGCTTTGCATTACTTAGGGCATGATTACGAGTTTGGCAGTCCGTGGACCTCCATGGCGGCTGCGGCAGTCTGACTAACATAGGGTTAGCGATCAGGCCCTTGCATAATGATGTATGCAGTTCCATAGACGACACCGCCAGGCATGGCAGGCCGCCGCAGCAACAAGATAGGCCAATGAGCCTGTTGGAGTCAGTGTTTCCGCTGAAGACATTATGATGTTGCCTTCCACTGATGTGACTGTGGTGGTCCAACCACAACGTTGCAGGTGATGGAAACTGAACCATTAAAGGAAGGAACTCACCTGCAGGCAGCATCACACTTCCTGTGCTGCCATAGAGTTGATCATACAAGTCCTACCACTGCTGCTGCTCATAGATGGAGAACAAAATCCATGCAGCCGTGGATGTAACCGAGGGTAAGACCACACACCTACTCATGTTCCGAATTTTAACAACAGATCGACCCATCAACATCCACATGGTATGGGGGGTGTGCTCTGTGAACCAAGTATACATTTATGTGTCCTGGATGGGAGTCTTACCCAAAGAATAACCCATTCAACCCTTTGACGCCCCTTTGAGCCCCTTTTGGTCACTGACACTGACCCGCAACACTCCACAAAAACACACATCTGTTCATCCTAGTTTCAGGGACAGTGAACATTGTTTCACGCAACAGCAACACCACATCAACATTACACATAATTGAACTGACAGCCTCACATTGCTCACATGCCATGGCCTGTCATAATATTGAAGACACATATGTATGGATGTGTTATTTAACTCAAACACCTCTTCCATGAAACGTCCCTGTAATGGACCCACACATATCACCCACATTGCAAGACAATGGAAGATCAATGAGATGCACAATATTTTGTGAGACAAATATCCAAAGCTCACAATGTAAACAATACCTGCAGAATAGAGATGGGGGCACCAGGGGCACTCCAGGAAGGATGCTGTCCTGGGACACATTTCACTTTGCACATGTCCCAAAAACTTTATTTGCACAGGAACTGGGCCTTCAAGTATCTCATGGACAACCAATAGTAGAGCCAATTGACATGCCAATCTACCAAATGTGTAAGTACAAGTCAAGAAAGCAAATACATCAACATGGGTCACACATGTAGATGAAGTAGCTGGAAAACACACACATGATAATGTACACATGGTCAGTCAAATGTATAGGAAGGTAGCACAACTGAACACCCTTTATGTGTGAACAAACAAACCTCTAGCTTGCACACATGATATGAATGTCCAATCGACATCAGGGGAACACTTTGTAACCCAATACATGTTGACATTGGCAAAGCCAAAATGAAATACTTACCCATATCAAACAAAACACAATGCAATGACACCCCAATTAGATTACCAACACATATCCATACAGTGAACATTTACCCTTGTCCTGGATGACACCAGCACTGCCCCCAAAGTCAGATCTTGACAATCACTGCAAATGAAACAGCATTCAGGGTGAATCACACACAACTGTAGGCATACAATACAAATTGCTCAGGAAAAAAAGGTAGAAAAGTAACGGCAGGACAAATGTGTACCCAAAAGTACCCCTAGGGTTTATTAACTCAAGAATAATGAGGATTAAAGGCCATTGGTCAGTCCATTAGAAAATCTCTGCACAGTACTGTGCACCAGCTTGACTGATCACTACCAAAAAACCTCCACAGGAAGAGGGATTATGTGAGCATGCAGACACCTCAGGTATCATTCTTGGGTGGGTTGGGCTCAGATTTATGATGGGTGAGTTTGGGAGGAGTGGGCTTTACTTTGGGAGGGGTGGGCTTCTTCAGGAGGGGTATGGCTGGTTTCAGAGGGCAGGTGTGACGGGGAGGACTGGGATGTGGTAGGGATGGATTGGGATGTGGGTGGGGTCATTTTGGTTTTGGGAGGGGGTGCTGATCACATGGGTAAGGGTAAGGTCAAAAAGAAAACGTACTTTGCGAAATCAGGTAGGGACTTCAAAAGGGATTAGGGATTGGGAGTTCGAGGAAGTGGTTGTGTCAGCTGTTAGTGTTGATGCTGCTGGTGTGTTTATGTCTGAGGCATGTTTGGGTGGTGTCTGTTGCATGTGTGAGTGTGGGTGTTTGCGTTTCTTGGGAGGCTGTGAGGTGGAGTTTCTGGGTAATGTGGGAATGGTGGCTGTGTTTGTGGGTGTTGGGGTGTGTCTGGGGCATGGTGTCTGTGGTGTGTGGGTCTTTGGGTGTTGGGGTGATGCCTGTGGGTATGGTGGGTGTGGTGTGTGGGTCTGTCGGTATTGGGGTGGTGTCTGTGGGCATTGTGGGTGTGGTGTGTGAGTCAGTAGGGGGGTGGTGTCTGTGAGAATAGTGTGTGTTGTGGTGTGTGTGAGTGACTATTGAGTGCTTGCTTGCTGGTGTGTCTTGTGGTGCTTGTGTTTATGTGTGCTGCTTGTGTGTGTTGAGGTGAGTGCGTATGGTTGTGTCTATGTGCTTGGGACAGGCAGAGAAATAGGGAAATTGGATGGGGAAGAGGTAGGTGGGGGAAGGTAGGATTGTAGGGGGTTGATGGCTGCCATTGGTGAGGTGGCCAGATCCTGAAAGGATCTCCGTAGGCTAGACATGGCACTATCAACGCCTTCCAGGTACACAACCATATCCTGGAGCTAGCTTCCCTGCACCTGGATAGCATTCTGAATGGCAGCCTAACCCACAGAGATACTGCTCAGAAGGTCAATAACCTCTCCACTCAGGGCAACAGGGGTAATGGGGGGTAGGGGTGTGGTGCCTGGGGCAAAAGAGATGCCCACTCTCTTGGGTGAGTGGGCACAGCCAACCGGGTGGGGAGCAACAAGGAGGGTAGTGATGGAACTGGGAGTGGCGGACAAGGCTGGAACAGGAACAGGTCCTGATGGGTCCCTCACCATTAGGGAGTGGCCACTAGAGGAAGAATCGAAGATGATGAAATGGATCTTGTGTCCCCCATGGAATTCCCCTCACCTTCCAGGCCACTTGGTCCCTCTGTGTCAGTTGTCTCATGACTGGAGGTACCACAGCCATCTGCTTCCCCACATGGTTCAGCCCTGTCTCATCCACTTGCCTGTGCTGATGTTGAAATTACAAAGATAAATACCTGTGCCTGATCACACTTGAACAACAGCTGTGATTAGCAATCATTACCATGAAGTACAGTTGCCCCCAGCCACAAGCTGCAGCAACGTGCACCAACATTTGCAACACCATATGCATGCATGCTACATGAACTGTCAACATTTTGCCCACGGGAAATACAGATTCAAAGACAGCTCCAGTTTCCTGGCTGAAGTTGTGCAATCAGTACTCACGGAGCAAGTAGGAAACCTTATCACTTTGGATGGTTTGCCTCAGGTAGCATCCCTCAGTAACCTGTTGTCACAAAATAGTATGGCAATGCCAAGTTCAATTCCACAGATCCCACAAAAGGTCATGGATCCATCTAATCTTCATACACCAAATGCTGCATCATGATGAAATGATGGCCAAATAATCCAGTCATGGTGCTGAAAGAACTGCAGTAGTTGGAAGAAGGTGACATGGAAACACCCATGTCACACTGGAAAAAATCCCCAATGGTCACTTCACTGTATGTACATTGTGTAAATAGACTCATGGAGGTTGTAGTAATGTTGCTCAGATAAATAGCACATCTTGCACAGAAATGTACATTGTTGACAAGTTGGGAAAATGCCAGGGAGATTTATCTATAAAATCCACACCACAACGAATCAGCTAGCCCCAGGGAAATTGCCTTGCTTGATTGGTACTCCTTTCAATACCATACTCTGATTGCATCAGTGGAAGCCAATCGTCCTTTGAATATTGTTGAAGCTCAGGGATTCTCAAGTACCTGTAGAAGGCCCTTAACATGTTGCTTAATCGGTAGGCACATCACTGAGTCTTTTTGTCATTCAACACAGATTGCCTTGGATGAATGGTTGTACACAATCACATATGATTCCCACATTACTGCAAGTCACTCCTTGATGCATGTTAATAGGTATTGGACCTTCCCATTTAACATGAGCTAAACACTTTGCTAAATGATTGTACTTCAATTGTATGGAAATGCACATTGTGTGTATAAACTCTATTCCTACCTTTCATGTCCTTCATTGCTTCTGCAATTGTACATTCCAAATTACATGGAATGATGGGGAAGGGTTTGTATAAGCCACCAATCAATGGTGACACACTCCTGTCTGTGGCACCACATGAACTGCAGCCCCATCACATATGTCCAATTCCAAACACATGTTGGCATGCGCACAGATGTGAGGGAATTAGACATCATCTTGTGAAGACCGGTAGATCATGCATGAAACAACAGTGAAAATGACATGGCAAAAGTGAAAGATACACATGCTATCAAGTAGGCACAAGAAATGATGGCAAAAGTGATGTCACCAAAATCATGCCACTAGACATTCACTACTTAACAAGGGAAAGTATTGATCTGTGACTGCGCCCAAAGAGCAATGCATGCTCTATCACATGAATATTGGTCACTCTTACATGAAAGATAGTAGTGAGGTACCAGCCCTTGTGACACACTGAAGACAAGTGGCCTGTGGGGTACAGATGCCAATATGCTCACTTGAGAAGACACATGGCTGAGTACAGTGATCTATTACTTCATGTGGTTTTTCTGACACACTGAAGACAAGTGGACTCTTGTGTACAAATGACACTCCCAACAACAAACAAAATGACCTGATTTATCACTGTACTAAGCCATGTGTTGACCCTGGAGAGGTATTTGGTTGTGGACTCTACTGGGTTGTGTCCCAGGCAAGGCGCATCAGCATGCACCAACTTCGATACCTACACAAACAATTACTTAACTTGTGTGTCACACATGGCCCATCTCCAATCTTCAGGGGGAGATGGCAAACTCTAACACATTAACCTGGCCATGTAACAGGCAGGGATATGACCAGGACTCACCCCTTGTAGCTGCTGTGCTCCCCCTCAAATGCCCATCAAGGTCATGGTAGACCACTGCCAAAATGTGGGCCATTGGGGTGTTAGGATCCGATGTGCACCCTGCCCTTGTTGGGAGGACAGCCCCTGCTGGACCTCTGTGATCTTCCAAGCCCAACATCTCAGGTCCTCCCACCTCTTCTGACAGTGGGCGCTTTGTTGGCTATGGACCCCAAGGGTCTGCACTTTCTGGACGATGGCTTTCCAAATGCCTTTCTTCTGATGGGCATTGAGCTGTATGGATGCAATTGACAAATCAAAAGGTAACAAATCAATGTTTTGGCCACATGGTTGTAATTGTCAATACACCATAAGTGTAAAGCACACATACTTATAAGTACAGAGATATGACTACACAATTTTGGAGTAATCTGCAGACTAATACACTACTGTGCTTATGGCCTACAGTGACTAAGTAAGCCTACTGACATCAGGTAGCCCATGCTTAATCAATATGTGGCTACATGTCAGGGTCTGCAGGTTTACAGCGAGTAAGCACAGTGACACAGTTGCATAGCACCAGCAACTCCCCCTCAGCCTGGCATATGTCCCATACTTGGAGATCCATATGACAGGCCTGGTCTCTCCAGGCTGAACATACAGAACCTACATGGCAGTCACATTTCAAACACTTTCATGCATGGCGGTACATCATGTGGCCATCCTCTATGTGGGTTGTGACTTGTGTGGCACTCTGAAGGGCACATTGGTTTTTATATTGTTCTCATACAAGTTTGGCAAGGCCAGCTGTGGGCTGAGTGAGCTGTCGCACTTCACACATTGCTTATAAGATCCTCAAATGACTCAAACAGTATACATACACAGCTCACGCTGTGATGCACAGCTATGTTGTTTGGCATTTGCAACCATCATGTCCAAAGATATGTCATTGTATGACTGTAAAGTCTCCTTACCGAGATCTATGAATGTAACAAAAGAAGGATCTAGGCTTAGATATATGAATGCAACACAAGGAGGATCTAGGCCTTAATAGACATTGAACACATCACACAACACAATGTTAATGTGAAATACATAGAGTACTTTTCTTCACTACCTACACCATGTACATCCCATATATAGCATGCAAAATGTGACAACAGGCACCCACAATGTCTATCTGACACACAGAAGCACATTGTAGTCTGTGAGGAAGAAAAGGATGGTGTTGCACAGAGTCAAATATACCTATGAGGTTCTTACTTGCTCCTCTTGTGAGCCATAGAGCTGACCAAACAGGGAAAGGACCTCCTATAAAGGCTTCTCCAGCTCCTCAGGATAGAAGGTAGGGGACCTTTCACCTGCTGGACCCAGCATGATTGCTCACAGAGGTGCACACAGTAGCTATAGTGGTGGAGGTGTTGATGGCAGCAGTGTCAGGAGTCAAGTGAGTGAATTTGAAGAACGCGGCTTACCTGTATGCGACGTATGCTATCATCAACACAGCCATTATCCCACGACTGTCCTAGGCAACAACGTTAGCCTATGGTTGTGTTTGCTGCGTTTGGAACTGCCCACTGCGCTGTCAATGTTTGCTGGCGACCGAGGGCGGTTTCTAAAGTCCAGTGAAGTAGGTCAGGCATTCACCATTTTGGCAGTTGTAAATAATGGGCCCTGATAAATATGTTACAACACAAATTCATGTGTTTGATCATCACCAACATTCTAAAGAAGCCTTGTTCTGTAGATTCTACTACATAAGCAACAGTGTAGTGTGTTGCTAGTCACAGATGGAATAAAACGGCAGTTCCCAATTCACAGCCTATGACAGTATTTTTGGAGGTCAGAATAGACTGTCAAATTTTGAGGGGCACATGAGGAGCAGGTGGCTGGGTGATGCCCGAATCCATGTTGTTGACACATGTGTAGACAGCCATGGGGGTCACATTTGGCCCTTGAGTAGTAAACAGCTTTGACGTTTGATGGGTGTGTCGTTTTTCCAGTCATTCCTGCTTTGTCACATGGATTTGGTCCTATTCATCATGCATGTTGTTGTGTACTCAGCGACTAATGCACCTACTCATTTAGTATCACAAATAGGTACCCTGGGAAAGGGAGGAGGTGACAAGCTCTAGTGTACCGTTCACTGCCAGACCTTCAAACCATGGAAGAACATCACCTCATAAACAGTTCTGTCTGAATCAACAAACTATTGTGGATTTATGTTATCAGTTGGAGACAGATTTAGGGGGTCATTCCAACCCTGGCGGTCATCGACCGCCAGGGTGGATGACCACGGAAGCACCTCCAACAGGCTGGCGGTGCTTCCCTGCCCATTCTGACCGCGGCGGTAAAGCCACGGTCAGAAAAGGGGATCCGGCGGTTGCCGCCGGATTTCCCTCGTCAGGGCTGAATCTCCATGGCGGCGCTGCAAGCAGCGCCGCCATGGAGATTCCGACCCCCTTCCCGCCACCCTGTTTCTGTCGGTTTTTACCACCAGGAACAGGATGGCGGGAACGGGTGTCGTGGGGCCCCCTAACAGGGCCCCAGCATGATTTTCACTGTATGCATAGCAGACAGTGAAAATCGCGACGGGTGCAACTGCACCCGTCGCACCCCTGCAACACCGCCGGCTCCATTCAGAGCCGGCTTCTATGTTGCAGGGCCTTTCCCACTGGGCCGGCGGGCGCTCCTTTGGCGGGCGCCCGCCGGCCCAGCGGGAAAGCCAGAACGGCCTCCGCGGTCTTTTGACTGCAGAGCGGCCAAATGGCGGTGACCGCATGGCGGGCGGCTACCGCCGCCCGCCGCGGTCAGAATGACCGCCTTAATGCCTAAAAACACAAATCCAACATGTATACCATCCATTGTGAGACTCATGGCAGTATTACACTTCCTGGTCACAAGGTCCTTCCAACATACATTGGCCTTATCTGGTGGCATGTCCCAACCTATGTTCAGTGGTGTGTGAAGAGACGTGCTAACAGCAATGATGAAACACATTAAAAACGCTATATCATGTTCCCCAGATGTGAGGATTTGTCCAATGTGAAGGCTGACTTCTATGGTTTTGGTCGCTTCCCACATGTGGTGGGAGCCATTGATGGCACACATAGGCCCTCATTACGACCCTGGCGGTTTGTAACCGCCAGGGCCGCGGGACGCGGTGGCACCGCCGACAGGCCGGCGGTGCCCCGCGGGGCATTCTGACCGCGGCGGCTTAGCCGCGGTCAGAGAAGGGAAACCGGCGGTCTCCCGCCGGTTTCCCGCTGCCCCCAAGGAATCCTCCAAGCCGGCGCAGCTTGCTGCGCCGGCTTGGGGATTCCGACTCCCCCTCCCGCCATCCAGTTCCTGCCGGTTCTCCCGCCGGGAACTGGATGGCGGGAGGGGGAGTCGCGGGCCCCTGGGGGCCCCTGCAGTGCCCATGCCAATGGCATGGGCACTGCAGGGGCCCCCGTAAGAGGGCCCCTACAAGTATTTCACTGTCTGCTTGGCAGACAGTGAAATACGCGACGGGTGCAAATGCACCCGTCGCACCTTCCCACTCCGCCGGCTCGATTACGAGCCGGCATCCTCGTGGGAAGGTCGTTTTCCCCTGGGCTGGCGGGCGGCCTTTTGGCGGCCGCCCGCCAGCCCAGGGGAAAACTTGAAATACCCGCCGCGGTCTTTTGACCGCGGCGCGGTATTTTGGAGGGCGGAATTCTGGCGGGCGGCCTCCACCGCCCGCCAGAATCAGAATCAGGGCCATAGTGCCTTGTTGCCACTGCAGGCCACTGAACAAGTCTATCGAAACAGGAAGAACTTCCATTCTATCAATGTGCAAGTTGCCTGCTTGTCAGATCTCTACATCTCTAATGTCTATGTCCGGTTCCCTGGTTCAGCCCATGATTCCTTTGTAATGCATAACAGCACCATACCCCAGGTAATGTCACAATTGCAACCAGAGGGGGCCTGGTTGGTTGGTAAGTCAATTCTGTCCTGATTTTCTGTGTGCAATGTCAGGTGCTACAATCATGAAGTAAGTGACTCATTGTAGCACCCATATCTCATTCCAAAACAGGAGACTCAGCATACCCAAATCATCCTTGTTTGTTAACACCGCTAAGGAATTCAACTACACCAGAGAAGTCTGCTTCAGTGAGACCAATGGAAGAGTACTGAAGAAGAAGCTTTATTCGGTATGAAAAGAATTCATCCATTACAACAAATAATCACCAAAGCATTGTAAAAATACCAATAAAAACCATGTATGATAAAAACACCCATCATAAAAAACATGTACATATAAATACATATATATATATATATATATATATATATATATATATATATATATACAGAAATAAAAAACAAAAAAAGATAAAACCTCATTCATAAAAGCTGAAAAAGATAAATGAAATCATTCTAAAAATTCTACATTTTTGCACCAAGTAGTAGCTCCCTTCAGGAATGAGCCCAGGCCCTTCCATACCAGTACATCTGAGGCCATTTGCAGCCACATGAAGGCGGGACGATATTGCACAAAACCCTTGGGCCTAAGGAGTGGTAGTAAAAATCGGGTTCTAAATGGAGAATAGAAGACACAGAACAGTGTAAAATGGATCAAAGTCTGATGTGATACCCCATCACAGGGGCAGGGTCTAATACACTTCTCCCCATACTGACCTAGGGAGAAGCACAAATTGCTTCTAATGATCCCCAGGCGAAATCGTGTTATGAGAGACCTTTCCCTCACATCCTTGATTTCTAAAAGATATTGCTCAGGACCCACCCACATCTTTAGCATCATAAATTCCCGGATCGAATTTTTCCTTAGGGCCTCCCCCTCCCTCTTTGTCGCCTGGATTCTCTGATAGTTATCCTTAACCCATTTTTTATCATAGCTAGTTAGGTCTTCGGGACAATAAAACAATTCAGGCCGCCCCAGGTCGTAAGCCATCTTCCTTATGTGTGACAACCAGGGGATATGTTTTACATGATCGCAGGCCAAGCAATCCCTTAGGATATCCCTATTAAGAGAGGCCTGTTCATTACTCCAAACTGAAATCCATAACAAAAGGGGAGCCAGCTGGGTAGTGTCCTGTACGTACTCAAGGTCCAGTTCCAGGTGGAGGCAAAATCCAGGAATATTTTGACCAACACCCAGAAGCCTTCTGCAAAAACGATTTTCTTCCACCATAAGGGCTCGGGTATCCCTAAACCCCCAAAGTGCTGAACCATACAGAAGGACAGGTAGGCATTTCCGCCTAAAGATTTCAAGCAGGGGTTTGATCGGTTTGCTACCTACCCTAGCCGCGAAGTCAAAGGTTGCACCAACTGTTGCATGAAAAAGCACAATCCTTCTGGCAATACAGGGTTTCCAAGAACCTGTCTCATCAAAGATGACCCCTAAGTATGGGAACTCTTGGACTCTACTAATAACTTGGTCCTCCACCCTTAGCTCAACCCTGCTCATAGGTTTACCACAGACCATAAAATGCGACTTCTTAAAATTGACCTCCATCCCCAGTGCTGACATAAAGATGACATAAGCTCTAACTAAATCTCGGAGACCATTCATCTTGCGGGCCATAAGGACCGCGTCATCCGCATACGTCAGCACAGGGATATCAATACCTTTCACCTTCGGGACATCCCTGCAGTGTTCCATCAGAAAATCTGTAAGTCCATTAGTATATAGAAGGAACAAGGTAGGGGCCAAGACACATCCCTGGCGCACACCCCTTGAAAGCTTGAATGCCTCCGAACGTTCCCCATTTGGGCCCACCCTTACATTTGCCACTGTCCCTGAGTGGAGATACCGGAGAAGCTCTACAATAATCGGGTCCAGTCCTAACTGAATTAGCCTCTCCCATAATAATGACCGGTTCACTTTGTCAAAAGCACAGCTGAGATCCATAAAAGCAAGATAAAGGGTACCATTTCTGGCCTGTGTGTATTTATTAATTATCATCAGTAAATTAAGACACTGTTCTTGCGTACCAAGACCTTCAGTGAAGCCATACTGTTCCCGACTTAAAATATCATTTTCTATCATCCAGGCCTCTAGGCGCCCTAGGATGATCCGCCCCAGAATCTTCACAGAGGCATCCAGCAGTGAAATAGGGCGATAGGACTTAGGATCATTACGATCACCTTTTTTAAACACTGGGACTATGCATGCCAATCTCCAAGAGGCAGGGATGCCCACAGTTACGGCTGCATTGAGAACATTTAGGAGAATGGGTGCCCATAACTGAGGGTTAGCTTTATACAAATCCATCGGGATCAAGTCCGGGCCCGGAGCTTTATTGTGCGCACAACTCTGTATCGCATCAATAACCTCCTGTAGTGAGAATCTGATTGCTAAGTTAGGAGCCACATCATACTCACTCTCCTGTATGTTACTTAGGGGGGTACCCTCAAATATGTTACAGAAATGAGTTACCCAGGCCTCCGGGGCTATATTGCAACCAAGGCCCTCGGAGGTTTCTGTTTCGAGGGAGCCTCTATTCACCACCTTCCAAAACAGGCCGGGGTCTTTCAAAGCTGTCGCGCGCTCTAACTCTTCCCAAGCTTTATCTTTATATTTTAGCTTGCTTTCCTTCAGGGTCCTTTTATACCTTGTTCTCGCTTCTTTAACGAGAACCCAATCTCTAGGGTGGGTCTTGGTAGCCATCTTTAGATTTGCCCTCGCATCATAGCAGGCTTTGTCGTACCAGCCACATTTACGTTTATTAAGTTGGTTGCCTACTACAAAAAGACAGTCTCTGACTGCTGCATATACTACTGTTATCGCATCCATAACAGTCATGGGATTTGGCGCTTCTGTCAGGAGTATTTCCATAAATAGATGTAGGCTCTTCCCCACCACCCTTCCCAGAACTTTTTGGTGGTCTACTTGCTTCCACCCAAGCCGCCTACCCTGGTCCTTTGTCACCACCGTTACATGCCTGCCTCGACCCAGTAGGCGACCCGCCCCCGGGAGTTTAAAGGACAATATAAGGGGATTATGATCGCTAAAGCATTCACCTAACACTTTACCTCCCATCACCAAGTCTCTCATAGCAGGGGACATAAAAATGTAGTCAATGGTGGATCCAGACCCTCTCCCGACATAGGTTGGAAGTTGGTGAGTGCCTACTGCTTCGATGTCGTAGAAATTCAAAAGGCCCATCTCCCCGAGTTCCTTTAATAGATCTCTGCCTCTGGAGTCCTGAGGACCCAGCGCTGAAAAGACCTCGCAGTCACGGATGAAGGGGTTAAACACAGTATTGGACCGGCCCAACTTGGCATTAAAGTCCCCAGAGATGATGGCACGAAATTCCAATCCCACCTTCTCCATTCTAAATTGCATTATCTTAAGAATGGAGAACAGGGCCCCAATTTGGCACCCCATATCCCACACAGCATTATAGAAGTTGACCAATAATACATTAAAATGATTGGAAAAGAGTACCCATACCAGCAATATACCTTGATGGTTACAGTTAATTTGAAACGCCCCCAATGTCTTAGAGAGGCGGATTAGAGTAACCAGGCCACCTTTCGAGCGACCACCAAGAGACTGTACGGCTGGAATTGCATATCTGTCATACCCATCCCATGCAGCCAGTCCCGTCGACCAAGTTTCCTGAAGCATGATAACATCATAGTTAGCCACACACCCAACCCATGCTTGATCAGATAGTTTAGTGTCATAGCCAGCAATGTTCCATGAGATAAGATTACACTGTGGGGGTACCTCTTCTTGTATATCCAGTGCCTTAGCGCATTGTCAATCCACCCCTTCCAGGGATAGATTGCTATTAGTTTTTCTGCTGTGTGCCTGCAAGCTGAATTGACCCAGGGGGGGATTCCTACCAGATCCAGAGGAGACTCCAGTACATGCTCGCATATGATCATAAAAATAGGCCAGTTGAACCATCCCTATAGCACCTGCACTCGGAGCAGGAGAGCGATGGCTAGAGAGAAGCCTTCTAGTCATGGCGGGATATCTAACATTTATAATAATACAGTTGCCCTCCCCCGTCTTGTTTTTAGGGCCAACCCACCCAATTCTTCTGGCAAACAGGATATCCTTAAAGTCCTTACATGAAAAGTCACAATTTTTACTCAGCCAGTGTCCAACCTTATTTATGAGTTGGTTTGTAGACTCAGTTGCCCCATCAACAAGAGCAGGCACATTCAACATCACTACCACATACGGGGCACATGCAGGGGGAAGATCCAAGCAAGCCGTGGAAGGCCTGGCCGTTAGCTGGTTCAAATTGTCATTTGCAGACAGCAGTTGGCCACCCCCCCCCAACTGCCACAGAGTCCGTATCTGACTGTCTATTACATCTAGACATATAGACTGGCCTTGCTAGCCTCAATGAAGGTGTCGCTTCAGTCAAATCAGTTTCAACACAGGGTCCCTGTCCCACATTATTTACCGATTTCACCAAAAGGGGGGCTGATTTTTCCATGGACCCCAAGAGTCCTGCATCTACCTCTGGGACGGGCAACTCCTTACTAACACAGGAATGCCTTGTCAAGGCCCCACTTTTACCAATACCCTGGCTTCCATGACCTCCTTGCGCACAAATCAGGGATACTGTTTTTTCTATGGCTGACAATTTCGCCACCACGGGAGACAAAAGCTCCTGAATAATTTCCCGAAATTTAGTCAAAATATTAGTTGTGTCGTGCCCATGATGCTGGCAAGGTGAAAAATCAGTGCTCCCACCCTTAGGGAGTTCCAAGAGAGGTGTTTTTGTCTTTGGTACCAGTTTTTTTAAGGCTTTTCTTTTCCTCGGGGGAGGGCTACATTTTTCCACAGAACAGGCCGGGGGCGAGGACAAAAGAAGTCTTTTACTTCTTCTGGAGGGGCCAAGGGACCCCAAATCCTCTGTTGACTCAGTTGGCTCCGTCTGAGTAGGCTCATTATCAGCCATGCCAGCACCTTGCCCTACCTCCAGAAAGTCCACCTCCACAGCCACAGCCTCACGGGGGCTATTTTCTGTTGGGGCCTGGTGCCAATCTTCCAGTTCCATGGATAACCTCCTTTCTGCCAAATCAATTTCTTTTGTCACAACCCCAACTGCTCTTGCAAGAAAGGAGTCTAAAGTGGTGGCACCATAGCCCAGTTTGCTGCTGCCACCCCCCCCTGAGGCCCAGATAGGACTCCTTTTTTCCTGCCCATATTCGCAGTGCTTGAGAACAATGCAGCAGCGGGGCAACACACAAGATAAAACCAGGTAGGCTATTAAAAGTCCACTATCAACAAAATGGAGACACCAAAATATGTATCATGTAAATGAAAAGGATTTAGGCAGTCACTCCTTACTATAGGCGAAAGAGGGGTGGCCCAGCCCAGCCTCTTTCGGACGAAGACGGGCGCAGGACGGGCCCGCCCTTGGCCCGGGCTTTGCCCGGGCGCCGCCCGCGCGCGTCCCGCGAGGTGGGAGCGCCGATGAAAGTTTAAAGGGCTCCTGCCCTGACCCAATTGGCTGCCTCCTGCCGCCTCCACAAACGCGCGTCCCGTGAGGCGGGAGCGCCGATGAAAGTTTAAAGGGCTCCTGCCCAGACCCAATTGGCTGCCTCCTGCCGCCTCCACAAACGCGCGTCCCGTGAGGCGGGAGCGCCGATGAAAGTTTAAAGGGCTCCTGCCCTGACCCAATTGGCTGCCTCCTGCCGCCTCCACAAACGCGCGTCCCCAATGGAAGAACTCGGCAGGCAATAGAGTGGGCTTTTAGGCTCCTGAAGTCCAGATTTTGCTGTCTGATGGACTTTGTTCTCCATACGTTTGCTATGCGACTTGTGTCATATGTATGGTGGCATAACTATACTCCTTAATTTGTTCTTTGTTCAGGTACCTTCACCATGAGATCTTCATTTGGGCATTTCAGAGTTGTGACATTGGCAGGTACATGTGCTGTTGGGACATACAAAGTAGACATGGATTGTTCCTGGGAATGTTTAGCATAGACTTTGGGTATAGATGACCTGTATCAAGACAGCTTGCACAGTAGAAGACTCCATTGGACTTGTACAGTTGTTGTATGGTGGCCATGATGCATCATGTGTGTCATCATGTGATGAGTGAAAATCTTATGGTAGGACAATGTTATTTCAATTCCCCTTCACATTGGCTAAACAGTCTTTTGTTCTGGAATGTGTGTATCTGCTAAGGTGTTGAATCATTGTAGGCCAAATGGCCTGTGACACATCACTGATTATTATTTATGTCATACCACTAGATGCTGAAGCACTGCATTGTAATGACCCTGTAATCATGAACTGTAATCTGTGAGGTGGTCTTCCTTTTGAGAGCTAGGGGATCTGACTCTAGCTGACGACATCAACCATATCCAATTTTTGTCTATGTAACAGGACACTATCTGATATGTCAATTCCTTCAATGTCCTGGGGGTCTCAACCAATATATTTTGTGGCCTACACAGTCAGAAATGTTCATGTCTAACTTTCAGTGTCACTGATATCTTGACAGCCTATGTGCTGAACTATGTAATAAGATCTCTTCTGCAAGAAGACACTTGTATTTATGTGTTTGTGTGTAATGGTTTTAAACCCAAGCTTGATACTCTGTACATGCAACATATCCCTGCTTGCACAAGTAGCTTGTATCTTCATCGTATGGTTCACATTGTTATACATATCTACATAGCTAAATGTGAAATTTAAGATAGCAAACAATGAGTTTGTGACAGGTGTATTTATTCCAGTGATCATACAGAAAACTAAAATTAGGATGTAAAGAAAGAAAAATGTGAAGTGAAGGGGTCAGTCACGGTGGATGAAATCATTGGAGTAGATGCCACACAATTGGAAGTCCAAATCCTAGAGTACTTCTCTCCCATTGGAAATCGAATGTAGGTCTGGATCCGTTGACAGAGTGAATGTGTGGCACACAAAGGAGGGCATTAATGAAGGGTTTACTTGCTAGCAGAGATGGGTGTCTTTGCCATCCATACCTCCTAGATTCTTGGATGGACGTCCCTCTTGCGGGGGATCAGCTGCTACAGAGGCAGGCGTGTCTGAGTGTGGTTGCGCCTCTGGCAGAACCTCCCTTCCTATGGCTACCACAGATCTATTAGGGCTTGAGGTAGTTTGACCACAGGAAAGGGTACATGGTGGTGTAAAAGCCCTGCACAGGGTTGTGTTAATGTCCGTCAGCACCCCTGTTAAGGTGCCTATGGTGTCATTATGGACATCCATTTTTGCAATCATGAACATCTGAAGCTGCTTCATATCCCAGAGTTCAGTCAACTCCTGGCCCATCACACCTTGGGACTCCTGATAGACCCACACCATGGGCCTGATTACTACTTTGGAGGAGGGTGTTAATCCGTCCCAAATGTGACGAATATACCACCCGCCGTATTAAGAGTCCATTATATCCTATGGAACTCGTAATACGGTGGGCAGGATATCCAACACATTTGGGACGGATTAACACCCTCCTCCAAAGTTGTAATCAGGCCCTATGTGTCTCATGGTATGCTGGCTGACAGCAGCCTTAAGGGGCCTCACTCCCCTGGTCCACATCATCCCCCCAACGCACCCTACACCCATGAGCCTGAGCCCTTGGCACAGGGTGACCTCTTCATCTGAGCCCCAGACCCTCAGTGTCAGGAATGTTGAATTTCCCCCCGTGATCCAAGACTGGGGCACATACGATGGTGGAAACTGTGCTTGGTACACAGGTTGGGGGGGGGTGCATTGTTGCCTGTGAAGGTGATGCAAGAGGGCTTGGAGGTGCCGTTGTGGGCACAGTGAGACTAACTGTTGCCATCTGACCAAGTTGCCCAGATGGGCCAGGACCATCCTCTACGTCCACTAGTCCAGGAATGTCGTCATCGCTGAGGGCTTCATCCAGGGGTGTAGTGGGAGTCTGCTGGGTGGACTTGGTGTGCCCAGTGGCAACTCGACCTGTTGATGAAGACAGTACATTGTTACTGGTTGAAGTGTGGCATCTACCTCTAAAGGTCTTGTTTTACAGTAAGCAGATATATTGGACACTCTTAAGTGTTATGTTAGTCTATTGTGCAATGTTACCATGCTATTAGAGTATTTGACATGACATGTGTGAAGCTTGCCTAAACTATTATGCTGAATCAGCTCATTAGATGTGCTGATCAGTTGCACTTTGGATGATGGAATGAAAATGACATCTTACCAGCAGTGAAGCCAACACAGTGGAGAGACGACATGTGCCTTTGACCATTTGGAGGCCTAGTTGAGTAAGTTAGAGGCAAACACAGAACTTTGTTGTGTATGTAATTGTAGTCATCATGTGTGTAGTGATGTGTCAATGTGTTTGCTGTCACTACCAATCTGGTGATGTAGCTTAAGGCCTTAGGAACACTTATTGTACACACTTGGTAAGGTTTCATTCCTGTCCTCTATAGTTGAATCTTAGGATAGCAGGTCAAGATGGAGCTAGGTAGACAGACACATCTCTGAGTTGAGCATGATCTGAACATTGCTCACTCACAGGTGAGTACACTTCAATTGAAATTTAACAAACAGGGGGGTTTTGGGCAAGTGAACTCTGGGCTGGTGGTTGGAGTTACTGAAACATGGCCTTGTGGGAGTTGCAGTCAGGCCACTCTCTCTCTTTCCTAACACTTAACATGTGGTATCCTCCCAGTTGAATACACTTCAATTGAAAGTTAACAAATAGGTGTATTTGGGCAAGTCAACACTGGGCTGGTGGTTGCAGTTATAGAAACAGGGGCTCCTGGCCTTAGCAGTTAGGTCACTCTCTCTACTTCACACTCTTGACATATGGTATCCTCCCAGGTGGTTACACTTCAATTGAAAGCTAACAAACAGGTATATTTGGGTAAGCGAACACTGGGCTGGTGGTTGGAGTTACATATACAGGGACTCCAGGGAGTTGCAGTCAGGTCACTCTCTCTACTTCCTAACACTAGTCAAATGTTGTGTCTTACATTTCTGTTGCTAGACAGCATTTAGGTTGGAGCGTACATTTACGTGTTGAGACATACCATGAGTTGGGGGTTGTTTTTTTGATACTGAAAGACTTACAGGCACCATTTCCACTTATGGCATCTGCTGAGCTCTGGTAGTTGTGATGTTGGGTCCAACAATACACATTGACAGTGTCAGATCTCAGATACTCTGGGTATTGAATGTTGGTGATGTACATGAACAACACAGTGGCAAAAGCTGAGCTGTGAGCATGCAAGACATTGCTGTTTTGCAACAGTTTTTTGCGCTGTAACTTACCAAACTCCACTCCCCCAGGTATTCCTGTCAATCCCTCAGGATGCAGGATGTCCAAGCCCTTCTCCTCCCAGGGAAATGATATTATTGGGGCACTGGGAGGGCCACCAACAATCTTGTTGGCCTTCGGCTGTTGCCTGGACACCAGGGAATGCATTTTACCCCTAAGGTCGTTCCACCTCTACCTAATGTATTCCTTCGTGAGCAGGGTAGTGCCTACAGCAATCACCCTGTCGAAAGTCCTTTGTGACAGTTCTATTTTCCTACTGAGAGGAGTATGCTGGACTTGGGTTCAGAACAATTGTGGCCCTACTCTACTCATTATTTCATCCATCATCACTTTCAACTCATCTTCAGAATAACAGGGATTTTTTGGAATGTGACATGGTGGAAAATTAAAGCAGGAGACAGGGACTTACTTAATAGAGGAAATGAAATAGGGAGTGAATGGACAAAAGTGTGTGCAAGTTTTAAATGGCATGGTAGTGCTTTGACCATCACAATTTACAAAACAAAACTGGTAGTCTTTGTTCAGTGTCTTTTTTTAGTTCGTCCAATAGGCACGTATCTGTTGCTTTGGTGAACACATACCGCGCAGTCGACTGGCGTTTGCTTACTGCTGCAAGGGGACCACCACATCAACTATGTGTTTGGAATCACTTTGGCAGTTGGCTGAGGTGCTGACGGCACTGGAAGTTGGACCACCAAGAAAGCAGACTGCTGCGTCGCTGGTGGTTTGCATTTTTGCTTGGCAAACAGTGGTTCTGCTTGTATACATTGTAATATTGAGGACTATGGACCACCAGGGCAGCTGTGTTTTTGGAACCACCAATATGATGGTCTGGCGGTCCAACCGCCAAACTCCTAATCGGGCCATTAGTCACACAGCGGCATAACAAGGATGAAACTTGGGTATTCCCATGCAACCACTCACAGCTTTTGATGCAAATCCCTACCTACTAAACAAAAGCATAAAAAAAATAATGTTGTTTTGACATTAGTGGTATTGAAGAGAAATGCTTTTATTTCTCCAACCCTTTCTGCCTTTGCATGTGTGCCTCACTGTACAGCACCCATACATTAAAGAAAAAGTTAAAACGTTTGCCGAAGCAAAGTATTTTCTACTGGAATGTTGTCCTTCCAGTACAAAAAATATGCTAGACAACCACACACACCTTTGCAAAGATGTGTGTCTGGTCCTGACAGCTTGATTGTGCACCAGCACTGCTGAGAAAGCAGGAGATCAACATATTGCTGTTAGTATGATGCCGTCGATCTTTCCTCTCATGCGCCACAACACATCAACTCCGACTGATGAGCTGCATTGTGAGATATTTTAGTAAATATACACCTGTGACTTTTGTACAAATATTATTGGAGAGACGTCTGTGCCATCCAATCTCCTGGCAAATCTGATAACAGTACCAGCCATCTGTGACAGTGGCATATTACTTTTCTTTATTTGGTTGTCTCATTTCCTATGTAACCTGAATTTCACCTGCAGATAGTCAAAAAGCAAAATACTTTCAATGGATGTATTGTTTAGGATCAATTTCCTATGAAAGCTGTTATGGGTGTTGACAGCCATAAATGAGCATGAGCCATGAGCAAGTAGATTTTATGAACTCATTGGAATTTATGAGTATAATAAGGTGTCATCAGAAAGCATTTTGGTCCCCAAAGGAGGTACACCACTAATACATTTGCAGAGTCACTTTACTAAACTCTTAATGATTAGCACAAACAAAGTAGGGTCTAAGACACAGCCTTGGCGGATTGTTGATTTACTTTAAAGGGCTTCGTTGTTTCATTAGTTGGACCGCAGCATACTTTTGCAAATATTATCGGCGTGCAATCAAATGAGAATGGAAAACAAATCTTCAGGGATGCCAAAAGGGATTACATAGGTGATGTTGAGGAATGCTATCAAACGTGGGCTTTATTCCCCCCAAAAAAACACATAGGCCCCCATTCTGACCCTGGCGGTCGGTGATAAAGCGGCGGCCAAGCCGCCAACAGGCCGGCGGTCTAAAATATGCAATTCTGACCCTAGCGGGAACCGCCAACACAGCCCGCCAACTTAACACTCCGCCCGCCACGGCGGTACAAACAAACAGCGCGGCGGTTCCCGCCAACAGCCAGGCGGCAGACAATGTACCGCCCACCCTATTACGACCCACCAATCCGCCACCTTTTCCGGGGCGGGAGCACCGCCGATAAGAACACGGCGGAAACAGACTACGAACGGGAAAACGCTCACCTCTACGCACTCCACGCGAGATTCCGGCAGTATGGAACCAGAGTTGCAGGTCATCCCCGCACTCCTATACCTGCTCATATACCAGGAGCACGCCCGGCGGCGCGGAAGACATCGGTGAGTACTGCACCTACGACACAGGGGAGGGAAAAGATTACCGGCACACACCCACCCACCCACACCCACTACAACACACACATCAATGCATTCCCACAGATCACTGTCACAACCCACAAACCACCCCCCTCCGAAATAATGCAAAGACCAAAAGAAGAGATCATAAACGGGCAGATATATTGAAATATGTACACCAGTAATCCCAATAATTAAATAAACTATGTACAAAATATATACAGCTACTAAATGTAGTCCAACCACTGTCCGTGGATCACAGGGGTCCTGTGCAAAGGGGCAAGGCCCAGTCCCACGACAAGAACTCCACGGAGAGAACACTGCAGGGGCATCAGAAAGAAAATAGGACAGGCACCTCAGGGGGAAGGGAAGGGGGGGCACCTCAGCCACTTGAGTACACGACGCCAGATCCACGAGGGGACTCCATGACCACTGGCCCATCCTGGGGAGAGCAAAGCCACAGTCCAAACAGTCCATTCAGTGGGTGGCCTGCCCACTGGGCCATCCTGGGGAGAGCAAAGCCACAGTCCATACAGTCCATACAGTGGGTGGCCTGCCCACTGGGCCATCCTGGGGAGAGCAAAGCCACAGTCCATACAGTCCATACAGTGGGTGGCCTGCCCACTGGGCCATCCTGGGGAGAGCAAAGCCACAGTCCAAACAGTCCATACAGTGGGTGGCCTGCCCACTGGGCCATCCTGGGGAGAGCAAAGCCACAGTCCATACAGTCCATACAGTGGGTGGCCTGCCCACTGGGCCATCCTGGGGAGAGCAAAGCCACAGTCCAAACAGTCCATACAGTGGGTGGCCTGCCCACTGGGCCATCCTGGGGAGAGCAAAGCCACAGTCCATACAGTCCATACAGTGGGTGGCCTGCCCACTGGGCCATCCTGGGGAGAGCAAAGCCACAGTCCATACAGTCCATACAGTGGGTGGCCTGCCCACTGGGCCATCCTGGGGAGAGCAAAGCCACAGTCCAAACAGTCCATACAGTGGGTGGCCTGCCCACTGGGCCATCCTTGGGAGAGCAAAGCCACAGTCCAAACAGTCCATACAGTGGGTGGCCTGCCCACTGGGCCATCCTGGGGAGAGCAAAGCCACAGTCCATACAGTCCATAACAGACCCCACTGCCACTGGAGGAGGCAAGTTGGCCAGAGGACATCCTGCAGCCCTGCCCGAGATAGATCCTGCCCTGCCACGTCTGCCAAAGGGCCAGCGGTTCTTGCCTTGAAGGGCCCAGTTCAGCGCTCCTTGCCTTGAAGGGCCCAGTTCAGCGGTTCTTGAGACGGCGGGGCCCAGCGGGGCGGTTCTTGAGACGGCGGGGCCCAGTTCAGCGGTTCTTGAGACGGCGGGGCCCAGGTCAGCGCTCCTTGCCTTGAAGGGCCCAGTTCAGCGGTTCTTGAGACGGCGGGGCCCAGCGGAGCGGTTCTTGAGACGGCGGGGCCCAGTTCAGCGGTTCTTGAGACGGCGGGGCCCAGGTCAGCGCTCCTTGCCTTGAAGGGCCCAGTTCAGCGCTCCTTGCCTTGAAGGGCCCAGTTCAGCGGTTCTTGAGATGGCGGGGCCCAGCGGAGCGGTTCTTGAGACGGCGGGGCCCAGTTCAGCGGTTCTTGAGACGGCGGGGCCCAGGTCAGCGGTTCTTGAGACGGCGGGGCCCAGGTCAGCGCTCCTTGCCTTGAAGGGCCCAGATCAGCGCTCCTTGCCTTGAAGGGCCCAGTTCAGCGGTTCTTGAGACGGCGGGGCCCAGCGGAGCGGTTCTTGAGACGGCGGGGCCCAGTTCAGCGGTTCTTGAGACGGCGGGGCCCAGGTCAGCGGTTCTTGAGACGGCGGGGCCCAGGTCAGCGCTCCTTGCCTTGAAGGGCCCAGTTCAGCGCTCCTTGCCTTGAAGGGCCCAGTTCAGCGGTTCTTGAGACGGCGGGGCCCAGTTAGCGGTTCTTGAGACGGCGGGGCCCAGTTCAGCGGTTCTTGAGACGGCGGGGCCCAGTTCAGCGGTTCTTGAGACGGCGGGGCCCAGGTCAGCGCTCCTTGCCTTGAAGGGCCCAGTTCAGCGCTCCTTGCCTTGAAGGGCCCAGTTCAGCGGTTCTTGAGACGGCGGGGCCCAGCGGAGCGGTTCTTGAGACGGCGGGGCCCAGTTCAGCGGTTCTTGAGACGGCGGGGCCCAGGTCAGCGCTCCTTGCCTTGAAGGGCCCAGTTCAGCGCTCCTTGCCTTGAAGGGCCCAGTTCAGCGGTTCTTGAGACGGCGGGGCCCAGCGGAGCGGTTCTTGAGACGGCGGGGCCCAGTTCAGCGGTTCTTGAGACGGCGGGGCCCAGTTCAGCGGTTCTTGAGACGGCGGGGCCCAGGTCAGCGCTCCTTGCCTTGAAGGGCCCAGTTCAGCGCTCCTTGCCTTGAAGGGCCCAGTTCAGCGGTTCTTGAGACGGCGGGGCCCAGCGGAGCGGTTCTTGAGACGGCGGGGCCCAGTTCAGCGGTTCTTGAGACGGCGGGGCCCAGGTCAGCGGTTCTTGAGACGGCGGGGCCCAGGTCAGCGCTCCTTGCCTTGAAGGGCCCAGTTCAGCGCTCCTTGCCTTGAAGGGCCCAGTTCAGCGGTTCTTGAGACGGCGGGGCCCAGTTCAGCGGTTCTTGAGACGGCGGGGCCCAGTTCAGCGGTTCTTGAGACGGCGGGGCCCAGGTCAGCGCTCCTTGCCTTGAAGGGCCCAGTTCAGCGGTTCTTGAGACGGCGGGGCCCAGTTCAGCGGTTCTTGAGACGGCGGGGCCCAGTTCAGCGGTTCTTGAGACGGCGGGGCCCAGGTCAGCGCTCCTTGCCTTGAAGGGCCCAGTTCAGCGCTCCTTGCCTTGAAGGGCCCAGTTCAGCGGTTCTTGAGACGGCGGGGCCCAGCGGAGCGGTTCTTGAGACGGCGGGGCCCAGTTCAGCGGTTCTTGAGACGGCGGGGCCCAGGTCAGCGCTCCTTGCCTTGAAGGGCCCAGTTCAGCGCTCCTTGCCTTGAAGGGCCCAGTTCAGCGGTTCTTGAGACGGCGGGGCCCAGCGGAGCGGTTCTTGAGGCGGCGGGGCCCAGTTCAGCGGTTCTTGAGACGGCGGGGCCCAGGTCAGCGGTTCTTGAGACGGCGGGGCCCAGGTCAGCGCTCCTTGCCTTGAAGGGCCCAGTTCAGCGCTCCTTGCCTTGAAGGGCCCAGTTCAGCGGTTCTTGAGACGGCGGGGCCCAGCGGAGCGGTTCTTGAGACGGCGGGGCCCAGTTCAGCGGTTCTTGAGACGGCGGGGCCCAGTTCAGCGGTTCTTGAGACGGCGGGGCCCAGGTCAGCGCTCCTTGCCTTGAAGGGCCCAGTTCAGCGCTCCTTGCCTTGAAGGGCCCAGTTCAGCGGTTCTTGAGACGGCGGGGCCCAGCGGAGCGGTTCTTGAGACGGCGGGGCCCAGTTCAGCGGTTCTTGAGACGGCGGCCGGTCTATGGCCAACTGCTAATTGCCTGGTGGTGCCCTCCTGGGCAGCGGGGATGGTGCTCCTTCAATGCCCACCTGGGCTGTGGGTGGTGGGGCCCTCCTGGCCAGCTGGGCTGGGTCCTCCCTGGACAGCGGCTATGGGGATGGTGGGCTCTCCCGGGGCAGCTGTGCCGGTTCCTCCCGGGGCAGCGGCTATGGGGGTTGTGGGCTCCTCCTGGGCAGCAGGCCTGCTGCCTGACCTCTCCGACTTGCTGCCCTTGCCCTCCTTAGTCGTGGGCCTGTGGCCCTTTCCTCCCTTTGGAGCTGTGGCTGGTGACTGTCTCTGGGTGGTGTCCGGGGGGGATGTAGAAGGCGGGCTCCTGCGGCGCCCCTTCCGCCTTCTGCTCCTCTTCCCAGGGGGTGGGCTGCCTGTCCCCTTGCTGCTGGGCGAAGATCCAGACATGCGGGCTGGCGGGCTCCAATACCCCTGCACCCTTGTCAAGGGGGCTGCAGGGCTGGTGGTGGCTGAGGTGCTCTTCTTACCCCGACGAGAAGGAGGGGGGGGCTCAGGGTCAGGAAAGAAGTTAGTAGTGGCGAGGAAGAGCTTCTTGGGACAATGGAGAGTGGTAGGTACAGTGGGAATGGGAGTGGAGGGAGAGGATGTGGTTGTAGGTGAGTCACGTTTGCTGTCTTTGGGTGCAGGTGCAGGAGGGATAGGCTGTCGTGAGGTGGATGGCTGTTGGGTGGGTGGGTGGCTGCGTTTGTGTGGTGTGGAAGAGGGGGTGACAGACACAGTGGGAGAGGACACAGGGGACGTGTAAATGGCAGTGGGGGTGGTGACTGCACGTGTGCGGACTGGAGTGGAGGGTGTGCTGGTGATGGAAACACTGGCTGATGGTGAGGTGAATGGAGGTGTGAGTGTAGACGTCACAGGGAGGGAGGAGGGAGACGAGGAGGTGGGGGTCACAGAGGTGGTAGTGACTGTTGGCATGTCTGCATCGGAATGTTGCGTGTGTGAATGTCTGCGTGATCTGTGGTGCTTATGTTTGGATGAGCTTCTCTTGGGTGTTGAGGTGTGTGCAGGCTGGTCTGATGGTGTGGGTGGGACAGGCAGAGGAACAGGAGACTGGGAGGAGGGAGTTAGTAGAGGCAGGCAGGAGACAGGGACAATGGCTGCCGTCAGTGCTGAGGCCAGAGCCTGGAACGATCGCTGATGGGCAGCCTGACCCGAATGAATGCCCTCCAGGTAC
Source organism: Pleurodeles waltl (assembly GCF_031143425.1). NCBI lineage: Eukaryota > Metazoa > Chordata > Amphibia > Caudata > Salamandridae > Pleurodeles > Pleurodeles waltl. Next base: position 1,451,024,238 of record NC_090440.1, on the reverse strand, counting down.
GCATTGCTGCGATGAACCTCCCTCTCCACCCCCTGGATGGCATTCAAAAGGGTAGTCTGCCCAACAATGAGCGTTCGGAGGAGGTCAATGACCTCCTCACTGAGGGCAGCGGGGGTAACAGGGGCAGGGCCTGAGGTGCCTGGGGCGAAGGAGATGCCCGGCTTCCTGGCAGAGCGGGCACGGGGCGAACGCTGAGGGGCTGCTGGGAGGGCGGAGATGGTGCGCTGGGTGGCGGCTGTACCTGTAATGGCGGGGGGCACGGATGGTGCCACCCCCGCAAGGGAGCCCCCTTCCGAGAACGTGTCCGTGTCGCTGCAGGGTCCAGTCGTCCCCGTCGTGGAGCTCCCCTCGCCCTCCGTCTCACTGGTCCAGTCTGACTCTGTGGCATGGCCCTCCTAGGCCATGTGAGATGCAGCTCCCTCCTGCCCCGATGCCACTTCTCCTCCGCCTGATGATGCTGATGCACACAAGCACAGAAAGACAAACAAAAAGGGGGGGGGAGAGAGAAATAAAGGGATATTGATTACATGGATCTCGGGTACAGTTAGCGGACAGGACAGACACAGATGCCCCCTGCACTAAGTTGCGCACTTGGGGTCCGCTACGCATTCCGTGGAACATGCCCTACACGCCTAGAGTTGACAACTGCACCCATGGATGACACGGCCCAGGGATGGCTGTACTGACAAACTACTGAGGGTGGTGGCTGGGGACACAGGGGCTTACGGGGGTGCCCAGCCTACAGATATCGCCCTGGCCTAGGGGGACCCCCAGCCCTCCTCCCCCACCCAGACACCTCCACTGCGCGGCAACAGAGTAGATAATGCTTGTACTCACCCCCTTGTGTCTGCTGTGCTGCCCTCACGCGCCCATCCAAATCAGGGTAGGCCACCGCCAGGATCCGGAACATCAGGGGGCTCAGTTGACGGCAGGCACCCCGCCTACGTTGGGAGGCCATCCCCAGCAGAGACTCGGCGGTCTTCTTGGTCCCGCGGCGGATGTCCTCCCACCTCTTGCGGCAGTGGGTGCCCCGTCGATGGTGGACCCCCAGGGTCCGGACTTCCTTGGCGATGGCACGCCAAATCCCGATCTTCTCATGGGCGCGGACCTATGTGACACGTACAGGGAGGGAGAAATACCACGTTCAAGTTTGTCAGCATTTTCCTTGCCAGTGGCCCAACGCCCCCCATCCCCGCCAGGCCCCCCGCCATGCCCCCCGCCATGCCCAACATGCCCCCCATCCCCGCCAGGCCCCCCGCCATGCCCCCCGCCAGGCCCAACATGCCCCCCATCCCCGCCAGGCCCAACATGCCCCCCATCCCCGCCAGGCCCCCCGCCATGCCCCCGCCAGGCCCAACATGCCCCCCATCCCCGCCATGCCCCCCGCCAGGCCCAACATGCCCCCCATCCCCGCCAGGCCCCCCGCCATGCCCCCCGCCAGGCCCAACATGCCCCCCATCCCCGCCAGGCCCCCCGCCAGGCCCAACATGCCCCCCATCCCCGCCAGGCCCCCCGCCATGCCCCCGCCAGGCCCAACATGCCCCCCATCCCCGCCATGCCCCCCGCCATGCCCAACATGCCCCCCATCCCCGCCAGGCCCCCCGCCATGCCCCCCGCCAGGCCCAACATGCCCCCCATCCCCGCCAGGCCCCCCGCCATGCCCCCGCCAGGCCCAACATGCCCCCCATCCCCGCCAGGCCCCCCGCCAGGCCCAACATGCCCCCCATCCCCGCCAGGCCCCCCGCCATGCCCCCCGCCAGGCCCAACATGCCCCCCATCCCCGCCATGCCCCCCGCCATGCCCAACATGCCCCCCATCCCCGCCAGGCCCCCCGCCATGCCCCCCGCCATGCCCCCCGCCAGGCCCAACATGCCCCCCATCCCCGCCAGGCACCCCGCCATGCCCAACATGCCCCCCATCCCCGCCATGCCCCCCGCCATGCCCCCCGCCATGCCCCCCGCCAGGCCCAACATGCCCCCCATCCCCGCCAGGCCCCCCGCCAGGCCCCCAAGCCAGCCAGTGGCCCCAAATCCAGATTGAATTAAACTCACTTGTTGGTCTGGAGGACCGTAGAGTAGCGCATACTGGGGGAGGACCCCATCCACAAGTTTCTCCAACTCCTCTCCAGTGAAGGCAGGGGCCCTTTCCCCAGGTGCAGCAGCCATTGTCCCTTCCAGACCGAGGTCACAGCAACACTTGCAGTATAGGTCCTCTCCTGTGAAAGTTAAAGTCGCAAGTGGATAAGTAGATAGAAAATGGCGGTCACGTCCGCGGCGTTGCGTACCGCGGCGGTGCGTCCCGCCACCGCCGGCGCCCTTCGCCATTGGCTCCTGAAACCCATAGGCTTCAATGTTAACCAATGCGGCTTGGCGCCGCGGTCTTCGCCCGCCGCCCGCCGCGGTGTGCCACGCCAGCGCATTGACCTCACATCCCATTGTCACACTTCACAGGTCAGGCAGCCGCCATTTCCAGGGCCCACATGGCTCAATTTCAACTGCGTCACACAGGCCTAGGCCTTGCATAGCCACTCAGACACGCCATTCACTGCATAGAGAATGGTTTACTGTGCTAGCTGTGAGTACGTACCTGTGGGTTGCTTGACTGTGTGCTCCATGTTGTCCTTCCTAGGCACCGTCCGCTGGGTTGGGCGAGGAGACGGATGAATCCTCCCGTGTACCGACCGCTGGTGGACCTGTCGACAATGGAAGAACGCCACATTATCCTGACCTACCGTCTTAACCGTGCCACTATCCATGAACTGTGTGCCCAGCTGGAGCCCGACCTGATGTCCCCCATCCGCCAACCCACAGGGATTCCCCCTCTGGTGCAGGTCATGTCAGTACTCCATTTCTTGGCAAGTGGGTCATTTCAGACAACCGTGGGAATTGCTTCTGGGATGTCTCAGCCCATGTTTTCGAAGGTGTTATCCAGAGTGTTGTCTGCCCTGATGAAATCCGTGAGGAGCTACATCATTTTCCCAGAGGTGGGCGAATTGGCTACAGTGAAGGGTGATTTCTACGCCCTTGGACATATTCCCAACGTAATTGGTGCCATTGATGGGACCCATGTGGCTTTGGTTCCCCCAAGAGACAGGGAGCAGGTGTACAGGAACAGAAAAAATTACCATTCAATGAACATCCAGGTGGTGTGTTTGGCTGACCAGTACATCTCGCATGTAAATGCCAAATTCCCAGGGTCAGTGCATGACGCCTACATCCTCAGGAATAGCAGCATCCCTTACGTGATGGAACAGCTACAGAGACACCGTGTATGGCTAGTGGGGGACTCTGGGTACCCCAACCTGTCGTGGCTACTGACCCCAGTAAGGAATCCCCGGACCAGGGCAGAGGAACGGTACAATGAGGCCCATGGGCGTACTAGGAGGGTGATCGAACGCACCTTTGGCCTCCTAAAGGCCAGGTTTAGGTGCCTGCATATGACAGGTGGATCCCTAATGTACTCACCTAAGAAGGTGTGTCACATCATCGTGGCCTGCTGCATGCTTCACAACCTGGCTTTGCGCCGCCAGGTGCCTTTCCTGCAGGAGGATGGTCGAGACGGTGGTGTTGTGGCAGCGGTGGAACCTGAGGAGAGTGACGAGGAGGAAGACGACGGGGCTGAAACAGACAACAGGGACAGAATCATTGAACAGTACTTCCAATAGGACACAGGTAACATTTCAAAGATAATTTAGTAAATGTTAACTACTCTCCTGCATCTCTGCTGCCTGTCTATTTGCCCCAGTGTATGATGACTGAGTTTTGGCTTTTCCCTCCCTATTTCAGATCTGGGGTCCCCACTACGAGTCCTGTGCTTCGTTTCCCCATGGACTACAGCTTTGTGGCAGCTGTTTGTTGACTTCACCATGTACAAGGACATATTTGCACTGTCATGTCAATTACAATATATTGAAATCACAGCCAGACTCCAGATATTTTGGTGCAAAATAGGTGTTTATTTAAGTGCTCAAAATGGGATGGGTGGTTTCAAGTGGGTGGGGGCTATGGTGAAGGAATGTCCATGGCAGAGTCCAGAGTAACAGTCACACAGGTGCATTGTCCAGAGGCCTGTGGCGAGATGGAGCATGGGCAGTTCAAGGATGGACAGGGTGACAATGTGGGACAGTGGGATGACATCAGGTGGTATCCATTGCTGGCGGGGGTCTTGACATCCTACTCTGTCTTCTTGCGAGATCTCAGGGCCCTCTTGCGGGGTGGTTCTTCTCCTGCAGGAGGTGGGGGTCTGGTGGGCTGCTGCTGTGCGGGGGCCTCCTGTCCACTAGCGCCGGGCGAGGTGGTTGGCTGTTCTTGGTCCAGGCTAGTGGCAGGGGCCCTTGGGTGTTGTTGAGTGTCCGCCCTGGTGTTGACGAGGTCCTGCAGCAGCCCTACCATGGTAACCAGGGTGGTGTTGATGGCTCTGATGTCCTCCCTGTACCCCCGATAGTGTTCCTCCTGCAGTACCTGGATCTCCTGGAACCGGGCCAGTACCGTCGCCATCGTCTCCTGGGAGCGGTTGTATGCTCCCATGATGGTGGTGAGGACCTCGTGGAGAGTGGGTTCCCTGGGCCTCTCCTCCCCCCCCTGTCGCACAGCTGCCCTCCGAGTTGCCCTGTTTCCCTGGGCCTCTGCCCCCTGGCCGGTGTGCCCACTACCACTGCCCCCAGGTCCCTGTTGTTGTTGGGGTGGTGGGTTATCCTGGGTGCCCTGTAGTGGTAGACACACCGCAGATTGACGCGCCCTGGAGACAGAGGCATGGGCCCGCTGGGTGGGAGCTGTGCTGGTGTTCCCAGAGGGGTTTGGGTCTGTAGTGGCCTGGGCCTGTGTGAGGGGAACCGACTGTCCAGAGGTCCCCGATGGTCCGGGCTGGTCATCGGTGTCCAGGTCGACAGAGCTGCTGTCATCGCTGACGGCCTCTTGGGTGGGGGGTGTGGAGAATTCTGGCCCCTCCGCCGCGGTGTGTTGACGGTCGGGTCCTGCAGGGGTATAGAGGTATGGTTATAGTTTCAATGTGTGGCATATGGGTGTATCTATGGGTTCTCGTGTCCCCAAGTGCTGGCATTCGTGTGTGGGGGCTTTGGTGAGGGTGGCTTGTGGGGGGGATGTGTATATGCATTGGGCATGCTTTGGTGATGGGTGTCCATGCTTAGTGGACGCATGCAGGCCTAGGTTTTGGGATGTGTGGGTGGTGATGGTGAGACATTGGCGGGGAATAGGTGTGCTGGGGGTGGGGGTGAGGATGGTGGTGGGGGTGAGGATGGTGGTGGGGGTGAGGGTGGGGTTCGAGGATGGGGGTGAGGGTTGGGGTATGATTTGGCATGCAGGTGGGGGGGAAGCAGTATTGAAGCTTCAACTTACCAGTATCCATTCCTCCGCCGACTCCTGCGAGGCCGTCAGGATGCAGGATGTTCAAGACTTCCTCCTCCCATGATGTGAATTGTGGGGGTTGAGGTGGGGGTCATCCGCCAGTCTTCTGCACGGCGATGTTGTGCCTGGATACCATGGAACGCACCTTCCCCCGTAGGTCGTTCCATCGCTTCCTGATGTCTTCCCGATTTCTGGGGTGCTGTCCCACTGCGTTGACCCTGTCGACAATCCTCTGCCATAGCTCCGTCCTCCGGGCAATGCTGGTGTATTGTATCTGTGTGCCGAACAGCTGGGGCTCTACCCGAACGATTTCCTCCACCATGACCCTGAGTTCTTCGTCTGTGAAGCGGGGTTGTCTTTGGGGTGCCATGGGGTGGTGTGTATGATGTGTGGGGTGGAGTATGTGTATTTAAGTGAGTTGAGTGTGGTGGTGTGTGTTGTTTTGTGTGTGAATAGTGTGTGGGTGATGGTGTTGAGTGGCTGTGGCTGTTAGTTTTGGATGCTGGTGTCTCGCTCTGGCCTTCGTTCAGAATTTTTTAGCGTAGGGGTTTGTGGGTGATGTGGGTGGGTGTTTTATATTGTATTGTGTGTGTGGGAGTGGTGTGTGTATGTGTATCAGGTGTGTGGGATTCAAGTCGTCCAATGTGGCTGAGTTTTGTTCGTTTGTGTGTATTCTGACCGCGGCGGTGTGTCCCGCCAATGGAATACCGTGTTTGAATGACCGCCGCGTGGATTCGTGGGTCGTAATGGCATGGGAGTATTTCTGTTGGCGTGACGGTGGAGGTTTTGTCACCTCCACTTTTCCGCCGACCGCTGGTCTGGCGGTCTGTTGTGGCGGTCGGATTTTCGGAGGTTTGCCTTCTGCGGGTCAGAATGACCGTGGCGGGTTTCCGCGACCGCGGCGGGATTATGGAGGATTTCTGACCGGCGGTAGGCGCCTTTTACCGCCGAGGTCAGAATGACCACCATAATCTTTTCAGTGATATGTAGTTTTTGATCACCAAGTTGAATCTGAACTCCTGGTCAATGGTACTAATAGCTTTTTTTAAACTAGCCTGTCATTGAGATAATATATGCTTATGTTTAAGTCAGGTCTCAATACAATGTAGTAGGGTACTATATCTTTCAGCCTTAGGGTGGTTTTCCCCAACCTTTTTGCCTACTCCTATCTTATTTTTTGTTTGCTGAGTTCATTTTCATTTCCCTTAAGACTCTGTACACTTTACCACTGCTAACCAGTGCTAAAGTGCTCACACCCTAAAACACGGTAACATTGGCTCACACTTGACTGGCCTATTTATTGTACTTATAAGTCTCTAGTAAAGTGGTATACCATATACCCATGGATGGTAAATTAAATGCTACTAGTGGGCTCCCATCACCTATTGTGTCATCCACATGAGTAGCCCCTTGAAAGATGTGCCAGGCCTGCCATTGCAGCCTGTGAACAGTTTTAACCCCATCGCTGCCAAGCCTTTCCCCCCTCAGGTGCCAGGCCTTTTTTTGGCTATTTGGGGCAGTTCGTGCTTAGGCCCTCATAACTTTTTGTCCACATAAGCTAACCATGCCAAATTTCCATCTTTTTTTTCCAACATCCTAGGGATTCTAGAGGTACCCAGACTTTGTGGGTTCCCCTGAAGGAGACCAAGAAATTTGCCAAAATACAGCTAGGCTGCAGAAGAAGGCTTGTGGATTTTTTCACTAAAAATGGCATCAACAAAGGGGTTTTGGTGCTAAAATCACCATCTTCCCAGCTTTCAGGAACAGTCCGACTTGAATCAGAAAACCACATTTTTCAACACAATTTTGGTATTTTACTGGGATATACCCCATTTTTTATATTTTTTGCGCTTTCAGCCTCCTTCCAGTTAGTGACAGAAATGGGTGTGAAACCAATGCTGGATCCCAGAAAGCTAAACATTTCTGAAAAGTAGGCAAAATTCTGAATTCAGAAAGGGGTCATTTGTGTAGATCCTACAAGGGTTTCCTACAGAAAATAACAGCTGAAATAAAAACATATTGAAATTGAGGTAAAAAACAGCCATTTTTCTCCACGTTTTACTCTGTAACTTTTTCCTCTAATGTCAGGTTTTGGAAAGCAATATAACGTTACGTCTGCTGGACTCTTCTGGTTGCGGGGATATATAGGGTTTGTAGCTTCATCAAGATCCCTAGGTACCCAGATCCAATACATGAGCTGCACCTTTCAATGGGTTTCATTCTATACCGGGTATGTAGCAATTAATTTGCTGAAATATAAAGAGTGAAAAATAGGTATCAAGAAAACCTTTGTATTTCCAAAATGGGCAGAAGATAAGGTGTTGAGAAGCAGTGGTTATTTGCACGTCTCTGAATTCTGGGGTGCCCATACTAGCATGTGAATTTACAGGCCATTTCTCAAATAGACGTCTTTTTTACACACTGTCTTATAATCAGATGGAAAAAATTTAGAGAAAGACAAGGGGCAATAACACTTGTTCTGCTATTCTGTGTTCCCCCAAGTCTCCCGATAAAAATGGTACCTCACTTGCAAGGGTAGGCCTAATACCTGCGACAGGAAACACAACATGGGCACATCACATTTTTACATTGAAATCTGACGTGGTTTTTGCAAAGTGCCTAGCTGTAGATTTTGGCCTCTAGCTCAGCCGGCACCTAGGGAAACCTACCAAACCTGTGCATTTTTTAAAACTAGACACGTAGGGAAATCCAAGATGGGGTGACTTGTGGGGCTCTCACCAGGTTCTGTTACCCAGAAACCTTTCAAACCTCACAATTTGACCCAAAAAACACTTTTTCCTCACATTTAGGTGACAGAAAGTTCTGGAATCTGAGAGAAGCCACAAATTTCCTTCCACCCAGCACTCCCCCAAGTCTCCCGATACAAATGGTACCTCACTTGTGTGGGTAGGCCTAGCGCCCGCTACAGGAAGTGCCCCAAAACACAACATGGACACATCACATTTTTACATTGAAAACTGACGTGTTTTTTTCAAAGTGCCTAGCTGTAGATTTTGGCCTCTAGCTCAGCCGTCATCTAGGGAAACCTACCAAACCTGCACATTTCTGAAAAATAGACACCTAGGGGAATGGAAGATCGGGTGACTTGTGGGGTTCTCATCAGGTTCTGTTACCCAGAAACCTTTACAAACCTCAAAATTTGGCCAAAAAATACTTTTTCCTCACATTTCAGTGACAGAAAGTTCTGGAATCTGAGAGGAGCCACAACTTTCCTTCAACCCAGCGTTCCCCCAAGTCTCCCGATACAAATGGTAACTCACTTGTGTGGGTAGGCCTAGCGCCCGCGACAGGGAGTGCCCCAAAACACAACTTGGAAACATCACATTTTTACATTGAAAACTGATGTGTTTTTTTTCAAAGTGCCTAGATGTAGATTTTGGCCTCTAGCTCAGCCGGCACTTAGGGAAACCTACCAAACCTGCACATTTTTTAAAACTTAGCACGTAGGAGAATCCAAGATGGGGTGACTTGTGGGGCTCTCACCAGGTTCTGTTACCCAGAATTCTTTGCAAACTTCAAAGTTTGGCCAAAAAAACACTTTTGTCCTCACATTTCGGTGACAGAAAGTTCTGGAATCTGAGAGGAGCCACAAATTTCCTTCCACCCAGCAGTCCCCCAAGTTTCCCGATAAGAATGGTACCTCACTTGTGTGGGTAGGCCTAGTGCCCGCGAAAAGAAATGCCCCAAAACACTATATGGACACATCAAAATTATCAAATACAAAACTACCTGTTTTTGCGGGGGCACCTGCGTTTTTGGTCCTGGGCTCAGCAGCCATACAGGGAAACCTACCAAATCCAGACATTTCTGAAAACTAGACACCGGAGGGAGTCCAGGGAGGTGTGACTTGCGTGGATACCCCAGTGTTTTCTTATCCAGAATCCTCAGAAAACCTCAAATTTAGCTAAAAGATTACATTTTTCCCACATTTCTGTGTGGGATCACCGCACCGGGACAAATTTCCTAACACCCAACGTTCCCCTCAGTTTCCCGGTAAAAATGATACCTCACTTGTGTAGGTGGGCCAACTGCCTGTGACAGGGAAGAGCCAAAAAAATGTTGAAATTGAGGGAGAACCAAAGCGGGTCCAAAAGGGCAGTTTGGAAAACACATTTTTAGGCTGACAAGTGGGGCACGGTAAAGGCAGAACAACTTTGGCCCCATTTATTTGACGTGGGGGTATGTCCATAACCCCACCCTCTTATTTTGAAAAGGAAAACCTTCCCCGGTCTCTAGTGAGCTTTCTGCCCCCTTTGGGGGCAGATGGGCCTTCCAATAATAGGCCAATCTGCCCCAACGGGGGCAGATATGGCCAACAGTAATGTGTCCCCATGGGGAGCGACCCTTGCCCAAGGGGCTGCCCCCCCAAACAAAACACACACATACACACACACCAATCCCTGGTGTCTAGTGGTTTCTGCCCCCCCTTGGGGGCAGAATGGCCTACCGATCTGCCCCCAAGGGGGGCAGAAATGGCCTAAATACAATTTGCCCCCCATGGGAGTGACCCTTGCCTAAGGGGTCGCTCCCCATACATAAAAACATAAAGTAAATACAAACATATATATATCCCTGGTGTCTAGAGGTTTCTGCCCTCCCCCTGGAGGCAGATCGGCCTAATTATATTAGGCCAATCTGCCTCCGGGGGGGCAGAAAGGGCCTAAAAATAATGTGGCTCCCTAGGGAGCGACCCTTGCCCAAGGGGCCGCTCCCTTTATTAGAAAACACACAAAAAAATCCCTGGTGTCTAGTGGGCATTTCTGCCCCCCCGGGGGCAGATCGGCCTCATTATATTAGGCCGATCTGCCCCCAGGGGATCAGAATTGGCCTAAACACAATTTGGCACCCAGGAAGCGACCCTTGCCTAAGGGGTCGCTCCCTGCAAATAAAATTAAAAAAAACAAACAAAAATAATTCCCTGTTGTCTGGTGGGCTTTTCTGCCCTCCCCCCCTCGGGGGCAGAAATGACCTAAAAATTATTTAGCCCCCTAGGGAGCAACCCTTGCCCAAGGGACCGCTCCCCTCATGTAAATTTAAAAAAAAAAACTAAATTCCCTGGTGTCTAGTGGGCATTTCTGCTGCCCGATTGCATCACAATGACATCGAAAGAAAAGCCTTTCCTTTATTCCGATGTCTCTCCCGCCCCCCTCCTCCTGAGCGGAAGAGAAATGCAGCGCGACGGGAGGTGACCTCTGATGTCATCAGATGTCACTGGGGGGGATCGGGGGTGAAAGGGGAAGCGATTCCCCTTTCATCCCTGATGGGGGGTGTGTGGGTGAGGGGCGCATGGGGGAACGCAAGCGCTTCCCCCGTGGGCCCGGTGCAGGACGAGGTGGTCTCATCCCAGGCACACGGGAACCGTGTACTGGGACGAGACCACCTCGTCCAAGGCACCATAGGGGTTAAACTGACAGTTCGACTTCGCAAAGTAAACCCCTTCCCAAGAATAAAACTTTAATGTTGTCACATGTAAGTCACTAGGAAAGGCCTGAGACAACCCATAGAGCAAGGTGCATTATAAGTAAAAGGTTAGGCATGTACATTTAAGTTAAAGATGGCCTGCTAGTGAAAAACATACAAATTAACTTTTCACTACTGAGAGACCTACTTCTGCCTTAGGATAACATTTGCTTGGTGGCAATTTTTTCTTGGGAGCAGATTTGAAAGTGTTGTTTGGTGTCTAAGAAATTATAATAAAAAATCCACTTTAATGGTAGAGTCAATTTTTAAGCCACAATTCTGGAAATGCCACTTTTTAGAAAGCTGGCATTTTCTTGCCCTAACCATTTGGTGCACTCAGACTGTTTCATGGGTCACATGACTGAGGGCCTCATTATGACATGGGCGATTATACCAGCTGACCACCAATGCCATAGGGAGGATGCCAGAATCATATCGGTGGTGTCCCCCGCCCTATTACAATGTTCCTGCCAGGCTGACTGGCAGGAAGATTGTAATAGAGCGTCCCGCCAGTCATTCCTGTGCTACAGCATGGGCCTCAGCTCCCTTAAGAGAGCTGAGTCCTATACCGTAGCACAGAAGGGGCTGAATAGCACCCTTGGAATGCACACTGTCTGCAGAGCAGACAGTGCGCTTTCCGATGGTGCAGAACAGGGGGGCCCCTGTAATTGCCAGGCCATGGGCATAGGCAGTGAAGGGTCCTCCCTATGGTGCCTGGCATTGGCCTTTCTCCAGCCTTTTCATGGGGGGCTCGCCGCTATGAAATGACTGATGGAAAGTGGGGTTGTAATTAGGCCTGGGAGGAGTTTGTGGAGTTCTGCTATGCCGAACTCCGTAAAGTGCTGAAAAAAATCTGCCACACTATAAGTTCCGCGAGCGGCCAAGTTTGGGTAAGACGCGCTGTTCCACTGATTTTCAATTCAGGTGTTTCAGCCTCGTAATGAGCCCCTAGGTGTAGTTGCCAATTGGCCTTTGTGTATTCCTCCCAGACAGCCACACAAAGTAGGGACTAGGGTTTCCTGGGTGGGCCATCTCAGGCAGTAAGAGGGTTTGAGATGTGCACACCCCCATTTGCACATCAGAGCCTGTGCCTCAGCTCTCACAAGGAAATTCACACTAGCCTTTGTGTCTGCAGACAGACTGGGACCAGGGAAGAGTGGCAGGACATTCTAGACACTCACTATAAACTCCAGAAGTTTCTACTTTAAAGGGGCCAACAGTTATAAAATAGGGCTCTCAGACCCACTCTTCAGTTCAATTCAGGACCTGCACAAGGACTCTCAGAGGACTGCGCTGCTTTCATTAGCCTGCTGTGTACTTCTGAGGACTGCACTGCAGCACCAAGAGGATTGGTCTTTTGCTTTAAGCCTGCCCAATGCTTTAAGAGGACTGCCCTACTGCTTGAGACCTGCTGCCTTGCCTGAATTCACGACTTCCATTGTAAGTCCAAGAGCTAGTTGGCAGGCTGGTGTTTGGACAAAACAGTGAATAAAAAATATTCTTACAAGAACATTGGGATGACAAAAATATAATTGACAGGAACTTCCAAGGTAAGAATTTAATGTTAAGTGTTGTTTTGAATTTTTAACACTATTGAAAAAAATATTGTCAGAGATAATTTAGGTTTACCAAAATTCTTTTTTACTGTACTTAATTTAGTTGTATGTTAATTTTTTGAGTTAGTATGTTTTGTAAATTACTGTAGTTATTACTTTTAAATTTAGTTTTTTTCTAATTGTATTATTGTGTATAATTATTGTATATATAATTATGGTACAGAAGTGGGCTATTGGGTTCTTAGGGGCTACAGGTGGGGCAAGAATTAATTTGAATGTATGTTAATTTTTTATAAATATGCTTTTTTTCTTTTTCATATATTTGTTTATTTAAAGTTCTAAGCAATTATTAAAATAAGATTTTACTACTTTAAAACTTTTTTCCTCAATTTATGTACATGTAAATTTAAATATTTACATTTTATATTGTTTGGTATAATAATGTATTTACATTTGCAACGCTTAACTGTTTTTAAATTAAATTGGTATATTATTGAAAAGTAAACGCAATATATATTTTTTACTTTAGACGTCTACATTACCATTTTCGTGAGTAATTTCGTGTATAAGATTTTTAATTATATTTCAGATGTTAATATTATATTCTGTTGTAATATGTTTTTATATGTTTAAATTTCGATTTGAAAAAGTGATAACTATGTGTTTAAGTAAATGTATATTAAAACTGATAATAATATTGACATTTATTATGTGCTATGATTTAGTTAAGTAAATTAATGTTAATATTAAAATATAATATCTTTTTATTTGTTGTAAACTAGGTAATTGTGAATGTAATTTATATTTTTATGTGCATGATCATAAAGGATTATGGGGGTCATTCCAACTTCGGCGGGCGGCGGAGGCCGCCCGCCAAAGTTCCCCCGCCAGAAGACCGCGGCGGTCATTCTGACTTTCCCGCTGGGCGGGCGGGCGACCGCCAAAAGGCCGCCCGCCCGCCCGCCCAGCGGGAAAGACCCAGCAATGATGAAGCCGCCTCCGAATGGAGCCGGCGGAGTTGCTGGGGTGCGACGGGTGCAGTGGCACCCATCGCGATTTTCAGTGTCTGCTAAGCAGACACTGAAAATCATTATGGGGCCTTGTTAGGGGGCCCCTGCACTGCCCATGCCAGTGGCATGGGCAGTGCAGGGGCCCCCAGGGGCCCCACAACACCCGTTCCCACCATCCTGTTCCTGGCGGTAAGAAACGCCAGGAACAGGATGGCGGGAAGGGAGTCGGAATCCCCATGGCGGCGCTGCTTGCAGTGCCGCCATGGAGGATTCCTATGGGCAGGGGAAAACCGGCGGGAAACCGCCGGTTTCCCTTTTCTGACCGCAGCTTTACCGCCGCGGTCAGAATTGGCCAGGAAGCACCGCCAGCCTGTTGGCGGTGCTTCCGCGGTCGTTGGCGGGTCATAATGACCCCCTATATGTTATATATATATTTAAATGTATTCATGCTGTATTTTCTATATATATTAAATATTTGAATGTAATGTATTATTAATTTCAAGTTATTAATGGTAATTCAGTGCTCAACACCTTCCCCAAAATGGTTCAGATTAGAGTGGGAATATTAAATGTAAACCTTTTAGTGTTCTACACCTTCCCAACATTGGTTTAGATGGGAATGGGAATAGTAATTGTAAAAATTTAATTCTTATAATGTTCCACACCTTCCCCAAAATGGTTTAAAATGTAGTGGGAGTTGTAAATGTAACACCTTTTGTATCCAACAACTTCTCCAAAATGGGTTCAGATTGTAGTGGGACATTAAATGTTACCCCTTTAGTGTCCAAAACCTCTGCTAAAATGACCTTGCATAAAGTAGGAACAATTATTGCAATTTATGTTATATCCAATAGATTAAAAACATAGTTGACATAGGTGTTGGTTCACATACAAAATTAGTATATAATAATAATAATAATAATAATAATAATAATAAAGACATAAAACATATTTTGTAATTTGTATTTACATTTTTTTTATCTTTAGGTAATATATATATATATATATATATATATATATATATATACATATATATAATTGTCATGGTTATATTGGAATACAATTTTATTGTAATGAAATCTGCATCTGCAGAAGAGTAAGGTATAGTTAAGGTAGGTTTGGTAGACGGGAATGTTATATTTAATGATCTATGTGAATCTTTTGTGCTTGATAAATTGCTTTTTATGTGTTATAATGAATTGTTTCTATTTGTCATTTTGAGTTTAAATATGGTGGCTTTTTCATTTTCTAAATGAAAATATTCATAATAATTTTATTAATCAGCCCTATATGTAATTTCAGTTGTATATTTGTTTGGCTGATGTATAAAAATATTATGTTTATTATTAAGTTTAAAAATATTTTAGTTCAGCAAGTTTGGATTATTCTTTTAATTTATTGGGTATTGAGAAGGAAATTAGTTATTTTATAATAGAGTTCTGGCTATTGTGTCTAAGTAGTGTACTCATTTGTTTTTAATAAAAATTTTTACTTCACCTTGAAGAATGTTTTACAATCTATGGACTATGGTAATGCCTCATACTTTGGCTTAACAGGACAGCAGCTGGGCAAGCTTCAAGTAAACCAAAATGCTCCAGCTTCTCTACTTTCGAACCTGCCAATTAGAACATGGCTGTCTTCCCACCTGCAAGATCTTCATTGGCTCCCTATCAAGAAATTAATATTGTTAAAAACATTAGTTCTTGTACATGGGGCTTTGCCTATCTCAAGTAAGGTTCAGTTTATATGACCCACAAAAAAACTTGAGAATGGCTAACAAATGCCTAGTGGTAATTCTCAAAATCTGACGAACTAGAGCAGGAGGAAGATCACTCACTTATTGAGGAACTGCTGCATAGAATAAAATCTGCCTGGAGCTTCGAGCTCTAAGTAATGCCACAACATTTAAAAAGAGGCTGAAAACTTGCCTGTTTGTGCAAGATTAATGTACTATTAGATCTCTGTGTCAGACCTATAGCTGCATGCTGAGACACTCCTAGGAGTAGCTTTGCGCGATAGAAGTCACATCATCATTATCTATTGGTTTGTTTGCTAACTTCAGTTTTAATTTGGGCTAATAATTGTTCCATTTGTAGTTGTTAGTAGCTTTGTTCTTTTTGTAGGGCTTCTGTAAATTTATAGTGTATGGGTTGGATTCTGCCTAATGTGGATTGGAAGGCATTGTTCCATCCTGCTACTGCATTGTTGGTTTTGACTTCTTGAGCCATGGTGCTGTCATAGGCATTCCATCATGGTATTTGGAATTTGGGTTGCCCTCTGTTGTCCAGAGCAATGCAGTCTGCCAACCTGAGTGTCTTCAATATAATCCACTATGGGGCTAAAGGCCTGATTATGAGTCTGACAGTTAGAAAACCTGACTGCCAGATGCTTGGTGAGGAGACTGCCGTGGTGCTGGTGGTCTACCCACCCGGCCCACTACAATGCTCCAACAGTGGAAACTGTGGGGCGGTGTTGGACTTGGCTTCACACAAGCCAAGTCCATTGCCGCCACACAGGGGGCCATCCACCACCCTCAGAATGCACACTGTCTGTAAAGCAGACAGTGCACATTCTCATGTTGCTGGGCAGGGGGGCCCTGCACTGTCCCTGCCATGGGCAGTGCAGGGGTCCCCTGTGGCCCCCAGCACACCCTTACCACCAGCCTTTCCATGGCAGGGTGACCGCGATGGAAAGGCTGGTGATAAAGTGAGTTATCATCAGCCAGGCGGCTCTGACTTGAACGTGCCGCCCTGGTTGAGTACAACTCTGACCGCTGTCACCTCATCAGGAACAATGTTACCGGTGGGAATGGTGGTCCGAACATCAGGGTCGTAATGTGGCGATCAGACCACCACAGTTGTGGCGATCTGACTGTCACAATAAGTGTGTTGGTCCTTGGACTGCCACACTTGTATTGAGGCCCTGAGTTTGTGTTCATTTAATGCAACTGTTTTCTTTTGTATTTTAAAAGGAAACTGGCTGTTTGTTGCATATTATATAAGTAGGACAGATTGTTGGAGCTGGTGCTGAAAATTGTAACTGCCCTGTGTGGCTGTTAATAGGTAAAGTTTTAAGATAGTTTGAATCATGGCTTGTTCAAAATCTAAAATTAATTTACGTGGGGTATAGTTGTTTGTTTTAATTTTAATGTAATTTATTATTTTGTAGTAAGTGCTACTTTGTTTATTAGAAAGTACGGCATATATGAATGGTATATTAAAGGGCGATTTGGAGTCTGATGGTTCGACCACCAGACCGCCAATACGGAGGTTGGGAGAACACCTCCAAGGTGGTAGCCTCCTGACTGCCATATTATGACACTACCACTGGGCTGGCGGTAGTGTCTGCAGCAGTGTCGCTGTAGTGGCATGCCTGAAGCACATGTTGCCACAGTGCACCGTCAGATGCACCTCTGGCACAATGTTCCCAGGCACAATGTTGTGCATGGCAGCAGTCGCCACCAACAGTGCAGGCATGGGAGGTACACCATGTGCCCAAAGCCACACTGCCCAATCAGCAACATGGTCCTAGGCTCTGTTTAGGGCCCCTTCTCTGCCTATCTGCTATGGCAAGGTCCCCACCATGAAAAGCTTGACGGAAAGCCAGGTCGTGATCAGCAAGGTGGTGCTGGCATTGGTGTCACCACAACTGACCATGGCTTTTCCCACTGCCACCACCACGGCCTTGAAGATCCTGGTGGTTGCGGTGGTCTTGAGGCAGTCCAACTACCATCGTCATAATCTAGTGGTTGGACCACTGATGATGCAGTGGTCCGACCGCCACTGCAGGTACAGCGGTCTCAGGACCGACATACTCATATTCGGGGCCTTGGTGTTTTGATATTCACCATTCATGAGTGAATGGTTTGGGATACTATTTTGAATGTCTCATCCATCATTCATGTTTGACATTGGCTTTTAATATGTTTTTTGCTGTAGAAAATATTACAATACTTTTTTAATTGTTAACATTATCATGTATGAGGAAAGG
The DNA here is from genome assembly GCF_031143425.1 of Pleurodeles waltl. NCBI lineage: Eukaryota > Metazoa > Chordata > Amphibia > Caudata > Salamandridae > Pleurodeles > Pleurodeles waltl. The sequence goes on along the minus strand of NC_090440.1, from coordinate 1,451,006,838 downwards.
TTCCTCATTATGGGTCTGAATTCGAACTCAGCAGATGGGTTACTCCATCATATTGTGGTGATGGATATCGTATCGCCAAAATCTATGTCCCATTATATTCCATGGGATTTAGATTTCGGGGGACGGGATATCTGTCACCGTTGTGACAGAGTAACCCATCAGCTGAGTTCTAAGTTAGGCTCCGGGTGTGGTTGGTAAAGCTTTTGGCATTTGGATACCTTAGCATTCTCTAGGGGCAGGAGGGATACCACTGGTGGCTTTCTTAGTTTGTTCAATTAAGCCTTTTAAGGTGTGTATAGCTGGCAACTGGCCTGTGTTGTATTTTGGATCTTAAGAACGTAATTTTGTTTGTTTTTTTTGTTATGGGCTTGCTTCTCTTAAATATTGAAATACATGCTTTCTATTTCGATGACGTTTGGGGATTGGTTGTGCTCCTTTACATTAGTAACAATATCATTTTTGTAGTGGCCCTCCATAGCAAGCGTTAGAGTAATATTTAGTACATTTACAGTTGATAGTTTCCGTGCTTGTACTTTCTTGGCTGCAAGTGTAGGTGAGGCAGTAGTTGTTTTCCTTTCTGTGATGTGATGTATCATGCCCTTTCTGACATTATGTCTGAAAATAGTCTAATAATATCAAAAGTTAAATATTTAAAATGCAACATACTTTTTTTATTGACATTCAAAATGATGCCATTCATTTTCTATTTTATGCTTACATGTGTGGTTTTGCTGGATACCGCAGATTATTTTTTTCAGGTTTTCTGTTGGGTGTGGTGTAATGTAATGGTGTAATGTAATGGTGTAATGTAAATCAGGTGTCTCCTTTTCTATTGGGAAAAAATTGCAATAGTTTAATTTTAAATACTTGTTTTTTGGTAGGTAATGGGGGCTGAGGGAGTTAAGGCCTGATTGCGAGTGTGACGGTCCTCGAACTGCCACACTCACAATTGCTGTCAGACTGCTGTGGTTGTGGTGGTCCGACCTCCACATTACAAGGTTGGTGGGCAGCCCCACCAGCCTACTGCCATCTCCGCCAGGTTCAGTGATCCTGACGGGCTGACAGTGGCCAGAATCAGCCAGGGCGGCGCTGAAGTCAGCACCACCCTCCTGTACATGACCTGGTTCTCAGTCAGCCTTTTCATGGTGGTTTCACCACCATGAAAGGTCTGGCAGAGAACAGGTGCACAGGGCCACAGGGGGGCCCTAGCACTGCCCATGCTCTTGGCATGGGCAGCAAAGGAGTCCCACTGCCCATCACCCAGTCCTAGGATCGCCAATGCCACAGCGGTGGTTGGACTACACACTCTAGATCATGACTCTGGCAGTCGGACCACCAGGGGACAGCTGTCCCAGCCAGGAACATGGTTCCTGATAGGCTGATGGCAGTCTGATTAGTACTCAGCTATGGCGGTGTTGAGTTCAGCACCACTGTGCTGAGCACAAGTCCCATTTATGCTAGCCTTTCCATTGTGGTTCAATTGCCATGTAAAGGCTAGCGGAAATGCTGTGCTATGGGCCACAGGGGACCCCTGCACTGTCCATGACCATGTGCCCCCCGTTGCCTCCCTGCTCAGTACCCTCAGAATGGGCATTGTCCGACGCTTTGCAGACAGTGCGCATTCCGAGGGTGCTGTAGTGCTATGGTATCGGCCTTGGCTCCCTTAAGGGAGCAGAGATCAATACCGTAGCACTGTTCCTGTCAGGCTGACCGGTGGGAACATTGTAATATGACATTTCCACTGGTCAGCCTGACAGAAACATCGAAATAGGACTGGAGGTGAGGGCACGGGGTTGACGGCAGCCTCATTCACACAAGTTTGGAGGTCGGCTCGCCCGGCCGCCAAACTTGTAATGAGGCCCTTTGTTCCAAACTCCAACAGAAGCAGAATGGTACACATTCATCGACTTGTGCCGAGCAATCTTTTCAATACCATTGCATGAGGGCTTGCAGTTCCTCTTCGCATTTCAATTTTTTAATAAAGTTTTTGTGTGGTACCGCATTCTGCAAGGGAATACAGAGAGCCCATTAATTTTGTTTTAAGTTCTTAAAATTGATTTAGATGGCTTGAGATTGCCATGTAATTCAGTTCTGGTTCAGTAAATAGGTAATCTTTTGTTAGCATCCAAAACAAAAGAGGATTGCAAACTTGATACCATCGTATTGTTGAATCATTTGGCAGAAAATGGGTATGAAGTCTCCTCAACAAAATGCAATAATGTGAGAAGGAGCTATCTGTCTTGAGCATCATATTGAAAAAGGTGTCTGAAAAAGTCTCAAAAGAACAGTTTTATGCAATTCTGAAAATGAATACCCCAACTACCCTGAGGGAGGTTTGGATGTTTCTGGGAATTGTTGGCTACTGTTGCCAGTGAATTAAAAATCTTTCCTAGACTGCAAAACCTTTATAACGCTGATATGTAATGATATTCAAGATCTGGTACCATTGGATGACATGTGGCTTGAATCATTTAAGAAACTCAAAGAGAGTTTGTGTCATGCACCCATATTTGGGATGCCTGACTATGATGTGATTGTTCATCTGTTTTGTCATGAAAAAGATGGGTTTGCACTTTCACTTTTTGCTCAGAAACATGGAGAGCTCAAGCGTTTAGTAGCTTATCTATTAGAAGTCTTGGATTCAATTGCTGTAAGTCTTCCAGGATGTCTAAAATTGGTTGCAGTAGTTTGTCTGGCAGTAGAGAAAAAGGAAAGGATTGTAACAGGCCATACTTGAATTATGTGTGTCCCATGCTCTGTTGAAATCCTCTTGACAAAAGCAAAAACACATTCCATGACAAGCAGCAGGTTGTTACGTTATGAACAGGTAATACGTGGAGTAGAGAACATTTCAGTTTGAAGGTGCAGTGTCCTGAACACTTCTTCCGATTTCAAAAAAATGTGAGGGAAGGGAAAATATTGTTGGTGACAGGTTGAGCTTGGTTGTATTGAGGGAACCGAGTTATGCATAAAGCCAAGGCACGACATTAAGGAAGTCCCACTAGAAGAGTCTGATTTGAAACTGTTTATTTATGGCTCCTATCTGAGAAATCCATACTGAGGATTAAGAGAAGCTTAAGCAGTATGGTACGTTTCAGAGACTTTAGAGGCGTCCTCCTTACCAAATGTCACTTGAGCACAATTATCAGACTGAATTGCTCTCACAAGAGCTTGCTGTCTGTCAGAGAAGTTGAATATGACAATTTATACAGTCAGTATGGTTTTGGTGTTTTGTATGGTTATGCTTAACTCTGGTTAAGAAGAGGGTTAATGACATCCTCAGGTGCTCCAATTATATATTGGATTTGCTTGACGCAAATCAGAAACCAAAAGAAGTGGCTGTTGTAAAGGGGCAAGCCTATAAACTGGCAAGGATTTGATCACACTAGGCAACACATGTGCTGACCAAATGGCAAGGTACTGTGCTTTGCAGAAAGAGACAATGATTCAAGCAAGTGAAGATGAGTATTCCACAAATGGCAATGATTCACAGAGTTCAAACAATGTAAACTGTTTCTTTACAGATTCATGGCAGACTTCTTTGAGTGAGTTGAGAGATCTACGGGATGATGCTTCTTATGATGAAAAAGTAAAATGGATGAAATTGGGTTAAAGACTTATCAGGGTTTGTATGCAAGTGAAGTACAACAGTATATTATACCCTATTCGATGTGACCGCCCATGTGTAAATATTTACATAATCAAGCTCATGCAGGTGAGAGAAGGCCTAAATGGACTGTTCAAAAATTATTGGGAGAATACAGGATTTCACGATGTTGCTGAAGATGTATGTAATTGCTGTCTAATTTGTCACCTGAGTAATCAAGGTAAAAAGACTGTTACTGTCATGAACAACATTGGCAAATCAGAAGGCTTATTTACAAGCTGTGCAAGCAGACTTTATTGAGATGCCACTTTCAATGGGCTTCGGTATATCTTGGTATAGGTCTGCTGATTTTCTATAACCAAATTGTTGTTAAAGGAGTTGCTACCATGATTTGGCCTCCTGACTACTGTCAAGACTGATTGTGGCACCAACTTCAACAATGAAGTGGTACAGATTATCTGTACAGCTTTCAAGATCAAGCAAAGATTCCATTTCAGTTATTGACACTTCTGGTGTGATAGAGAGAATGAATGGTACCCTCAAGAACAAACTGTAAAATGTCTGTGCCTCAATAAGTCTGAAATTACCTGATTCACTTACCATTATGTTGATAAATATGAGAATTACTCCAAACAGGAAGACTGGTTTATCCCCTTGAAAGCATCATGGGTCGAGCATTGAGGCTTAGCATGTACCTTCCGCTGCCCTAGTCTCAATAACTGATGGTCTTGGATTATTGCAAAGGTCTGACTGATGTGGTAAAATCTGTGATAATGCAGGAAGTGGGGAGATGAAACTTCTGCATCATTTGTAACTGGTGAAGCTCACAATGAAGATCAAGTTGAAAATCCAAAGGAAATTCAAAGAGATGGTTTCAATGCGTAAGAGTTCAGATGAAGAACTTAAAACTCCAAAAGCCCAGAAACAAATTGATCAGAGTAAATGGCTGTTGACATGCAAAGCACGGGTCGCCGCAAGAAGTAGACTCTGATCAAGGTAGTGATAAGCTTAACAAGTTGCAGCTGAAAATAAGAGTTGAAAGGACCCCTTTTGGAGGAAGAAAATTTGCTATATAAAGGGCGTAAAAAAGAGAGCTTAAATAAAATAAAAAATTAAATGAGAGCCGAAGTTCTGAAAGAAACTGAGAGCTAAAGACTATCACTGACGTAGTTAGGGAAGAAATTCCCAGGAAGAGAACTTGTAAGTGGAAACACTGTGAGTTACAGGCAGAGACAAAAGGCAGTAAGCATGGGAGACCAATGAGAGTCAAACATCAACTGGTAAAATATCCAGAAAGAGAGCTCTTAATTAGAAGCATGCATCACCAGAGTGGGTATATTTGGCTACAATATCAGAGGAAGACATAGACAAAGATGATTACCTCATATAAACAGGTGCCATAACTACTGCAAGAGCATCTCAGCCTTAGAGTTTGTGTCTGAGGCTTGTGGCATGTTGTGTACTTCTGCGGACCATCCAGCTTTACCAAGAGGGCCACCATGCACCCTGAAGCCTGCACTATGCCCTCAGAGGATGGATCAGCCGCTTGAGACTAACCCCTCATTAGGAGTTTGGCGGGCGGTGGAGGCCAGGAAACAGGCCACAACATTGATGCTGGCTCGTAATCGGGCCGGTGACAATATTGAGGTGCGTCGGGTGCGACAGCACCTGTCAAGCTTTTCACTGCCTGTATTGGTGGTGGAACTGCCATGCAAAAGCTGGCAGAGAGGGGAATCATAATCCCCAGGGCAGTGCTGCTTGCAGCGTGGCCTGGCGATTAAGACCTCCAGCACTGCCAGGCTGTCGACGGTGGCAACCTGGCAGTGCCGGTGGGGGGACCGTGGCAGCTCTGGCACGTACATTATGTGGAGGCCGGACCACTGCTTTGGACCGCCAGACTTGAAATAAAGGCCTAAGTCTAAGCAAAAAACTCTGCTCCACTCATGGAATTTGCAGAACTAGGTAAAGCCATGTTGTGTGGAGAACGCAGAGTTACTGATAGACTCTGCAACGGAGTGGAGTTTTTCCCCCATTGAAGCACACTTGATGTCATTTCGCATCTGCAGGGAGTGCGACAAGAGATTGCTGGGCACTCGCAAGCACAAACAGGATTTTCTACCTACTCGCAAGTTCCTGTGAGATTTTGTGCTACACCAGCGACTTCCGGCGCATCTTTTTGTGATATAGTTGAGTAAGCGCGATCCACCGTGGTTGAAACCTGCAGAAGGTCAAGCAGCTAAAATCTCCTCAAAAAGACAATTTTGAGTTAAAAACCTTCTCTAATGGACCGTTCGCATTGATTTGTTTGTGCGAGGAGTACATTTTCAACAAGAGGAAGTGCCACAAAGACTTCAACTTTCTGTTCTTGTCCAGCAGGCTCCTCCCAGTTTATCCATCTCTTGGTCACTTTTCACTTGGACTTCGAACTTGAAGGATCACTCTTTTTGTCTCCTGGATGTATCATTGGATTTAATGACTTTTTTGTATTTGAGATTTCACAAGTAAGTTCAAAATCACTTGTATAAGGGTGTTGTACAACTTGTTGTATAGAGAGAATGCACCAGGGTTTAGCTGTACTTTTATTAAAATTTATTGTGGTGGGTGGCCTGCAGTTTCAGAAGGGGCATTGTTATTGCTTTACTCATAATTTTAATTCTTTAAAGGAAAAATGTTTGACATTTCAGTATATTTTCTCCATGATTTGTAAATTTGCAATATTCATTTAATTCACTATGGGCCACATGTATGTACGTTTTGCGACTCCCAAATCGGTCGCAGCGCTATTTGCGACTGTGCAAAATGTGAAATGGTATGTACAAATGCCATTTCGGAGTCCCAAATAGCGATGCAACCAATTACCGAATCACAAACATTTGCGACTAGAGTTTGCAACTCGCAAATAAGAAATCGCAATTTGCGACTTGCAAACCGAATGTACAAGGCAGTCGCAAAGTGTGATTAGTCGCAAATAGGCCATTTTACACACCAAGATTAGCACTGATTCCAAACAGGTGGTAATCAGAACCAAAGAATAAAAGCAGACCCAGAAGGCGTCAGGGTTTTTCAAAATTGCTGCACTCTATGTGATTGCATGGAGGAGGCGAGTCCAGGCTGCCCAGCAGAGGAGGAGGAGGAGGAGACAGGAGAGGATATACAGAACCAGGCAGACCATATTTCATCAGACTGAGGAGGAAATATATGAGAAATAAAGACTGAGCAGCACAGTCATCTTGGAGATCATTGAACTGCTGAAACCTCAGCTAGAAAGCCCAACCCTGCGCAGCTGCTTCATCCCCACACATGTGCAAGTGCTGTGCTCACTGCACCTCTTGGCCTCGGGCGGCTATCATGGGGTGATTGCTGTTGCTGGTGGGGTGTCCCAAAGTGCCCTGTCACGATTCTTTAGATGGTTCTTAGATGCCATACTCGCACACATGTCCAGATATATTTACATTCTCAGGAATGCAGAGGAAATACACAACACCAAATTGGACTTCTACAGAATTGCAAACTTTCCCCATGTAATAGGGTGTGTGGATGGGATACATATACCCATATGTCCTCCTGCAAATCTGGAATATGTGTTCCGCAATAGGAAATGTACTCACTCACTCTACATCCAGGTGGTATGTGATGCCGATAATGTCATAACTGATGTAATGGCAAAATTTCCAGGGAGCACACATGATGTGTACATATTCAGGCACAGTGGGATACACCAGCGCCTACAATGTGGGGAATTTGATGATGGATAGTTATTAGGAACTGTGTAGTACACACCAGTGTCAGAAATACATGTCACGGCATAACCAATGTTAAGCCATGCTCATATCTGCTGTTTTGTTACACTGGTGACAGTGCATATGCTCTGAGGCCATGGATACTCACCCCACACCTAACACCTGCCAATCACAATGAGAGGTGCTACAACATTGGACATTGGTGCACCAGAACGCCATTGAGAGGACCTTTGGCATGCTGAAGTCATGTTTTAGATGCCTGCACAAAAGTGAAGGTGCACTCCAGTATACCCCAGAGACTGCATGCAAGATTATGCTGACATGTGCCATCCTACACAACTTAGCAACCAGAAGTGGGCTACATCTCACCCAAGATGACACCGATTCGGAGGATGAGGAGCAGGAGCCACCACAACGACAGCCTGGGGATGGTAGCATCGCGATGGAGGGCCGACGGAGACAGGATCACATAGCAACTCATTACTTTGGCCTGTAAGTGCCAGGTTGTGCATAACAAAAATATCCTTTAATGTCAGGAGCGCATTATGTAAATGGTGGCATATAGCCAGCAGCAAACAAGTCTTATGTAACTAAACCGAACACATTCCACTCATGTACCTTAGGCTAAACCTAGGGAGACAACATCACACCCTCCTACGGCTACGACCACCATGGCCTGTGCCTGGTTGGTCCACAGATGTCTGGTGGTGTCACGGGGTCCTTTCCTCGGGATCTGCACATTGCTGAACAAAAGGTCCACCTCCCGGCGTAACCTACTCAGAAAGCTATTATAGCACAAAGTTATGGTGAAGCCAGTTGGGGGAAGGGAATTTAGGGAAGGGAACAGCAGGGAGAGAGATCTGAAAAGGAAAGGTTAGAACAATATGCATTTACTCATTCATAGAAAAACGTAAATCGTTTATAGACTCTTGACTAAATGTGTCTCCGAGATATCAGGTGGAGACCTCTTCTAAAATGGGGGCGAACCCCCTTGTGAAAACAAGACCTCAGATTCAAGAGATGGCAAGAACGTTGAACTATGATTTTACACAGAATATCAATCCTGTAACATTTATGTATTCGCATCATAAACCTTTGATCTTGACTTAGAAAATCTCAGACATAAATGTTTTTTCATATCTTAAGTTATTCAAAGATCAATGAAAACTTTGTTTAGTTTGTTTAGTTTTATCTCCAAAATACTTTCACATAATAACTGACAAAAGGTTCTAATAATCAAAACTTAAAGCGCCTTACTTAATAACACCAGGAAGCGCTTTATATCTAAGAACTGAAACACCTCGAATTACTTGTGTACATAACACGTTTTCTCTGTGAATTGAAATGCTTTGAATAACTAAGCCAAAGGAGCGTTTTACATCTGTGAACAGAAAGCGCCATGAATTACATGTGCACTGAGCGCATTATCTCTGTGAACTCAAACGCTTTGAATCACTGAGCCAAAAAAGCGCTTTACACGTGTGAAAGGAAGTACCATGAATTACATGCGCTTTACATCTGTGAACGAAAACACCATGAATTACTTGTGCACTAAGCGCGTTATCTCTATGAACTGAATCGTTTTGAATCACTGAGCCAAAAGTGTGCTTTACATCTGTGAACGGAAACACCATAAATTACATGTGCACTAAGCGCGTTATCTCTGTGAAATGAACCGCTTTGAATCACTGAGCCAAAAGAGCGCTTTACATCTGTCAACGGAAACACCATGAATTACATGTTTGCTATGGGCATTATCTCTGTGAACTGAAACACTTTGAATTCTCTGAGCCAAAAGAGCGCTTTACATTTATTGAACGGAAAAACCATGAATCACGTGCGCACAAAGCGCATTACCTCTTGGAAGTATTAACTTCCTCCAAAGTTGGACTCAGCAAGGCCTTACCGCTACGAGTATGACCTACTCGTTTTGGATGCACCATGGACTCTGGTTAGACGATACTCTGCCATTCAGTAACCTTGGAATTTTCTAGAGAAACCTCCACGAGGTCTGGCTGCATCGAAGTCTTCAAAATAGGAGCAACGTGCTTGGGTTTGAATGGGCTTTATAGGCCTGCCACACCCCAAGATGGCCGCTGCCTCTAAAAACATGGAAAATGTAGTCCTTTATAGGATAAATCTGATAAATGCATCTTGACCACCAATGCCCTGAACCTGCAGCTATGTGAGCTTTTCCACAGGGCAGACGACGCTGATGGCTATTCTTGGAACAAGCGGGGATGACCAGTGGTGTGCATAAAGCGCCGCAGAGTTGCGCAGCGGAATTCTGGGCGAGACCTGGACCGCACCTGGCCTTATTCCTGACAGGCGGGCACAGCTACTACGCAGGTTGCGGGCATCTGAGGCAGAAATGCTGCTTACACTTGATATGTCCTCCCTGTCCTGAGGGGTGTCACCAGTACCTCCTGCTGCCTGGGAGGTATGAATGAGGTCAACAGCAGCAGTAATGCGTCCTAGTCCCCTTTTCACATCTCCAGCAAAATGCCCTTGCTCAACCTGGAGCGTGACAGTGGTTCTTGACAGGCAGGTAATTGTGGTGGCTAGGCTTCCAATTAACTGACTGATCCGGTCCAAACGTGCAGCTGTGTTGCGCTTTTTGCGCCTTGCATGGGCCCGATCCGCCACCATTTCCCTACATAGGTCATTGATGGCTGTGGTGAGGTTGACCATGTTGGTGTTCATGGTGGATAATTGTTTTTCAACATATTCCAAATTCCTGTGTGAGGGTCTGTTGCATTCGGTGCAGGTTCCGGTTCACCATCCGCATGTGTTTGTTTTGCAGGCGGTGACTACTAAGTAGGGATGCCTCCCCTCCAAGGAATTGTTGTATAGTGGCATCCTCCTCACCTGCATCATGTGTCAGACAATGCCTTCTACGCCCAGACCCTGCTGTTCGCAGTGGCCGACTCTCACCCATCTGTGGCCCCAGTGTCAGGTTTAATGCCTCATTGTCAACATCTGTCTCCTCCGTTGTCTCATGTGCATATGGAACAATTGGTGTGGAAATGCTGACTGCCTCGTCTGCTGTCATGGTGGCATTGTCATCTCCCTCCACACTAGGGTCATCAGTGGATACTGGAGAGAGACATGTGGTTTCGCAAACTGCGATGTGACTCGGCACGAATCGCAAAATTGATTTGCAATATTTCTTACATACGTTTTGCGAGTCGGAAATTGCGATTCACATGGAGTCGCTATTTCCGACGTGCACAGTTTTTGCTTCATACATGTGGCCCTATGTTATATGGCCTAGTCTGATAATGGAATAGGCCTTACAGCTGTAGGCCCAGGCCACTACTAGTCATGGGTGCATGATGAAACAACTGTTTGTGGTGTCTGAAACATCAGGTCGACCATGGATGGGCACTGGATTAAATAATTACAAAATGTTGTTAGGCAGTATTTCACATTTTCTCTGCAGTGTATGGTGGGGTAATATATTTGATGCCTTTGTATGATGTGTGTTGTTGTAAAATGTGCTTTTTTAGCCCATTTAATTTTTGTTTTTGGAATTGCTGACTTAATGCTGTTTTTTCTACTGTATCAATGCCTCTTTTGTCTGGCCAGTGTGTGAGAGTGTTTGCTATAGTCCACCATTTGTCTTTGTTCTTCACACCATGTGACCAGGGGCCCTTTTTGTATCAATTATATTCCTAAATGTGTTTTTTGTTTTCTTCTATTCATCCTGCTTGTTGTTTGATCATGTGGCTGGTGGGAATTTTGTGTATGCAGCCAATGTACTTTTGGCACGGGCCTTCACGTTCTTTGTTGTTGTGGCCATGTCTCCTTGCTCATTGTTGTTGCTGTTTGACCATGTGGCTGGCAGCTATTTTGTGTAGGCAGCCAATGTGCTTTTAGGCCTACACATGTTCTTTGTTGTGGCCATGCCTCCTTGCTGGTTGTTGCTGTTTGACCATGTGACTGGTGGTCATTTTGTGCAGGCAGCCAATGTGCTTTTAGGCCTGCATGTGTTCTTTGTTGTGGACATGTCTTCTTGCTAGCTGTTGCTGTTTGACCATGTGGCTGGTGCCCATTTTGTATAGGCAGCCAGTGGTCCTGTGTGTGTTCTTCTTTGTTGTGGTGGCCATGCCTCCTTGCTGGTTGTTGTTAGACCATTAATAATAAAGAATAATTAAGTATTTTTTTTTTATCTTAGATCTTTTTTGGAAAAAATAATTTTTTTTTTTTTATTTCATTAAAAAAAAAAAATATTTTACATTTTTTTCCATTTTCACCATCAGCCCCATGTCTGCCATAGGCGCACAGCTGCACAACATTATTCAAAGATTATTCTGTTTGTCACCAGCACCTCCCTTAGTGCCACATGCCAACTTGATGCACATAAAGCTAACAGTTACATTCTGTATGTTGTAGTTGTTGCTCTATCTTATCCTTCCTGAGTTTACATGATGAAAGTTAAAGTTGGCCTGGTTTTACGAATGGATACACTGTATTGTTAATTATTTATAATTTAAGTATCCACTAAATTATATTGTTTTTACTACTAATTCAACTGCAACAATGCTATGTTTCACTGATGTTCTTTTTGAATGTTTGCTTTCAGTTGTACAAAGAGAAATAGACATCACCCACAATACTGCCAGACAGAAGGCCTATGCACGACGTGACACGTGACCACACTCACAACACGGACATCTCTTCAGTTTGTGAAGCTAAGGGCTACTGCTAACTGACAGCTTCAAGATGGCCCCAAAGAAAGGTGCTATTAAGAAAGCTGCCAATAATAAGAAAGAGCTTCCCACCAATGGTATGTCGCCCCAGACTTTTTTCAGGCAAAAAGTGTACCTGCCGCACTGGCCTCTCGGGAGCAAGCTGGGAGCAGCACTCCTGCATCAGCGGTCACACTCCCAACTAGGCCCAAGTCCATATCTGGCACAGAGGCAGTCTCTGTAATCACTGGCACGCCGATGAGCAGTGCCCTTAAATTGGACTTATCTCTTTCCAAAGTAGTACCCGAGCATTGCCGAAAACTCAGCTCAGTGGACAACAACAGCCGCAGCCAGCAATAGTAGTTCCTCCTGAAGTAGAAGCTCATCAGGATGATATTGAGTTTCATGCTGAGGAAGTCGAAGGAGCCCTTCTTTCACAAAATCCACAGCCATCCAGATCTCCACTGTCTTCTTCTTCAAGCTATCCTTCTGATGATCAAGACTCCCCTTGGATGGCACCTCAGTCTGAGACATGCCAGAGGAGGCATGGATTGAAAAAGGTAGGTTCCTGAAAGCCTTAGAGTTATGGATGAAGAAAAGGAGGATGACGAGTCTTACGATGAGCCAGTCATCATGGATGTTAGCCCTGCCCCAGTGGAGTCTGACATTACTTCCTCTTTTCAACCTGTTCTGAGGGATGTGGCACAGATACCACCAAACCGCCAGCTTCCATATTTACAACACGACCTACATCCACAGCCACGTCAGTAGAAGTAGGCACTGCAGAGAGGCAAAAGTCATCAAAACACACACCTCACCTGACAAAACATATACAACACAACGTTACAACACGATAGTACCAAGACATCCAATCACACAGCCATGCAACAAGGCATATGTCACACCACGCAAACACACCACGTAGCGGTTCAGACATGCCAATCATCACACACACATGCACACACACAGTACAACCACACAAGGGAACACCACAACCCAAACCACAAGAGCCAAAACAATCATTTCACGCAAAGCAACCTAATAGTATGTCCCACACACATGCATGCCCAATGCACCGTACCCAGCCATCACTGAGGAACAAATACAAAGCAAACAGCCAAACAAGCAGCTCAGACAGAACAGGTAGCACAACGACCACACACACATGACACACTCGCACACATTATGAAGAAGCCGAGACCATAACAGCATGATGAATGAAAGGCAGGACAAAGAAGATAACGCTGGAACCAACAACTGGCTGGTCAACATGAATATAAATAAATAGAGCCTTAGGCCAGTCCCATATTCTAAAGTGCAAAATGCACAGCTGGCATGTCATACTGCCCCAACTTGACGCCTGACTGCTAAATACCTCCATGGGTAGGGGCATGAATGGGGCAGGGAGAAACCTCATGGATTAGGGGGAGGGGGTGGTGGTGGGATTTGGGCCTAGGTTTGGGAGGGGAGTCTTTGGGCTTGGGGGGAGGGGCTTTGAACCTGGCTTGGGGAGTGCTGGGAAAACTTAGGAGGGGTAGTCTTCTTGGTGGGGTAGGGGCATAGGTACTAGCAGGGGACAATTTGGAAGAGGTTGGGGTGGACTTGGGGAGGGAAATGGATCTTTTAGGGGTCATATGGGTTAGGAGAGGAGTAGGGAAAAGGTTCAACTCTGAGAGTAAAAATGTCTTAGACACATAGGGATGTCATGGCAAAAGGGTTTGGGAGTGGAGGGAGAGGAAGTGCTTGTAGGAGGTGTTTTGGTGGATGTTTTGAGTGCCGGTCCCTGCGAGGAATGCATAGTGTGCTGGTTGTCTCCTGGATGGGTGAGTATGGGCGTTTATGTGTCTTGGGAGGAGGGGGTTGAGGAGCTGGGAGAAGCCGTGCTGGATGGGTGACTGTCTGTTGGGGTGGTGATTGCAGGTATGGTGGATGTGCTGCATGTGGGTGTGTAGGTGGTTGTGGTGGCTGTAGATGTGGTGACTGGGGTGGATCTATGAAAGTTGTTGTGGTGTCTGCTTGTGTGTTAGGTGTAGTGTCTGTGAAGGTGGGGGTGGTGGAGGAGTCTGTGCAGGTAGTGGCTGTTCGTGTATCTGCAGGTGGGTGTTGTTTGTGTATATGCCGGTGGTGGATCCTGTGGTGCTTGCGTTTGACTGCAGTATCTGTGGCTGTTGAAGTGGATGAATGCTTGTCTGTCTGTATGCTCTGGCTGGGATGAGGAAAAGGGGGCCTGAGCCTGAAAGGGTCTCTGTAGGTCAGCCAGTGCACCGTGAATGCCCTCCAGGAATGCATTGCTCTGTTGTACTTGAGCTGCAAGTCCCTGGATGACTTTCACAATGGTCGACTGACCCACAGAGATCGATCTCAGGAGGTAAAGAGCCTCCTCTCTGAGGGCAGCAGGGCTGACAGGGGCAGAGGTGCCTGCAGTGAAGGAGACGCCCACCCTCCTGGGTGAGCGAGGACGTACAACTGGGTGGGGAGCTATAGGGAGGGCGGTAGTAGTTAGGGGAATGGTGGACAAAGATGGTGCTGGGGTGGTCTCAGACAGATCTGCCACCACCAGGGAGTGTCCACTGGAGGAGGATTTCAATGATAACGATGTTCCGGTCTCCCCCGTGACACTCCCCTCACCCTCCGGACCACTGAGTCCCTTGCTGTCGCTGGTTGCAGCATCCAGGTCCCATGGCCAGCAGCATCCCCACTCACCTGTACCCCATCTCATTTGCCTGCTGATGCAGATGCACAAAAATAGAGAGAGAGGGAGGGAGAGACAGAGAGTGCGAGAAAGGGTCATCACATTCCTTACATACACACATGAAAACAAGCAGTACTGCAGGTGAACAGGTCAAGGCTAGACTATCTCAGTTGGCATTACACATATCCAATCCCATGTCACATCATGTTAGTACTATCCACCACTTCAGGTCATCCATCTCACCCACATAAAATTTTGAGCAATCTAACATGACTGGATTAATATATCTGAATACGTGTAAAGCCATGTCTACATGTTGCTCATGCCCTTGCTGAAGTAGATATATCATGCATATTCCACATCTTTTATCTACATACTCCCCTTACCAATATGAAGAGCAGGTGAGTGATCCCAACACATCATGCATGTCCTGAAACTACATCTGACCACTCCATCTCAAATACTAATGTCCCTTCAAAGTGTAGACTACCCAAATCAAATCTCACACAGCACTCCATACATATCACAGTGCTGGCTGACCACAATAAGGATATGCCTACTGGGGTACCTGAACTGATCAAGCCACAACAAGTGGCACTCTCATACAGGTGACAACTGCTGTGTAAAAAAACATGCCTGGAGAACAGCCATGACATGACATTCACACAATTATAGAGGAATTCCAGCACACACCAAACACAAATATAACACATCACTTCATTGTTGTATGTCCAGCTACAATGGCCTACATATCACCCATTACACATTCATAGTCAATCACAGAGTGTATTGTCACAACAACTACAGAACAGTTAGCCATTATAGACATCATAGGCCACCAACCATTCCACCTGACATGCAGCTCAAAGTTCCAGTACTTGGCAACATGAGTACACCTATATTACTCACACCATACCTGATGTGATTATGGCCCTCATTATGACATTGGCAATAAATCCCACTTACCACCATGATGACTACCGCCAACATACCGCCGCGGATATCCGCTTACCACATTATGACACACACATTCCAATCCGTCACTATACTGCCACAGACACAACTCCGTCACACCAAAGGTCAGTGATAAACTGGCAGTAGCAAAACCCACACCATTACACCAACAGAACTACATCCATCACATTAAGATCCACGAATCACCACTGCGGACATTCAATGATGGTAAACCATTGGTGGTACATACTGCTGCGCTCAAAATAAACACTCTCAAACAAAACAACACCACATTGGCCAATACAAACTACACATACCTGACACACATACACACACCACTATAAAACACACACCCACGCTACCCACAACCCTTACAAACAATTGCCACCATAGACAGCAAGAGCACCCACACATCAAGAGTCACATACCACCATCACCTATGCACCCCCCACGCACTTCACAACACACACCCCAACACATCACCCTACACACCCTCACACACACCACTCACACTACACCCATGGCACCGCAACGACACCCCAGATTCTCTGAGGAGGAGCTGAGAGTCATGGTGGAGGAAATCATCGGGGAAGAGCCTCAGATATTTGGATCACAGGGGCAACAGATATCTATTGCGAGGAAGATGGAGCTATGGCAGAGAATCATGGACAGGGTCAATGATGTGGGACAGTACCCCATAACAAGGGATGACATCAGGAAGAGGTGGAATGACCTACGGGGGAAGGTACATTCTGTGGCAGCAAGACACCAAATAGCTGTAGAGAGGACTGATGGTGGACCCCCGCCTCCTCCCCCACAACTAACAACACGGGAGGAGCAAGTCTTGGCAATCATGCATCCTGAGGGCCTGGCCGGAGTAGTAGGAAGACTGGACTCTGGTAAGTCAACCCTATATCATTCCTATCACACCCCTATCTGCATGTCATCACATACCCCCCGCTCACTCCCATCACTCAACCACCTCCCACACAACCCACCATCACATCTCACCCATCCCAATATCAAGCCCTGCATGTGCCACCAATGCATGGACACCACTCACAAACCTGCTTGAACACCTATCACTAAAGCATGCACACCAGAGGGAAACAGCTAGCCCACCAAATAACAACTCACACAAGGCAAAGCTGCCAGGGCAATGACATTCTGAGAGGGCAACCCACCCATTGACAATTTGTCACATACAGAAACAATAACACTGCATTTACATCCCCACAGGTATCCCTGCCAATGTCACAGGAGAAGAGGTACCAGCAACATCCAGTCCCCCCACAGAAGAGGCCCACAGTGATGACAGCAGCTCTGGACACCTGGAACTGGATGACCAACCTGGCCCATGAGGGATCTCCAGACAGTCGGTTAACCAGGCACAGTCAAATACCACCACAGAGCCTCCCCCCTCAGGAAACACCAGCACAGTACCCACCCAGCGGGCCCATACCTCTGTCCCCAGGACATGTCAATCAGCAGTGCGTCCACCACTACAGGGACCCCAGGCCACCCAACAAACACAGGACGATCAGGGACCCGGGGTCAATGGCAATGGCACACGGTTCAGGGCACAGAGGCACAGGACAACAGGGAAGCTGGGAGGACTGCTGTGTGACGGGGGAGGACAGGCCCAGGGAACCGACTCTCCAGGAGGCACTCACCAAGATCCTGGGAGCATACCACCTTTCCCAGGAGACGATGGGCCAGACACTGGACAAAATGCAGGAGAACCAGTGGCTGCAGGAGGGACAGGACCTGGGAAGCAGGGAAGACTTGAAGTCCATTAACACCACCCTGGTCTCCATTGCAGGGGTGCTGGCAGACATGGCCAAGAGTATGAGGGAAGCAGTGGCACACCAGCGGGCCACTACCACTAGCCAAACCAATGAACAGCCCTCCACCTCCGCTGCCGCTAGTGGACAGGAGGCCCCGCCACAGGACCAACAGGCCACCAGCACCCCTCCCCCTGCAGAAGGAGAACCACCCTGCAAACGTTCCCTGCGATCTAGGCAGAAGCCAGAGACTATTGCCAAGACTACCGCCAGGAAATAAGACTCTCCTAAATGTCACTCTTGTGTCCTTCTCTGTCACCCTGTCCACCTTGAACTGCCATTGCTCCCCTTCCTTTGCCCCCTTGGACAATAGCCTGTGCTACAAATAGATTGCACTCTACCCTGGACTTTCCTTCATCATCAACCCAGCCCATTGCACTTGCCACTCTACTTATTAGCACTTAAATAAACACACTTTGAAAAAATACAAGTATGGAGTATGTCAAATGATTTGAGCATGTATTCATTTAACAAGGTTTAAACATTGCAATTCAACTGTACAGTAATGTATACATAGGAAATACCTGTAGTTGGCTGCAGTCAACACACCAGGAGAGATAGTGGGGCACCAATATCTGCAAATAGAGTTGCCAAAGGGTACAGTGAGTGGCCATAGAAGTAGAAAGTCACAGCCTGCAGTGACAATGTCACACATTAATCTGTCAATAAAATGTGAAGCTAGACTGTCTTACCTGTGAGTCATTGGAAGTATTGACGTATCACTGCAGTTCTGTTGTCCTCATCCTCATCCTGTGACTCCTAATCTTCACTGTCCATAGGATCCACTGCTGCCACATGGCCATCTCCAGCCTCCTCCACCTGCAGAAAAGGCACATGGCGTCTCAAGGCAAGGTTGTGCAACATAAAGCATGCCATGATGATCTGGCAGACCTTCTTGGGTGAGTAGTATAGGGATCCACCTGTTAGATGGAGGCACCGAAACCTCGCCTTCAGGAGGCCAAATGTACGTTCAATTATCCTTCTTGTTCACCCATGTGCCTCATTGTAACGTTCCTCTGCCCTTGTCCTGGCATTCCTCACAGGGGTCAGTAGCCATGAGGGGTTGGGGTAACCAGGGTCACCTGCAAATATCGAGGGACAACTGTTAGCTGCACACTAACCTTTAGGGCCCACACCATACCCATACACCAACATCCACTGGGTGGGAACCAGTGCTCACCTATTAGCCACACAAGGTGCCTCTGGAGTTGGCCCATTACATTTGGGATGCTGCTATTCCTCAGGATGAAAGCATCATGCACCGACCCATGATACTTAGCATGACATGGGAGATGTACTGGTCCGCCAAACACACCATCTGCACATTCATCGAGTGAAAACCTTTTTGATATCTGAAGACCTGTTCATTTCGGCAGGGGGGAGAACAAATGCTATATGTGTTCCATCAATTGCCCCAATAATGTTGGGAATATGTCCCATTGCATAGAAGTCAGCCTTCACTGTGGCCAAATCCACCATGTGGGGGGAAACGAGGTAGCTGCACATGTGTTTAATCAGGGTAGACAACACTCTGGTCAGCACGGTTGAAAATATTGGCTGTGACATTCCTGCTGCCAAGCCCACTGTCACTTGGAAAGAACCAGTTGCCAAGAAGTGGAGCACATAGGACTTGCACAAGAGCGGGGATCCCAGTGGGGTGACGGATAGCAGATATCAGGTCAGGCTCCAATTGGGCACACAGCTCTGTGATTGTGGCCCTGTCAAGTCTATAGGTGAGTATTATGTGCCTGTCCTCCATTGTTGCCAAGTCCACCAAGGGTCTGTACATGGGGGGATGTCTCCATCTCCTATTCATCCGCAGGGGTTGCAATCTATGGGGCAAAAGAGTGAGGAGCTGGTCATTTTCTGTACATTTTAACCACTACAGTTCAATGCATGATGTGATTTTAATAATTCATTAGTGGCATATGTCCTGAATGTACAATTGTGAACTGTGACGCAGTTAGGATCCATGGCCTGCCCCCGACCCCCATGAAATGGCGTCTGCCTGTCCTGTGTGGAGGGACAGGTGGAAGTGAGGTAATTCCGCTGACGTTGTGCACCGTTGCGGGAGGCGGTCCTCATTGGTTATCATTGGGCCCTATGTGGTACAGTGGCCAATGGTGATGTACGCCGGTGGTGACAGTATGCACCGCCTCGGACGTCACCGCCATTTTCTATCAGTACACTCACTTGCTACCTGACCTTCAACAGGAGAGGACCTACACTGTATGTGCTGCTGTGACCTGTGTCTGGAACCAACCATGGCTTGTGTAACTGGGGAAATAGCCCCTGCCTTCACCTCGGCAGAGTTGGAGAGACTGGTGGATGGGTCCTACCACAGTACGGACTGCTGTATGGGCCTCCAGACCAACAGGTGATTACACTGTGAGCATGATGCATGTGCCATGAATGCATGGAGTGCTGTGTGTGAAGGCCTCATTGGGGGGGTTGGTGGTTTGGCCCTGGGCAGCCTCCAGCATTTATGCTGGGCCATGTCTGTGCGTAAGGGGAATGGAAAGGGTTATGGTGGGCCATGAGTGAAACAGGCAGGAGGGTCCAACTAATACCTTTCCCTGTGTATATTTCCTCTGCAGCTCAGCGCCCATCAAAAGAAGGGTATATGGCGTGCCATCGCCAAGGACGTGCGGACCCTGGGGGTCTATGGCAGACAGGGCACACACTGTTGGAAACGGTGGGAGGACCTGAGATGATGGGCACGGCAGATGGCGGAGGCCCAGCTGGGGATAGCTTCCAAACGAGGAAGGGGTGCCTGTCGAACCCTGACCCCCGATGGCCCGCATACTGGCAGTGGCCTATCCGGTGCTGAATGGATGCTTGGGAGCATAACAGCAGCCACAAGGGGGTGAGTATAGTGCCCATCCTCACTACCTATGCCTGGTGGGGTGGTATCTGGGTGGGGGATGTCTGCCTATGGGTGCCCCTAGGGCAGGCCTGACATTGCAGTGCAGGTTCCATGTTGGGCAGGGCTCTGATGTGAATTTCCTTCAACCTAGCTAGTACGCATCCACTACTGGGCAGGGCTATGTGGGTCCCAGGTATGCTGCAGTTGGCGGTATGTGTCCCTCCCCATACCCTGGGGACTAGCATTGTTACTGGTAGTGCATTGCTTAGTGCGTAGGTCTGTTCCCTGTGTGTGAGTGTGTTGTGTACGCCAACGATGGTGTTGGTGCAGCAATTGAGCAAATGTATCCTTTGTCTATCCCCCCACTTTTTGTTTTTTTACCCTGTCCTTATGTGCATTAGCATCATCTGGCAGAGGAGCAGTGGCACCTGCAATGGAGGGAGATGCATCCCACAGGACCCAGGGGGCAGAGTCCACAGACAGTGAGGGCACCAGTGGGACGGAGGGCAAGGGGAGCACCACGGCGGAGACAGGAGGGGACAGTTCTGACACAGATACCTCCTCCAATGGAAGCTACCTGGTGGTGGCGGACACCTCTGTGACCCCCCAGCTACAGGTACAGCCGCCACTCGGCGCACCAGCACCGCCCTCCCAGCAGCCCCTCAGTGAGTTGACCATTCCCGCTCACCCAGGAGGGTGGACATCTCCTTCACCCCAGGCACCTCAGGCCCTGCCCCAGTTAGCCCTGCTGCCCTGAGTGAGGAGGCTATTGACCTCCTGTGATCCATCTCTGGTGGGCAGTCAACCATTGTGAATACCATCCAGGGGCTGGCAGCCCAAATGCAACAGACCAATGCATTTCTGGAGGGCATTCACACTGGCTTGGCTGCCCAACAGAGATCAATCCAGGCTCTGGCCTCCTCTCTAATGGCAGTCATTTTCCGTGTTTCCCCCCTCCTCCCTGCCCCCCCCAACTTCTTCTACCCAGTCCCACTTCCCTCAACCCCAACCTATTCCAAGCACACAGGCAGATGTGCCTATACACAGGACAACACACAAGAGTGGCACAGGCAAACACAAGCACCACACTTCATCCCACAGGCAATCACGCAAACACCATCCAGATGCAGACATACCAACATCCACTAGCTCCACTGTGTCCCCATCCTCCTCCTCCTCCACCTCCCTCCCAGTTGCGTCTACACCCACTCCTACATGCACTACACCATCATCCACTACCATCATCACCACCACACCTAGAAGAACACACTCCTCACCTGCAGACACCAACCCAACAGCCATGCACACGTCCCCTGTGTCCTCTCCCACTGTGTCTGTGCCCCCCTCCCAAGGTACACAAACGCAAGCACTCAGACACCCAACAGCCATCCACCTCACAACAGCATCCAACCCATGCAGCTGCACCCAAACACAGCAGATAGACACCTCCTACAACCACTACCTCTTCCTCCACTCCCAAACCTTCTCCCTCTTCCCGCCCAATGTCCCTAATAAGCTTTTCCTCTCCACCGTTGACCTCTTCCCTCCCCCTCCTCCCCCCATCGTTCACGTCAGGCCAGGGTGTGTAAATCCCAGGCAAGCACCTCAGCCATCCAGTCCACGGGCCCAGTAGTGTCCACATTAGCTTCTGGTGGGAAAGGATCCCGGGCACCAGGCAGCCACACGGAAAGGGTGCCTGCCCCAAGTGCTGCCAAGAAGGGCAAGGTACCACCCCCAGCTACTGTGAGGAAGGGAAAGATGCCACCACCAGCTGCTGAGAGGAAGGGAAAGATGCCACCCCAGCTTCTGAAAGGAATGGAAAGGTGCCACCCCAAGCTGCTTTAAGGAAGGGGAAGGGGGAATCCCCAGCTGCTGCCAGGAAGCGCAAGATGCCTGCACCAGCAGGCAGAAAGGACAAGGGGGCTGGTGCTGGGACTCAGTCTGAGGCCACACCACCAATCATGGTGGTGCTGCCATCCGAGGCTGCAGGGGATGGGCTGGAGCCTCCCCCCACCACCAGCTCCACCAGCAGTACTGCCACCTGCCTCAGCACCAGCAGCAGCACCAGTGGGCAGGCATCCAAGGGTGCAGGGGATTGGCTGGTGCCACCCCCCACCACCAGCTCCACCAGCAGTACCGCCACCAGCCCCAGCAGCAGCACCAGTGGGAAGCCGTCCGAGGCTGCAGGGGATGGGCTGGAGCCTCCCCCACCACCAGCTCCACCAGCAGCACTGCCACCAGCACCACCACCAGCAGCAGCACCACCAGTGGGCAGCCATCCGAGGCTGCAGGGGATGGGCTGGGGCCTTTCCCCACCACTACCAGCAGCAGCATCACCACTGCCACCACTGAGCAGCCGTCACCGCCGGCAGACAGTGTGTAGTCCTGTATCCAAGAGCTGTTATGGGGCCTTCCCCTGCAAATCCTGTGGGTATGACACCCAGCTGAGAGACTGTGACCTTGCACTCCCCAAGACCGGCATCACAGGGCACAATGCCCCCTCCAGAACCAGTGGAGAAGCCATCCACTCACCCCATCCTCCCCAGGATGAAGATCACTGGGCACGATGCCCCTGCAGATGATGCCATCCACTCACCCCATCCTCCCCAGGATGAGGTTCACAGGGCAGGATGTCCCCTCCAGAACTAGTGGAGATGCCATCCACTCTCCCCATCATCCCCAGGATGAAGGTCACAGGGCACGATGCCCCCTCCAGAACCAGTGGAGAAGCCATCCACTCACCCCATCCTCCACAGGATGAAGAACACAGGGCACAATGCCCCCTCCAGAGCAAGTGGGCAAGTCACCCACTTGAGAGACTGTCTGCTTGCACTCCCCAGGACCAAACACAGGGCATGTTGCCCCTTCCAGGGCCAGTGGAGATGCCATCCTCTCACCACATCCTCCCCAGGATCAAGAGCACAAGATACAATGCCCCCTCCAAAGCATGTGGGCAAGTCACCCACTTGAGAGACTGTGGCCTTGCACTCCCCAGGACCAAACACAGGGTATGTTGCCCCCTCGAGGACCAGTGGATTTGTTCCATCTTCCGGCTGAAGTGCCCGTCCATTCCCTGTCCCCCTGAGGTGCCTGCCTATTTTCGAACTGATGCCCCTGAAGTGTTCTCTTCGTGTTGTTTCAGGAGACAAGTGGGGCCTTGGACTTTGTATTGTGGCCCTGTGGCCCATGAACATTGAGGCCTGGGCAGTGTCCCTTCATTATTAAATATGTATATAATTTTGGATTTGAATGCACGTATTTCTACTATATTTATCTTATTAGACTCACTTTGATCTATTGCTGTCATCCTTGAATTATTCCTGAGGGGCATGTGGTGTATATGGTATGTTACTGCATCTGCTTGTGTGTATGGTGTTATGGGTGGGGGTGTTGCGTGTTGCATGTGTGTGTCACTCTCTTTTTCCTCCCTCCCTCCCCTGTGTGCTAGGCGGCAGTACTACCGTGGTCGTCTTCGTCGGCGTTGATGTTCGTGGTGGAGCAGGACGTAGAAGATCATTGGGAAGTTATGCAGCTCGGGCTCCATGGCGGTGTGGTTCTTCCCAGAGTCTCCACAGATGAGTTGTTTCCCTTCTGTGCAGTGTTTCTGTCAGGGTTTTGATGTCGTTGGTACCACCCCGGAAAAGGTGGTGGATTGATGTGTCATGATACAGTGGGCGGAACTTTGACTTCTGTCTGACTGTAGACGGCTTCCGCCGTGGTGCCTGTCGATTCTGCCCTGGCGGTCGGTGTGTTAAAGTGGCTGTATTTCTGAGCTGTTTTCGCCATGGTCATAATTTGGTGGTATTTACCGCCAGCCTGTTGGTGGTATTGCCGCTGCTTTATCACTGATCACCAGGGTTGTAATGAGGGGCTATATGTACCTAACTCCAGACTACACAAATGTCACACAGAAATTACATGTACACATGATTTACACATGGCCCAACACGACTGTCAGTGCATTAAAGACATCTTCAATTACAACACATACCTGCTTTCTACATAGCAGTACAACCAGACCATTCCTTCATGATCACATGAGTGATGCAATACATTTTCCTCACCTGACTGGACACATCAGCTTGGCCAAGGCTAACTAGATTGTCCTACTCCACATGGTAGACTCCCAATTAACCATTGAGATATGATGTAGGCAGCACATTACCAAGGTTACAAAGGAATTGGTAGGCCATTTCCTCACACACCATTGACATCACAAATAGTATAAGGCTGGCTCTGGCAAACCACTAACATTCACTATTACACACCCATTGGAACTGAGATGAAATGCCCACATTCACTCACATGGAAAAGCAATTGTATACAAATACCCAAAGCATACACCCTTAGTAGAATGTCCCATTGTTGCTAACTTCACATACCCCATTATATGAAGATAAATGGACAATGGAGTTACAACGAAAAACATAGATATGTACAGGCCTAGACAGACCATATTTCTGTTGTACATGAGATGGCAGTCTCACATGGAGTCTATAGCTCTAGCAGTAAAAAGGTAATGTTTGGAGCCTGTACCAAATAAGTGACTCAACCTGTTGCTACAACAGGTAATACGCACAGATGGGAGTGGTCAGACACCTTAGAGCCACTGATGGACATATGTAGAGGGATGATCCATAATAGGCTAAAAGGGTATGGTGAAACACCAGCTCACATGCATAGGAAGGGCAGGATGTGAAACACATGTACCATTGACTTTGGGCATTTCTACATGCAGTCAGAATTATGTCATAATACATGATTCCAAAACTCACACTTAGCAAAACATGATGGCTGCTCCACAGCTCATACACTGGCAAGGTGGTAGCAACTGATTAATACTAGTCTTGAAACATTCCTCAGCTACAACATCCTCACTGAAGGCGCAGTGAGACAGCAAACAACATTCATCCCAAGCCAATTACCAGGTAACAGTCCCTATTTACCCCCTTGTGGCTGCTGTGCTGCCCTCAAACGCCCATCCACCTCAGGGTAGGCCCCTGCCAGAATGCGGGCCATTGGAAGGTCAGAGTATGATGTTACCCCTCCCTCATTGAAAGGACATCCCCACCTGTACCTCTGCGGTCTTCTGGGCCCAACGTCTCAAGTCCTCCCACCGCTTACGACAATGAGTGCTCCGCAAACTGTGGACCCCCACGGTCCACACTTGCTTGATGATGGCACGCCAGATCCCTTTCTTCTGATGGGCATTCACCTGCATGGAAGACACAGACAAAAGAAAAAAGTAATGTAAACATGCATCATACCAACATTAGTTGACACTACACAACTGTAAACTGTAACAGTAAATGGGCACACATACCCATCCACCATGCCCACACATCTGTATGCTATGCCACATGCATGTATCAACAACAACTAGAGTTCACATGGCCAACTCACCGTCACACACAATACCAATCACAGATGGCTGGGGCACTGGAGTCACCTGTTCCTCTGGTGCCCCATGAAGCTATTCATACAGGGGTAGGACCTTCTCCACCAGCTTTTCCAGCTCTTCTTGCTTGAAGGCAAGGGCCCTATCACCTGCAGGCCGTGGCATGATGGCTCCCAGACACAGTACATAGCAGCTCACATAGCGGAGGTTTTGCTAGCATCAGTGCTAGGAGTCTAGTGAACAAGACTGCAGGAAATGGCGGTCATGACCGCCCCATACAGGACAGTCAACAACGGCGGACATTGCCATTGGCCCAACTCCACCATAGGTAGCAATGTTAACCTCCATGACGACTCCCACCGGGGGACTGAGGTCACTTCTAACTGTCCGAAACAGTAGGTCAGGTGCCTGCCATTTTAGGCACCTGTACTCGATGAATGTTCTTAAATAAGTGCGTCATACACCTGATCGAACATTAATTTATGTGACCCAATGTAGTGTGTTCATGATAGTGCTACATAATGGGACAAACATGAAAAAAATGACCTGTTGAGCCTGTATATATGTGAATAGGTCTGTGTAGCAACTCTGAGGTACACAGGTGTCTGATAGTGATAGGTGAATTTAGTAACATGTGTAGGACTGCACATTAACCCACACATGTTCACATACATGTCACATCTCCTATATGACTGACATTCCAACAAACGTGCTGCAATGACAGTGTCTAATGTCCATTTATATGGTCTGTGATGTTTATGTCAGCACTGCTCAGTAGTCCCTGCACATGTGTAGGTGTCTGCATGTATTCAATGTGCTGCTGTTGTGTGCCAACTGCATGACTTATTGTACATTTTTTCCTCTCAATTTAGATATCCTGCCATGAGGGGAATGAGACCGCCACAGGTGTACTGCCTACTAGAAGATCCAGCAACCATGCAGGACATGCATGTCATCCAGACCTACCGTCTGAATCGCCCAACCATCATGGATCTATGTATACAGTTTGAGCCAGATCTAATGCCAGGCAATTACAATCCTTATTCCATACCACCCATCGTTCAAGTACTGTCAGAGCTACACTTCCTGGCCACTGGCACATTCCAGCAAACTGTCACATTAACAGCAGGGATGTCTCAGCCTATGTTCAGTGAGGGTTTGAGGGATGTACTGTGTACTTTCTTGCAACACCTGGATAGCTACATCAGATTTCCCCAAAGAGTGGATATGGCCAATGTGAAGGGTGACTTTTATCGGATGGGACTGATTCCTCATGTGATAGGGGCCATTGATGGCACCCATGTATCACTGGTCCCTCAATGAACAGGTGTATAGGAACAGGAAAAACTACTATTCAATCAATGTGCAGGTGGTGTGTCTGGCAGACCATTATAGTTCCCAAGTGACTGCCAAGTTTTCTGGATAAGTGCATGATTCCTACATTATGCAGAAGAGCAATTTCCCAACCATGATGGAAAGACTACACACAGAGAGGGCCTGGCTGGCTGGTGAGAACGTATTGTTATGTTTCAAAATGTTATGTGACCTGTCATCACAATCTGCACAATTGCAGTACCTCAATTGGTTTTGTTCTACCATTGTGTTCACAGGTGACTCTGGCTATCCAAACCTTCCTTGGCTGTTGACACCTGTGTGGTACCCAGCCACGCAAAGGGGAACTCCATTTCAGTGAGGTCCATGGGAGGACAAGGCATGTAATAGAGCATGCTTTCAGCTTCCTGAAGGCAAGATTCCATTACCTGGACCTATCTGGAGATGCCCTCCTCTACTCACCCCACAAGGTTTGCCAAATCATTGTTTCCTGCTGCATGCTCCACAATCTAGCCCTGATGGGTCAGATACCATTACTAGCTGATGAAGGTGAGGCAGAGATACCTGTGTCTGCAAATGGTGATATGGAAATTGATGAAGAGCCAGAGGACCAAGGATATGCTGACTCTAGACTGAGCTCATCAATCAGTCCTTCCAGAGACAGACAGGTAAGTGAGGTGGACCCTTTCATGTCTTGTCAGTGCACAATCAGAAGTGGATAGCTGACATTACACCTCCTGATCTTTGGGAAATTTGATGGTGTAATGAGGTCCAGGGCCTGTGTGTGAGTTGTAGCAGGCAGAAGGAATGTTGGTTAATAGTATTAGTGGTTCTGCCCTAACATGTGTTGTAGCAACTGATTCAAACATTCACTTCTCTCATGGACTGACCACTTTAGAGCTGATCTTCATGTATTTTCTTGTTTCCAGCTTCTCCCACTCACAGGATATGGATATCATCTATGGGTCTGCTACCTAGGGCTTGGGGCTATGTAGTCAGCAATCAATGGTTATAGAGAACAGTTCTGAGAGGTGTTCAGGACAGATAGCTTTTTAACATGATATGAGGAAGGCTCTGAAGCTTGTGCTGTATAGGTCCTGTCTAGATGCTCATGATTTGAAGTCTTACTACAATAGGCACACAGTCGATTAGCTGTACACATGCTTAATACATATTCATGTCTTCCATCCTGATGGTACTCCCTGTCTTGCTCTACTTACAGATGCCTCAAAGGTCTCTTACTGTGGATTTCTATATCATTCTGTGACATCTGTCCATTGACATTACTTGTTGTCATGAGTGTCCTGCTGAGGGGGCCTCCGTCTGATGGCCAGTTGAAACCAGGGGGCCATTAGCAGACCACATTTGTGTTGAAGGACATATCTTGTTGTACATGCACATACATGTACAGTAGCTGTATTCATAAATAATTTATTGTGCATATCAGTATTGTGAGAAGCCAAATCAAAGTGTGCATCATAATAAACAGGTGATGAGTGGAGTCACGAAAGATGGACTGATCAGCGTAGCAGCAACAACATTTTGCCACACAGGTCCTGTGTCTTTGTCCCATTGGAAAATGGAGTTAGGATTCAGAACAATCAACAAGGTGTCTCAGAGGCACACAAGTGTGACAAATCAGGAGAGGTTCACTTCCTGGCAGTGGATTAGGTCGTCACTGTCCATACATCCAGTCGTGTTGTTCCCACTGGAGCCTTCATCCTGAGGAGGGCTGGCAGTGTCTGGTATCCTTTCTATGGTGGCAATGGCAGGGTTACCTGTGGATGGAGTGAGACACTGAGTACAGTTAATAAAGATTGTTTGGTATCCTCTTTGTGTGAACAGACAATGGCTTAGCATGAGTTCCAGCAATGACAATGACAATAGCTGCACAGCATAGCTTGGTAGTACATAGGAGTCTGTGTCAGGAGTGCCATAATCCATGTTGTGTGCTGTCATCAATGTTTGGTACATATGGCACTGCAGATGGGTTTCTGTAACTATCTAATGCTTTACATGACAAATAGACTCTGGTACCTGTTGTGTACTCAGGCTTGGTAGTGGTGTCACATAATTGCTGAACTTTACCCCATGTGGGATTGCAGGGCTCATATTCCTATCTCTGGATCTTTGTTGTGTGCATGGAATCTTACTTTCCAACCCATGGTCAGTTCATTACAGGCTTGGAGATATGGATCAGTGTCCAATTTGAATAGTTACAGGGCTGTTGCTGAGTTTTTCCTCACTTGCCATTGTGGTGTGCCATTGCATTGCTATCATTGCTATGTACTGGTCCTCAGTCGTACATTCTAGATTGTGTAGGTTGTACAATAGTCATAAATGCATGAAATGTGACTTGATGTGCACATTGCAGGTTTTAGCATAATGGTTTGGTGCATTGTGGGAGTAGTAGTGATTGGATTAGGCTGTGGTATCCCTCCCCTTGCCAAGGGCTATGTAGGCAGTAGGGCTGTGTGGGGTGGTGGTATGCAGGAGTGGGGCATTGGGTAATAGGCAGGTATGTGCTTTGGGAAAATCTGTGAATTGTGGGGTATTTAGGTGGTGAGGAAGCATGTAGGACATGACAATTGTGTGACATTGATGTTGTGGATACTTACCAGACTCCAGTCTCCCAGGTATTCCAGTCAGCCCTCAGGATGCAGTATCTCCAAAACCTTCTCCCCCCCAAGATGTGAAGTGTGGGGGAGGAGGTGGGGGCCCACCTCCAGTCTTGTGCACGACTATTTGGTGTCTCAATGCTGTGGAATACACCTTTCCCCGTAGGTCGTGCCACCTCTTCCTGATGTCCTCCCTTGTGCGTCGATGGCTGCCCACAGAGTTGAGCCTGTTGACTATTCTTCGCCATAACTCAGTTTTCCTGCAATTGATGTTAGCTGGACCTGTGCTCCAAAATGTTGTGGCTCTACCCTGACAATTTCATCCACCATGACCCTCAACTCACGGTGAATCTTGGTTGCTTTTGTGGAACATGTTTGTGATTGTGTTTACAGTGTGTGTGGGGTTGTTTATGAAGGGTGCAGTGTTAGGTGAATGATGGTGTGTGGGTGGTGCACTGTGAGGGATGGACAATTGTAACGGAATGTGTGTGGTGGTTATGTGTGTGTTGCGTTTGTTTCTAAATGTGTGATGCGTGTGATATGTGTGTGCCTATGGTACCATGGTGCTCTCTGTGTATGTGCCTCCTCTCAGTGTATCTGAATGCCGTTTTAGTTGCAAAGAATTTTGGTTTGTGTGGAGGTGTGTTATATAGTGGTATGTGTAAGTGTGTTGGATGTGTGTATGTGTGTCAGGTAAGTGGTATTCAAACTGTCCAATGTGGTGTTGTGTTCTGTCAGTGGTGATTTCTGACCGTGGCGACTCGCATCGCCAATGGTTTTCTACCATGGAAGTACCGCTGTGCTGATTTGTGGATCGTAATCTGGTGGGTGGGTTTGTGTCAGGCTGGCGATACTGGTGGTGGACCGTCTCTTTTACGCCTGCCAGTGTCTTGGCGGTTTCAGATATTTGTCTGTTTTTTGGCATTCTTCACAGTTTGGGTTGTAACACAGCAGTCGGATGACCGCCAACATGGCAGTCTTTTGGTGGCCGGCACCGCAGCAGTCTTGCCTAAAGATCGTAATGAGGCCCATAGTGTCATCCAAACATTTCATCTGTGCCACAATTCTTGGCCCACAGTACAAACAATTACTGGCCACTTTCATTACTTTTTCAGACGGGATGTTTCAACCTACAAGATGTGGATTGCTGAACAAGCCAGTGACCTAGAAAATGGACAGCAGAGCATTAGAGGCCCTCTCATAGGCAGAAGTTCTGGGGTGAAGCCTACAACTTCCATAGAGCCTACAGGCAGTGTGTTGGCTCACAGCAGACAAAACCAACACCAGCAACAACAACAGGAAAATCAGCATTTGATTGGTTTCTAAAGGCAGGGCTTAAGTCCAAGCAGAGGCAAAGGCAAAAGGGGTTGAGTAAGATGGAGCACCCATGACTTTTGAGAGGATGGTCCAGGCCTGCCTGAATAACTCAACAGAGGTCTATCTGGGTCAAAACCAATTGGTGTATTGGTATGGGAAGAGGCACCAATGGCCAGTGCTCAGCAGGCTGGCAATAAAGTATTTGGCTTGCCCTGTAGCCAGTATGTCTGCTGAGTGTGTGTTCATTGAGGCTGGTGCAGTGGTCACAGTGAGAAGGAGCAGTCTCTTGCCCCAAAATGTTGAGATGACCATTACCAAAATGAATCAACACTTTATACCCCTGAATTACAGCATACCTGAAGTACAACAGGAGGTGGATAAGGGTGATTTGTCAGACTTAGGTCATGGTAGTGTGTTCGCTAACCAACGTCTGGGTGAAGCACCTGAGTTTGAGGATGAACTCTACTTCCCTGACTACTGAGTAGACCTGGGCCACCATAGAACTTTCTTCTTTCTATCGACAAACTGCTTTGAGAAATAAAAAATAAAAAAAGGATATAGATAGCTGGGGGGACATTATTATTTTGTTTGTTTGTGTCTCACTGACTAATGAACCGCCACCGTTTTAGACACAATTATGGCCAAATTGGAGTTGGACCACTGTGCAGTGAAGAAGCCCCTCCCCCAAAATCTCATCGAGGACATTGGAGAGACAATGCCTGCCTCAATCCTGTGCCTATCCTTTCTTTTATCCCCTAGCAGGACTGCCCCAGATATTTGATTTACAACTTACTGGCCAATGCGTGTTTCGTTTCATGAATCAAAGAGGATCTTCAATGTAGCACCATGCTTGATTGGAACAGTAGGTAATGCTATGCCCCAACAAGTAATATGAGTGATTCTTGTTTCAATGTTGAGATGGTTCATGTCATGTGGTGGCAGTTAGTGACAGTGCGTAAGTAAGTAAGTTTAAGTTTATTGACACGGTTAATTAAAACCATTGCAATTCCGACATACATAATAATATAAATACTTTGCCTACTCATTATATTAATAGAGACCCATAATAAAAACATATAAAGCTTATTTGAAACTAAAACATATCATGGTA
This sequence comes from Pleurodeles waltl, assembly GCF_031143425.1. Taxonomy (NCBI): domain Eukaryota; kingdom Metazoa; phylum Chordata; class Amphibia; order Caudata; family Salamandridae; genus Pleurodeles; species Pleurodeles waltl. Next base: position 1,450,974,668 of record NC_090440.1, on the reverse strand, counting down.
AAGGGTTGTGTGTAGCTAAAATGTTCTCCACTAATCCAAACTTGGTCTTGAACCTAACTTTAGGACTTTCTTGCTCCCTTACGAACACTAAGGGGGTCATTACAACATTGGCTATAAAAGCCGCTTACCACCATGCAGAAGACCACCAATACACCGCCGCGGCCGCGGAAATCCGCCACAGCTATTATGACCCACATCTCGGAATCCGCAGAAATTCAGACACCCACACAAGTCCGCCACACCAAAGGTCAGTGATAAACTGGCGAAAACAAAACCTCCACAGTCACGCCAGCAGAAACACGCCCATGCTATCACGACCCACGAATCCACACAGTGGTCTTTCAACCGCGGTATTCCATTGGCGGTACACACCGCCGCGCTCAAAATACACACACATCTCCAAAACACCGCCACATTGGACAATTCCAAATACACACACCTGATACACATACACACACCACTCCCACACAATCAATACAATATAAAACACACACCCACATCACCCACAAACCCTTACTACCAAAAATTTAGACGAAGGCCAGAGAGACAGCACAGCAGAGACAACCCCACCACACAGAGGCACACAACACCATAACCCACACAACATCCACGCACAAAACACCCCACACCACTACACATCACCACACTCATCACCACATACACCACCCCACACATCACCTACACTACACCATGGCACGGCAAAGACACCCCAGGTTCTCCAAGGAGGAGTTCAGGGTCATGGTGGAGGAAATCGTACGGGTAGAGCCACAGCTATTTGGATCACAGGTGCATCACACCTCCATAGCTAGGAAGATGGAGCTATGACGAAGAATCGTGGACAGGGTCAATGCAGTGGGACAGCACCCAAGAAATCGGGAGGACATCAGGATGAGGTGGAACGACCTACGGGGGAAGGTGCGTTCCGTGGTCTCCAGGCACAACATCGCGGTACAGCGGACTGGTGGCGGACCCCCACCTCCTCCCCCACAACTAACAACATGGGAGGAGCAGGTCTTGACCATCATGCATCCTGAGGGCCTCGGAGGAGTCGGTGGAGGAATGGACACTGGTAAGTCAAATCTTAACTATCATATCCCCCACCCTACCTGCATGCTATCACAGACCCCCACCCTCACCCCCTCCCCTATCACTCCAACTCCTCACTAATGTACTAATAACACAAACCACCCAACCCAACACCAAGCCCTGCATGACACAACAAAGCATGGTCACCCCTCACTAAAGCATGCCCACAGCACATACCCATAACACCCCCCCAACCATCATCACACAAGCCCCCACACAAGAATGCTAGCACTGGGGTACACGCTCACCCACCCATTGCACACCATGACACACACAGATGCAATAATCATGCTTTTATACCCCTGCAGGACCACTACCCAACGTCACCAGACAGGAGGGTCCAGACATCTCTACCCCACCCACAGAAGAGGCCCACAGTGATGACAGCAGCTCTAGCCAACTGGATCCAGATGACCAGCCCGGACCATCGTGGGCCTCGGGACAGTCGGTTCCCCTCGCACAGGCACAGCCCAACACTGACCTTCCACCCTCTGGAAACACCAGCACAGCACCCACCCAGTGGGCCCATACCTCCGTCCCCAGGACACGTCAATCAGCTGTGTGTCCACCACTACAGGGAACCCAGGATAACCCACCACCCCAACAACACAGGGACCTGGGGGCAGTGGTAGTGGGCACACGGTCCAGGGGACGGAGGCCCAGGAACACAGGGGAACTGGGAGGGCTGCTGTGCGACAGGGGGCGGACAGGCCAAGGGAACCCACTCTCCACGAGGCCCTCTCCTCCATCATGGGAGCATACCACCACTCCCAGGAGACGATGGCTACGGTCCTGGCCAAGTTTCAGGAGACCCAGCGCCTGCAGGAGGAACAGTATTTGGGGTTCAGGGAGGAACTCAGAACCATCAGCTCCGCCCTGGGCACCATCGTAGGGGTGCTGAAGGACATATAGAACACCATGAGGGACACCGTGGCACTCCAAGGGGCCCCTGACACTAGCATGGACGATGAACTGCCCACCACCTCCGCCGGCGCTAGTGGACAGGAGGCACTGCCACAGGACCACCACACCAGCACCCCACCCCCTGCAGACAGAGAACCACCCGCAAGGGGTCCCTGAGATCCAGGAACAGGACAAAGCATGATGCCAAGACCCCGCCAAGAAATGAGACCACCCTGATTGTCAAACCATTGTCCCACTTTGTAACCCTGTCCACATTGGAACTGCCCCAGCTCCACTTCCTATGCCCATATGGGCAGTGCACCTGTGAGACTAATAGACTGGACTCTGCCATGGACATTCCTCCACCATCACCCATCACCATTTTACCACCCCCTCAAATAATTAGCACTTCAATAAACACCCTTGAAGCACAAAACAATCTGGAGTCAGTCTGTGATTTTGAAAATGTGCATTAGCAATGATAGTGACAAAATGCGTTTTCAAATGTAATGTCAACATACCTATGTCACACATCACAAGTCCATGAAGGATGCAAGCAGATGACACACGTTGGTAACCACACCTGTGAAACCGTAATGGATATTTACAACTCAGTTACCAAATACTGCTTGAAATAGACAGACAGGATAAAGGTAGAAGTGTGAAAGTACTTGTAGTAGGCAAGAATGTGTTCTCACCTGTGTGTCACTGGAAATATTGCTGGATGACTGAGTCCCTGTTGTCAATGTCTTCTTCCTCTGCTTCTTCCTCATCACTGTCCACAGGCTCCAGAGCTGCCACAACACCGTCATCTGGACCATCCACCTGCAGAAAAGGCACCTGGCGTCGCAAAGCAAGATTGTGAAGCATACAGCAGGCGATGACGATCTGGCACAGCTTCCTTGGTGAGTAGAATAGGGAAGCACCTGTCATATGGAGGCACCTGAACCTGGCCTTCAGGAGGCCCAAGGTGCGTTCGATCACCCTCCTAGTCCGCCCATGGGCCTCATTGTAGTGTTCCTCTGCCCTGGTCCTGGGATTCCTCACTGGGGTCAGTAGCCATGACAGGTTGGGGTAACCAGAGTCCCCTAATAGCCACACCCGGTGCCTCTGGAGTTGACCCATCTCATAAGGGATGCTGCTATTCCGCAGGATGTAGGCATCATGCACAGAGCCAGAGAACATAACATTTACCTGGGAGATGTACTGGTCTGCCAAACATACCATCTGTACATTCATCGAATGATAACTCTTCCGGTTTCTGTACACCTGTTCACTCCTGTGGGGGGGGACCAGAGCTACATGGGTCCCCTCAATGGCACCTATGATGTTGGGGATATGTCCAAGGGCATAGAAGTCACCTTTAACAGTAGACAAATCCTCCACCTGAGGGAAAACTATGTAGCTCCGCGTGTGTTTCAGCAGGGCAGACAACACCCTGGCCAACACATTGGAAAACATAGGCTGGGACATCCCTGATGCCATGGCAACTGTTGAAGACCCACTTGCAAGGAAATGGAGCAGGTCAGGCTCCAACTGGGTACACAGTTCCTGGTTTGTGGCACGGTCAAACCTGTAGGTGATGAATAAATGTCGCTCCTCCATTGTCAACAGGTCCACCAGCGGTCGGTACACCGGAGGATTCCGCCATCTCCTCAGATGTCCCAGCTGACGGTGCCTAGGAAGGACAACAGTGACCACAAAGTCAAGCTACTCAGAGGTATGTACCTACAGCTACACAAAACACGAAACATAATCCAAAAAGTTATCTGTATGTGTGTTGAGTCCAGGCCTAGGTATGTGTGACACAGTTGAAAATGAAGCCACGTGGGCCCCTGAAATGGCGGCTGCCTGACCTCTAAACTGGGACAATGTGATGTGAGTTTACTGCGCTGGCGTTGTACACAGTTGCGGTAGGCGGTCGAAGACCGCTGCACAGTGCTGCATTGGTTAACATTGGACCCTATGGGTCCCAGGAGCCAATGGCGAAGTGCGCCGGCGGTGATGATACGCACCGCCGCGGATGTCACCGCCGCGGACATCACTGCCATTTTCTATCTGTTGAATCACTCGATACCTGATCTTTGACAGGAGAGGACATATACTGCAAGTGCTGCTGTGACCTCGGTCTGGAAGAGACAATAGCTCGTGCGTCTGTCGAAAGGGCCCCTGCCTTCACTGCACAGGAGTTGGAGAAGCTTGTGGACGGGGTCCTCCCCCAGAACACGCTACTCTACGGTCCTCCAGACCAACAGGTGAGTACATAGGGTGCAAGTTGTATGGGCTATGCCTGGGTGGAGAGGGCTGGTTGTAAGAAGGAAGGCGGCAGAGTTCTGCGAGCATGAAGGACTGTGAATGCATGTGCCACATGGCAAGGGCAGGGATGTGGGCCACTCACTTCGACGGTGCAGTTGGTAATGACTTCTTTTCTTCCCCTGTACATGTCATGTAGGTCAGCGCCCACCAGAAGAAGGCTACTTGGCGTGCCATCGCCAAGGACGTACGGACCCTGGGGGTCCACCAGAGACGGAGCACCCACTGCCGGAAAAGATGGGAGGACATTCGCCGCTGGAGCAAGAAGACGACGGAGGCTCAGCTGGGGATGGCCTCCCAATGTGGGAGGGGTGCCCGTCGCACCATGAACCCCCTGATGTTCCGGATCCTGGCGGTGGCCTACCTTGAGTTGGATGGGCGCTTGAGGGCTTCACAACAGACACAAGGGGGTGAGTACAACATCATTCAGCGGACTTTGCACGCAGTGAAGATGTCTGGGTGGGGGAGGAGGGCTGTGGGTTTCCCTAGGCCAGGGCGAGTTCCGTAGGCTAGGCCCCTCCGTAATGCAGGCCATGTGGCACTCCAACCCACCTCTGTAGAGTGCCAAGTACAGGTATACATGCCCCTGTGTCATCTATGTGTGCTGATGTCCACCATAGCCATGGAGGCCATATCCCAGGAACTGCATCAGTAAAGCCCAACAGCACGGCGTAGTGCAGGGGGCTGCTGTGTCTGTATTGTCCGCCAACGGTAGGCGGGCATCACCTTCGCCCCAGGCACCTCAGCCCCTGCCCCTGCCCCTGTCACCTCTGCTGCCCTCAGTGAGGAGGCCATTGACCTCCTCAGGTCACTCACTGTTGGGCAGTCTACCATTGTGAATGCCATCCAGGGTGTAGAAAGGGAGTTGCAACACACTAATGCATTCCTGGAGGGCATTCATTCTGGTCAGGCTGTCCATCATCGAACCCTGCAATCTCTGGCCTCAGCACTGATGGCAGCCATTGTCCCTGTGTCTAGCCTCCCCCCTCCAACTTCCTCCACCCAGACCCAATCCCCTGTACCCCAGCCTATCCCAAGCACACCATCAGACCAGCCTGCACACACCTCAACACACATGGGAAGCTCAGGCAAACATAGGCACCACACATCCCACCGGCACTCTCACAAGCATCACCCACATACAGACACAGCAACATCCACTGCCTCCACTGTGCCCCCCTCCTCGTCGTCTCCCTCCTCCCTCCCAGTATCGTCTACACTCTCACCTGCATGCACTACCACTACAGCCACTAGGACCTGCACCAGTACACCCACCACCACACCCCGCTCACCTGCACTCACCATCCCCACTCCCATTTACACGTCCCCTGTGTCCTCTCCCAGTGTGTCTGTGACGCCCCCTCCCAAAGTACACAAACGCGGGTACACACACACCCAACATCCATCCACCTCACGACAGCCTCCAGAACATGCACCTGCACCCAAATCATCAAAAGTTACACCTCCTACAACCACCTCCTCTTCCTCCACTCCCAGACCCCCTCCAGCTACTCATCCCAGTGTTCATCAGAAACTTTTCCTGAGCAACGTTGACCTCTTTCCCACCACCCCCCCTCCAATTCATAGGTCCCGTACTAGCACCTCAGCCAAACAATCTCCGGTACCAGTGGTGCCAGTTAGAGGTATGTGGAGTGCACCGGGCACCAGGGCAGCCAGTGTGACACGGAGCCAAAGCACAGCCAGTCCCCCCCCTGTGAAGCACCAGAAGTTGGACAGTGCCCGACGGGATAGGGGGAAGACTCCAGCCGGCAAAGCCGCTCACAAGGGTCCCGGGGGGAGTGTCGAGTCAGCTCTGACTCCTCCCAAGGTGGGGAAGGGGCAGAAGAAAGCGACAAAGTCTGGGAAGAGCAGCACAGCGGAGACGGCCGCCATCATCCCCGCTGCCCAGGAGGCCACCGCCAGGCCGATCGTCACAGGTCAGGAGACCACCGCCAGATTCAGTGCCCAGGAGGGCAGTCCCATCGTCACTGGTCAGGAGACCACCGCCAGAGTCAGTGCCCAGGAGGGCAGTCCCATCGTCACTGGTCAGGAGACCACTGCCAGAGTCAGTGCCCAGGAGGGCCCCGGCAGCCACAGCCCCGCTGGGCAATGAGGAACCGCCATGGGAAACACCGCTGCACAGGTCAGAGACAGCAAATTCAAGCACCGCTGAACAGGGCAAGCACCGCTGATCAGGGCAAAGACCGCCATGGCAAGCACCGCTGAACATGGCAAGTACCGCTGAACAGGGCAAAGACCGCCATGGCAAGCACCGCTGAACAGGGCAAGCACCGCTGAACAGGGCAAGCACCGCCAACTCAAGCACCGCTGAACAAGGCAAGCACTGCTGAACAGGTCAGAAACTGCAAACTCAAGCACCTCTGAACAGGGCAAAGACCACCATGGCAAGCACCGCTGAACAGGGCAAGCACCGCTGAACAGGACAAGCACCGCTGAACAGAGCAAAGACCGCCATGGCAAGCACCGCTGAACAGGGCAAGCACCGCTGAACAGGACAAGCACCGCCAACTCAAGCACCGCTGAACAGGGCAAGCACTGCTGAACAGGTCAGAAACTGCAAACTCAAGCACCGCTGAACAGGACAAAGACCGCCATGGTAAGCACTGCTGAACAGGGCAAGCACCGCTGAACAGGGCAAGCACCGCCAACTCAAGCACCACTAGCCCATGTGCGGCAGGGGCAGTGGCGGAACTGGGACCGTCACGGGGAGAGTGATGCACTCTGGGCACCAGTCCCCCTCCAGAACCAGTGGGGAACAGCATCCACTACCTCAATCCTTAACAGGATGAAGCACTCTGGGCACCAGTCCCCCTCCAGAACCAGTGGAGAACAGCATCCACTACCTCAATCCTTAACAGGATGAAGCACTCTGGGCACCAGTCCCCCTCCAGAACCGGTGGAGAATGCCATCCACTTGAGAGACTGTGCCTTTGCACTCCCCAGGATTGAACAGTGGGCACACCACCCACTGAAGAGACTTGAGAGACTTTGGCTTTGCACTCCCCAGGATTGAACAGTGGGCAACCCACCCACTTGTGAGACTTGAGAGACTGTGGCTTTCCACTCCCCAGGATTGAACAGTGGGCACACCACCCACTGTAGAGACTTGTGAGACTGTGGCTTTGCACTCCCCAGGATTGAACAGTGGGCACACCACCCACTTGGGAGACTTGAGAGACTGTGGCTTGGCACTCCCCAGGATTGAACAGTGGGCAACCCACCCACTTATGAGACTTGAGAGACTGTGGCTTTGCACTCCCCAGGATTGAACAGTGGGCACACCCCGCACTGTAGAGACTTGAGAGACTGTAGCTTTGCACTCCCCAGGATTGAACAGTGGGCAACCCACCCACTTGTGAGACTTGAGAGACTGTGGCTTTGCACTCCCCAGGATTGAACAGTGGGCACACCACCCACTGTACAGACTTGTGAGACTGTGGCTTTGCACTCCCCAGGATTGAACAGTGAGCACACCACCCACTGTAGAGACTTGAGAGACTGTGGCTTTGCATTCCCCAGGATTGAACAGTGGGCAACCCACCCACTTGTGAGACTTGAAAGACTGTGGCTTTGCACTCCCCAGGATTGAACAGTGGGCACACCACCCACTGTAGAGACTTGTGAGACTGTGGCTTTGCACTCCCCAGGATACATCAATGGGCATGGAGCCCCCTCGTGGATCTGGCGTGGTGCTGTCATCCGGCTGAGGTACCCCCCCTTTCCTTCCCCCTGAGGTGCCTGTTGTATTTCGATCTGATGCCCCTGCAGTGTTCTCTCCGTTTTGCTCAGGTATCGTGTGTGGGCCTCGCCCATGCATTTTGGGCCCAGTGGTCCACTGACATTGAATGGTGCATACATGCACTACTAATCGTGATGTATATTTTGTTGAATGTGTATATCTATCTGTAGATAACTGCTTACTGTATTTTGATACAGTACAATGGTTGCACTCATTTCCTTTTGTCTTTGCATTGTTCAGGGGGGTTTTGGGGTTGTTACTGTTATATTTGGATATGCATTGGTGTGTGTGTTGTAGTGGGTGAGGGTCGAGGTGGGGGTGGGGGTGTTGCGTGTGTGTGTCCCTGACTTTTGCCTCCCCCTTCCCTATGTCGTAGGTGCAGTACTCACCGTTGTCTTCGGCGCCGGCTTTGATGATGATCGTACAGAAGCAGGAAGACTATCGCAGGGCAGGGGAGGGCACCTCTGGGCTCCTTCCGAGCCCACAGGTCCCTTAACGCCTGCCCTGACCCAGTCGTTAAAAAACGGCGCACATCAGGCTGTGCGCCGTTTTTTAAGGCCCACCCCCTCCTGTGCGTCAAAATGACGCCAGAGTATAAATAAGGGGCACAGGTCTTAAAGTCATTTTTGGGAAGGGAACGCCTACCTTGCATATAATTAACGCAAGGCTGGTTCCCCCTTCCAAAAAATTACGCACATGGTGGAATTTTGACACCCGCGGGGTCGGCCGTCAAATTATAAATATGGGGCAGGGTTTGCGCTGATTGTGCGTCAACATTTTTGACGCACATTCGGCAAACAGAGTATAAATATGCCTCTAATTCTTTCTGGACCTGTACCATAAATTTGGTCCCTCAACAAGAAAACGGAATTGAAAGTCCAGTAAGCCAGCTAATAATGGCCGGCCTGCATTAGCGTATGTTCAGTGTCTTAAAAATGTTTTTCAGATATAGGCCCTCATTTCTACCTCGGCAGTCTTTTTCAAAGACCGCTGAGGTACCGCCGTACTGAAGACCGCCAGTGCAGGTGGTTTTCGGCGCAGCATTTTATGACTGCTGGTAGCCCTCTGTCCTTTTTCGGACAGAGAGCCGCCAGCAGCCATACTGGCGGTCGGCTAGGGAAGTGGAGCAGCTCCCATGGATCCCATTCCCTCCCGGAGGATCACCGGACCAGGTAAGGTGATTGTCCATTAGGGGAGGGGCCTGGGGGGATGTTGTGTGATGTGTGCGTGCATGGGGGTGTGAGTGTGAAAAGGGTGTGTGTGAGTGCGTGTATTCATGCGGGGGGTGTTGTGTGTTTGGAAATGTGTGCATGTCTGTCTGTTTGTATGTCTGTGTGCGTGTATGTCTGTATGTATGTGTGTGTGTATGACTGTGTGTGTCTGTTGGAATGTTTGTTAGTATGTGTGCTGGTATATGTGGTGGTAGTGACTGTGTACGTGTAGGGGGTGTTGATGTTGGGGGAGTGGGGGGGGGTCCTTCCACCTTTGGGAGGTGGTAGGGGGTCAGGGGGGTGGGGGGAGTGCTCAAGGGTGGGGAGGGGGGTTGGGGAGACCCCCTATGGGTGCCAGGGAAGGAATTCCCTGGCACTGATAGTGCCTACAGCCATGGATTTTGTGGCGGTACAAAACCCCTTAAATCCATGGCGGTATGCAGGGTTGTGATACAGCCGGCGATGTTGTGACAGCCACTGGTCTGGAGACCAAAGTCTCCAGCCCAGCGGTCATTACCAACCTGGCGGTCGGAGTGGAGGAATGGCAGTTTAGCATGGCGGTCACTGCCATGCTTGTAATGCCTTTTTTTTCCTCCGGCCTGTTGGCGGTATTACCGCCATTTCTCCACCGACCGCCAGGGTTGTAATGAGGACCATAATGTCCTGTGGCCTAGCAAAGCCAGGTACACACAAAAAATGTGTTCTAATGACTCTTGTCTGTACCCACCCAGTCGACAGGAAAGTATCAGATCCTGCTGTCTCCATGAAGAGACCATACGATGTTTCAGTGACTGGTTGAAGGTTGCTGCTAGATATTCCTGTGCCCATAAAGTTTTGAATGATGTTATTACAGTCCAGGCGTGCTGTCTGCTTGCCAGTTTTTGTTTATCTAAATTTAAAGATTTCATCTTAGTGACAGCGTTTGCCTTTCGAAAAAACTCCATTTTATTCGAGTTCCGGTCCCAGGCTTATAGCAAACCTAGCACTTTAATGCAGTTATTTAAGTGATGACCCCAGGTGCCTTTATCGTTGTGACGCTGTTGCTCATCAATTTCCATCCAACATAGGTTGTTTAGAGTACCACTCTCAGCTGCACGCATCCTCCAGCATAATTTAATGAAGGCACATCTACTCTGAAATTCGTAGTTTTTCAGACCCAATTCTAAACGAACCTGAGCTGGAGATGTTGGTCGTGGTATCCGAAAAACTGTTTTGTAGGCCTTCGTCTGGACTTGATTGAAAAAAACTGCCTCCTTCCCCAGTATGATTTTGGCGCTATAAGTGACGGTGGGCATTAGCCGCGCTGCCATGACAGAAAGCAGGTGAGTGTGTGATGGGCAGCTCAGTTTTTGCTTTAGAACTTTAAAACCATAGGTCACTGAGTGGGCTTTTGCTTGAGCAACAGCAAGCTGCGGCTTGAAAGTCAAAATGTGGTCCATAGTGAATCCCAAATTCTTATATGTGGGTGCAACCTCTACCCGGGCTCCATTTATGAACCATGAAGCAGATTTAAACTTCCTATCAACAAGGCGGACAATCTTAGTTTTACTCAAATTCAATTCTAGGCCTTGCACTGTTATGTATGTACAAAATGCATTGATGCTATGTTGTAGCCTAACAGGTGTTTGGCTGCGTAAAACTACGTCGTCTGCATACTGGCGGGTGGCTTTTTACGGGAGCAAGAGCCTCGGCTAGGTCAGATAAATATAAGTTGAACAGCGTGGGAGCTAATATACACCCTTGTTTTGGGCCTTTTGCTGTTAGTATTCGGTTGGTGAGGTGGCTGCCCTCTCCGATTTTAACTTGCGCCCAAGTGCCTGTGTACAAGTCCATCATTGCGCTAAGAAGGCTGCATGGTAAGCCCCAACCTTTCAGTTTCTCCCATAGGCGGGTTCTTGGTACGCAATCAAAAGCTGCCTTTAGGTAAATAAAGCATACAAATAGCCTTTTCTTCTTGAGCCTGGCTTTGTTTCCCAGCAAGGCCAGGGTTCCAGGTTAGTGGAAGCACCCATACCAGCTCTGAAACCTGTCTGGCATTGTGGAATTAGTTGTCTATCATGAATCCATTCTGCTAGTTGTTGCAGTAGACAGGTTGTGTAGAGTTTTGCTTCAACGTCTATCAATGCTATTAGCCTGTAGTTTGAAGGGTTTGCGGGGTTGCCTGCTTTGTATATAGGGTGAATAATGCTGCCTTTTCATGCATCTGGGAGACCCGTAGTGCCTCGGAGATCGTTAAAAAGCAGCGCCAAACAATGCACCCAGAATGAAGGGTCTCCTTTAAACAAGGCGTTCGGAATTCCATTCTGACCAGCTGCCCCTTCCAGTCCTGCCGCGGCTGTCTGGGAGTCAGATCCTCACCTCCTCACCTATCGCCGTGAGCCACCTGGCACGAGCGTGTATCACGTTGTCAACGTTTGCTGGTGTCCAGAGGATGTACTACACACTCCAGGCTGCAGTGACAGTGGGTGTTGTTAGAAATGGGGTCTCTAGTTGGTAGAGGTATACACCCTTATCCAAGTAGGGACCACAATCCTACTCAGGATAAGTCACACACAATTCAAATTATCCTGTTCCCCCCCTTTGGTAGCTTGGCACTGAGCAGTCAGTCTTAACTTAGAAGGCAATGTGTAAAGTATTTGTGTAATAAATTATACAGTAACACAGCGAAAACACCACAAAAATACAACACACAGGATTATAAAAATTGATATTATTTATCTAGTTAAAATAAGGTCAAAATGATAAAGGTTCTATAAGCATAAGTTGAAATTTCACTTTTGCAGGTTTAAAAAGCGTCTCTAGAGCAGTTGTCTCTAGATTACACAAAGTACCTGGTTTCCGTCAAAAATAACATGCACCGAGACCGCAGAGGAGCAGGTGCATGGAAAAATAAGATGTGCGTCAGATTTTCTGATGCAGTACAGATGATGCATTGTTTCTTTCAATGCTTCAAGGGTTTTGCGTTGTTTTTTAGCACACAGTCTTGGTTCCTCACTGTGATGCGGGAATCTTTTTGATGCCCAGGGACGATGCAGGGAAATCCTGTGTACGCTGGAAGAAGTCACAGGCGTTGTGTTGATCCGATAGGGTGATGCATTGAATTCTTTGTTGCATGGCAGTCGCTGTGTCGATTTTCCACTTGGGAATGCGGCTGCGTCATTCCTGTTCGGCTGTGCATTGATTTGGTAAGGCTGTGCATCAAATTTTCTGTTGCAAGGCAGGTGCTGCGTCGAATTTCCACTTGGGAAAGTCTGGCTGTGTCGTACGGTTCGGCTGTGCGGCAATTTCTTGGCCGCAAGATAGGCTGTGCATCGATTTTCAGCACGCAAGGAGTTTGCTGAAAAGATGAATTCTTTTTTGGCCCTGAGACTTCAGGAGGCAAGCTCAATCCAATCCCTTGGGGAGCACATCTCAACAAAGTCAGAGGTCAGTAGGGAAACAGGGCAACAGCAAATAGTCCTTTTCAGAAAGCAGTCCAGATGAGTCTCTTGGCAGCCAGGCAGTTCCCACTTGACAGGTTGCAGGTTCAGGTCCAGAAGTGACTGAGTTTGTGGGGTCAGAGACCCAGTATATATATACCCAAAAATGCCTTTGAAGTGGCGGAGACTTCAAAGGGTGGATTTGAGGTGCACAAGTTCCCCTTTCAGTACAGGTTTGTCTGTTAGGGTCCCAGTAGGGGGTTTGATTGTCCATTGTGTGAGGCAGGCCACTAGCCTTTGAAATGTGAGTGCCAGGCCCTCCACCCATCCAGCCCAGGAAAACCCATTCAGTATGCAGATGAGTGCAGATGTGACTGAGTGTCCTGTGTTTGTGGTTGTCTGGGTGAAATGCACAAGGAAGCTGTCAACCAGCCCAGCACAGAGGTTGATTGGAGACAGGCTGTATGGCACAGATGGATTTTAAGTACAGAGAAATGCTCACTTTCGAAAAGTGGCATTTCTAAAATAGTAATATAATATCTAACCTCACCAGTAAGCAGACTTTTGTATTACCATTCTGGTCATACTAAATATGACCTAGATAGCCTTTTCTGATCAGAACCTACAACGTAAACAGTGTAAGAGGGTAGTCCTAATGGTATCCTTTGAAAGGAGCAGGCCTTACAGTAATGGAAAACGAATTTAGGAGTTTTCCACTACTAGGACATATAAAACACACATGTACATGTCCTGCCTTTAACTACATAGTACCCTGCCCTGTGAGTTACCCAAGGCCTACCTTAGGGGTGACCTATATGTAGAAAAAGGGGAGTTAAAGGCTTGGCAAGTACTTTTAAATGCCAAGTCGAAGTGGCAGTGAAACTGCACACACAGGCCTTGCAATGGCAGGCGTGAGACATGGTTAAGGGGCTACTTATGTGGGTAGCACAACCAGTGCTGCAGGTCCTCTAGTAACATTCAATTTAGAGGCCCTGAGCACCTGCAGTGCACTTTACAAGGGACTTACAAGTAAATCAAATGGGCCAATTGGGAATGTCCAATATTACCATGTTTAGGGGAGAGAGCATATGCACTTTAGCACTGGTTAGCAGTGTTAAAATGCGCAGAGTCCTAAACCCAGCAAAAACAGTGTCAGAAAAGTGGAGGGAGGCAGGCAAAAAGTTGGGGATCACCACCCTAAGGCTGTTAGGTCTACCAGGTATTTATTTTTCAACTATAATTATTATGCTTGATTGTGTTTGTTTTGTGATTTATTTACAATGTTGGTGGCCTAATTGGTGATCATATTTTTCCTGAAGGGGATTTTTTTCCTTCCCTTTGACACCTAGCAGTATTTGTTTTCCTGTTTCACACTGCTTTGTTTTCTGGTTCACATTCCTCAAAGACCCAACCAGTCCATTTAGCTAACAAATACAAAACTAGTATACAGAAAAAAAAAACTACTCAATGTTTCTCTTTTTATTAAACAAAGCTATGTGCTACAGGTCTCTCTATCTCAATTAGGTCGGGAGACTGGTAGTCTTGGGAGGAGTTGGCATAGAGTTGGACATAGGCCCTCATTATGACATTGGCGATAAGTACCGCTTACCACCATGCTGACTGGCGCCAACATACCGCCGCTACAGCGGATTACCGCTACCTATATTATGACACACATAGCAATCTGTCACTATACTGCCACACACACAAGTCTGCCAATCCAAAGGTCAGTGATAAATTGGCGGTAGCAAAACCTACACCGTTACGCCAACAGAACTACGCCCACAACATTATGACCCATGAATCACCATGGCGAACATTCAATGGCGGTAAACCATTGGCCCTACATACCTCCGAGCTCAAAATACACACACACATGCAAAACAACACTGCATTGGACAATTCAAATAACATACACCTGACACCCATACGCACACCACACCCACACCTCTATAAAACACACACACACATTACCCACAAACCTTTACGAATACAAATAAGTGCCACAAGAGAGATAGCAAGACCACACATATGACCACAGCCACACACCACCATCACCTATACACCATCTACACACCTTACATCACATACCCCAACACATCACCCCACACACCCTCACCCACACCACTCACACTACACCCATGGCACCACAACGGCACCCCAGGTTCTCAGAGGAGGAGCTAAGAGTTATGCTGGAGGAAATCTTCCAGGTAGAGCCACAGCTATTCGGATTACAGGTGCAGAAGACATCCATTGCTAGGAAGATGGAGCTATGGCGGAGAATGGTGGACAGGGTCAACGCCGTGGGACAGCACCCCAGAACAAGGGAAGACATCAGGAAGAGGTGGAACGACCTACGGGGGAAGGTGGGTTCCGTGGCAGCAAGACACCAAATAGCTGTACAGAGGACTGGCGGTGGACCCCCATCTCCTCCCCCACAACTAACAACATGGGATGAGCAAGTCTTGGCAATCATGCATCCTGAGGGCCTGGCAGGAGTAGGAGGAGGACTGGATTCTGGTAAGTCAAATCTCTATTACTGTCACCCCTTACCTGCATGCCATCACAAACCCCCACCCCCACCCCACAACTCCCCACCCTTACCCTCACTCCCACCACTTCACCACCTTCCACATACCCCACCATCACAACCCACCCCTCCCAATATCAAGCACTGCATGCTCTACCAATGCATGGACCTCCATCACAGACCTGTATGTACACCCATCACTAAAGCATGCACACTAGAGGGAAACTGCAAGCCCACCAAATAACTACTCACACAAGGCAGAGCTGCCAGGGCAATAACAACCATAGAGGGCAACACACCCATGCACAAGATGTCACACGCAGAAACAATAACACTGCATTTACATCCCCACAGGTCCCCCAGCCAATGTCACAGGAGAGGAGGTGCTAGCAACATCCAGTCCCCCCCAAGAAGAGGCCCACAGTGATGACAGCAGCTCTGGACGCCTGGATCTGGATGATCAACCTGGCTCATCAGGGATCTCCGGACAGTTGGTTACCCAGCCACAGTCCCATACCACCACAGAGCCTCCGCCCTGAGGAAACACCAACACAGTACCCACCCAGCGGGCCCATACCTCTGACCCCAGGGCATGTCAATCAGCAGTGTGTCCACCACTACAGGGACCAGGTCACCCCACAAACACAGGACAACCAGGGACCTCGGGTCAGTGGCAGTGGGCACACAGTTCAGGGGACAGAGGCACAGGACCACAGGGAAGCTGGGAGGACTGCTGTGTGACGGGGGAGGACAGGCCCAGGGAACCGACTCTCCAGGAGGCACTCACCAAGATCCTGGGAGCATTCCACCACTCCCAGGAGACGATGGGCCAGATACTGGACAAAATGCAGGAGAACCAACGGCTGCAGGAGGGACAGGACCTGGGTATCAGGGAGGACTTGAAGTCCATTAACACCACCCTGGTCTCCATTAAAGGGGTGCTGGCAGACATGGCCAACAGTATGAGGGAAGCAGTGGCACACCACCGGGCCCCTACCACTAGCCAAACTGATGAACAGCCCTCCACCTCCGCTGGACAGGAGGCCCCACCACAGGACCAACAGGCCACCAACACCCCTCCCCCTGGAGAAGGAGAACCACCCTACAAACGGTCCCTGTGATCCAGGCAGAAGGCAGAGACTATTGCCAAGACCCCACCAGGAAATAAGACTCTCCTGATTGTCACCCTTGTGTCCCACTCTGTCACCCTGTCCACCTTGAACTGCCATTGCTCCCCTTCCTATGTCCCCTTGGACAATGCATCTGTGCTACAAACAGACTGGAACAATACCCTGGACTTTTCTCCACCATCACCCCATTCCATTGCACTTTCCCCTCTATTTCTTAGCACTACAATAAACACCCTTGGAAAAAACTTGACTACTAGTATTTCATGTATTGAAAATTTGTATTGAGTGAAACAACAACATCCATTGCAAATGAACTGTACATAGTGAGAGCGTAGAAAGAATGACCTGTAGCTGGCTGTGGTGATCACATCAGGACATTGTTGTCATAACACCAACATCTGTAAAATGATAATTCATAGGTTACAGTAAGTAGAGGTAACAAGTGGGTAATGCCAGCATGCCACTGCTACACACAATACAATAGTCATGGAAATGTGAAGTTGCACTGTCTCACCTGTGTGTCATTGGAAGTATTGACGGATAACTGATTTTCTGTTGTCCACATCGTCATCCTCTGCCTCCACATCCTCACTGTCCTCAGAGTCCACTGCTGCCACAGTGGCATCTCCAGTCACCTCCTCCTGCAGAAAAGGTACATGGTGTCTGAGGGCCCGGTTGTGCAACATGCAGCATGCCACTACTATCTGGCAGACCTTCTCAGGTGAGTAGCACAGGGATCCACCTGTCAGATGGAGGCACCTGAACCTGGCCTTCAGGAAGCTGAAGGTCCTTTCAATGATCCTTCTGATTCGCCCATTTGCCTCATTATAATGTTCTGCAGTCCTTGTCCTGGCATTCCTCACAGGGGTCATCAGCCATGATAGGTTTGAGTAGCCAGAGTCACCTGAGGCATTGAGGGACAACATTTAGCCACACACTATCCTATTAGGTTAACATCAGAGGCATACACTAACATACACCGGGTGGGGACGAAGGCTCACCTATATGCCACACCCTGTGCCTCTATAGTTGGGCCATCACATTTGGGATGCTGCAATTCCTCAGGACAAAGGCATCATGCACTGACCCAGGATATTTAGCATTGACGTGGGAGACGTACTGGTCCGCCAGGCACACCATCTGTACATTCATGGAGTGGAAACTCTTACGATTACTGTACACCTGTTCATTCTGGCTGGGAGGCAAACGCAACATGTGCCCCGTCAATCGCACCAATAATATTGGGTATATGTCCCATTGCATAGAATCTGACGTTTACAGTGGCAAAAATCATCCACCTGGGTGAAAGCAATGTAGCTGCACATGTGATTTACTAGGGCAGACAACACTCTTGCCAGCACAATTTAGAACATTGGCTGTGGCATTCTTGCCGCCAAGCCCGCTTGCACTTGGAAAGAACCTGTTGCCAGGAAATGGATGCACTGATAGAACTTGCACAAGAAGGGGGATCCCATTTGGATGACGGATAGTGGATATCAGGTCAGGCTCCAACTGGGCACACAGCTCTGTGATTGTGGCCCTGTCCAGTCTATAAGTCAGTACATTGTGCCTGTCCTCCAGTCCACCAGGGGTTTGTACACGGGGGTATGTCTCCATCTCCTGTTCATCCTTAGCGGTAGGAATCTAAGGGACACAAGAGTGAGTAGGCTGTCACAATTGGAACAACTAAACTACAACAGCAGTCCACATCGTGCAATTATGTATTGGGACAGTGTAAATTTCAAAGTATGTGCCTATTTATTCTGTGACGCAGCAATTATCGATAGGCCTGTTCATACCCCCTGAAATGGCGACTGACTGTCCTGCGTGGAGGGACAGGTGGAAGTGAGGTAATTCTGCCGATGTTGGGTGTCATGGCAGTAGGCGGTCATGACCCGCAGTGCAATTCCTCATTGGATAATATTGGGCCCTATGGAGTACAGTGGCCAATGGGGATGTACACGGGTGGTGACGGTGTACACTGCTGCGGACTGACCACCATTTTCTAAATCATTCCTGCCCTTGTTTCCTGACCTTCAACAGGAGAAGACCTACACAGCATGTGCTGCTGTGACCTGGAACCTACTATGGCCGGTGTGACCAGGGAAAGGGCCCCAGCCTTCACTTCAGAGGATTTGGAGTGTCTGCTGGATGGGGTCCTACCCCAGTACGGACTGCTGTATGGGCCTCCAGACCAACAGGTGAGTACACTGTGGGAACAATGCATGTGGCATGGATGCATGGAGATGTGTGTTAAGGCATTGTGTAAGGGGGGGAATTATCTGTTGGTGGTGTACATGTCGTGCGCTGGGCAATGTATGTGCCAATGGTGATGGAAACGGGTATGGTGGGCCATGTGTGTGACAGCCTGGACTGTTAGTTTAATGGTGTTCTCCTGTCTTTATTGCTTCTGCAGGTCAGTGCCCATCAAAAGAAGGGAGTATGGCGTGCTATCACCAAGGAGATGCTGACCCTGGGGGGTCTATGGCAGGCAGAGCACCCACTGTTGGAAACGGTGGGAGGACCTGAGACGCTGGGCACAGAAGACCACAGAGGCCCAGCTGGGAATGGCCTCATAATGAGGAAGGGGTGCCCTTCGGACCCTGACCCTCCTGATGGCCCGCATACTGGCGGTGGCCTACCCTGAGCTGAATGGGCGCTTGAGGAAATCACAGCAGGTGAGGGGGTGAGTACAGTGGGAATCATTACAAATTTTGGCTTGTGGGGTGGTATCCGGGTGGAGGTTGTGTGTTAGTGGGTGCCCGTAAGGCCAGGCCAGACATTGCAGCGTGGGTCCTCTGAAGGGTAATGGTTGCATGGCAAATACAGGTAACCTAGCTTGTTAGTAGTCACTTTTAGGCAGGGCTGCATGGGTCCCAGGTGTGCTGCAGTTGGCTGTGTGTGCTCCTCATCATGCCTTTGTGAGTAGCCATATCACTGGTAGTGCAATGCATATTACGTAGGCCGGTTCCCTGTGTGTGAGGGTGTTGTGTACGCCACCGGTGGTGTTGGTGCAGTCATTGACCCAGTGTTTTGTCATCCTGTCCTCGTGTGCATTAGCATCATCTGGCAGAGGACCAGGGGCACCGGCGACAGAGGCAGCAGCATCCCACATGACCCTGGAGGCAGAATCCACGACGCCAAGGGAACCAGTGGGGCGGAGGGTAAGGGGAGCACCACGGCAGAGACAGGAGGAGACAACACAGACTCTGATACCTCCTCCGATGGGAGCTCCCTGGTGGTGGACACCTCTGTTACCACCCCAGCTGCAGGTACAGCCTCCACCCCCATACCAGTACCATCCTCCCAGTAGCCCCTCAGCGAGTTGCCTGTGTCCGCTCATCCAGGAGAGTGGGAATCTCCTTCGCCCCAGGCACCTCAGGCCCTCCCCAATGAGCCCTGCTGCCCAGAGTGAGGAGGCTATTGACCTCCTGAGATCCATCTCTGAAGGGCAGTCACCCATTGTGAATGCCACATAGGGGCTGGCATCCCAGATGCAGCAATGCATTGCTGGAGGGTATTCACAGTGGATTGGCGGCCCAACAGAGATCGATTCAGGCTCTGGCCTCCTCTCTGATGGAAGCCATTGTCCCTGTTTCTACTGTGCCCTCTCCAACTACCACTTCCCAGTACCACTCCCCTCAACCCCAACTCATCCCAGGCATACATACAGATAAGCATGCACACAAGGCAACACACAAGAGTGGCACAGGCAAACGCAAGCACCACACTTCATCCCACAGGCACTCACACACACCATACAGTTGCAGACACGACAACATCCACTGCCTCCACTGTCTCCCCCTCCTCCTACTCCTCCACCTCCCTCCCAGTCATGTCCACAGTCACACCTGCATGCACTACATCTACAACCACTATCAGCATCACCACACCAAGCAGAACACACACCTCACTGGCAGACACCTCCACAACAACCATGCACGCGTCCCCAGTGTCCTCACCCACTGTGCCTGTCCCCACCCCTCCTAAGGGACAGAAACGCAAGCACTCGCACACCCAACAGCCATCCACCTCACATCAGCATACAGCCCATGCACCTGCACCCGGATCCAGCAGACATGCACCTCCAACACCCACTCCCTCATCCTCCACTCCCATTACTTCTCCCTCCTACCGCCCCAATGTCCCTAGAAAGCTTTTCCTTTTACAAATCGACCTCTTCCCTACCCCTCCCTCATCCTGCACGTATAAGCAGGGTACCAAGCACACAGCCCAGAACCTCAGCCAAAGAGTCCATGGGGACAGTGGTGGCACCACCTACTCATGGTGGTAAGGATACCAGACCTACAACACAGAAGGGGAAGGAGCCAGCACCACCAGGGAAGAAAGGAAAGAGTACTGCACCACCAGGGAAGAGTGTGAAGAGTCCTTCACCAGCTGTGAAGAAGGGGAAGGGGCCTCCACCAGCTGTGAAGAAGGGGAAGGAGCCTTCACCAGCTGTGAAGAAGGGAAAGGAGCCTGCATCAGCTGTGATGAGGGGGAAGGAGCCTGCACCATCAGACAGAGAGGGGAAGAGCCCATCCACTCCTGCCAGGAAGGGTGAGGGATCCACGACCATGGACAGGAGGAGACGAGGTACTCTACGCCAGCGGAAGCTGTCAGGCTAACACCGCCACCACCACCAGTTGTCACCGGGCCCCCACCGCCAGATGTGGAAGTGCAATCATCAGGGAGTGCAGGGGCTGCCCAGGAGGCTCCTCCAACCACCATCACAGTGCAGATATTGGACAGTGCAGGGGCTGCCCACTAGGTTCCTCCAGCCTCCACTACTGTGTAGATATCGGACAGTGCAGGAGCTGCCCAGGAGGCTCCTCCAACCACCACCACCACAGTGCAGATATCAGACAGTGTAGGGGCTTCCCTGGAGGCTCCTCCAACCACCACCACAATGCAGCCGTCACTGCCGGTGGACCCTATGTAGGCCACCCTCCGGGAGCTGCTGTGCGGGCTGCCCCCTCCAGGACCAGTGGGCAAGTCACCCACTCCAGAGACTGTGGCCTTGCACTCTCCAGGACAAAGCAATGGGCATGTTGCCCCCTCCAGAACCAGTGGGCAAGTCACCCACGCCAGAGACTGTGGCCTTGCACTCCCCAGCAGAGAGAAAGGGGCATGGAGCCCCCTCCAGAACCAGTGGGCATGTCACCCACTCCAGAGACTGTGGCCTTGCACTCCCCAGCAGAGAGAAAGGGGCATGGAGCCACCTCCAGAACCAGTGGGCAAGTCACCCACTCCAGAGACTGTGGCCTTGCACTCCCCAGCAGAGAGAAAGGGGCATGGAGCCCCCTCCAGAACCAGTGGGCACGTTCCTGTATTCGGCTGAGGCGCCCCCCCCCTCCCTGAGGTGCCTTCCCACTTGCAAAATGATGCCCCTGCAGTGTTCTCTCCGACTCTGTCAGGAAACAGGATGGGCCATGGATTGAGCCCTGTGGCCTTGTGTGCCCTCAAAACTTTCGACTGGGCATTGGCCCTTTATGGGCGTTTGTATATATTTGGTTTGTGAGGTGAATTTTGCTATGCTAATACATTGTCGTTAATCCAGCATTATGGTCAGTGTTTTATTATGCCATGTGTCATGTGTCATGTGCAATTGGTTTAGGTATGTAGCTGGCTGTGTGTATGGTGTGTGTGTGTGTCCGGTGTGTTTTGTGCGTGTGTGTCACTCTCGTTTTCCTCCCTCTCTTCCTTGTGTCCTAGGCAGCTGTATTCACCGTCATCATCTTCGTTGGCGTTTGTGTTCCAGATGGAGCATGACGTAGAAGATCATCGGGAAGACTTGTAGTTCGGGTTCCTTGGTGGCGTGGTTCCTCCCTGTGTCTCCAATGGTGAGTCCTTTGACTTCTGAGCTCTGCTTTCACCAGCCTTTTGTTGGCGTTGGTACCGCCCCGGAAAAGGTGGCGGTTTGCAGTGTCTTAATATGGCGGGAGGTACTTTTTCTCCCACCTGGCTGTTGATGGCTTCCGCCGTGGTGACTGTTGTTTCCGCCGTGTCGGTTGGTGTGGTACATTGGCTGAGTATGGGAGTTATTACCACCATGGTCATAATTTGGCGGTACTTACTGCCAGCCTGTTAGCGTTATTACCACCCCTTTATCACTCGCCGGCAGGGTCGTAATGAGGGCCTTAGTTATTTCTTTAAGTCCCTAAATTTATTTGTAACAATCTTGAGCAATACCAGCCAAGGCATGCCTTCAGATCAGAACCTGCACTGTTGCTAAAATATCTGTGGTTATGCATGAGTATTGGGGGCAGCCACTCTTTTTTGGTTTTGGCCTTCAAAGCATGGACCTCATCGCACCATGTACATGCAGCTACAGTGAACCTATTCTGGCTATCTCTCACCTGCATTAGCTGACATATATACTCTTACATGGGGTAAAATGTTCCCTGCAACCTTAAAGTTACAGTAGTTTAGCTGCTGGGTACATGGGAGACTGAGAGTCACAACGGAAGGAAGGGTGTGTGGACCTGACATTCCGCGTGTGACTACAGTACCTTAGCTGCTCCTTAACGTTTGAGGAAACACTACAGTTTCAGGTTTCCATCTACTCACGATGTCTAAGGCAAAACCTGGAAAAAGTACCAATGGAGCTAGCACATGCTCTTCTACAGATGTGCCACAACCAGTGGTAGAGCTCCTTTTACAGGAACACTCAATGAAATTTGAGGAGTTACTGGCAGCCGTCAGCAGGCTTAAGTCTGCGATCGAGCCAAAGTTAGACTCTCTTATTCAAGATATTGGGTTCCTTAGGGAGGAGGATAAGAAATTGAAGGATAGGGTACAGGAGATGGAAAAATTAGGATTACACCCCTCCCCCCCATTGTGGAGCTGCAACAACATATTGAGGAACTGCGTGAAGAAGTAACACAACTGAGAGTGAGAGCTGATAATTACGAAGGTTGATCTCAGCAGAATAACATCAGGGTGGTAGGCATACCTGAAGGATAAGAGGGCCCAGGTATAGATTTATTTATGGAGAGGTGGCTGACAGAGGTGGCCATGAGTGGGAAGACCTTCAAGTTCTTTACAGTGGAGAGGGCTCACAGGGTGCTGGACTGCCCACCGATGCAAGGAGCAATGCCATGACCTGTGGTGGTGAGACTTTTTAATTTCAGGAATGGAAACAACATATTATAGTTGGCCCAAGACGGAATGATAATAGTGACGTCATTATTTTTTCCAGTCTACACTATGGAGGTTCATATACAACGGGACTTCTTCCGTGTAGTGAAACAATGCCTTTGTGCACTGCGTCTCAAATATGCACTGCTGTTCCCAGCGATAATACATATTATTGCAGGCACCAAGACACTATTCTTCACAGCTCCTCAGGATGTGTGGGCATGGTTGGAAACAAGAGAGGAACACCAAAGACTCCCATCCACTATGGAAAATGGAAGATGGAAGAATCAACAGCCCTGCCACCATCCTAATAAGCATACTGAAAGTGTCTGTGGAACACCGACCAAAACACAAACAGCACTCGGCAGAGCAGAAGCACTAGCCGCAGAGGAACAGTTGTCTTTATCCAATCAGGAAAGTGCAACCTACGATAATGACACTGGTACTCAGCTGGACACCATATCTCTGGTTGTGTTACCAGCAGAACTTAGAGGGGGTCCACGGGTCACTCCCATGACAGTAGATTTATTTCAATCAGTCTGAGCAGTAGCAAGACAGCATAGTTTTGTATACCTGACACAGGGAGGGTGAGGTGGGATGGGTCCAATGGGGAAGCTCACGAACTGCGCAAGGTGGTAAGATACTAATGACACATTACTATTGCGGCTAAGGAACCTAGGGCCTGGACATACTAGATCGTCTAACTGGTCTTCCCTCTCTATCATAGGAACCTAATAGAAGTTGCTGAATCATCACAGGCAATAAGTTCCTGTGATCAATTGAGGGTCCAGTCTGGGTGTGGGATATGTTTTTTTTTTTTTACATTGTTCTGCTTTAATGGTTGTTTGCAATGTTGCTCAATGCACTCGTACTTACAGACTCCATCCCAAACACTTCAGATGAGGCTGATGAGTCTTAACACACAAGCTACGTGGCATCCAGATATTAAAATATCATAACATGGAATGTAAAGGGGATAGACACTTATACTAAATGACACATGATATACACTTATTTACGAAGACACAATATTCAATTTGCGTGCCTTAAGGAAATCATATAACAGCGGACAAACTCATCAGACTAAGCAAATGCTGGTGAGGCACAGTGGTGGTCACCACTTATTTAGCGTACACAAGAGGTGTATTATTATGGGTGGCTCCGGATATACCATCTGTTATTGATATCAAACTAGTGGACCCCAAGGGCTGATATGTGGTGGCAGAGGGGAGACATGATGGGGAACCACTAACTCTAGTGGCAAGATTTGCCCCCAATGCAGATCACCCGTTGTTTTTTAATTCCATATCGCCTGCCCTGCTCAATTCTCCACCTCCTTTGGATGTGGAGATTTTAACTATGTCCCCAATTTAATGTTGGATAGATCCACACCTCCCCTGGTGGGAGTGGGATGCTGACTTAATACCTGACATCTGCAAAAAAGGCAGTTAATCTTCAAGTTATTGAGATTTGGTGGACAATGTACCCTTTAGAACAGGATTTCTCTCACTTCTCCCCTATATATGCACTACATATAAGAACAGACCTTACATTTGAATGTGGTTCATTAGTATCTAACTGTAGAAGAGGGGAATATGTCACCTGGACTTTGTCAGACCACTGCCCATTGATGGTAACCTTTCACTGGGTCAGACCTGTCCCTTTGATTTCAATGTAGCACTTACAACCAGTGGCACTCTCAGACTCCGCTTTCCGCACACACGTGGGGGAACGTATAGATAAATATTTAACTGAAAATATGGACAAGGCTACTCATGAGGGGAAAGAGTGGGACGCATTTAAGGTGGTGATCAGGGGGACCTGTATGTCTACACAATATGGTGTAAAGAAGACCCTCCAGAGGGCAGTCACTGGCACCAAAATCAAGTTACAGGAAGCTGAAAAAGGGTGAGCGAATGATACTGCATGCCTAATGGAGTTGGATAAAATCCAAACCCTGTACAGGGAAAACGCTAAATGACTGGCCTTATTTGACTACAAGGAGTTCACCAAGAGTTAACATGAACTAGGTGACAATGCCAGAACACTGTTGGCCTGGCTTTTATGTGCGGAACATGCACATGTTATCATAGGGGCGCTAAACACCCAAATGGAGGCCATTGTAAATTCTCAATCATCCATTAATAAGTAAATTTAAATGTATTACAGAATCCTTTATCAGGAACCAGTAGAAATGAATGTGGACATAGTTGACACATATTTAGCTCCTATAGAGATGGCACCGCTGAATCCACTATTGAGACAAGAGCTTGACGAACACCTGACACTGAGTGAGATTAAAGCCGCCACTAAGTAGATCTCCAAGGGCAAAACCTCTTGCACGGACAACCTCCCATTCGAGGTTTATACTTTATACTAGGCTCTTCTGGCTCCTTGATTAGTGGAGGTGTACAATAAGGCCAAGATTAGGGGGAGATTACCAGACAGCATGTGGGAGGCCCTGATCACAGTTCTGCCCAAACCAGGCCGAGATACACTGCATGTGGCTTCATACTGCCCACTCTCACTACTGAACCTTAATTATAAAATATCGAGTAAGGTGCTGTCTAAATGGTTAACACTCATGATCCAAACTCTTGTCCATCCGGACCAGAACAGTTTAATTCCCAGAAGGAACACTTTTCTGAATATTCGCCAGCTGTTCGGAGTCCTTGAATGGGCACGATACACATCTCAGCAGGGTTGGGTGGCATCATTGGACATCCAAAAGGCTTTAGATACTCTGAGATGGAGTTACTTACAGGCAGTACTGGTGAAAATAGAAATCGGTCCTGAGTTCTGTGCATTGATCTGGGTCCTTTATGAGAGACGTGGCTTGAGTACATACATGTTCAGTTAAATCTGAGAGCTTTGCTATTGGCTGGGGCACCAGGCAGGGCTGTCCTTTATCACCCTTATTGTTTGCACTAGCCATGGAGCCACTAGCCGGCAAATTGAGGGAGAGGGCAAGGACTTGGGGCTATACTATGGCAAAACACCCTAACATAGTATCGATGTACGCAGATGACACCTTCATGTATCTGCGAGAGGACCACACGATTTTGCTTGAAGTCATGGTTGCACTAGATCTATTTGGGCACGTATCTGGGTTCCACAGTATTTGGGGGAAGTCCTGTCTTTTCCCTCTGTTGAAGACACCGGAAATTCCACTTCCAAAGTCTGAGAATATACCCCTTCAGTGGAAAGCTGTCACGTTCAAATATTTAGAATTCAGGTATATCACTCTGAAAAGGACTTGATAGAGGGGAATATGGGCAGGGCATTACTTAGGTTTCGAGAATCACTCCCTTTCTGGACGCAACCTCCATTATCACCGATAAGGCAGGAAGCTATAGCCAAAATGTTGCCACTGCCTAGACTTCTTTATTATTTTGCAGCTTTACCAATAATACTGCAGAAACCCTTTTTTAAACAATTGCAATGCTTATTGACATTGCTGGTGTAGGCTGCCAAGAGACACAGAGTCAAGGTGGGCACTCTATATTGTACACTAGAAAACAGAGGATTGGGAGCCCTGAATTTTTAATATTAATATGCAAGTGCTCAATTTCAGTGACCTCTTTGGTGGCTTTGGAATCCCTTGAATCGCGAGATTTCATTGTTAGGGGTAGACTTCCAGAAAACACTATTAGTAGAGTGGCTTCTAGACCCGCTCCCGATCCGCACCATTAACAGTGCACTTTTGAAGGTGGCAACATGGTGCTGGCAGAAATATATTTTGTAGGGTAAGAGGAACATATGATATGCACCTGCGATTCCACTGTAGGCCCCACCACAGTGTACACAACTGAAAGGAACCTTCCAGGTTGATGCATCAGCTTAGCAGGTTACACAGCCTGTGGTGACATAGTGTAGGATGGTAAACTATGTACCTTTAAGGATCTACCTGAGTGGGGTGCATTGGATCCGGGCCAATTTCTTATATACTCCACTACGCAAAGTAGCAGGGATACTATGGAACTTAGATAGGGAACAGGTTTCTGGGGCTAAAACACTAGAGTTGATGTTAACACCAACAAGGTCTTTCAGGGCAGTTTCCCTCATATATGGACCCTTGAGTTTAGACAAGGTAGAATCATGACCACTAGCCTTTAAAGAGTGGTGGGAAAACAAATTAGAGATGGCTATTCAGGAACCTGTGTGGCAAAGATGTCTGGGGTCAGTTAGGATGGTGTCACAAAATGCATGATTTTGTTTTTTGCAGTTTAACTATGCACACCATAATTTCTCTCCCTAGATAGGATTGCCAAGATGTACTTTGGAACAGTTCCCCCAAATGGTATGGTCTTGGCCAGTAATAGAAGAATTTTGGCAGATGGTCACTTCATGTATTTTGGTGATTACATCTGTTTTGCCCTGTGAACCTATGATATGTCTTCTTCATTCAAGTGCTGTGACAAAAGCCACACAGCAACCTAGGGTATTCCAAAATTTGGACTAGTTTTAGCGCAGAGACGCATTGCCATGTCTTAGAAAGCGTCACAGGCACCCTCAGTCACCTTATGGCAGAAAGGTGTAGTCTGCTGGGCCACAGCAGAACTGTCCATCTGTGCAGACACCAGAGCACGGGATGGGAGATGTAACCTTATGACACAATGGTCTAAATATCTTGCTAAGCTTACTGAAATACAAACTCCCAGATTATGATTCCATTCCAATATATGTATTTACCTAACACATACTAGGTACCCTAAATATGATTTGTATGTTTCATTAGTTCTTCTTAGTCTGTAAATGGAAATAGGGCAACGGATACTGAGGTAGTGTGCGAGAGACGGGACATAGTTTGTTCTGGTTATGCAGAAGCTAGTATGTGTTTGTGTACCGGATAATGTTACATGATTATGTGATGCTTCATTGCACATGCTGATACAAGATTGTAAGCATGAATATATAATGACCAAATTGGATCCATACACACAGCATTATTACCAGATGCAAATGTCGACTAGTAATGCTATATTTGTTTGCTTGTTTTTTTTGTTTTTTGCTGTTGTTCTCTGTTATCTGAGAAAATCAATAAACATAAACGAGAAAAAAAAGCATGGAACTCACTTTATCCTGCCTTGCGGCACCTGGAAAAGAAGAGTTTGTTTAGGTCCCAGCTTAAGGCTTGGCTCTTTGAAGTGGATTAAATTGCCTATATGACTGTTGGTTCCTAGCTCATATTTGAGCAAATGTGCACTGTACAAATCCCCTGTTAGA
This sequence comes from Pleurodeles waltl, assembly GCF_031143425.1. NCBI lineage: Eukaryota > Metazoa > Chordata > Amphibia > Caudata > Salamandridae > Pleurodeles > Pleurodeles waltl. Next base: position 1,450,945,950 of record NC_090440.1, on the reverse strand, counting down.
TTGATTGATTAATTGACCAAATATTAAATACCCAATTACTCGCCCCAGCTGTGTTATTACTCAACACAATTGTGTTACAAAATTGGTGGATTTCAGAATAAGACTTTTATGCCTGTGTCACTATCAGCAAGCATTCTCAGGCATACATAATATTGAGCATTAAATATTGAATGAGGCTGACATTTCTTCTTGATTGGGATTGTATCAAAAGAGTTATATCATTGCCAGAAGTTAGGGGTGCAAATGCATGTTTTCTCATTGAATATGCAGAATGTCATATACACTCGCATAATTTGCTGGATCCACCACTAAGGATAGCAGTTTGTTGTAAGCACATATTAAGGCCCTCATTACAACCCCGGCTGTAAATCCCGCTTACAGCTGTGTAGAAGACCGCCAACATACCGTTGCGGCTGCGGAATTCCGCTACAGGTATTACGACTCACAGCTCGGAATCCGCCACAATATAGACACCCACACAAGTCTGCCACACCAAAGGTCACTGATAAACTGGCGATACCAAAACCTACACCGTCACGCCAACAGGAATATGCCCACACTATCACGACCCACGAATCAACGCAGCGGTCCTTCAACTGCGGTAACCCATTGGCGGTACACACAGTTACAAAACATCCCCACATTGGCAATTCAAAATACACACACCTGACACACATACACACACCACACACCCAATCCAATTTAAAGCACACACCCAATATCACCTACAAACCCTTACAACCAAAATTTTGAAAGAAGGCCAGAGAGAGAGACTACCTAACACAACACCAGCATCCACAGACACAAAACACCATCACTTATACAACATCCACTCACCTCAAACAACACACACCAACACATCCCCTCACACATTACAACAGACAGCACCTCACACATCACCCGCACCACATCCTTTCACCTCAAAGACACCCCAGGTTCTTTGAGGAGGAGCTCAGGGTCATGGTGGAGGAAATCATCCGGGTAGAGCCACAGCTGTTCGGATCACAGGTGATGCAGACATCCATTGATGTGAAGATGGAGCTATGGCGGAGAATCGTCGATAGGGTCAACGCAGTGGGACAGCACCCAAGAACACAGGATGACATCAGAAAAAGGTGGAACGACCTATGGGGGAAGGTTCGTTCCGTGGTATCCAGACACCAGATTGCTGTACAGAGGACTGGCGGTGGACCCCCACCTCCTCCGCCACAACTAACAACATGGGAGGAGCAAGTCTTGGCAATACTGCATCATGCGGGCCTCGCAGGAGTGGCAGGAGGACTGGACTCTGGTAAGGCAAATCTTTAATACTTTATCCCCCCCCACCTGCATGCCATCACATACTTCCACCCTCACCCTCACACCCATCACCCCAACACCCCACAGATACCCCACTACCACAACCCACACATCCCAAAATCAAGCCCTGCATGTAACACCAATGCATGGACACCCATCACCAAAGCATGTCCAGTAGAGAGACTCACTCATGCCCCAAAATCACCAATCACACAAGGGCCATGGCCATAATTCAAGCACAGGAGTAGAGGTTAACTCACCCATTGCACAAGATGGCACACGCAGATACTAACATTATGCATTCACACCCCAACAGGACCCCTACCCAATGTCACCGGACAGGAGGTGCCAGACATATCCAGTCCCCGCACAGAAGAGGCCCACAGTGACGACAGCAGCTCTGCACGCCTGGATCAAGATGACCAGCCCGGCCCATCAGGGACCTCGGGACAGTCGGTTCCTCTGACAGTCACAAACAACCACTGAACCTCCCCCCTCAGGAAACACCATTACAGCACCCATCCAGCAGGTCCATCCCTCTGTCCCCAGGACACGTCAATCAGCAGTGTGTTCACGACTACAAGGAACCCAGGTAAACCCACTAACACAGGACGATCAGGGACCTGGGGACAGTGGCAGTGGGCACACGGTTCAGGGGACAGAGGCACTGGATAACAGGGAAGCTGGGAGGACTGCTGTGCAACAGGGGGAGGTCAGGCCCAGGGAACCCACTCTCCACAAGGCACTCTCCAACATCATGGGAGCTTACCACCATTCCTATGAGACCATGGGCACGGTACTGGCCAACTTTCAGGGGACCCAGCGGTTGCAGGAGGAACACTACCTGGGGATCAGGGAGGACTTGAAGTCCATCAACAACACCCTGGTCACCATTGCAGGGGTACTGGCAGACCTTGTCAACACCACGGGCCTCTGATATTAGCCTAGACGATGACCAGCTCTCCACATCCGCCGGCGCTAGTGGACAGGAGGCACCGCCACAGGAACAACAGGCCACCAGCACCCCACCCCCTGCAGAAGGAGAACCACCCTGAAAACGGTCCCTGAGATCCAGGAACAAGACAGAGAACATTGCCAAGACCCCCTCTAGGAAATAAGACCCCCCTGAATGTAATCCTTCTGCCCCACTTTGTCACCCTTTCCACTTCAAACTGCCATTGCTCCACTTCCTATGCCCCATTGGACAATGCACCTGTGAAACAAATAGACTGGACTCTGCCATGGCCATTCCTCCACCATCAGCCCAGCCCATTTTACACCCCCCCCCCACTTATTTGCACAGAAATAAACACACTTGAATCACAAAGTAATCTGGACTCTGTGCTTTCACTAATGTGTAATTGAAAAACATCAGGAATATAGCAATGTCAATGTACCTGTTCACAAACCAATGTAAAACAGCTGTAGGCCAGCAGTAGACATAGCAGAGGGCACAAAGTGGGACCCAGGTCTGTGAAATGGAAAGGCAAAGTAACAAGTCAGGGTCCATGCACTGAGTGAAAATGACAGACTTATGCTAGCTCCAACAATAGTATGAGATGTGGGAAGCAGTTACATCTTCTTACCTGTGTCTCACTGGAAATATTCCATGATGATGTTGTTTCAGTTGTCGACATCATCTTCTTCTTCTGCCTCCTCTTCTTCACTGTCCACAGCCTCCACAGCTGCCACAAGACCACCATCTGGCCCATCCTCCTGCAGAAAAGGCACCTGGCGCTGCAAAGCCAGGTTGTGCAACATACAGCAGGCTACGATTATCTGGCACACCTTCTTCGGTGAGTAGTAGAGGGAGCCACCTGTAACGGAATCTGGCCTTCAGGAGGCCGAAGGTGCGTTCTATAATCCTCCTAGTTTGCCCATGTGCCTCATTGTAGCATTTCTCTGCCCTTTTCCTGGGATTCCTCACTGGGGTCAGTAGCCATGACAGGTTGGGGTAACCAGAGTCACCTGCAAATGTCGAGGGACAACTGTTAGACAGACACTAACCCTTAGGGACAACCCCAGACACCTATGTCAATTGTGTTGGGACCTTGGGTTCACCTATTAGCCACACACGGTGTCTCTGGAGTTGCCCCATCACATAAGGGATGCTGTTATTCCTCAAAATGTAAGCGTCATGCACAGAGCCAGGATACTTGGCATTCACATGGGAGATGTACTGGTCTGCCAAATACATCATCTGCACATTCAGTGAATCATAGCTTTTCTGGTTTCTGTACACCTGTTCATTCTTGCGGGAGGGGGGGACAAATGCCCCATGTGTACCATCAATGGCACCTTTCACTGTGGGCAAATCGTCCACAGGAGGGAAAACGATGTAGCTGCGCATGTGTTTCAGCAGGGCAGATAACACTCTGGACAACACGATAGAGAACATTGGCTGGGACATCCCTGATGCCATGGCCACTGTTGTTTGAAAAAACCCACTCGCCAGGAAATGGAGTACAGACAGAACCTGCATTAGGGGGTGGGATTCCTGTGGGATGGCGGATAGCTGAAATCAGGTCTGGCTCCAACTGGGCACACAGTTCCAGGATTGTTGCATGATCAAGTCTGTATGTGATAATGATGTGTCTCTCTTCCATTGTCGACAGGTCCACCAGGGGTCTGTACATCGGAGGATGGCGCCATCTCATCACCTGCCCCAGTAGACGTGCCCTATGGAGGAGAACAGCGAGCAGAGGGTCATCCAACACTTAGGTATCACAATGTGTTATTTGGCAAAACATTGGAAAATCGCAATGTGCCTGTATCTGTCTGTATTCCAGGCCTAAATAGGCGTGACACAGTTTTTTTCCATGCCCTGTGGCCCCCTGAAATGGCGGTTGCCTGACCTGTAAGGTGTGACAAGGGGAAATGAGGTAACTGCGCTGGCGTTGTACATCGGAGACCGCAGCGCAATTCAGCATTGGTTAACATTGGGCCCTATGGGTCCCAGGAGCCAATGACATTGTACGCCGACGTGGATGTGGCTGCCATTTTCTTACTGTTCTCTCACTTGATACCTGACCTTCAACAGGAGAGGACCTACACTGCAAGTGCTGCTGTGACCTGTGTCTGGAAGTGATGATGGCTACAGTGTCTGGGGAAAGGGCCCCTGCCTTCACTTCGGAGGAGTTGGAGAAACTAGTGGATGGGGTCCTCCCCCAGTACACGCAACTGTACGTTCCTCCCGACAAACAGGTGAGTACACTGTGAGCATGATGCACAGGCAATGCCTGTTTTGAGTGGTGTGGATGGAAGATACATGGGGGGGCTGAGGACTGCATGTGCGGTTGGGGAGTGTATGTGCGTCAGGGCAAGGGTGAGAATGGGGGGCAATGAGTATGACGGTCCGGATGGGTAAGTAATGTCCTTTCCCCCTGTACCATACCTCTAGGTCAGCGCCCACCAGAAGAAGGGTATTTGGCGTGCACCACAGACGGAGCACCCACTGCCGGAAAAGTAGGGGGGACCTGCACCGCTGGAGCAAGAAGACAGCGTAGGCCCATCTGGGGATGGTCTCCCAATGTGGGAGGGGTGCCCATCGCACCATGACCCCCCTATGTTCCAGATCCTGGCGGTGGCGTATCCAGAATTGGATGGGCGCTTGAGGGCAGCACAGCAGCCACAAGGGGGTGAGTACACTCTCATTCAGCTGACTTTGCGTGCATTACGAGCTGTCTGGGTGGGGGAGGTGGGCTGTGGGTTTCCCTAGGCCAGGGCGAACTTGGTAGGCAAGGTCCCTTGTGAGGCAGGCTCTGTAACACCCCAACCCCACTACTGGTAATAGCCATCTACACCTAGTCAGGCTCTTGTGACTTCCAGGTGTGCAGCAATTGGGCTTAGGCCTCGTCCCCCATGGGCATGTGATTTTGCTAGGAACTGTTATTGCATGGCTTAGTGCATAGGGCTGCTCCCTGTGTGTTGTGTTCGCCAATGGTAGTGGTGTTGCATGCACTGAACACGTGTTTCTTCTGTCTCCCCCCCCCTTTTTGTTTTGTCTCCCTGTTCATGCGTGCAATAGCATCATCTGGTGTAGGAGCAGTGGCACCGGAGCAGGAGGGAGCTGCAACCCACATGGCCCTGGCAGTGAAGCAACAAAGTCTGAAGCCACCAGTGGGACGGAGGGCGAGGGGAGTTCCACGATGGGGACAGGAGCATACACCAGCGACTCCTCCTCTGATGGGAGCTCCCTTGCGGTGCCGGGCACATCTGTGCCCACCGCATCAACAGGTACAGCCGCCACCCCCCCTACCAGCACCGCCCTCCAAGCACCCCCTCAGCATGTGTCCTGTGCCCGCTCACCCAGGAGGGTGGGCATCTCCTTCGCCCCAGTCAGCCCTGCTGCCCTCAGTGAGGAGGCTATTTACCTCTTTAGATCCCTCACTGTTGGGCAATCTACCATTTTGAATGCCATCCAGGGTGTTGAGAGGCATTTGCAACAAACAAATGCATACCTGGAGGGCATTCATTCTGGGCAGGCAGCCCAACAGAGAGCATTTCAGGCTCTGGCCTCAGCACTGATGGCAGCCATTGTCCCTGTGTCCAGCCTCCCCCCTCCAACTTCCTCAACCCGACCCAATCCCCTGTACCTCAGCCTATCCCAAACACACCATCAGACCAGCATGCACACTCATCAACACACAAGAGTGGACATGGCAAACATAAGCACCACACATCACACAAGCACTCACACAAGCACCATCCCCATGTAGACACAGCAACATCCACTGCCTCCCCTGTGTCCCACTCCTCCCTCCATGTCTCGTCTCCACTCACACCTGCATGCACTACATCCTCAGCCACTACCTCCATCACCAGCACGCCCATCAGCACACACCGCTCACGTGCAATCACCACCCCCACTGCCATTCACAGATCCCCAGTGTCCTCTCCCAGTGTGTCTGTGAGCCCTCCTCCTAAAGTACACAACGCAGGCACACACCCACCCAACAGCCATCCACCTCACAACAGCCTCCGGCCCATGCACCTTCACCCAAATTCAACAAACGTACACCTCCTACAACCACTACCTCTTCCTCCACTCCCAAACCCCCTCCATCTTCCCGTCCCAGTGTGTCTAAAAAGCTTTTCCTGGCTAAAATTGACCTTTTCCCTACACCTCCCCCCTGTCCTTCCCCTAGAGCAAGGCTTTCCAGGTCCCAGCCAGCACCTCAGCCACCAAATCCTTAGGCACAGTGGTACCAGCAACTGCGGGGTCATTGAGTGTGCCACCCATCAGGGCTGCCAGTGTGCCACCTTGCAAGGCCAAGGACATTCCGCCACCTGTCAAGGTGAAGCAGGTGCCCAAATCCCAGAGGGAGAGGCCACACCTACCAGCCACCAAGGGCTCCTCCAAAACAAAGGGTACAGTGGCAAGACACCTGCGGCTCCATCAAAGGTGGGGAAGGGACAAATGCCGAAGAGCAGGTCAGGACAGGGCACGGTGGCACCGACTGAGGGACTAGTGTCACCCCTTCCGGCAATGACCACACCAACCTGTATGCCGGCGAACACCGCAACCTGCACCGCCACCAGCACTGCCACCTGCCCCGCCACCAGCACCGCCACCTGCACCTCCACCAGCACCGCCACCAGCACAGCCACCTACACCGCCACCTGCACGTCTGCAGCCTCAGCAACAGTCCCCAGCATCTTCCCCAGTGGGCAGCCGTCCGAGGCTTCAGGAGACGTCCTGCTGTGTCGCTCAACATGTGCTGACACATGCACCACCGCCAGCACCGCCGCCACAGACACCGCCGCAAGCACCGCCACCAGCCCTGCGAAGTGCTTGGAGAGTGGCACCACAGCTGACATGGCTACCATCCCCAGTGGGCAGCCGTCTGAGGCTGGAAGAGACTTCCTGGACCCTGCCCAGCTTCCATGAGGCATGACTCTCTTCACTGTTTGCACCTGCAGGTGGAAGGCAAAGCCGCAGCAGGGTGGGGTATGTCTCTTCCTCCATGGCGTATCATGCTACCTGTTCCTAGGCAATCTCGTGGCACACACACCCATGTGAGGTAATGGGACCAGCCACACTGCATGTGGAGCACTCTGGGCACCAAGCCCCCTCCAGAACCAGTGGAGAAAGGCATCTACTACCTCAGTCCTTGGCAGTATGAAGCACTCTGGGCACCAAGCCCCCTCAAGAACCAGTGGAGACTGTTATCCACTTGAGAGACTGTGGCTTTGCACTCCCCAGGATAGAGCAGTGGGCAAACCATCCACTGTTTCCGCTGTGCTTTTGATAGTGTTGGTTCCGCCCCAGAAAAGGTGGCGGATAGGCGTCTTGAAATACAGTGGGCGGTACTTTGTCCTCCGCCTGTCTGTTGGCGGTTACCTCCGCGGTGTTTGTTTCTACCACCGTGGCGGTTGGAGTGTTAAAGTGGCTGTCTATGTTGGCGGTTTCCGCCATGGTCATGATTCCATTTTTTTTTCCGCCAGCCTGTTGGCGGTATTACTGCTGCTTTAACACCGTCTGCCAGGGTTGTAATGAGGGCCTAAGTTATCTCTTTGCATTGTCTTTTCCAAGCAATCTAGTGTTTAGAATTCATTTATATAAATGGCTACACTAATAACAGTGTCTCAAACAGCGATAGCCCTTCAGGTGGGCTAACAGATGGTGGAGTTAAATTCTCTGATATACACTCTAGAGATCTGCAAAATATCAAATGAACTTTGCATTCAAGATAGATTTTACTAACATTTAGGGGGTCATTCCGACCCCGGCGGGCGGCAGGCGCCGCCCGCCGGGCGGAGACCGGCAGAAGACCGCACCGCGGTCAAATGACCGCGGCGGTCATTCTGACTTTCCCGCTGGGCCAGCGGGCGACCGCCAAAAGGCCGCCCGCCGGCCCAGCAGGAAAGACCCAGCAACGATGAAGCCGGCTCCGAATGGAGCCAGCGGAGTTGCTGGGGTGCGACGGGTGCAGTGGCACCCGTCGTGATTTTCAGTGTCTGCCAAGCAGACACTGAAAATCTTGCTGGGGCCCTGTTAGGGGGCCCCTGCACTGCCCATGCCAGTGGCATGGGCAGTGCAGGGGCCCCCAGGGGCCCCACGACACCCGTTCCCGCCAGCAAGCAGCGCCGCCATGGAGGATTCCTTTGGCCAGGGGAAAACCGGCGGGAAACCGCCGGTTTCCCTTTTCTGACCGCAGCTTTACAGCCGTGGTCAGAATTGGCCAGGAAGTACCGCCAGCCTGTTGGCGGCGCTTCCGTGGTCGTTGGCCGTGTCGGTCAATGACCGCCAGGGTCAGAATGACCCCCTTAATGTGTATAATTATCCCTTCATTTGTAATGTCCCGAATGGTTAGTCAAAATTTTGTGATTTTTGTAACAACGTATTGACAAAAAAAGAAAACTTTAAATTTCTGCCACATTCTATTCTGATGATAGCTAGTAATTTTAATGTAAGCTTGCAGTTTATAGTTTGCCTCATTGATCTCATAGAAGATGATGAAGTTATGAATTTTGACATTTTTTAGGTAAAGACTAGCACATAAAAGATGAAAATGCCAATCACCGACATCTAGTCGTATGAGACAGGGTCAAAGTTGAAAACTATGGCTGGCGGCAATGCAGCGCGGTTCAGATCCAAGTGAATTGGGTCTGGTCAGCATTTACCTTTGGACTTAGAAGAAATTTTAGAAAAAGTGTATGAGAATGTAAAGTTCAGCAGGACAATGGTACAGAAATTGCCTGATGAGGGAGCATCATTGTTGAATAGCCTTGGGTTGAAGCTGTGGTGAAGATTTCCACATTTAGACTTAGGACCTGAGTTAGATATTGATGAACGGGTTACTCCGTCACAGCAGTGATAGATATCCCATCCGCTGAAATCTAAATCGCAATATATTCTTTGTATTTAAATTTTAGTGGACGGGATATCCATCACCTTTGTGATGGAGTAACTCATCTGCCAATATCTTAATCAGGCCCTTAGTCTCTGAATTGGATGTTGAAAATCTTCAGAGGGGCGAGGCAGTGGACTGTAAATGAAGACAGTTCCACAAGGTAGAACACCCCTTCCTTTTGCTGAAAGACCACTGAAAAGGATTTGCTTCTGTAGAGAAGAACGTAGCGGGAGAAACAGCAATGTCGATCTACCAGGCAATGTATTTCAGGAGGATAGGCGAGCATGTTGGTCCCAGTCTCCTTCTTCTTCTCAGAGTAGTTTTTTGCAAAATGTTTCTTCTATGTCCTCAGTTTGGGGATTTGGCCATCTGGGAATCTTTAGCACCACAACCAAGGGTCCAGGACTGGTGGGACACCTCTTTGAGGTTCAGAACTCACCCAGACTGGGTCCAGGGACAGGTTCAAGATGGTGGGAGCCTTTTGTGTGCCTATGATTCTTAACAGGAGGCCAGCAAACTAGCCTTACTCTGGTAGTCCTGGGTTCAGATGAAGATGCAGGGCACAGGAGCAGGGCTGGCCTCTGAGGGTTCAAGGCAGGCTCCAGGCAGCAAAGCAGTCCTTCCAGGCGCAGCAAAGCAGTTTGGCAAAGTGCGCAGCAGGTCACAGGAGCAGGCAGTCCACAACACATCTCCCAGAGAGAACTGAAAAGTTGGTCTGTATGTTCTATTTTTTATACCCTGGTGCCATTCTTCTGGAAGGTGGGATAAGCTTCTAGAAGGGATCTTTGAAGTGCATGGAATTATTGCCTCCATTGCTCTGGCTCCAAGCTGGCTGCAGTGAAACTGGGTCGATGTTAGGTCCTTTGTGTGAAGGCACAGCACACCCTATTCAATTGCAAGTAGGGCTGTGTTAAGGTCCGTCTCCCATCCTGCCAGGAAATGGACCAATAAGGGACACCTAATTGAGTGTCTCAGAGGAACTCACAAAGTCTAACTATCAGCTGCACCTACTCATGTGTCCCAAGTCAGGCTGAAGGCAAAAAGGTTCTTCATCACAAGAGATGAATTATTTGTTGTGTGCACAACAGCACCACGAACATGCTTTGTTTCTCTGCTGCACAGGTCTGAACTCCCACGCAGAGGAAATTTGGAGATGAAACTGAGGAGAGTTCTAAATGTGGTAAATGTTAAAAAGTCTTGGACAGTGCAGGGAGAGGTAAGAATCGACAAGCGGAAGACAAGGAATGTTGGCAAAAAAATATTTTTAAAACATCTTATTCCTGAAGAAGTGGATAAGATTAGGATACACAATAGACTTACATTTCAATGGCAAACTCACTTTACGTGTCTTTTTTTTTACAAATAGGAAATTTTTTCCTTTTTTCGGAACTGTGTACACTTGAATGAGTTTGTTCGAATTCTGACATCTGGATTTTTTACCTAAAATGTTCATGCTCCATGTCTGTGTGTTGTTCAATTTCACAATGTTCTGCTTGACCTCCAAAATTCCCATGAGATCTGTGAACCTAGAAAATATGAATTACTGATATACACCATATTGTCCACATATCACTTACTTTTGAGCCTTGACCCAAGACACTTGTCCTTGCACCCCATCTCATTATTCCTTATCCTTTTAATGAATGGTTCCCTTTTTAGGAAAACCTTGGCTCCTCCAACCATCTATAATGAAGAATTTTAGTTCCTTGTGATTGCTTTTAAGAGAAATGATGAAGGAATTCTCATCACACTTTCAGCGATGATGCAGTGTGCCCATAGAATTTTATGGAGACTTTTCCCTCGCACATAATTTAATTGAAAAGGTTTAATTGCAGTCAACACTTTACAATCCTATTTAGTCTTTTAACTAACAATTTGATTCTAGAGCATTACAGGTCCATTAGGAAAGGGTTTAATAATATCTCATGTAAGAAATTCTTTACGGTTTTAGAAATCAATTGTATACCATTGCCCCTCACAAAGGTCTCCAGTATCCTTTCCTCCAAACGTAAGTAATTATTTGGCACTGTAGCTGTAACTTTATTTACAGTTTGCACCATTACCCATCTGGCATGGCAGTCCACAAAGACCAAAGTAATCCTTCTGCCAGTCTTAACTCTCTCACTGATCCAATAACAGCTTCCAAAAACTATCTTTATTTTAAAACTTTTCCCATTATGTTTGTTTTATCCCAAAACAATGACTAACACTGCAGCTTCTATTTTGCACTCTTCATCATCACATTTGGTCACTGACATGCAAGATAAATAGTCTGTTGCCATGTTTTGTAGACCAGTAAGTATCTCTTCCTAAAATTGTGGCCTTCAGGGCCTCATAACCATCAAGCAACCCTGAGGTATTAGAATCTGACCACTTACATTTGAAGGTATGCCAATGGTTTGTGGTTGGTTCATTCTACAAACGGTAACACCTAAAGGAAAATTCTATAGCATACAGCATTGCATGGCTCATAAGCATGCAACAGCCTCTCGCTCAACTATAGAATAATAATTTATGGAGCCTTACAATGCTCCTGTAACAAATGCTAAAATGTTCTATTCCTCTTCCGACCTGTGATATAATCACACCTAGATTGTTGGTACTAGAATCAGTCTTTGCATTAGGCCCTGGATACATTAGAACTGCCCTATGTAGGCTTTGTAAACCTCTTTAGTAACTTTAGTGGAAGCTTTTTAACAACCATCCATCCAGGAGGTGCACTTATTCCTTAGGAACACACCCAGGTCAGAAATACTTGCAAAGTTTTTCACACACTCAAGTAGAATTCTGCTAAACCCTTGACCAATTTGAGCTTGTATCTGTCTTTAGTGCGGGAGCTTTCGTCACTGCTTCCACTAAATCGAAGATGAATATTACACCATCCTTTATAAAGGACAAGGGTAACTCATGGATATCGGGGGATTAGGGGTACGTAATGTTATAAAGGAACAATGGTTCCTCATCAGAGCACTTACTGCTAATATAATGGGAAAACAATTTTGCCGATATATTTTGTCTAATAGACACATAAATCTTTATTGTTGTGCAATAAGAAATACATATGTGGGTGAAAACATAATGGCAAAGAATTGCACACACAAAATGAAACAGGCACTAGTACATGACAAAAAATCAGGAAACAAGGTTAGTCACAATTGAAAGCAGCACTTATGCCCTTATTACAATAAACAATGCAATAGGGTCAAGGTGCAGAGTCAACACGTTTATACCCTAACAGAATCATAGGATCACCATCAGAAATTTAGAAAGTTTTGCCCGATAGATTTATACACAATCGTACACAAGAATAAGTTTAAAAAGAAGAAATGACAAAGAAGACAGAAAGAAAGGAAACAAATTAGTTGCCGACTGCTGGACTGTCGGTAAAAACCTCATCACCCCACATTGAAAAACGGGGGGAATAAATGCACTAGATGTAAAGGATTAATTTCACCCAACTTAATGCTGCTCCCCCCTAATCCACCAAACAGTAGCTTTTGTGATCCATCCCCCTTACCACCTCCTACTTCTAGCGATTGTTTTGACCTACCTTGCCAGGATACTCATACTCCAGCAGACTGTATTTTCTTCTCTTTAGAGGAAACATTAGATGCAATTAATTCCCTAAAATCAGGCAAGGCCCCTGGACCAGAAAGGATACCTGGAGATTTGTATAAATCGGACCCAATTATTTGGTCCTGGTATATAAATCTGCTCTCAAATAAAATTGCTATAGGTGGTGCGAATCCGAGTACTTGGAAAGGTGCTGAAATAATTCCAATTCATAAAAAAGGAAACACAAACTTGCCTGTTAATTATAGACCTATTAGTCTTATTGATAATGTACAGAAAATCTTTGCCAAACAGCTTCTGGAGAGACTCATGAATTGGGCACAAGATCATCAGTTTTTTTCTCCATTGCAGGTGGGGTTTCATCCCAAAACCAGTACAATAGATCAGGTATTTAGATTGGTGCTTCTATACTGGAAGTATGTAGTCCTTGCCAAGCAAACTTTATATGTTGTTTTTGTGGACCTACAATCAGCCTTTGATCTGGTCCCGAGAGAGAAGCTACAGGAGGTACTACTTAGGCTGAAAATTCCATTTAATATAGTCGATCTTCTACGGCGGCTACATGACAATACTTATGAACAAGTGAGGTGGGGAGACCAAAGAGAGTTGACAGAAAAAATCCCAATTCAGAGGGGTGTACACCAAGGTTGTGTTATGGCCCTGTTTTTATTTACTCTATATATTGATGAGGTGGTACCAATCTTGCTTTCTTGCCAAAAAGACGCCCTAACATTGAATGCTCAAAAGATCCCTATTTTACTTTTTGCAGATGATTCACTCCTTATTTCTAAGACTCTGATGGGTTTTCAAATTCTTGTTGATCGATTTAAATCTTTTTGTATGGATTATGGTTTGGAGTTGAATGCTGACAAAACTAAGTTAATGGTGTTTGGCCCAGGTTCTCGTGGGAGATGCACCATTAACTTGGATGGGTCTTCATTAACTCAGGTTAGCTCAACAGATTATTTAGGTGTTAGGATATCAAGTAATTTGCATTGGGAGGATCAGATTGGCAAGAGTGTGGGGCTTCTTCAGAATAGAGCAGCCGCTATCTTGCGTTTTTATAAAAGTTCTGTATCTAAAGCTGTTTCTTCTGCTATTAAAATGTATCTGGCTAAGGCACAGGGAGCAGCTGCCTATGGTGCTGAAATATGGGGATTTTCTGATTGTAAAAGATTATCTGTGGGAGAAAACAATTTTGCTAGGGCCGTAATTGCTTGCCCGCGTAGTACCCCTTTATTACCACCGTTTTTAGATCTTGGGTTCAAACGTATAATGGATATGATAATCTTAAGGCCTCTACTCTACTGCATAAGGATTTGGACTGTTTCCAAACTTGCTATATACAAGACTCTTTTTGTGATCTTTTAACAAGACCAAATGTGACTTCCATTTCATGGGTCAAACATGTGTCAAATTGGTTTCACATTCTGGGACTGACAAGTTTTTGGGAAAATCCTCAAAGCTTGGAAAAAACTCACAGCTCCATTTTGAAAACAACGTGTTGGTCCTATGTAAAAACTGAGTTAATCCACAGCAAATCCAATGGCCGTTTGACTAAATCTTTTATGGACTTTAAGTGGGTTTCCCAGTTTGAACCATATCTTGATCTTGTATCTGATCTGCGAGGAAGGGGTTGTATGCATGTTTCAGTTTTGGGAATCTACGGCTGTTATCTTTATCAAGTAGTTGGGGTCTACTCCATTATCTGACTTATGTCTTGTATGTCATGGTAGCTCAGAAACAGTGGAGCATTTTATGTTTTTCTGCCCCGCCTACACTATCCCATGATCAAAATGGATTCGTACTATCTGTCGAGCCTTGGTCCTGAACCAGTGTTGTACAGCAATGAAGATTTTAAGGAGCGACACTTCTAAACCTTTGATTGTGGCAGTTAGCAAGTTCCTTGTGGCTGCATGGGATATACGAAGTTGTTTTTTAAAATAGTAGCTTTTTATGAATCATTTTAAGTATACAGTATTCTTAAAAATGTTATGCTTATAGTTTATAAGATGGTTATATAATGTTATATTTTTCCTTTTTTTATATCTTCCTGAATTTTAATTGTATTTTGATTGTATTATGATGATGCTTTTATAGTTATCTTGACCAAATTAAGCTTGTGTTGATGATGATGACCAGTCATATATGTATTTAAACCATGCACCAATTGCAGCTGTAATGGGGTTCTGCCAAGGATAGTGATAGAGAGACATATCTACATATCACACCAGTGAGGATGAGGGAATCATACATGTGGCAATCTTAATCATTAATCAGCCATCTTAGTGGCTAGTTACACCCTTCTGCCATTGATACCCGGGGCCTCAGGCCCTAGCAGCACATTGCACCATCTGAGCATCATTTTTTTACGCTCTTGTGGTGCAGTGTGCCAGCCCATATTTACAAAACCACGCAAAGCCAACTTGCGTGGCCTTTTGTGGCCCTGTAAATACAGACCCCTTTCATGCATAGCACTGTGTGAAAGGAGCATTCTGTGGGTGTTGCTTAGAGTGTTCCCATCCAACACCCATGGAACCCAAAGGAATCTGACACATTCCCAGATTTAAAAGTCTGGGAATGTGTCAGATTCCTAAGCCACCTCAGCTGCGGTGTAAAAGGGATGCAACGGGGAGAAATACCTTTATCTGTCCCTCCTTTTCCTCTTTCTATGTGTGCTGCTTAATGCAGCACACATAGAAAGAGGGAAACACCTCTTGTGATTGTTTTTGGTGCAGGAAGGTGTCCTTTCCGCTTGCACCATGGTGCAAGTGTGCCTGTGTTGGCGCATTGCAGCAATTTGTACACCAGCCAGAGGGAGAGGCCAGAAATGTGTTTTATCTTGTAGATACATCGCATATATGCCTTTTCTCGGGGGTGAAGGGAGGCGCAGCAAAACACTTGCTGCACCACCCTGCATCACAGGCCTTGTAAATGAGGCCCTCAGTGTCTACAAGCAAGCATGCAAGTGTTCCAAGCAGGTGATAATAAATAATGTGAGCCCAAACAAGCTATCCTAATGTCAAAATGTTTTTCTGAGGATACCTGTCCATGTGATAGAAGGGCCCATTAATACGAAGACCTTGCAAAGCATTCTGCCATGAGGAGGCTGGTTAACAAACAACTGGTGCCCCTTCAAGGCGAATAAAAAGTGAGCGTTCAACTGATTCACTCCAACTGAAAACATATAGGAGAGATTAGAGTCACCCCTTTGGGAGCAATATCAAGTAATCAACAATCAGCAATAAAACTAAAAAGCACAACATTCCAATCACAAAATAAATCCAGTGGTTGCTACAAGGCCGGTGACTGATGTGGGCATTTAGATAGGTGAATGGCGCTAGAGTACTATCACGATCAGTTAGGATGCTATGCTTAACCAGGTGGGTTTATAAGGCCATGGTTAAGGATAATCTGTTGTGAAAACAAGAAACTATGTGATTAAAAAAACATTGCTGGGAGCCGACCAATAATCAGGTCAGTCAGTTACCCTTATCCCCAGAATGCCGATCGGATATATCCTAAGGCTCCGCTAGAACAATACGGCAGTAGAGTGAGGTGACGTGTATGCTGCGTGTGCTGGTCCTTTTCAAGTGAACTGGGGGACATGAAGACAGAAGAAGGACCAAGAACCCACCACGAGGGCCATGAAAAGAGAAGATAGGCTAAGATTAAAGTGTCCTCAAGGATCATGTATCAGCGGTGATCATTTTGGAATTGGGGTTAATGTTACCCAGAGATTAAATAAAGAAAAAGTTAAAGAGAAAATTGGTTCCACAAAGAATAATTTACACAAGAAAATACTATGTACAGTTAAGAATTAATGTCCCAAGAGAAAAAATACAAAGGCAAAACAATAATAAGTAAAATGAATCATGATAAATAACACATTCTTCTCTATGTTATCAAAATACATAAGAGGAATTACTTGCAACATTGTCAAAGTACACTCAGGTACACAAATTTAGAAATCTAAAGAAGAAATAATAATGAAAAAATCCATATGCTCTATAAGATTGCCAAAATACATAAAATATCACTCGCAACATCGTCAGAAACACCACACCGTCAGTGCAGTGTAAAAACCATCAGTGTTCAACAAATTAATATACAGTGGACCTCCATAATCATCATTACCAACCAAATTAATATACAGTAGATGTTCATAAGCATGCCAGCAAATTTTCGGTCCACTGTACAGTGGTCCTGCATAATCATATAGGGTCCATGTCTGTAAAGTGAATGAGTAGCCTCAAATATCATATTAAGGATGTCCAATCTTCCATTCTGTTAAGGCCAATATGCAGGCTTTGGGTGTGCAATCTCCATTATAACTCTTGCTTGTTTAAAATGTTGGTGATGTCTCCACCCCTGGCTTGTGGCTTTGCTACTGAAATGACTTGCCAGTGTAGGTCATTGACATCATGTCTCAGCTCATAAACGTTTTCGGAAAAAGAGACAATTGCAACTTTACAACACAAACAACTTCGGTTCTGGCATATCCGCACCCGAATCTTCTGTGTTGTTTGCCCTATGTACACTACGTTACACGGACAGTTGATGCCATAAATTAAATTAGGTGTATTACAATTCGAGAACTGTTGTAAGGTTACTCTCACATTATTATGAACAAATTATTTGGTCTCACAAGTGAATTCACATGCACTGCAATTGCAACACTTATAATAGCCTGTCATGGGAGCCAACCCCCACAGGTCATTAAGGGTGCACTCAGTCCTTGTGGGTGGTATGCTGCCTCTCACTTGGTGGTCCTTGAAGCTTTTGTTTTTACAGAACTCAAAGATTGGTCATTGTAGGGAGAGGCCACCTGCATTCAACACACCCCAGTGTTTCAGCATACCTTTCTTTACTTGGTTGGAAATGGGGGAAACAGTTGTGACATAGACAAACCTGTCATTGTCTTTCTTTTTATTGAGGTAAGTAAAACCTCCCTCTGACAATACCACACCCTTTTCATTGCTCTCTTGACCAGTTTTCTTGGGCACCCCCTTGTTATTAGTTTGCTTGATAAGGTGTCAACTCCCTTAAACAAATCCTGTTTAAATATAAAATTCCTCTTGATGTGCAGGAATTGTGAATAGGGGAGTGAATCCCTAAATATAGTGACTGGAAGAAGCCAGTAAGGTGTTCCTTTCTATAGGTTTACTGTTTAATAATGTATACAATTCACCATCATGTGTTTTAATCATTATATCAAGGAACAACATTTCTGTCCTACTATGTTCAAGGATAAATTTGAGTCCTCTACAGTTACCATTAGGCCATCTGAGAAATTCAGTAAGCATTTCTGTCAATCCCTTCTAAATCATAAAAATGTCAACAATGTACTGCTTCCATACTCATATCTGGCTACAGAATAGAATATTGTAAGAGAGGATAATTTCAGTCTCTAAATTATTAATCAACAGTGTCACAAATTTGTGGGTATAAACATAGAAGTTGTGTGAGAGTGAGCAACTCTATAATGAAGTACATAAGTACCGAGTGCAGATGTCTTCTTATTTCAAGAGTTTTCCTGATTACCTCAATGCCACAAATTTGGGGAATATTAGTGTACATTGACTGCATGTCCATTGTACATAATATGCAATTGCTGCAATCAAAAATAAAATGTTCAATCTGATTGATAAAGTCCATGCTATCCCTTACATAGCACAATGTTTTAGGTACATGTTCTTTAATACAAAAGTCAATGTACCTACCAACAGGTTCAAATATGGATCCACACCCAGATATAATGGGCTGCCTTGCAGAGACTTCTGGTTTTTATGAGCATAGTAAAGTGTAAATAACTGACATACGAGGTGACTTGATGTTAAAGAATAGAAAATCATTTTGGATAAGAAATCCAACTGTTTCCCCTTCCTCAGTTATATTAAAAATCAGGACTTGGAGTTTTCTGGTGGGTCCTGGATTAAGTTTCAAGTAGTGTTCATTATTACTGAGTTGTCTCATAATTTCTGATTTGTACTGATCTATGTCTTGGACTACTATGCCATCCCCCTTGTCTGCTGGTTTGATTATCATGGACTGGTTGAGTTTAAGGGTAGATAGAGCCTGTATTTCTTGTATCGAGCTATTATACGTAGTGAATCTCCTTTTCATGTTTAAAATTGGAAATTCCTTTCAACATAAATCTTTCAAAAGTATGGACTTTGGAAGAATTACAGTTGTTAGGTTGGGGAGAAAGTGGATGATGGGCAGAAACCAGGGTTTGCGGCATATGGGTTGTCAGAAAAAAAGTGTGTCATCTAATTGTCCTGAAAAACTGATGAATTTCAGTCTATAAGTCTAGAGAACTAGCAAGCATTGCAGGGAGAAATGAAAGGCCTCTACTGAGTAATGATATCTCATTAGAGGAGAGACAATGCTTGGAAAGGTTGAATATTGGAATTGTTTGCAAACTGTCCATTGTATTTGTCATGTTAGACTGAATATCAAAAGGTAGCTCTGTAGAAAAACTCAAGTTTGTGGTACCCCCACTGGTAATATTTCTGGTGTGTTTGTGTGTCCCCTAGAATGATGATCCAACATCACCCCCTTCTTCTCCCTTTTCTAGGGGTACTGGATTGGTCTCTCACTAAAAAAGTAGGGTTTGGTGTAGTTGTGGAGTTGTTAGGGCCCTCACCTGGGTCCGAACTATCAGACAAATCACCAGATGTTTCAGAAAATTTGATAATTTTGTCTTGTTTGTTGTATCTGCCCCAAGGGCGTCCAAAATTGAGATTTGAGTAAGTCCTTTTGGTATAAAAATCCTCAATTGAATACAGGTATACCTTGTCTAGTTTATAATTACATGTGTCCTTCTTAAACTTACTGGATATTTTATCCCGCTTTAATCTGTTAATTTCAGAGACAATTTTCTCAATTTGATCCATAAGGCTTTCAGCATCAGTTATCGAACTGGGCTCTTTGATTTTTTTTCTGAAGATTCAAGATCTCCTCTAGGAGTTTCTCAGAATGTTGATGGCCATTTTGATGCCCAACACCATCCAGTGGCGTGAGTAAGTTGTCCCTATGTAACTAAAGCTGTGCAGATACCCTCTTTCATCAGTAAAAACTCCTAGAATATTCCTGACTTGTAGCCCAACTGGTATGGTGTCTGACTTTAGGTACTCAGTAAGCATTCTAATCATAAGTTGTACCCTTACATATTTTTTCTTACATTTCTCCAATTGGTCTGACAAGTTAGAACTTGCTGGTAGCATTGTCTCAGTTGTATCTGAGAAGAGACATGGTCCTTCTAAATTCTTTGTAACATACTCATCAGAGTAGAGTGGAGTATGATTTGTCATGCAAGTATAAGCAGGATGAACAACAGCTGCAACCCACTAAATGTAGTAGGTTATTAGAAAATCCCTTGCAATCACTTGATTGTGCATTGTACTTTATAAAGGACAAGGGTAACCCAGGGATATTGAGGGACAAGGAGTATGAATATTATAAAGTGCAGTGGTTGTTTTGTTAACCAGCATTCTGACAGAAGGTTGCTTTTGAAAGGTCTCCGTATTCATGGGCCCTTCTATCAGATAGACAGGTATTCTTATATAAACTTTTTGACATTAGAATAGATATTCTTGGGCTCACTCTTATCAGCACCTGCATGGAACACTTGCATACTTGCATGCTTGGTTGTGGACACCGGGTATCAATGGCAGAAGGGTGTCTCTAGCCACTAGGATGGATGATTGTTGAGTAAGGTTGCCACATGTGTGGGCCCCTCACTTGTGTGATATGTAGATGTATCTCCCTATCACTACCCCTGGCAGGACCCCCTCACAACTGTGATTAGTGCATGGCTTAAATACATGTATACCTAGCCCTATTATCTATTGCATTTATTCCCCCTTTCTCCCGCTGTAGATGGAAGAAGTTTTTATCACCCTCCAGCGCGGAAACTAATTTGTTTCCTTTCTTTCTTTTTTCTTCTCTATCATTTCTTCTTTTTCAATGTATTCTTTTCTACCATTGTGTATAAAACTATCAGGCAACATTTTCATGATCCTATGAGTTTGTTAGGATCAAAACGGTGTCGACTCTGCACCTTGACCGTATTGTAATGTTTATTGTAATGACGCCTTAAGTGCTGCTTTCAGTTGTGACTAGCCTAATTTCCTGATTTTATGGTCATATACTAGTGCCTGAGTCTCTTTGTGTCTGCAATTAGGTGTTGCTTGTGTTTTCACCCACAGATGTTTTTGTTATTGCACAGCAATAAAGATTTAATTGTGTCTATTAGACGAAATATATGTGCATAATTGTTTTCGCATTATCACAGCAAAGTGTTCTGAAGAAGGAACGTAGTTCCTTTTCAATATTACACCATCCTTGGCTGTGATGTGCCCTGGTCATGTAACAATTCTTACTCTGATATATACATGTATGTGTGTATATGTATATATATATATATATATATATGTGTATCTATCTATATATATATATATATATATATATATATATAATTATAATTTTTTTCACTTAAGAAACCAAAGGTTACAGGGACATTATAGTTAGGCCCACATTTTAAACCCTACAAAACCACATAAATTCACCTGTTACAGTTAGAGTTATCTCAAGTAACTATAACTACTGCCCTACGATAAATATAATTTGTGCCCCCGCCATGCACATTTTCTTCATCAAAACTTGTACTGCAAATACTACATTGGGTCTGTGAGAGGGTACAAAAGGGTCTGAGTGGGAGAAAGAGATGGAAAAAGAGAAATTGAGGCAGAGATTGAGAGTTTTTAAGGCTTTGGTGAAAGACATACTTAGAATAAGATACTTCTGGACAAATCGAAAAGAAAAATGTATTTGTCAATTAAAAGGGTGAGATCACCTTTCAGTATGAACATTAAACTTTTAAAGTTTAAAAGAAATTAGTAGAGAAATGACCACAGACCCACCTGGACTAGAACCCTCAACTTTCAGAGTGAAGGTTTGTGAACGTAATCATTATGCCATAGGTGACTGCTTACTGTAGTCATTGCATGGAGAGGCCATTGCAATGATTCTCTCCCTCTCTCTCTCTCTCTAGAGAGATAGAGAGTGACAGGACCGCAGGGGAGCCTCAAGGCCACCGCGGCCCTAGCTGGCTCCCCACATCCTGTGGGAGACACCTTTGCTCCCACAAGCAGGGAGCTGCTTTGAAAAACACCTCACTTCTTGT
The DNA here is from genome assembly GCF_031143425.1 of Pleurodeles waltl. Taxonomy (NCBI): domain Eukaryota; kingdom Metazoa; phylum Chordata; class Amphibia; order Caudata; family Salamandridae; genus Pleurodeles; species Pleurodeles waltl. The sequence goes on along the minus strand of NC_090440.1, from coordinate 1,450,924,032 downwards.
GGGAGCAATATTTTAATCTGTTTCCCTGCACACATATTTGTGTGCAGGGAAACAGATGAAAACTCTTCTTTTTGACAGAGGGAGCTGTTTGACAGCTCCTGCTGTCAGAAAGTGGACTTTCTTTGCTTTTGCTTGGAGGGAGCTGTTAGCTCCCACCAAGCAAAAGCAAGAAGCTATGTCCCAGTGGTGGGTACCCCGGGACATAGCACAAGACGGCCCTGGGGTATGGCGGTCCCCCAGGCCATCATCCTCGAGGTGGACTGCACTGCCCCCCTCCAACTTTAATAACTCCAGGGAGGTGGTGGTCCCTGAGGCTTAGGGACCCACAACGGACCCCGTACATGTTTTCAAATGTGTACCTCAGGGAGGTGGTGGTCCCTGGAGCTGCGGATCGGCTGTATGGCTCCGTGCCTTGTTTGTTTTTAGTGCCCTGGCCCCTCCACACTGAGTTTGATGAAAGCCCCAGGGCGGTGGCAATCCTCTGGCTGCACGGGTCCAGTTGGCCCCCGCACTCATAATTGTTTTTGCCTCAGGGAGGTGGCAGTCCCTGAGGCAGCAGGGTGGGCGGCAGGCCACCCAGCATTCAAATGGGAAGGCCCCCTTCAGAATTTGCAAGTGCAGGAGCCGGCGCTTGTTTTAAAAAAATCTTTTTTGCAGGATTCATCACGAATTGCGGTGAAAATTGAAACAAAAAAAATGCTTTTTAGCTATGGTGGGGGTCCCTGTGACCCCTTTTGTTTTTTATATTTTTTCTTTTTGGGACTCGGCTGAAGCAGAGTTCCCACATGGCTGCGAACACTTTCTTGTTGAATCTCAGTACAGGATCGGGAGGGTTTACGGAGCCTTCGTGTCCCTATTTAAATGTAAATTTGGATTTTCTTTATTTTCTCTAAAACTACAAAACAGATTTATACCAAATCACAAATAAGTTGCTTACTGGTCCAGGCCCTAGCTTTATGCCAAATTTGGTGTAATTCTGTCCAGTGGTTTCTGCACTATTGCTGTTCAAAATCCTTATGGAAAAATGAATGGAGAAAAAGCGTTTTAGGATCCCCCACTCCTTTTTCCCGGATGCTGCATGACGGATCACCCCGAAACTCTCCAGACAGCAGCTGAAGTGAGTGTTGTATTTACTTGGAAACTTTGTGAAGATTCATCTAACGGCATCAGAGGTATTAGCAAAACAAAAAATGCTCTTTCTATAGAAACTTGGTTCTAACTATAACTACCTGGTGGCAACAGCTACTAGGTAAGATATATACAGGGACTTTATCCCCTTCTGTGCCCAGGACGTAATGGTTACATCCTGAGGCACAGTGCTCGTGTGCCCAGGACGTAACCATTACTAGCGCTCCCTCTGTGGGGTTACCTCCCACCCCCCAATGGCAGGGATGGAAGGAGAAGCCCTTCACCCCCAACCCACCTGACCACCCCCACCCCCTGTGACGTCAGCATGGAGGAGGCCGGAGAAGCTTCAAAGGAAAGGAAATGAATTTCCTTCCCTTTGAATTCTCTCTCAGCGTTTTGCAGCCGGATTGCAAGCAATCTGGCTGCTAAAACGCCCACTAGACACCAGGGATTTCATTTTTTTAAGGAAATTGGCATAAGGGAGCGACCCCTTGGGCAAGGGTCGCTCCCAGGTGAGCATTTTTTTTAAGGCCTTTTCTGCCCCCAGCGGGAATACATTTTTTTTGGTTGTTTTGTTTTTGTTTTTTTGAGGTGGGGAGCGACCCCTTAGGCAAGGGTCACTCCCCTAGGGGGCAAGTTATATTTAGGCCATTTCTGTCCCCCTTGGGGGCAGATTGGCCTATTTTTATAAGGCCAATCTGCCCCCAAGGGGGGACAGAAACCACTAGACACCAGGGAGTTTTTTTTTGTGTGTGAATTTCACGCAAGGGGAGTGACCCCTTAGGCAAGGGTCGTTCCCCTAGGGGGCAAATTTATTTTAGGCCATTTCTGCCAGATCAGCCTATTTTAATTAGTCCGATCTGCCCCCAAGAGGGGCAGAAACCACTAGGCACCGGGGATTTTTTTGTTGTTGTTGTTGTTTTACAGATGGGGAGCGACCCTTTAGGAAAGGGTCGCTCCCCTGGAGGGGCAAATTGTATTTAGGCCATTTCTGCCCCCTTTGGGGGCAGATCGGCTGATTTTAGGTCAATCTGCCCCCAAGGGGGGCAGAAACAACTAGGCACTGGGGATCTTTTTTTTTGCGCCAACGTCACGCAAGGAGGGCGACCCCGTAGGCAAGGGTCGCTCCTCGGGGTTGGGGGGCAAATTGATTTTAGGCCATTTCTGCCCCCCCTGGGCCGGCTGAGCTATAGGCCAAAATCCACAGGTAGGCACTTTGCAAAAAAAAACAGTTTTTGGTGAAAAGATTTGATGTCTCCACGTTGTGTTTTGGGCCATTTCCTTTCGTGGGCGCTAGGCCTACCCACACCAGTGAGGTACCATTTTTATCGGGAAACTTGGGGGAACGCTGGGTGGAAGGAAATTTGTGGCTCCTCTTAGATTCCAGAACTTTCTGTCACTGAAATGAGAGGAAAAAGTGTTTTTTTGGTCCAATTTTGAGGTTTGCAAAGGATTCTGGGTAACAGAACCTGGTCAGAGCCCCACAAGTCACCCCATCTTGGATTCCCCTAGGTGTCTAGTTTTCAAAAATGCGCTGGTTTGCTAGGTTTCCCCATGTGCCGGTTGAGCTAGAGGCCAAAATCCACAGGTGGGCACTTTGCAAAAAACACCTCTGTTTTCTGTGAAAAAATGTGATGTGTCCACGTTGTGTTTTGGGCCATTTCCTTTCGTGGGAGCTAGGCCTACCCACACCAGTGAGGTACCTTTTTTATCAGGAGGCTTGGGGAAACACTGGGTGGAAGGGAATTTGTGTCTCCTCTTAGATTCCAGATCTTTCTGTCACCGAAATGAGAGGAAAAAGTGTTTTTTTGGTCAATTTTTGAGGTTAGCAAAGGATTCTGGGTAACAGAACCTGGTCAGAGCCCTACAAGTCACCCCATCTTGGATTCCCCTAGGTGTCTAGTTTTCAAAAATGCGCTGGTTTGCTAGGTTTCCCCAGGTGCCGGTTGAGCTAGAGGCCAAAATCCACAGGTAGGCACTTTGCAAAAAACACCTCTGTTTTCTGTGAAAAAATGTGATGTGTCCAGGTTGTGTTTTGAGCCATTTCCTTTTGTGGGCACTAGGCCTACCCACACAAGTGAGGTACCATTTTTATCAGAAGACTTGGGGGAACATAGAATAGCAAAACAAGTGTTATTGCCCCTTGTCTTTCTCTACATTTTTTCCTTCCAAATGTAAGTCAGTGTGTAAAAAAGACATCTATTTGAGAAATGCCCTGTAATTCACATGCTAGTATTGGCACCCCGGAATTCAGAGATGTGCAAATAACCACTGCTTCTCAACACCTTATCTTGTGGCCATTTTGGAAATGCAAAGGTTTTCTTGATACCTATTTTTCACTCTTTATATTTCAGCAAATGAATTGCTGTATACCCGGTGTAGAATAAAAACCCATTGCAAGGTGCAGCTCATTTATTGGCTCTAGGTACCTAGAGTTCTTGATGAACCTACAAGCCCTATATATCCCCGCAACCAGAAGAGTCCAGCTGACGTAACGGTATATCGCTTAAAAAATCTGACATCGCAAGAAAAAGTTACAGAGTAAAACATGGAAATAAATTGCTGTTCTTTTACCTCAATTTCAATATTATTTTATTTCAGCTGTTATTTTCTGTAGGAAACACTTGTAGGATGTACATAAATGACCCCTTGCTGAATTCACAATTTTGTCAACTTTTCAGAAATGTTTAGCTCTCTGGGATCCAGCATTGGTTTCTCACCCATTTGGGTCACTAACTGGAAGGAGGCTAAAAGCACAAAAAATAGTAAAAATGGGGTATGTCCCAGTAAAATGTCAAAATTGTATTGAAAAATTGGGTTTTCCAATTCAAGTCTGCCTGTTTCTGAAAGCTGGGAAGATGGTGATCTTGCCACAGCAAACCCTTTGTTGATGCCATTTTCAGGGAAAAAAACACGAGATGCCTTCTGCAGCCCTTTTTCCCATTTGTTTGTAAAAACCAAATTTTCACTGTATTTTGGCTAATTTCTTGGCCTCCTTCAGGGGAACCCACAAAGTCTGGGAACCTCTAGAATCCCTAGGATGTTGGAAAAAAGGACACAAATTTGGCGTGGGTAGCTTATGTGAACAAAACGTTATGAGGGCTGAAGCGCGAACTGCCCCAAATAGCCCAAAAAAAGGCTCGCCACAGGAGAGGGAAAAGGCCTGCAGCGAAGGGGTTATAGTTAGGCTCACATTTTAAACATACCAAACCATAGAAATTCACCAGTTATGTTTAGATTTATCACAAGTAACTTGCCCCCGCCTTGCACAGTTATTTGATCCATAATTTTACTGCAGATGTTACAGTGACATTATCAATGATGTTATCAAAGATGTCATGAGTGCCGTAATTTGATCAGGGTAATTAGCAGTGCATGATGAGGGTGCAAGTTATAGTTATCATAGGGCATGACTGATGGTTACTTGTGATAACTCTAGCTATGACAGGTGAATTACTAAGGTTTCGTACATTTAAAATTTGAGCGTAACTATGACTTCCCTGTAGCCTTTGGTCTTTTGAGTGAATTTCTTTGTTTTTTTATTATATTTCCTAACTATAACGTCCCTGTAACCTTTGTTTTTGTTCAGTGAATTTGTATGGTATTTCTAACATAAAGTATTTTTCATTATTATATGTTAATCCAACCACCACTGCACATAGCTGTTGGCTGTACATGGTGGCGGTTAGCCACAGGGCCTAACCACCCAACTCCACCCTGAACGCAGCCCTTTGATCATGCGTGGTAGGAGTTGCCTGCGGCCTGTCTCTCTAGGTGTGAGAATAGGTGTGAGAGGGTGTCTGTGGGGGTGAGAGTGGCTGTGAGAGTGTCTGGGTGTAAGAGTGGGTGCCTCAGTGCCTTAGTGGGTGCACCAGTTTCTGTGTGCGTCTGTGAGTGGGAGCATGGGTGGGTGTGTGAGGATGTGAGTGAGGCTGTGAGTGGATACACAAGGGTCTGAGTGGGTCTGTGAGTCAGTGTGTGAGTTTCTGAGTGGGTCTGTGAGTGGGTGAATACGGGTGCGAGTGGGTGTGTGAATGGGTGAAAGAGATTGAAAAAGAGAACTTGAGAGAAAGAAAGAGAGGGAGAGAGTTAGACACTTTTTTAGGCTTTAGTGAATGATATACTTAGAATGGGATAATTCTGAGAAACTGAAAACAAAAATGTGTTTGTCATTTAAAAAGAGTGAGATCACCTTTCATTATGAACCTTTACACTTTTCAAGCCTGAAAACAAATTAAAGAAGGAAAATTAACACCAACACACCTGGAAGAGAACCCACAATTTTCAGTGTGAGGGTCTATGACATTAACCTTTATGCCACAGGTGACTCCATATTCTTTGATGTCTTTGCATGGAGAGACCATTTCAATGACTATCTCTTTCTCTCTCTCTTTCCCATCCCATTATAGGAACAATTGTCAAACCCCTCAGGATAATGTCTTCTTGAGTTATGGACAGTTCATCTTTGACATTTTTAAACCTCTGGTATTCACTGTCACTATGAAGAGTTTGAGTGTGCCGGTTCCAAGAATGATCTGTATTAATTCATGGAGTTTTAACATGTCACTCACTTGACTTGTTGCAGTGATAATTGTCTCCAATGAAATGGCATCTGGTATGTTTGATTTCACAATGACATTTATGTAGGCTTTGGCCATCTTGGAAGGGGTACCATGACAGTTGGCAAGGTTTTGATATTTCCCTGGACAGTGCACAATTGTGTAGTTGTATTCTTTTAATCATAGGCACCAATGTTCAATGCAAGGAGACATCCTGGCCTTTGGATTGCCAAAGATGGTCAACAATGCTTGATGATCTGTCACAAGTGTAAACGGTTTTTCATATATGAACATGTGGAATTGTTCACAAGCCTGCACCACTGCTAAACGTTCTTTCTCAGGTTGTGAATAAGCATGTTCAGTTTGGGACAAACTTTTGCTTGCAAATTCCACAAAAAGTTTTCTTGTATTTGGGTGACTATTGTGCTGTGCAAGGATTGCACCTAACCAGACATGGCTAGCATCAACAACAACTTTGGTATGAAGCTTAGTACTAAAATATACCATTTCATTAGTGTTCTTGATAGCTTGTTTGATTCTCTTAAACCTTTGCTCACATTCATGTGACCAATTACATGAAACATTCTTTTTTGTCAAGTTTTTCAATGGAGCACTCAAGGTGGCAAAGCCGTGTATGTATCTGGAATAATAACTGGCTTGCCAAGGAATGAACGTAACATGAAAGCAACTTGTGGGGGACTGGCAGTTGACAACACCTGCACTTTAGCTGGATCTGGTGTGATACCCCCATCAGAAAAGATATGGCCAAATAAATGTAACTTTGTCTTATGGAATTCACATTTCTCAGCATTCAACGGTAAACCTGTATCAACAAGTAAACAACGCACTTCCTTGAGAGCTATACGGTGTTCCCTCTATGTAGCTCCAAAAACTAATACCTTATCACTGTAGTTGAAAGCATTAATGACAGGCTGTATGATACTTCAAATCACATCTTGAAAAAGTTCTGCAGCTGATGACACACCAAAACATAGGGCCTGACTTAAATGTTGGCAGAGGGGGTACTCTGCCTCAAAGTAACAGATATCCCATCTGCAATATTACAGGCTCCATACGATTAAATGGAATCGTAATACAGCTGGTGGAATATCCGTCACGATCTAAAGATCAGGCCTTAGTCTTTTGCATCAAAATAGACCAATATGTGCAGAAACGGTTGTAATGTACCTGCAATTCTCTTTGAGTTCCAACTGATGATAATATTTATTTAAATCAAGGTGAGAGAAGACCTTCACACCTTTCAATTGTGTTAGCATGTCAGCATTGTGCAGACCTGGATGTCGATCTCTTTCAATTGTCTTGTTCACTTGACGCATATCCACACATATGTGTTGAGCTCCTCTACTGTCCTTTTTGGATACTACCACCATGGGAGAAACCCATGACATTGGAACCGTAGAAAGCTCAATTATATCATGTTTAAGTAATTACTCAAGTTCCTTTTCAAATTTCTTGTAAATTAAATACTATTTCTCTGTGTCTTTGACCCACACAATAGACATCCTCATTAATACGCAATTGTACTTTCATAGTCTTATATTTTCCTAACCCATGAAACAACGAAGGGTACTGACTTACTATTTCGTGATGAGCATTCATGTTGTAGTTCACTGAGATCAGTCCCATATTGGCAGCCATACTGAAACTGAGTAAACAGGCACTAGACGTTGTATCTTGAAGCACATGAATGGGAGCTTGCACTTTTGTCTTCTTGTGTTTAATCGTCGCTATGAATGAAGCTTGACTTTTCAATGGTGTCCATGCAGCCCATGTATAGACTTTATTTTTCAATGGTGTTAGTTGTGGCAATGGAGATAGTTTGTTATTTTTCTTCTCAGGCATAATGCTTATCACGGCACCACGTTCGATAATGAAAGGTATTGAGCAACTATTTACCTTCAGCATAATCTTCAGATTATGTTTGAATGACTTTGGTGCTTTTCAATGTCAAATTTCTTTGACTGGTATTTTTCTTCACATGCGGTCTGAGGTGAATCAACATTGCATAACCATCTTCTTCACATTCACTTGATATTGAGGAACTTTTTGATGATAATTTATATGATGATCAACTTTGTTTAGTGTCGATATGTCTCAACTCGTGTTGCCACTTGACCTTGTGAGCATGCGTCGTATGCCACTTCAGAGACGTTCGGGCTGCAATTTTGTCTTCTCACTATGACGCACTCACTGTTTTTTGATTCGTCTTGCAAACTGTTACCAAATGGTTTTCCTTCCCACAGCCTTTTTATATCTGTCCAATGGCAGAACATTTACATTTATGTGGAAATTAAAATCCACACATGGAACACAACTTCTTTTTCCCTTTAGACATAACTCTGTGTTCTTCAGCCCTGTGCTTCTGCTTACTTTTCATGTTCATGACTGACTCACTTAGGGCACCTCCAGCACCTCTGCAGTTTGTTGATTGACACATTCCTCAGATCTGAAATTATAAAGGATTTAGAACCCACTAAAAGTGTACAAAGTATTTATTGGTTGCCAATTCAAACCAAATTTTTGAACATTTGATCTGAGAGTCTTGAGGTCCAAGGTTATTGATTGGTGTCCATTTTAAAAAAAAGTCATAGATTTTTGAGGCAACGAAACAAAAAGCTGGCACGTGGTTCAATATGTTAGAAGACTGTTGAATGAGCTAAGAGGTTTTTTGGTCATGCGTGTTAAATAATGTGAGAATGAGAGGAGGGAGCGCCAGAGGTGTTCAGTGAAATCGGTGCTGGTGAAACAGGGAATGCGGGTGAATGCATCCCCTAAAGAGGGGAGAATAGTAACGTCCTGGTGAAAAAGTGAAAGAAGTGAAAAAAGTTCCCACCGGCATATTCCGTGAGTTAAGTGTGGGGGTGGTGGTCAACAAAGTGATTCTCTTAATATTAGAATTGCTGGTTCATGCACGTCTGAGTGTGGTATTAGTTAATAAGATAGGTGCTGGTAAGGGATGATTAATAGACTGTCCTCTTGCAAATGCAAAGTCCCCGGGTTAGTCTGTAAGAGTTTTTGGTGCCACTAAATAATTTACGGAAACAGTCCATACTTTGTGAACAAAATCACAATACATTGGAAGCACATGTAGTTGGTCAAAACATTCATTCTGTTAGAAAAGATAGCAACATTCAAAATTCTGTACATCCAAATACATTCTAGTTAAACAAAACAAAGTGGAAATGGTATGGTCAATTCATATTTGTAATGATGTGCAGTTCAGTTGATGGTATTGAACAAGTCGAAGCGAAGAATTATGCGTCATCTATTAGAGACACACAGTTACTGCATGTTAATTTCTCTGTGTGAAATGTAAATCAAGATGAATGGTTCAGGGAAGGTGCTTGTACATAATTATGGCGCATTATGGTAGTCGGTAAATAACAGTAAGGTGTTAGACAGCCCAAAGGAAGTTTGTTCAGATAAGGTCCAGACCCTTTGATTTAGAAAGGAAGCAGAGATTGGCGTTGAGTTAGGTAGATGGTCTAAGGTTACTCGGTGAAAATGTCTCTACTATAAAGATGTAAGTCATAAGGATCCCGCATTTATCTGGCTACTTACCCATCTGTAGGGGAGATGCTATATGTCTGCCTCCCGGGATAAATCCCACCTCGCTAAACCGGCGTTGTAGGCCATCACCATATTTAATCTGTTCCTGAATGTAGTCCTTCTCTTATTTTTAATCCCCCTGAGTAGGCGCGTGAATGACCGGACATTAGGATCGCACCCATGTTTAAGCGCTCTCTCTGTACTTAAATTGTAATCATAAGGCTAATAAAGCATCATAACCCCCTGTCGTAACTTTTCGGGCCAGAATTGATATGTATGCCAATGATTATATTATAGTGTAGTGCTTATTTATATCCACTCACAAATATTTATTTGTTGGTTAGAATTCTAACCCCATGGGCTGTTATGATAAATTATACCTGTAGATGAAGAAAAGGCAGATAAATGCGGTATGGAGAGATTACAAAAACAAGTAAATGAAAGGATATAAAGACCGTTACCTTAATTAAATGGTCTATGTATATTACAAATAAAAGCAGTTAGGCTAATAGAACCCTACAGCTGCCCGTCATGACTTATGCTAGAGGGTATATGTTTATTTAGCCCTGAAGAGGCTGTTATATTAGAGTGGCACTATAAGCACGGCTTTACAGGTGTGAGAAATGAACTTTTGAATGTGGCATTAAGAGTGTATGTAGTGTGTGCCTAAGCCCGTGTAATGATTATTTGAGAAAAGGTATTCAGAATAAGATACCATCTACAAAAGGGTTATACTTGGGCTCATGGTGCGGACTATATTTGTTTTTGTTATTTGTTGTTGTTATAATTATTGTAACTCAGAGAAAGATTCTGAAGTATCAGTACACAGGTATTTGTGGATTATTGAAATGGAAAGTTCTATCAGTATGTAAACCGGCCTTCTTGAAACATCCCTATTTAGATATTGGGCTGTTAGTTTTAAACAGTATAGCGCGGTAATTTTGACTGTCTTTGGCGCATGATGGAAGGACAAAACTCCATGTTGGTCCTAATGTATTGTGAAATATACCCTACTTGAAAGTAAAGATCAGCCTATAGAAGTAATGGAAAGACATTGAGTGGGTCTATAAGTTACATTGTACAAATCAAAGGCGTTTTCAGAGGAGCCAATAGCGCCATTCTACATCTTTGTTGAGTCCTTGTCGAAATGTGTCAAATCCAATGATAAGGGAGCTTTCACATTGTCGTAGTTTTAATTTGAGGTCCCCACCTGAGGGTGTTTTTTTAGTTTTTGTATGCCACAAAAAGTAAATGTACATGTGAAAGGGTGGCATTTGACAAAGTGTTCAACCAGTGGAAGTCTTACATCATCCTTTTGTATATTTTGATAGTGCTCATGTATTGTATGTAAGGGCTGTTACATGGGCAGGTAATGAGGTAAACTGTATTGGTACTCCCATAGTTGATGAAATCACATTTAGTGAAATGTTGTCCATTAATGGCAATTTCTTTAGATTTGGAAATGCCCAGTTTGCATATAGAGCAGTTAGTGCAGGTATAGAATACTGTAGTTTATTTCAAGAAGTGTTGGATAGTTTTCTTTGCCTGGAAGAATGAGGAGCATATTTTGTCTCTGAGGTTTGATGCTCTTCTGAAGCCCATCTGTGGGACTGATTGTATATTTCGTTCAATTGAGGGATTCTTTGTTAATAGGTACCAGTGTTTATGAAGCAATCTGCAAATGTATTGTTGGCCATTATGGAATTGGGTGATGAAGTGGAAGGATGTCTGAGTAGTAGCCGTTTTGACCTTGTTCAGGATGATATTACAGTCAATTTCTGCGAAATGTTCATTGGTACGGTTCAATCCGGAGATGATGTACCCTCTTCTGGCTAGACAGAGTGAAATTTCTGATGCTGTTTTCTCATAGTCTTCTGTGTTGCTACAATTGCGTCTAGCCTGTCTATATTGCCCTGCTGGGATGTTGCGTATTGCACTTTGTGGGTGTCAACTAGTTGCACGGAGAATAGAATTGGCAGCTGTGGTTTTTCTGTGAAACCTGGTACGCAGTTGGCTCTGATCTATATAGAGAGTCAGGTCCAAGTTTTCTAGTGATTCCCTGGCAATTTGATGGGTCACTTCGGTGCCCCATTTGTTAGGTGTGAGAGTGCGTAGGAATTGTTGAAGGAGATATTCTTGCCCCTGCCCTATGAGGAGAATATCATCAATGTATCTTCCCCAGAAAATCAAGTGTTGTGAAAAATCCTCCACATTTTCATTCCAAAGCCAATGTCTTTCTACTTTTCCCATGAGTATACAAGCATACAGTGGAGCAAAGTGAGCTCCCATAGCATTCCCTTATTGCTGCAGATAATAGTCCCTTTTAAACAACAAAAAAATGTTCTCAAGACAGAAAAACAGGGCAACTATGATGATTTCGTTTCTTTCAAGAAGGTGTACAGATATAGTGGATAAGCACCTTTGAATTGCATCAATGCCATCTGGATGTTTTATTGAGGTATGAAGACTTACCACATCTATGGTTACAAGTATATAGTCTGTTTGCCAATCAATATTTTGAACTTTCTGGAGTATGTCCTTGGTATCCTTGATGTAAGAAGGTAGATTCTTCATAAAGGGATGTAGTTCAGAATCAATAAAGATACCTAGATTTGAGCAAATTTAGTTTATACCTGAGATGATACATCTACCTTTGGGTGGGTGGTCCTCCTTATATATTTTTAGAAGGAGGAATAGGGTGGGTGTAGTAGGGTGTTTGATAAATAGAAAGTTCCTCTCTTCCAGGGTAAGAATACCCCTAAATTCCAGTGATCCAGTAATTCCTATAAGTTACTTTGAACCTGCTGTGATGGATTGTATGTGAGTTTTGTGTAGCATGAAGTATCGTCAATTTGTCGATATACTTCTTGTAGATAGTCTTTTTTGTTGAGAATGACAATGGTTCCCCCTTTGTCTGCTTCCTTTATCAGGAATTGATCATCCGCTTGAAGTTCATGTGTAGCCTGCCTTTGTTTAAAGTTAGTGTTCAGGGGGAGATATTTTTGTTTTTTTTGTGTATTTTTGATATTCACGCTCTAGGTCCTCCATCATAGCCATGAAAAAAAGATCAATGGTGTTGCTAGGTGGCAGTATGGGTGTGAAGGTAGACTTAATCGGTAATCTAGATTGTTTGGTATGTGTCAATGTTGAGTTCCAGTGGTATCTCTGTTAGTGATTGTTCATGTTCCTCAGTGTTGGAGAGGTTGCTGAGTAGTTGTATGGAGGTTAAATCTTGCACTGTGAGGTCACTGGTAGTATATTGTTGTGGGGACTGGGTTTTATCACATTCATGGGTAGCAAAGAAATATTGGAGTTTCAATTTTCTGGTGAATTTGAACAGATCGATTTTTGTTTGGACTAAGTCCCAATTTTGAGTGGGGCAGAAGGAGAGACCTTTTGTTAGGATCTCCGTTTTAGATTTTGAAAGGACTCCATCAGATAAGTTGACAAGATTTGTTTCTAGCTTCTTTGCTGTGTGCCCGTGTCTGTTTGCCTGATGTACTGGGTTCTGGGGTTGTAATACTTGGTGGTCTTGTGCGGCTGTCTTGTGCTGTGCCCGACGATGTCGTCTCACCTCCTCTTAAAAATGTACTTCTGGTCTTAATGTTTGACGTATTCCCGTTTCCTAAGAAGACTCAAGCTCCGATGATGGTTAAGACTCAGGACAACTATGTGGTTGCGTGGGAGTGCTTGATGTCTTGATATTGTCATATTTTTTGCTAAAGGTGTAGACTCTGCCGAATTGGTAATCAGTGAGGTCTCAGTTAAATTTTCTGTTTTTTCTTTGAATTATATCTTTTTCATATTCATCAATGATCTTGTTAAGGATATCATAGTTTTTCTTAGTTATATCTCCCCAGTTTGCTTCTTCAATTTGTCTACTAAGCGTGTCCACTTCATCCCAATTTTTTTCGAATTCCTCTTGTGCTATTTCGATTAATTGTTGTAACATGTTATATGAGGCTGTCTGCAAGTTGGCTTCCCATTGTTTGAGCCTTTCCTGAGACGTAGTTTCAATGGGTGGAAAGATCCAAATTTGAAGGTATCTTGGTGTAAGGTCATGCTCAACATACTTCTTGAGTGAGGTTGCCTCCCACCATTTTGAAGTTTCTTTGTTAACAGCACGTTCTAAGGCTTGAAAAGTATTCCTGGCAGCGGACGGGTTTGAAGCATTGAACCAATTTAAGCCAGCACCTGATGTGTTAAATACTTGATTTAAGCGGCTATATGGGTCAATACTCCCCCATACTCCACTTAATTACCCACAACATTTTTATAAGGGCATTTAAAAAGGAAGAAAGAGTTGGGCTATCGCAACTTGATCTCATTAAAGATTCCTCAGATCTGGCAGCCTTAAGTACTCACTCCAGACTAAGAGTTTCTCTCAGCATTCGTCGCCTCAATGAACCTGACAGGTATTCGTCAATACCTCTGAAGCATATTGCTTCCTCTTCATTAAATTCATTGAATGTACAGTGTTTGATGAGCGTATCCAGTCTCTCAGCAAACCAATCTATGGTTTGACCAACTCTCCGTCATTATTTCAGAATCTACATTCAGTATTGGATTGAATTTGAGGTTCAAGCCTTCTTTATTATGATGGTATGTAATGTTATCAGCTTGCAGCATTTTCTTTATGACTTCCTTTACACCCTCACCAACAAGAATCTTAATGTATTTGATAATCTTCTTCCTATCTGTTTCTTCTAGTGCATCAATGAAATCATCAAATGTCTCTATCCAAGCAGCCCATCTATCATCAGTATTCTTCTACTTAGAGGTATCGAATGGTGGTGATGGTTTCAGGAAGGCGGCGGCAATATAAACATTTCTGGGTTTGGCTGACACTGAGAATGGGGTTCTCTCCGATACTGTCTGCTGTCCACACGGACCATCCCTAAAGCCCTGGGATGTGTTCACCTCTAGGTCATCTTGGACAGTCAGGGGAACTGTGACCTCTTTCTTGGTCTCCATTGGAGCCCTTCACTTTTCTGGAGACCTCTGGAGTTGTTCTGAGCCACCACCCAGCAGCTTTGGTGGTATGCCACTTCATGTTTTGGACAGCTCAGTAAGCACAAACCTATGCTTCTTCTTGGGTCTTTTCACATGATGGTGAGGTAATAGAGTTCTCATTATTGAGGCTCGGGTAAGTGCAACCAAAGTATGCTTTATTATCAATTATTCTGTCAACTAGCATTTTTGTGTATTCTACTCGTATCTGACTATTGCAGTTTTCAGGGCTTCTTTTCTGTATCTGTTAGTGTCCGCCTTTAGTGTTATGACTCCATATGATGTATAGCTTTATGTTGTATAGTAGTGTGGTACCTCTCTTTATGTCCTTGCCAGCAGGTTCATGGCCAGATATTTGTAGACTTCTCATTGAAGCTTTTGTTCCTTCAAGTGCTTCACACAGGCTGGAATTGTGCTTTGACTCCACATACGCCAAAGGTCGATTCCGCACATCGACAAAGGCACATGTGGCACACACAAGCAATTTGCTTGGCCCACAGCAAACTCTCTGGGAGAGCACTGTTGATCTTTGGGTTACTTACACCCTAGCTTGCTGCCAGTGGTAACATTTTTCCCAGCCTGGGTACCCATCAGCGACTACACCACAGAAAACAAACTGGGTATTACATATCTTTATTAGTCATTGTAACCCTACATTCACTTCACCAAGCTCCAATACTCATGTCACAGTTGTCACAGTTGTCACACAACACTACAGGAGGAAGCAAAAATAAGAGTTGCTGGCTCCAGCACTTAAGGTTTAGTATTGGCCAGGGAGCTAACAGGGCTGCATCATTTTTTTCAAACTGGACATAAGGTGTCAGATCTAAAAATGACTAATTTAAGGCAAATAAAATATAACAATGACAGGTCCTTATCAAGACAAGAAGTCTTCATGATTATGAAATCACATATTGTGGAAACAGGCCTTGACCAAATGTCAGAAATCGGTAAAGTCTTTTAGAATACCAGACTTCTTTTTATCAGTTGACAGCAGGGTACTCCCAAACTTCTTGTTTGCTATAAGAAGTGTGAGGCCAAGAGAACCCCTGAGGAAGAATAATAGAAAAAGACAGTGGAAAAGTATGTTTACCTTTTTCAGACATCAGCTACTGTATAAAGAAAAATTATGAGACAAAACAATAAAGAGTATTCGCTACACAGGTCCCAAAATAAATATAGTCAACATCTCAAAAAAAACTGTGAGCTTACGATACCCAGAAGACACCATGAGGAATTCCTTTGCGAGTAATTGGATTGACACAACATTTCCTGCAATATCCTGTGTACCTGAATAGTAAGCTGATGCCACCAAGACCTGTAGTACTATCTTTCCCAACAACCCCATGCATCACCGGGGGCTGTCATCACTGGGAATCCGTGCAAATGCACACGCTTCAAAAGGGAAAGTGCTGGGATTGCCCAACCAAGATGAGAAGGGAGAAGAACTAGTGAAAAAATAAGGTAACACAGAGCCCTGTGACCTCGAGTGTTGTGAGACAGAGAAGGAAGAGCGGACAGAGAGTCTCTACTACAACAAGAACGGAAAGTATCAGGTTGATATTTTTGTAGTACATGCCTAGACACTGTGATCTCCACTTTAATTGAAGCCTATCAACAATGCACTCCTTTTTAGTAAGCATGTCTTTGTACCCTGCTGATCCACAAGTGCAAGACTCCTCATAACTCATATGACCATGTGCAGGTGAGCAAATGAGATCTTTTCAGTCACAATTAAGGAGTGGGAAAGTCACTATGGACCGCATTGAGCGTGGCACACATGTTATAAACACACTGGTGTTGGAAGCCTCAAATAGAGAATGATGCATTTTTCTAATAATAAGCATGCCTTTTACCTGACTGGTGTGTAAGCTCAGGGCAGCCTATGTGAAGGGGTGTGAGTATATAAAAATCATCTAGTCACAATTTGAGGTGTTTCTCCCGGAAAACATGCACTATGGGCACTTCTAGTCATGGCCTAGTAGCTAATGTTTCATGGGGATTTAGACCAAACTAAAGGCAACAGGACTTTATTGTTCTTTTAGAGTCCAGACACAGACAAATCATGTGATGCCCTAATGATGACCTTGTAAAACAAACTGTGGCCACAGTTTGTTGAGGTCGAAATGTGTTGGCAAACACAGCATGAGGAAGTCTAAATGGTGCTTCCCATATAACTGAAGGAATTAGGCAACAAGCCCTTTGGAGAAAAAATAGATTGAAACCAGCAGGGAAGGGAACAACACACATGCATACTGTGCACCAGTGGGCCTTTGAAGAACTCTTCCAAGCCAATCGAGTGATTTGGTCAATGTGTAGCTCTTTATGAGTTTATAAGGATATGACTCTGAACATTGCTTATTTGAATGTGACAACTATTCTATGTGAATGACCTATGGCATTATAACTGTGGTTTTTGGGAATAGGGTATCACTATTCTTTGGTCTTTTGTATTTTAAAGTGGTTTTCAATATTTTTTATATATGTAAAATGAGGCGGCTTTGTGTAATCAGATCATACAAACGAAATAATGAAAAGTGAATAATATATGTGTACACACTGGATTAATGTGCTGTCTTGTCTATTTCATTGTAATTAACTAATCAATAGCTGGTGGGGCCTGCTGTTTTGGCCTTCACTAAAATAGGGAGAGGCACCATCAGCGAGTAACTTACATTTTGTGGTGGGCTGCAGGGAGAACAACAGCCCCTCTGACGTGATTTTAAAATTTACCCTAAGCTTCAGGGCATATTGCGTTCATGCCCCCAGGAATGTTAGCATTGGTTTAAGTGCTCCCAGAGCTTAAATGTTTGCTCCTAGGCTCTGGAATAGGGGCACTCCTTGTAATTGGTCCTATGCTTTCATTGGGAGGTCTGAGGTGTGTAAACAAAAAACTCCAATACATCCTTATGGGTATTTTGATTATGAGAACTCTATTTAAAATATGTTAGTGACAATGAACAATGCAATGTATGGATTAATATTGAATACCTTGTATGATGGTCACTGAATCTTTGGTTCAGAATAATAACTTGTGACATTTGATTGACTTATTAACGTAGTGATCATTTGCCAAAGCCAATAGGTCTGCCATATATATGTTGAGGTGGTGACTAGTGATGTTGATGTGGTGACCCCTTGACAAAACAGGTAGGCCTGCCTTATTTGAAATGAGAACCCTTTATGCTATGATGTTGCATCTGGTATAGGTGAGGGGGTGTTTTTATTGGAGTCATGACCCAGTTGGGTGACTTGAGGGTGTCACCAAAGGTATTTCCACCTACCAGATGTACACATTGGTTATTTTAATGAGTAGCATTTATTAGTTTGTGTGTAATAAATGTGCTTTTCCTTTTTACAAGACAAAACACTGACTGTACAATATGTATTTGGACCCATATTTCTGGGCTTTTGGCACAGGGCAGTGCAGCAAGTCACCTTGCTGTGCTTCCCTGTGCCAAAGGGAAAGGACAGGAATGAGCCTCATCTATGGAACACAGCACATTCCAGTCCTTTCCTCATGCGCTTGTGCCATTTCGGCAGCCTAGCGCCAATGCAGCACCTTAACACCACAGAGCAAGAGTGCCTGCATTGCATGCAGGATTTTTTTGTGCAGGAAGGGACACCTTTCTCCACCGAAACATTCCTGAGAGGCGTTGTCCTCTTTCTATGTGTGCTGCAGGATGCAGCACACATAGAAGGAGGAACAAATGAGGAGAAATAAATATTCTAAATGTGACTGAACAAACTGTAAACAATACTAATAAAAATAACAATAAAAACAGATTCAAATAAAAAAATTAAGATATTTCTCCTTGTTGCGTCTCCCCTCGGGAGGCATAAGGTGTTGGCGCATCCTCAGGCTTACAAGGTCTTGTAAATCTGGGTTGCATCAAAATCCATGGGTGTTGCGTGGGAACACCCCCTGCAATGCCCATGGAATGCCTCCCTAGCCCAGAGTAAGACAATGCAGCGTTTTGTGCTGCCTTGCCATACTCCATTTGTATGAGGCCATTCAAACCACACACAGTGACTTACTGTGGCCTCATAGATATAATTTAAATATTTACATTGCCGTTGCATCACAAAAAGAGATCCAATGGCGGCGCAAGGGGCTCGTAAATATGCCCCTTAGTGTTATTGCTGCCTGTCACCAAACTGGAATGGCTAGCCCACACCACCTGCCCTGAGTAGGTCTTGCCTTGCTTTGCTTCACTACCCTGAGAGTATCAAGAGCTACAATGGTGTCAGGGCTACATTTCCACAGGGTTTGTATGAAGCTCAACAGGGCCCACCTCCATATACCTCCAAATCTGAATGCACTTATAGTGCAGATTTTTGGAGTGCTCTGATGAGGGGAAGGTTGTGGGATGGGATCAGCAGGGAAGGAGATCTGAGAAAACAAAAAGGTCACAGGAAAACAATACAAAGCACATGAACAATTCTGCACAGACTTGATCTGCAGTCTGGCGTAAAGGTTTCAGATTACTTTGAATTTTGAGTTACAGTATGGAAAGATGCTTGAGAAAATGAAAATGCACCAGGACATTCAGTACATGGTTTTGACAAGCCTTTCCCTAATAAACATGCAATTGGTTGTCTAATGATACCTTCTTCAATGTAATATATATGCCACAACATTCACCCACTTGCGCTATGCTTGCATTTGTGAGTCAGCAATAAAACTCTTCAACTTGTAATCCTATTTATCATATTTATAAAACTCTTGACTTCAGAGTTAGTTGCAGGTTAAACAATATTTTCAAAAGAATTCAGTGCACTTTTAATTGTATGAAAACATTCTGCCTGGGAGATGCTGAACTCATAGTGATCTTGTAATAAATCAACACAGACTTCAGGACACAAAACTCAAATAACCAGAAAGCTACATTAAACCCAGATGCACTTTCCTAGAAAGAATATTCTTACCTTCAGAGCAGGATCACCTCTGGAAATACACTCTGCTAGAGGCTCACACAAAGAGCAAGATGAATGTAGCTGATAACAGGAGAAACTCAGCACGAAAGCTGCAATGACAGCTGCCTGACTGGGTTGAGGAAAATACTCTTAAGAATGCCTTCACCTAGATGAGAGCAAACTGGACTGCCACCAGGAAGCCCCAAACCAATAGTGAGCATTGTTTGCCTGGTCGGGCCAGTTTTATATTAGGTGCCACGCCCAAGATGGTGGCTGTACAGCCTACTGGGAATTGCAATCTCTTTCGGACTACTACAATGAAGCAGCACAACGCTAGCAAACAGCTATATGGAGGAACAAACATTAGTTTAACATTCAAGATATGACAAATAATACCATAAAATATCTCATGGGGTAATAACACAGTTTAATAAGAAAACGAACAATGAGACAACCAGTCAGCTTTGCAGGCGGCCTTTTGAGCTTTCCCACAAGATGGTTTGACACACAATGGTAACAATGAGCGCACAGGTAACTTAGCTGGGGCGGGCCCTAGATCGCGCTCCAGCCATGTTCTGACAAATCGGGTATTTGGTTTTCAGTAAGGAGACAATTTTGGACCTATTCCTTATAATAAAATCTTACTTACATTAAAAAGAAACTAGAAATTCACAGAAAAAAGGTTAAAATTACATTATTTGAATACAGAAAAAAAAACTTAATTTACATGAAAACAAAGGTTACATTTAGGTAACAATGTCAGTCACATTGGTACATTTTAATACTGTAAAACCACTGAAATTCACCAGTTATAGTTCAGTGAGCTAACTAAACGTCCGCCCTAGCAAAGGACTGCTTATGGCCTCGTATAGTACATGGTCCTTTTGCATGGTCTTTGTGACAGCTACCCGCTTGCTGCTTTGTGGCCTCCCTCGTTACTGAATTGTTCACTTTGTTATTGTGTTTTTGTGATCAACCTTTTTAACTAATCTTTGTTTAATCTGGTTCAACTTGTTTATTTTTGTACTTCATTTGTTAAATTTCTGTTGTTTCTCTGCCCACTCGCTTTCCCACTATTTTTCTTGCTGCTTTCACCTGTGCCTTCTCTCTCCTGCTTCCCACCCACAGCTTCTCAGTCCCCCTCCCTCCTCATAGGATCTTCTTAAATGAATGAGGCAGCAGTGTGGCAGTGAAGTGGATATGCACAGTTGGTTTGCCAAAGACAAGCCAGGCTGCAGCTGTCCACGCATGGACTGTGCTTAGTGCTAGGAACCCTGTTTGTCCTGTCACACCCCGATCCACTGTCACTGAGCTCCAATCCCTGGACCTCAGACTGCTGCATTTCTCCATGATCAACGGTAGGACTTTTTATCTGCTGACACTGTCTCGTCTCCTGCAGCACCAAGTACCTGCACACACAATAACCAACACCACGTCGACTAATCCGACCATGACTTCTTTGGTACAACTGCACTGCCTCCCCCTCAACGCATGATCACTCTGTAATTATTCCTCCGAGATCTGGGACACTCTCACTTCCCTCACCCCAAACATTGCCTTCATCATCAAGACCTAGCTCAACCCCACATCTGCTCCTGACATCACCTCAGCAATTCCAGATGGCTACAATATAGCACACTGGGACTACATCAACAATCAAGGAGGTGGAATCACCATCATCCACAAACAATCCACTGCACCACCAGCACAGACAACACCACCCGATTGTGGAACGCCTCAGTTTCCAACTCCAATTCGACAGCTAAACCACCATCAGAGGCATTTTTGCCTACAGACCTCCAGGACCAGGACCCAGTTTATGTGACCCTATCACCAAATTCATCGCCCCGCATGCCACTGACTCCAAACAGGAAGGGCCAGATTTAGAGTTTGTCGGAGGGGGTTACTCAATCACAAACATGACAGATATCCTGTCTGCTGTATTATGATCCTATTAGACTATAGAAATCATAACATGGCTGGCGAGATATCTGTCGCCTTTGTAACAGAGAAACTCGTAAACTAAACTCTAAATCAGGCCCTAATTCTTCCTTGGAGACCTCAATTTTCACCTTGGTGACCCCAACAATGCCAACACCACTAACCTCCTCAAAAGTATGAACAACATCTGCATCACCCAACTAATCACCAATCCCACACACTAAGCAAGACACATGCTCATCCCCATCTGCATGGCCAATGACATAGTCAGGTATAGCCATGTGACCAAGCTCACTTCACCATTACAGGATCCCCTGACACCATCACCATGCTTCCCAGCACATCACACCACAGCTGAAACAAAGTATCACAGAACCAGTGGACCAACACCCTTAACACCTCCCACGCTGACACCTCAACCAATCTAGAACAGACTGTCAAGAACTTCTCTACCTGGATCACCGATTGTGCTCACAGTTGCACCTGTCAAGCCCACCAAACTCAAGAGACCCGCCAAACAGGCCAGTTGGTACACCTTGGAACTGAGAACCACTAAGCGCAACTGCAAGCGCTAGAAAGGAAATGGCATGCCAGCAAGGAGTCCACAGACCAAGTCACCTTCAAGTCATCCCTCAACCAATAAGACCAACTACTGAAAGAGACAAAGAGGAGCGCCCTGGCTGACCGCATGGTTGCTAGCTCTAACCACAGCAAAGGACTCTTCAGTATTGTCAGAGAGTTCTCCAGCCCCTCAGCCACCGAAAATATCATCATACCTTCTCGGGAACTCTGTGACACACTGGTGAACTTTTTTCATAACAAGATCTTCACCATCTACAAGAACTTCGAACCCCAACCCACTGCCGCCAACACCCTCAGCCTTCACACTCCCAGGGATGAAAAGCCGATGCTATCTCTTACTACCTGCTTACCGCCTAGGACCATCTCACAACACAAAACACCATAGCCATCATGAGCTGCGTCCAGTCAGGAGCACCCACCCCTGTCCCCATCACAATTTCAACCTATGGAGCAAGAAGATCAGCAGCGAGCTCACCGACATCTTCAATTCATCCATAACCATGGACACTTTCCCCCGAAGCATGGAAACATGCAGAAGTCAAACCTCTTCTCAAGAATCCTTCCGCCGACCCCAGCAAACTCAAGAACTACAGCCTCATCTCTCTGCTCCCCTTTCCCACCAAAGTCCTTGAAAAGGCCATCAATCACCAACTCACAGAACACCTGGAATTCAACAATCTTCTGGACTCGTCCTTATCCAGATTCCGCACCAACGACAGCACCAAAACTGCGGTGATCGCTGCCACTGACAACATCAGAAACATCCTTGACCAGGGAGAAACAGCAGCCCTGACCGTCTTTGACTTCTCAGCAGCATTCAGTACTGTATCCCACCATACCCTTATCAAGAAGCTTCATCACATCAGAATCCAAGGAGACACCTTCAAATGGAATGCATCCTTCCTCACGGGAAGAACCAGAGAATCCTCCTATCACCTTTCACCTTAGAACTCAAGAACATCATCTGCGGTGTCCCTCAAGGGTCATCCCTCAGCCCTGCACTGTTCAACATTTACATGACAAGATCGTCAGAACCCACATAAGGAGCATCATATCCTGCGCAGATGACACCCAGCCCATAGCTCATCCTCTCACTATCAGTAGACCCCTCCACCACAAAGGACAACCCCCATAGATGCATGATTGGCATCGCCGACTGGATGGTTAACAACTACCTAAAACTCAACACATCTGCAACAACAGCTCCCGTGGAATGAATCCAGAGTTAGCACGCACTCCGATGGACCACGCATGCAACTTTGGCACTTTCCTGGACATCAAGCTCACCATGGAAAACCAGGTCAATGCAGTCTCTTATGCCTGCTTCCTCACTCTTCGCATGCTCTGTCAGATCTTCAAATGGCTCCCCATCAACACCAGGCTAACCATCACTCAGCCGGCTGGACTATGGCAACTCACTGTATGTAGGTGTCACCATGCACCTCCTGAAGAGTCTGCAGACTATATAGATTTCATCAGACTGGCTAATCCTTGACCTCCCCAAATGGACCCCCACCATGCTCCACCACAAGAATCTCCACTGGCTTCCCATTCAGAAGAAATATCAATTTAAAATGCTGATCCACACCTACAAGGCCCTTTATAAATAAGGCCCAGCATACATCAACCACAGCCTGAATTCCACCAGCCCCCTAGATACCTATGCTTTGCTTCTCTCTCCTTTGCACAAGACGCACCCCTCCGCAGAAGCAACAGTGGAGGACATTCCTTCTCCTACAGAGTGGCGAAATCCTGGAACAACCTCCCCCTTCAACTACAGACCTCATCCTCTATTCTGGAATCCAAAAAATTACTAAAGACCTGTCTGTTCAACTGAACCCCTTAGTAGCTCCTGTCTGATTGATTCATTGACTGACATCAGTCATGACATTTAATGAAATCATTGATGACATTATTGATGATATCACTGGCGACATCATCCAAACTACCGCTCTTTAGGTTACTTTATAAACCAGTAAAGGAGTTCACGATGTAAAGAAATACTATCACAATCAAGTAAAAAATAAATCACATACACATATCTACATATATATTTAAACACCCTCATTCAAGACACTAAAGACTCATTATGTTAACAAGCCATTACTGCACAATGCTTACATCGAGTACAGAACTGTTCACAAAGATCACACTGCTTCCAGACAGCCCAGCCCCATTAGGGCGGCAAACTGCTTGTACGCACAGCCTTTGCCCTGTGCACAACTCTTTAGGTATACAAGCACTCTTTGGTGCCCAAACGTGTAACACAGACAACCTCTGTCCTGTGTACAACTGTTCACAGAGAGATCAGTTCCTCAAAACAAACAAGCCCCCTTAGGTGGTCATGCATCCACTCTGCACAGGCTTCAGTGTTTGTACAACTCTTTACCAGGAACACAGATCCTCCAGACACAAGCCACATTAGGTGGTCAAGCTCATACTACGCACTGTCTTTGCCCTATGGACGGCTGTTCATATAGAGCCAACTTCCCCCAGACACCCAACCCCCATTATGTGGCTAAGTCCCTACTACACACAGCTTTCACCATATGCACATCTCTTCAAAGGGAGCTCACTCCTTGCAAGCACACAGGCCACATTAGGAGGCCAAACATTTTGTAAAAGCTTGCACTCATTAGCAATACAAATGATATGGAAAATGTGCTGTACATGTGGCTTACTAAATACTGTTCAGTGTGATAAGTGTACTACGGTTGTCACACTCATTGGATGATGTCATCAGTGATATCAATAATAGCATCTGAAATGTCATGAGTGATGTCATCAATAATGTCATTTAACATGCCAATTAGTGATTGTTGGACTTTTGCTTATGCAGGGTCATCCCCAGACTTTTTTGCCTCCTGCCTCCTATATTTTTCTGACATGTTGCTGTTGGCTTTTCAACTCTGAGCACTTTACCACTGCTAACCAGTGCTAAAGTGCATATGCTCTCCTGTTTAAATTGTATGTAAGTGGTTTATCCATGATTGGCATATTTGATTTACTAGTAAGTCCCTAGTAAGGTGCACTAGAGGTGCCAGGGCCTGTAAATCAAATGCTACTAGTGGGCCTGCAGCACTGGTTGTGCCACCCACATAAGTAGCTCTGTAATCATGTCTCAGACCTGCCACTGCAGTGTCTGTGTGTGTATTCTTACACTGTAAATTCGACTTGGCAAGTGTACCCACTTGCCAGGCCTAAACCTTCCCTTTCCTTACATGTAAGGCACCCCTAAGGTAGGCCCTAGGTAGCCCCAAGGGCAGGGTGCAGTGTATGGATAAGGTAGGACATATAGTAATGTGGTTTATATGTCCTGACAGTGAAATACTGCCAATTTCGTTTTCACTGTTGCAAGGTCTGTCTCTCTCTCATAGGATAATATGGGGGCTACCTTTAAATATGATTAAAGTGTAGATTCCCCTAGAGAGTAGATGGACATGTGGAGTTTGGGATCCCTGAACTCACAATTTAAAAATACATCTTTTAGTAAAGTTGATTTTAAGATTGTGCGTTTGGAAATGCCACTTTTAGAAAGTGAGCATTTTCTTGCTTAAACCATTCTGTGACTCTGCCTTGTTTGTGGATTCCCTGTCTGGGTCAGTTTGACAGTTGGGTTGTTTTTCACCTCACACCAGACAGTGACACAAAGGGAGCTGGGGTGTAATCTGCATTTCCTGATTAGCCATCTCTGCTAGGAGGGAGGGGTGGAGTGGTCACTCTCATCTGAAAGGACTGTGCCTGCCTCTGACAATGCTGTCTCCAACCCCCTGGTGTGTGTCTGAGGCCTTGCCTGGGCAAGGCAGGATTTCACAAGAAGGTGTGAGTCCCCTTTGAAGAAAGGTGACTTCAAAGACTAAAATGGGTATAAGAAGGGCACCCAAACTTACAAACTTCAGAAACACTTCTGGAATCAAGAGGAACCTCTGCCTGGAGAAGAGCTGATCGCTGAGGAACAAGTGCTGCCCTGCCTGTGACTGTGCTTTGTGGAGCTTTCCTGCAGTGCTGCTTCTGCCAGAGTAAGAGGGCAAAGACTGGACTTTGTGTGCCTTCCATCTTGAAGAAGAAATCTCCAAGGGCTTGATGTAGAGCTTGCCTCCTGTTGTTGAAGTCTCAGGGATAGCAAAGACTTCTTCCTGCCAGCACCTGGAGTCTCTGGAGAGACCCCTACTCTGCTCTGTGGTGCCCTTCCAGTTCCTGGGACCCTGAAAGGAGAGGCTGGCAGCCTAAGGACAAAAATACACGCACCGAGCGCCGTGCGGAGAAAAGATCGACGCGAATCCGATCGCGGCTGAGGAAACGACGCGACGCCGGCTCCGCAGCTGAGAAACGACGCCGCAGGAAACGCGACCGGAGAATCGACGCCCGGAGCAGGAGAAACGACGCGCAGCATCGCTGACGAAGGCTGAGAGATCGCAACCTGCGCCGCGGGACTTTCGGACCGTCGCGTGGCTGGCTTTTTCGACGCGCATCGCCGTGCCGAGTTGTTTTCGACGCATATAACCGTGCAGGGTTACTTTCGACGCACACCGCCCGTGCGGGGTTATTTTTGACGCAAACCAGGTACATTTACACGCTAGCAGCGCTAGTGTGTTGTTACAACTACCTAAAGACTCTTTTTATTTTAAACCTTTAAAAAATCATAACTTGACTTGTGTATGTTGGATTTTTGTCGTTTTGGTCTTGTTTTGTCTAGATAAATATTTCCTATTTTTCTAAACTGGTGTTGTGTCATTTTGTAGTGTTTTCATTAAGTTACTGTGTGTGTTGGTACAAATACTTTACGCCCAGCACTCTGAGGTTAAGCCTACTGCTCTGCCAAGCTACCAAGGGGGTAAGCAGGGGTTAGCTGAGGGTGATTCTCTTTTATCCTAACTAGAGTGAGGGTCCTTGCTTGAACAGGGGGTAACCTGACTGTCAACCAGAGACCCCATTTCTAACATTGGTGACCAGCGGTCGGGATTTGGACTTGTATTTGTACTTGACATACAGTAATTAAGTGTACACTACTGTTTTGATCTCAGACCACTACGTGACCACATACTACTTGTTTGGTGATCTTTTGATTTTTCTCTTAAGGACTCTTTTTATTCTACTTCCATGATTTTGCTGATCCCTTGACTGATTCTTTTTACTTCATTGGGAAATTATTTTTTTCTGCCTTTTGGAACTTTGCACTTGTGACCATCATGTCTCCATCTGGAGATGCAACAGCTGGAGCTGTGTTTGAAACGGAGAAACTGAAGGAGTACTCAGTTGCTCAATTGAAACAGTTCCTTAAAGATCTTGACTGTCCCACTGAGAGCTCCACCAGGGAGGGGGAGCTGCAACAGGCACAGAGGGCCTGGGTGACAATCAAGAAGGCTGGAAGGCACACAGAGGAGGAGAATATGGGGGGGGAAGTGCAGAGGATACACAGTGGTGTAGTGGAGGAACCTGTTACGCCTGGGGGGAGGGTCCCCAGGAGGGATGGCAGGGTGTCACCCAAGGGTCTGACTCCTGAAGAGTTACAGGACAGACAGGCAGAGAGGGAGTTCCAATGGGAGATGAAAAAGCTCAATTGGGAGTTGGAAGAAAGGAGGAGAAACTTAGAGATTAAAAAAATGATTTATGCTTACGAGCTTAAATTGAAAGAGCTGGAAGTCATGAGGGCTGAGTCCAGCTGGAATGGTGGCAGCAACAATTGTATATCCAGTGATGCTGCAGAAGTGCACATGCCCAGAGAGGTGGTGCCCTACTTGAAGGAGGGAGTTAACACACGCCAGGAGGTTCAGGGGTATGAGGTAGCTCCAGTGATGCACAGGGTCCCTGAGGTGGATTGGGGAACTGGCATGGGGAGTCATATTCCTACTGGTGGGAGGGACACTCTACTGACTCTAGGTGAGAGTGACAGGGAGAGGGGTTCCCCCCAGGTAGAAGTCCTGGTTATGGAGTGTGAAGACATCCCAGAAGAGTGTGGGTTGAGTGTCAGGGACAGTCAGGTACTGTCTCACCAGTCTCAGGAGGGTGATGTGGGGTGCTTTGTCAAAGCAGAGTCACTGGATGGTTGGGTGAAGGGTACTTTGGTTAATTCATGTGAGGGGCTGAGTGATGTAATTGCTGGAGAGCATATGTCTAGTCCTTATTTTCCAGAGCTATGCCAACACCAGGTGGAGTGTGAGTTCTCTGACCCCAGGGAGCTTACAATGGAGGCAGACTTCTGGGTGAGTACCAGAGAGTCTGAAGAGGCATTTGGGGGTGCTCCTGAGAGGAGTGGTCTAGGTAGTTCCCAACCAGGTGAGGTAGGGAAGGATTGTAGTGTCCCAGGTAGGTCCCAGTGTAGTGGGATGGGTGAGGGACCCCATGTCCAGTCTCAGAGGAGAGGGAATGGGGATGGGTTGAGGCCCAAGGTGCCCGAGATCCGGTCCCAGGTCCTGGAGGGTTCCCTGCGGGAACACCAGGAGGGGAGCCTAGCCTGTACCATAGGGCCATCTGTTGAGGGAGACCCCACAGTGTCAGGAGAACTTGGGGGGGGCGGCTGTAGCCAGCGTCCCACCAGTTCTGGTGTCTGGCAGTACCACTCCTAGTGAGGGGGTGCAGAAGTCCAGACAGAGGGTTGAGAGGGGGTTGCGGACCCCAGTGGAGAACCTGGAGGGTCAGGGGCCAGCTCTGAGAGCAGAGCCCCCCATGAATGACCTTGGTAAGACCATTTCTGGGTTGGGGGGAATCCAGACTCTGTCAGATGGGCAGAGGTCAGGAGACCTGCGCCAGCCAGACTCTTGTGTGGCCCTTCGGGACAGTGTGTCCCTTGAGGGGGGTAAGTGTGCCCCCCTGGAAGTCCTGGTGTGCCAGGCAATGGTTCAACCGCAGGGTGGTGACTCTGGGTTGAATGATCAGGTTCAGGGGGTAAACTCTGACCTGATGGGGGGTAAGTGTGCTCCCAAGGAAGTCCTGGTGTGCCAGGCAGTGGTTCAACCGCCGGGTGGTGACCCTGGGTTGGATGACCAGGTTCAGAGGGTAAACTCTGACCTGGTAGGGGGTAGGTATGCCCCCCAGGAAGTCCTGGTTTGCCAGGCAGTGATCCAGTCTGTGGGTACAGACCCTGGATTGGGAGGCCAGGTTAAGGGTGTCCCCCCTGACCTGGAGGAAGGGGCTACTGCTAACAGTGCCCCTACCATGTTGTCTTCTGGGGGGGCCACTCCTAGTTGGGTGGTTCAGGACCCCAGAAGAGAGGGCAGGGGGAGGGAAGCCTCACCCCTGGCCCTGGTCCAACCTGAAGGTACAGACCCCAGGTTGGAGGATCAGTTGCAGGTTAACATCCCTGCACTGATGGAAGAATTGTGCAGGACTGCTTCTACAAGCACCCTGACAGTTTTTGACTCTGGGGGTGCCGCTTCTGCAGGGAGGGTACAGAGCCCCAGAGGGGAGGACCAGGGTCAGGTTAACATCCCTGACCTGGTGGAAGAGAGAGTGGTCAAAGGGTGCCAGGCACCTGGGGCTACCACCCCCCACTCTCCACAGTCACAGTGGTTAGAGAGGCCTGAGGTCGGGCTCTCATCCCTGACAGTTGTCTGGGGCCACTGTGGCTTGCTGTCCTGGTGGACAGAGTTGCCCCTGGGGGGGGGAGGACGAGAGTCACACCCCGGGGGTGGAGTGGGCAACACCACTGTGTTGGCCCTGGTGGTACTATCTGCCCATTGCAATACATCTGTGAGCAAAGTAAAGTTAGGTGTTGCACAGATGGTGTCTGTAGATGTGGAGAAGGGTTCCCCATGGGTTAGCTTAGTGGGCCCTGAGAGTATGGACAGAGGGATCCAACTGGAGTCAGGAAGGCGTAGAACTGGAACATGCCCCTGCTGTTGTGGGCCTGGGTCCTTGTTCTATCGCCCCAATCAGGGAAGTACATCAAGGTATTGATTGTTCTCCCCTGGCTTTAGGCTGGTAGGGGGTCGTGTTGGACTTTTGCTTATGCAGGGTCATCCCCAGACTTTTATGCCTCCTGCCTCCTATATTTTTCTGACATGTTGCTGTTGGCTTTTCAACTCTGAGCACTTTACCACTGCTAACCAGTGCTAAAGTGCATATGCTCTCCTGTTTAAATTGTATGTAAGTGGTTTATCCATGATTGGCATATTTGATTTACTAGTAAGTCCCTAGTAAGGTGCACTAGAGGTGCCAGGGCCTGTAAATCAAATGCTACTAGTGGGCCTGCAGCACTGGTTGTGCCACCCACATAAGTAGCTCTGTAATCATGTCTCAGACCTGCCACTGCAGTGTCTGTGTGTGTATTCTTACACTGTAAATTCGACTTGGCAAGTGTACCCACTTGCCAGGCCTAAACCTTCCCTTTCCTTACATGTAAGGCACCCCTAAGGTAGGCCCTAGGTAGCCCCAAGGGCAGGGTGCAGTGTATGGATAAGGTAGGACATATAGTAATGTGGTTTATATGTCCTGACAGTGAAATACTGCCAATTTCGTTTTCACTGTTGCAAGGTCTGTCTCTCTCTCATAGGATAATATGGGGGCTACCTTTAAATATGATTAAAGTGTAGATTCCCCTAGAGAGTAGATGGACATGTGGAGTTTGGGATCCCTGAACTCACAATTTAAAAATACATCTTTTAGTAAAGTTGATTTTAAGATTGTGCGTTTGGAAATGCCACTTTTAGAAAGTGAGCATTTTCTTGCTTAAACCATTCTGTGACTCTGCCTTGTTTGTGGATTCCCTGTCTGGGTCAGTTTGACAGTTGGGTTGTTTTTCACCTCACACCAGACAGTGACACAAAGGGAGCTGGGGAGTAATCTGCATTTCCTGATTAGCCATCTCTGCTAGGAGGGAGGGGTGGAGTGGTCACTCTCATCTGAAAGGACTGTGCCTGCCTCTGACAATGCTGTCTCCAACCCCCTGGTGTGTGTCTGAGGCCTTGCCTGGGCAAGGCAGGATTTCACAAGAAGGTGTGAGTCCCCTTTGAAGAAAGGTGACTTCAAAGACTAAAATGGGTATAAGAAGGGCACCCAAACTTACAAACTTCAGAAACACTTCTGGAATCAAGAGGAACCTCTGCCTGGAGAAGAGCTGATCGCTGAGGAACAAGTGCTGCCCTGCCTGTGACTGTGCTTTGTGGAGCTTTCCTGCAGTGCTGCTTCTGCCAGAGTAAGAGGGCAAAGACTGGACTTTGTGTGCCTTCCATCTTGAAGAAGAAATCTCCAAGGGCTTGATGTAGAGCTTGCCTCCTGTTGTTGAAGTCTCAGGGATAGCAAAGACTTCTTCCTGCCAGCACCTGGAGTCTCTGGAGAGACCCCTACTCTGCTCTGTGGTGCCCTTCCAGTTCCTGGGACCCTGAAAGGAGAAGCTGGCAGCCTAAGGACAAAAATACACGCACCGAGCGCCGTGCGGAGAAAAGATCGACGCGAATCCGATCGCGGCTGAGGAAACGACGCGACGCCGGCTCCGCAGCTGAGAAACGACGCCGCAGGAAACGCGACCGGAGAATCGACGCCCGGAGCAGGAGAAACGACGCGCAGCATCGCTGACGAAGGCTGAGAGATCGCAACCTGCGCCGCGGGACTTTCGGACCGTCGCGTGGCTGGCTTTTTCGACGCGCATCGCCGTGCCGAGTTGTTTTCGACGCATATAACCGTGCAGGGTTACTTTCGACGCACACCGCCCGTGCGGGGTTATTTTTGACGCAAACCAGGTACATTTACACGCTAGCAGCGCTAGTGTGTTGTTACAACTACCTAAAGACTCTTTTTATTTTAAACCTTTAAAAAATCATAACTTGACTTGTGTATGTTGGATTTTTGTCGTTTTGGTCTTGTTTTGTCTAGATAAATATTTCCTATTTTTCTAAACTGGTGTTGTGTCATTTTGTAGTGTTTTCATTAAGTTACTGTGTGTGTTGGTACAAATACTTTACGCCCAGCACTCTGAGGTTAAGCCTACTGCTCTGCCAAGCTACCAAGGGGGTAAGCAGGGGTTAGCTGAGGGTGATTCTCTTTTATCCTAACTAGAGTGAGGGTCCTTGCTTGAACAGGGGGTAACCTGACTGTCATCCAGAGACCCCATTTCTAACAGTGATGTAATAGATGATCTCATAAGCAGTGCTTGGAGGGGTGCAAGTTATAGTTAGCTCAGTAAACTATACCTGGTGAACTGCAGTTTTTTAATGTCTTATTTCAACATCTAACTGTAACATCACTTAAACCTTTGAGCATTTTCAATGAATATCTTTTTTTAACATAAGGCAAATTCTTATTAACATGCCTAACAATAAAGTCACTTTAACCTCATTTTTTTCAGCAAAATTGTGGTGTGTTTTGATCAAATTCAGCCAACTTCCCTTCTGCGAACAGCGCAGATTAGCCTTTGGCCAGGCCTTGTGCCCACCACACCACGAGCAGCCAATCTATGGTTGTGCATGGCCTTTGTCCGTGCAAAGCGGAGAGAGGTTGCAGTCCATGTGACAAACGGACCTGGCCTCTGGCCACACACTGCACTCGATCCCCTACAGGTATCCAGCCACTCCCCCCCCCCCCCAGTGTAAACAGTCTTTGGCTAAATGAGCTAAATTATCATCTTTAAATCTTCTTACTTAAATTCTTATTGAGTGCATTGGGGCAGGGATGTCCCCTGCATGGCATATAGGCATGATCTCCTGACCTGAAGGCCCAAGTACAATTATAGCTGGTATCTTTACTTTTCTTTTGGTTCTTGCATCATGGTAATCTAAGTGTGCGTCTACATGAGGCTCTAAACCTGTCGAATGACCGGAGGGACGAACCAAGCATAATCGTTAGCCTCCGATCTTGTCATAGGAGAGGCGAACCAAGTGTGACTACTGACCTTGTCCTTGGCACAGCACTTACAACGGCAGTGACCGCATCCAATGTTTTAGCAGAGATCAGTAGTGTGACCAGATCTTTTTATCTATGTCACTGTAAGTGAAGCCTACTGGCATGATTCTTGTAAGGAAATGGCTTTGTTTACATGTTCACACTCACATTTTTGGACTGATGCTGCTGGTTTTTTTACTCTGATGGGCATATTTATAACCCCATATCGCTATCTTGCGCCACATTAGCGTCATTGTTTTATGCTAATGTGGCCCAACGAGGCCAAAATCCTCGCGCCATGTTTACAAATTCTTGCAATGCATGCATTGCACCACTTTGTAACCCTTTGTGCCACATTATGCCTGCCTCATTGGGGGGGGGGGGCAAAACAAATGGCACAAGCAAAAATCTAACAGGCTTCCTTGCATCATTTGGTATGGTACTTTTAACGCCTGTTCAGAGCAAGCGTTAAAAGGGGGCTTCCATTGTTTATAATGGGCCCCTATGTACTCTGCAGGAGTAGTGCCAATATTTTGGTGCTACTCCTGCAGAGTACATTAATATGGTCATGAAAACTGAAACTATTGCCCCCTGCACCATGGTGCACCATATTTAAATACAGTGCACACATGGTGGCGGTAAAGAGCACAAGAAAAGTGGCGCTGCATACAGTGCAGCACCACTTTTCTTAAATATGCCCCGGAGAGTGCACTGAGGCCTGCTAACCAGACCTCAGTGACAGTGTTTTATCCCCATACAAATTGCATGTCAAATTGGATACGCTCACTTGGCAAGGACTGACTTACTTATAAGTCCCTACCGTATAGTACCCAGGGTACTCAGGGCATGTAAGACAGAGTGACCACTCAGTTTGCAGCGCTGTTTTTGCCACCCTTTGCGTAACAAGGTACAACATGGCTCCCAGCCTGTACTGCTGAGAGGAAGGACAGTGTTTTCACTGTCAGTTTGACTTTGCCTTTTAAACCAATGGCAAACACCCCCTTCCCTTAACATTATTTGTATGTCTTCCCTAAGGAAGGCTTATAGAGTCCTATGGCAAGGAGCTTTATTATATTTACCAATATGTCTTAGCTGAAACACTTCCAATTGTCGTTTTGCTGTGGGTAAAGTTGGTAGTTCCATTGGCAAATACAGCCTTACTGGGTGGCATCCCAACCCAGCTAACTTTTAACTGGGACTGCCAAACTGGGTCAGGTAAGGTATCAAATTAATCATGGCATGAAATGAGACCTGCTGGTAGACAGCTTTTAGAAAATTGTCACTCTGTGTTCTACTCGTCCAGCTGCCTCACAAAGGCCTACACACACAGACAGCTTTCTGACCACCTAGGGAGACATGTAAGTGACTCCCAGACTCAGGAATAAAGGCATAAAGGTGCATCTATGTCTGCTGGACCCATGGGTGTTGGTTGTGACTGGACTTGTTGACCAAGAGGAACGCCAGCCCCCACCAAAGATTTGCATTGTGACCACTATATTGCAAAAGTGAAAGGTCTGCAGTGGCAGCCCTTGCAACCCTGCAAAGAGGATGCTTTGGGACCCAAAAATCCATGGACAGTTGCGCCTATTCACCTGAGGACTCGCACTGACTTCACCCTTGTCGACCCCATATTATCAAGGGCATCCTCGACCATCCCTCAGCATCAGACTCCTCCATTGTCATCTATGGCGGTCATCCTGTGAAGTTTGGATCTTGTTCTAAAAATGCTCTGGTGGGCAGGTAACTGTCCAAAGTATCCTTTCTGTCCCGCTAGACCTCTGTTTTGCCAGACTTGGTCACCTAACTCAAGCCAGAGTTGTCAAACTAACTTTTATAAACTTTCCAAAAGTTCCCAAACTTTATTGGCCCATGCTTGTTTGCGGTTGCTATATAATTTAATATTTATTTCTAAAATCTGTTTCTCTGGTATCCTTTGGTGGATTGTGATGATTAAAATCTGTAAAAATTTATAAGAATCTGCTCTATTTTTATAAATTGGTGTCTTGTTTCGTTGATATTGTGTGACTTTCTTATTCTTTTGTTTGGTGCTGGTAAATGCTATACACATTGTTTCTTTGCTAAGCCTTACTGCTCACAACCACATCTACCCAGGGTTGAGCATAAGACTAAATAAATGTACTTGATTGGACCAAAGATGGTATTTGTGAGTGTACCGCACAGTAGGGCATCCCAACCATACCATACTGTACACCCTAATCCTTACAATGCTATTATGTATATATTCAAAACATTGTGCATATATCCAGTGATCATCAAGTCCATGTATCCATGTACTGTGTTTAGCACATGAATGGTGATAAGTAGAGTGCATTAGTGAGCCTGAGTCATAAAGACTAATCGGATCAATTTTCAATGGCCCAAGCATGACGGAGCACAGGAGCAGAGGTCTTCAAACTGGGGGGCGGGCCCCCCTAGGGGGGCCTGAAGTGATCCCAGAGTGGGCCCCAGACTCTGGCCAAAATAAATATTATACAGATAACAGGCTTTTGTTTTAATCAGAAGCATGTTATTGCAGTTTTAAAAAGGTAACAGTACTTAACTGCAATGTTTAAATAGGTTTAGACATATTTAAACATTGCCATGTTTATAGAATAATTGTGAAAAATTCTGAGGGGGGCCCAATGATTTTTATTTTTCAACTGGGGGGGGCGCGACATTAAAAAGTTTGGAGACCTCTGGGATAGAGGGTGAGGACTATATTGCCAGGCAGTGGAAGTAGTTCCTGAATTTCTGAAGCTGAAGAGAGGTGCATAGAGATAGGGCTACCTTTAGAACATGCATGAGGCCTTGACACTGCAAATGATTCTTCCTGAGCTCATCTGGTAGTTGTGGGACCTCCAGAGAGAGCACTAACCGCAAGCTAGGGAGGACCTGTGTGCCCTGTGGGCTCCCTGTGGTCTCTGTTCGGGTTCTTACTGCATGATCGACTAAGGCCTGGACAAGGACTACAACTGTGTGATTGTTGTAATCCCAGACAATGGTTGGAACTGCTGGATTGTCATAGGGCCAGGTGAAGGATGCAATTGCACGATTGTGTTAGGCTCTAATGAGAACTGTGACTTTGTGATTGCCATAGGCATGGACAAGGTTGGCAACTGCATTACTGCATAGGTTTGAAAGGGGACTACAACCGCTGTTTTTGACAAATAGCTTGACTTGAGCTGCATCCGACTCTGTAAGGAACCACAAACAGGGATATTGACTACAATGGCTATGGGATTGTGTAGGATTTAGTACAAGTGAGAGATTGAAGGAATATCTTGACAAGGCAAACACTGGGCTACACACTGTCACTATTGTGTCTATTGGTTGACGGTTGGGATCTGAGCTCTTGCTACCCTGACAGTTAAGTGCAGAAGTGGTTGTACTTGGGCCAGTTTGCAGAGCCTGAGTAGGACGGGCCCCAGGTCATCAGTAGCAGAGCCGGTTTTAGGCTGGTGCGAGTAGTGCAGCCGCACCTGGCGTGGACTTTGGTTGGTGGACACTGTTCAAAAATAACTTTTTTCTTTAAAAGCATTGAATGTCCTTCCCTCATTCAGTTTTCAGGCAAAAATACAAATGTCAAGATAACTCTGGTGATTACTTATCCTGCTGGGAATTTTGCCTAGAAGCAGTTTTGGCTCTTCATAAAGTAGGGGGAAAGGTTAATGTGCCTGCTGCAAATAACAGGTACCATGCAGATCACAGAACTGAGTGTGAGTAAACTATCAGTAGCACTATGAAAAATTAGGGAAAGCAGAGAAAGGCTATCGAGATATGAAGAGCACTGTTGGAGAGTGGTAGTGAGGGAATTCATGGAGAAGGATGTCATAGAAGGGTCGCCAAAAATAAATTGTCGCACCTGGCGCTTCCTGCGATAAAGCCGGCCCAGATCAGTAGCACAACGCCCTCAGTCCCCACATTTGGTGCCCAGGAGCACATGCCTGCTCCACTGCCCTCCTGAATGAAATCCGACATTGTTTAATGTAACAATGCGCTCGATACTGTAAAATATGATGGTCATTAACAAACCTGCAGCTGGTAATGCGGAGTGATGAGAAAATGTTTCTACCAGACATGTTTTCAAATCTGCACTATTACAAGCAATTCTGGAAGTCATAGGGGTATAGGGGAAATGTGTGATTTTACCAGGCAGTAAAACCGGAACCGCAGATTGTGTACTAATTACGTTCTCTTTCAAGTGCCGTCATGTGCATTGAAGTCAACCCCTTGTTAAGTAAATCAGAAGCCCATATTTTTGCGTATGTGGTATAGGTGTTTTTGCTTACACTTCTCTACAAAATGGCAGAACAATAAACGTGGAAAATGAAAAAAATGCACACGTTCCAAGTTTTCGGAAAGAAAGAGCAGGGATGAAAATAACTAACCTACGTTTTACGTTGTTTATAAACCATCCTAATTTTCAAGGATTTTGTAAACTGAGCTATAAGTGCATTCACTTTTTCGACCATCAGAAACAATGTAAGTTTAAAATGCCCGAAGAAACGCATACTTAGCAGACGTGTATTGCCTATTCATCCTCCCCACCCTGCAGGCTGCTTGACACCGCAGGAGAAATAGAGAAAACTGCTGGATGGCTAACCTGCGCTGGCAATGCAAATTGCATCGAGCCGAGCAGCACACGATTTGCATTTATACAAATCCGTGGAAAGTCATTTCAAACACATTAAGAGTTGACAACATGTGTTTTTTGCCTTTATCAGACTTAACTTGCGCACCATGCGCCCATTCGATTATTAGTTCGTCACCTAAGGAAGTTCATCTTCTGAGGAGAGTCGCCGCCATACTCGCGCGCACACTACCGAAGGCCTGCAGCATGGAAACGGGTAAGTGCGAGGGCCTTTGCCTTTCCTGCGCACAGAAGTAGCCTGAAGGGCCATTTCGTCTGTCTGGTTGAAACGTGGGAGCTGAAGTGGGTGAATAATCCTCAATTATCAAGCAGTGGGCCAGATAACGCCCATGATGAAAGTCAGTGTTTTCAATGTACACAAAAGAGCAAAAAAAAAAATCTTTCATCACTGTCAAGTACCGTTCAATGACTTTCTACCCGACACTACACGCGCGGAGTTATGTTGCTCTTCGTGTGGTTTTATTTCTAAATACGTTATTAGAGGAAGCCAATGTAAGACAATAGGGTCTTTGAAAAATCATTATAAAAACCTGTTAGCAAACTCAACTTTCTGACATAAACACCTACTAGCAAGGTTGTTTATTAGAATATGAGCTCCAGACTGGTTCTACAGATCTGTGGTGAAGAATGGAACACTACCAGGCGTACAATTTACATTTTACCTGTTGACATGTGTTTATATAATACATATTTACACATTAAGGTACACGGAGAACTGCACACATTTTGTTTGTGTGGCATAATCAGGACTGAAAACCCCGGTTCTAGATTCACATATGAGCAAATTAAGCACTGAAGATGGTATTTCCTTAGATGAGGGGTTTCCAAAGTTGCAGTTTTTTTCTCGCGACCTTTATGTATTTCTTGCAAAACTAAGCACAATGCACAACGATCTCAAAATTGGATAAGATTGGGCTTTTGTATTCATAATCGGGAAATGCTTTTCACATGTCATTCCCTCCCTCCACTCTCACTATGTTTGTACGCAAGTGTATTTTGGCATTCTTAGCCCTTACAAGCGTAGAAAGATTTGTGATGAAAAGGTACACAAGGCACTCACTATCTTTAAAAATGGCAACTAACATTGCTGAGGCACATCCTGTGGTCACATTTACGCAGTGCTTTGGAGACTTGGGATTAGGAGGAAAAAAGGAGTAATAAATAAAGGTTTTTTTTGTCCTTTAAAAAGTTGTATTTACTTTGAGAGCAGAAGTAAAGTCCTAGTTCGAGTGCTGGGGTAAATTCATGCTTAGGTGTAACGGATGCAAAAATCCCAACTACCCGAAGGTCCAATGATCAGGAAATATGCAAACCCACACTTGCCTAAAAAACGAAAAAAAACTCCTAATCAGGGCAACCTAGAGGAGTTTAGGCAAGGTTAGCTGAAAATGGGTTGTGGACCCCAAAACTACTTATAAAAACAAATAATGCGAAAGTTGATCTCTTTTGCTTCCAGCTCTGAACTGCTAAGCTCAGCACTTGCCCATATATAGGAAGTGTATATGCTCCCAATAGTTAGTATACCACCTATTACTTTTACCACGCTCTTGCAGCCACACTTTCTTTTATTTATTTTTAATTACAACCAAATATTTTCGAACAGAAGTTCATTTAACAAATTAGTGCTGGGAACGCCAGCACAAAAATGGAAATGCTAACCCAAAATTATATAAAACTGCCATGTATGGTTCTGATTTCTGCCTAACACGGGTCAATTTTTTAGTTTTTAGTTGTAATATTTGTATTAATAGTACAAATCTGGTCATGGATGTGGGCATACATGGATGGTCTGAGCAGTATGAACCCATTGACTTTTTTAAAATACTTTTGTTAAATTCAGAAAGCAAAATATTTATTTTTAGCTTATTTGTCTTATCTCGGATCATCTTTTATAGGTATATACCATTAGTAACAATAATAATCATGGCCCTCATACGACCGATAGTGATGATCATAAAATATTCATTATGTTAGCATTTTTATATTACATGTATTAGATACCCTTTATGTGAACACCGCTTTATTCTTGCCTGACAACGCAATGATATTTTGGCATATTTGAGGCTAGTTTTATTTTTTGTCCGTGTATGAATGTATTCAGTTCAATATTTATTAATAGTATGTATTACGACACAGTGATATATACACATTTTGCATCAAACAAGTGAATGCGATTGACAAGCATTGCAATATAACAAAAACACTTTGCTTATATTTCACTGTATTGCCTCTGGAGTGTCAGTGTACTCTACATGTTTTAAAACTGGCTTCAGTCACATTTGTCTACTTCCTAAGAAAGCAGGAGTAAGTAAACTCTTGCAGGTCTGTAACTGTCGCCTGATAATTACTAGCACACTCTGCAGGAAGCACATTAACACACTGAGGGGCATATTTGCAAGAAAGTGGTTCATCAGCTATGATATGCCACTTTCGTGCGCTCCCCCTGCACCCTCTAACGTCACCATGGTAGTGCTGTATTTATAATATGGCACATCATGGTGCATGTTAGCACAACAGTGTCAACATTTTTGACGCTATTGTGGCGCATTGGTCAACTAGTGCCAAAAATTATAGTGGTAGTCCAGCAATGCATGGGAGGCCATTGGAAACAATGAGAGCGTCACTTTAACGCCTACCTTGGGCAGGCATTAAAAATGATGGGAAAAATGGTGCAGTGAAATCTCATAAATTTTACTGTGCCATTTTTCTGGGCCTCCTAAAGGGGGAATGCCCCCCCTTACATACATTATGCCTGGCACTGGCATAATTTGGCACAAGGGGTTGCAAAGTGGCGCAATGCTTGCATCGCACCACTTTGTAAATCTGGCACAGGGAAAAGGCCTCCTTAATGCTGCCTTAGCATAAAACAAATTACTCTAGGGCAGAGCAAGAGCGCTAGAGGCTTGTAATTATGCCCCAGAGTATGCTTACTAGTAACACCATCTATCTGCAATTTAGTTCACAGTGCAGGCAGTTCAATAAACATTTAACTGATTAGAACCCATAAATACCCGAAAACAGAATTGTTGCTTAGGTTAACAGAATAAAAGTAATGATAAAAATAATAATACGTATAAAATATGATAAACAATGATAACAATAATGAAATAATATATACATAATATGTATCTAATATATATTATGATGCAATAAAAAAATATATAAATAATGCTAAAAATGATAGTATAATGATAAAAACAATAATAAGGATAATTATAATGTGCAGAATGTAATTTACTATTTATAATCATTCTTGGGTGTGGGGAGGTGGCATGTCTCACAGGAGGCAATGCTCGAATGGTTCATCACGCCCCTCCCCTCCCCCTCAACAATGGTAATTGCTTTCAAGGATCTCACATCTATAAATAAGGTTAATGCCATGCCATTTTTCAAGTGTACTTCATTTACAAAAATGTATTTAATCAAAAGCAGAGTGGGAGGTTCAAGTTGTAATGTGAGGTAAAATCACACTGAAAAGTCCTTCTGGCTATTGGTGAAACTGTTTGGTTTTCTTCCTGTGTAAAGTATCTTTAATATGCAGTCTATGAGGCAGTAAACTGAGTTTTCATCATGTCATTTTTGCTGTACTGTTGTAATATTATGGAATTTTACGGTTGCCCCATAAATGCCTGAATATGCGCTTATTAACATGGTTTCTCTAAATAGCATTTATTATTGGCCTTCATTTATTTTTGACACCATGGCTTATCCGCCAGCCATCTGTTCATCCGTCCGCCTGACCGCCTGTCTGTCTGTCTGTCTGTCTGTCTGTCTGTCTGTCTGTCTGTCTGTCTGTCTGTCTGTCTGTCTGTCTGTCTATCTATCTGTCTGTCTGTCTATCTGTCTATCTATCTATCTATCTATCTATCTATCTATCTATCTATCTATCTATCTATCTATCTATCTATCTATCTATCTATCTATCCCCACTGTGTAGTTATGGTTCAGCTGCACCTTTTGTCATCTTCTCATAACCGTGGGCAATGTGGACGGACTTTCCCCAGATTTGTAACCACTTTGCTAAGGCCTTGCCTGGCAATCTTGCAGCATTTCCGTGTAGGAGTAAGAGACAATTTTGCTTTGTCTACAGCAAAAATCACTGATTGAATTTACACCAGACTTGGCATGAAACAGAACTTTACTTGGAAATCTTGATTCCATTTGTTAGGTGTAAATCCGTTCAGTAACTATTGAGATATAAGTATGAGAAAGATTTAATATGTGCTAAGTGTTACCAATTTTGCATATTTCTGCCGTTTAAAAATCCCATTCTGAAAATCGTAAATCTGTCCAATAACATTTTGATATTTTCTGAAACGTGATTAGCTTATGAAGAGGGTTTTTTCCCAGCTAAAAACACAATAAAATACCTGGGTCCAAGGCGCTGCAGTAATGAGTTTGTAAACTAAGGTGTCTAGGGATAGACCTTTATTAGAACGAAAACCCTCTCCTACCATCAGTGGCATTCTTCATCATAGGGTTACTCCTCACACCACAAAAATTGTAATGAGAGCTACAACTCCTAAGCAAATTAGAAGGAGCCCTTTGGATGTTTTGATATGACCCTGTGTGAGAAGTAGTGTGAGTTTGTAATGCAGTGGAGGCTCACGGTGAAAGGGGCCTGACCCCCGTGGACTGACAATGGCACAATTGCGATCCTCATAAAAATTGGAAACACATGGCTGCTTTTTTATGTTCAGAAATAATACACAATTTTGCATTACAAAACTCGCAATTTTGACAAAAATATATTTTTTTACAAATGAATAAATATAGGGAAATCATTTTTTTCAAAAAAATATTTAAAAAATAGGAAAAGAATTACTGATGCACACAACAAGGTGACATATGCAATATTGGTAAGCTGAATGCTGAGAGTTGGGAGCAGGACCTGGCAGTAGGCCAGAACTGCAAATAAACCAGGCTGTACAGTGTCTTTGGCTGTGTATTGTGGTGGCTGGCAACTGTCACCATGTAGGACACAAGGTCTGGCTAAAGCTAGGCTGTCAGGAAATGCCTGTTTCGTATTGAAGAAGCAAATGTACTGTCAATGTAGGCCAAACACAGACTGCATTTCATTGGTGTGAATACCTATCACTCACTAGCATGTCTGTTTCTGTACATGCTAAATGTATGAAAAAGTATCGATGTGTCATTGGGGATCAGCCGCTTAAAGTGTATGAAAGACATTTTTGTTCTAATGAGAGAAACTGTGTGGAGATATGGATGCTTTCTGTGAGCATTTGCTGAGAATCACAGTCTTGAAAGAAACATGCCTCTAGGTTTTCAAGCACTTTGAGTATTTAGGTACTGCACCCTCAGCTGTCATCTAATTCCCCAAGTCTGGGATTACTGTGCCTTTTATCTTTGTTTTCTAGCCTAGGTTGTACATCCCAAGAGCAGGTCTTGATGGAACTGGAGCCTACCTTAATGAGCTTCATGTTTGCAAACCTGTGCATATCATGGGCATTTGAGGTATTCCTTAGAAAAGGTCCTCTCTATCTTGTCATAGGTGGACGTGTTCCCCTTTGGCTCCCCATCTGCATCTTTTTCCATCCTCTCGTATTCTTATGGTACCCCGTTGCTCACTGATATCTCTGGCAATCTGCTGAGATCAGATTAGCTGCACCACTATGGAAATAGCACAGCCATCTTTGACTAGTTGTTTTGTCTTCAATTGCCTCTGCTCTGGCTATAGGTTTGCATGATTCACGGTTAACCTACTGTACCTCTCTCCTAATTCCCAATATTAGATCAATGCATTGATACAGTTATCAAATATTGCTGTTGGGATACATTTGTATTTATTTGCGCAGTTGATTAAACATTAACGTCTGTCCAACTATTTCCTTTTGCAATCCAATTTTATCTGAAGAAGCATCATACCTTACAAACGTTTGTCCTATGTATTTGACATGGGGCATTTAAATACATCAATGCCTTTAGTCTACTTTCTATGAAGGAACTGAAGCTATTTCTGGGACACTGTGCCTATGATTGGCATTTGAGGGGGCCATCTTTTTGAGAATCAAGTAGCATGTTATCAACTTTAAGGATGACCCTGGGCACAATGTTTGTGATATTGTTCTAACATTTTGCAGTACCTGAACTACTGACATAGATGTTTAATATTCAATAAGTTTGGATTTTATGGAAATTAAAAAAGTGTGACACGACCTATTATATTGCAATCACTCTAACTTGAAGGAAAGGCTTGATTTACATCCTGGGTAGATATAGATAAATTAAAACGTGGAGGCTGATCTAATTAGTGTAGTGATTTCAAGACAGCTTTTGTGATAGTAAATGTTTTTGTACATTTATGTGTTTATGTGAAACTCTACCTCATTTATGTGAAGAATGGGACGTTTGCCAGTCCACTCTGTACTTGAAAAAACACAGAAGCAGTGCTTGCCTACCAAACCACAATATTCAGACCATCCACTAATAATCTTAATATGATCCATAGAAGTACTTTTAGTGGGGTTAGTGGCATCTCATGAACCTTTAATGGGTGCCTGTAAAGAGACTCATGATTTATGAGTTTTCTGATGTGAGTTCCCTTACTGTGAAAGGAATTAGTGTGTATGTTGTTTTTTTCTGCCATAAGTTTAGATTTACGAGTTGGTTTATTGCAGTTCCAAGCAAGGAGGCATTGGGAATTTGGTCAACAGGGACAGAGATGTAACTATGCAGGTGTTCACAGTTTGTTTTTTATGGATGTGGTGTCAAATAATTTATTAAAATTTATTCTGTTTTTCTATATAAGTTTTGGGTTTTTCTAATGCTTTGTTTCACTTTATTACTGTTTGTGTACCGCATGAT
The DNA here is from genome assembly GCF_031143425.1 of Pleurodeles waltl. Taxonomy (NCBI): domain Eukaryota; kingdom Metazoa; phylum Chordata; class Amphibia; order Caudata; family Salamandridae; genus Pleurodeles; species Pleurodeles waltl. The sequence continues at coordinate 1,450,880,034 of NC_090440.1, read as the reverse complement.
TACTTCACAGATTGCCTCTAAGTTAAGTCTAACTGTTTTTTGTGCCAAGCTACCCAGGGTTAAGCAAATATTAATTTACTGACTTTTTGTGGTTCACCCTGCAGGGGACTGTGGCTATTGCTTAACCATGGATCACACCCTAGTCAACCAATAAATAAATTTCTAAAAAGCACATATCTGTAGTTGTCCTTTTTTTGGTACATCTGTATCAAAATCTCATACCTCCCTGTTTTGACAGATTTGGCACATACACAATTGAATTTGGTTTTTCCATGTGCCTGCTGAGCATTGATAGTCAGTGTTAGAACTGGGGTCTCTAGTTGGCAGAGGTATACACCCTTGTCCAACTAGCTACCACAATCCTAGTCAGGGTAGGTCACACAGAATACAAATTATACTGTACCCATACTCTGGTAGCTTGGCACTGAGCAGTCAGGCTTAACTTAGAAGGCAATGTGTAAAGTATTTGTTCAGTAAATCATTCAGTATACAATGTTCATGGAGAAATCATTTGCATACTAGTATTTCAGCGATTTTAAATACTATTAAAGTTGTAATTACCCATAGATCAAATTCCATAAATGAATAAATCTTCAAATAGCATGTAATTTGTTTCTGGGGAAATGAAGAATGTTTATATATTCATTAATAATATATCCATCAATATAGCAAAGCAACAAAGAGTTTTTTTTGTGTTTTTATACAAATGCATGGTGACTCCGCTAGTTCACAATCTTTTTACATCCAAGGGACAGAAGAAGAGCACCAACCCTCCTGAATCTACAACCACAAATGGTTTGAGTCCTATATGCAGTCTTTCAAACAATCAGAAATCACTCCTAAGGGACTCCAGCAGCTCATGTGAATGATTGCGTCATGGAGAGCATAAGGTCGGTGTTTCAGTCTCCCAAGGCTCAAACCGTCCATGAGACCATCCACAGGACAATGTGTCAAAGTAGATTAATTCACAATAATTGTTGCTCTACAACACAATAAATAACCCACATTAATAAAACGTTAAAGAACACTAAAAGGCAGCAGAATACCAAGCCACGCTGTACATGCAAGTGAATCGGCCACTTACAAGGCACCCCAAAAAACAGCCTACATAAACCTCAGTGTAAAAAGTGCATTTTTCACATTGTCATAACATGCAACATCAAGTTTATATACATATATATTCATGTATATATATGTATATATATATATATATATATATATGTATATTTACAAACATACATATACATAAAATAAAATCACCCACCAATGTTCCTCGAACAACTGACAAAAGTTAAATACCTCCAAGCAAAGTGAACCATTTAATACCCCAAAACAATAAAAAAAATAAAGCAACACAGCATATTAATACTTGCTTCAACATCAACTTCCTAGAACAGCACTTCCTAATCCTTTTTCGTCATCCACATTCAACTAAACAAAAAAGATACCAAGTCAAGAGTAAAGTTCTAACATCCGATCTACAGTAGCGGACTCCCACAAGACCATGCTTACTGCTAGTCAGTTACTCCAGTATAAAGAAAGTATGATCTACATGAAGACAAAATAAGTGCCAATCCATTAACCAGTTTCTCACAGACAACATACACAATTCCTGTTCAACATTCAGTCATCGTGGGTATGGTAGCCATCGTCTGTCTTCAGCCAATGTCCCTTTTCGCTACTATCATAGCCATCTCAATGAGATACCCCCGTCCTAAGACCAAGATCATTTAGAACCCTCAAAAGGACTTCTTCAGGCACCAGTGTGAGCGTGTATTCCAGGACCTGGGACATGGAGTATGGTATCCATTTCCAATAGCCAGCAACAGAGGACTTAGCCATGTCACATGGTAAACGTCTGCATCTGTACTAAAGCAGTAAAGCAGGTGAGAATTTGAATTTTCCCAGCTTGCCATAGTTTCTGGGGAGTGAGGTATGTGCAGAGAAGGTAGTTCAGTTGAATCAGTCGTGCGCAAAAGGGCACGGCAATCTCACAGGGAGCTATGCTTCATGGCTCCAGCTGATGTAATTCATGAGTCAACCTAGGACTCCCATTTCTGTCTCACAGGGGTGAAGACATCAAGGGCATTGTTGATCATGGTGTGATAAATGCAGGATACCACTCCCCTTTCTAATTTAGCAACTCATACTATATTCAGGAAGTGCTTCAAGGCACTCTTTGTACATGGCTAGAGTGTGTCTAAGTTGCAACTATTTATAAAATTGGGTCTTAGCTAGGGTTCAGTGTGTCTGAAGGTATTGGAAAAACAATGTGGTTCCCTTGCCAGATGTCTCCAAGAGTTGCAATGCCGATATTATCTCATGCCTAGAAATCCTGGAGACTGGAGGTGTGCCTGAGGCGGCGACCCTTCCACAGTAGAGCCTGTTGATTGAACATGGTGCCACCTGTCAGGTCTTGAAGACAACTTGGGTTATGTCTGGGAGATATTTAGGTAGTGTATCGCCTTAGAGCAGTCCCATGATTTTAACAAGGTCTAAAAGGTCTAATTTGGCTTGATAAGTGAGGTCATCCCATCTGCCGGCCAGCTAGTTATTTACCACCAGTAATTGCTTGGCTCTGTAGTACAATTGGATATCCGCCATCGCCTTAACACTGCCATATATGATAATCAGCATTTAGATCAGGCAGTATGGGGTGGATGGTTAACCCATAGAAATGTGTGAACCATGGAAGAGTGGTCCCTAAACCACTGAACTGGGCTTTATATCATTATTGGAAAATGCTGGTGCATACAGAGCTGACAAATCAGTCTTGACCCTGCTCCAATAGGAACACTCCTGGGTTGTTTGTGTTCAAGTTCAGAGAGGACATGGCTTGGTAGTCCAGGCTTGACTGTTCCTATTGGACAGGGTCAAGACTGATTTCCATATAGCTGGGTCCAAACTGGGGTGGCATGCTTTGCAAAATAACGATAGGTGAGGATATGCCCCAGAGTAATTACCAGGTACTGAGTTTAAATGAGTTACTTGGAAATAGGGCCCCCTTTCATGCATTACTCTGCATGAAAGGGGTGTTCCATGGTTGTTGCTATGGACATTTCCATGCATCACCCATGGAATCTGACACATTCCCAGATTTTCAAGGCTGGTAATGTGTCAGATTCCACTACCACCCCAGGGGTGGTGTAAAAGTGGCGCAATGTGGAGAAATACATACAATACATTTATTTCTCCTCGATTTGTCCTCTTTCAATGTTTGCTGCATTTGGTAGAAGGAGGAAAACACCAATAATGATCTTTTATGTGCAGGAAGATGTCACTTCCTGCATATAAACAATCATCCCTGCAACCAAGGCAACCTTACACCATGGTGCAACGGTGCCTGCGTTCGCACTAGACTGCCAGTTGTGCTCCAACACTGAGAAAAGTACAGGAATGCATCATATTGCTGTAAATTCGACGCATCCCTGCACTTTCCAAATATCACATCTCAGTGTTGCAAGATGTCTTGAGATGCTGGGTCATGATCTTGTAAATATGCCCCCATGTCTGTCAAGACTGCAGCGTAGACAGGGAGTGCGGACAGCATCACTGCTCTGCACCTGCCAGACACCTGTGGCACTTTCCTCAGTGCTGGTGCACAATTGGCAGCCTAACGCCAACGCAGGCACCCTTGCACCATGGTGCAAGGGTGCCAACGTTGCGGGGATGATTGTTTATGTGCCGGAAGGGACAACTTCCGGCACATAAACAATCATTAATGGTGTTTTCCTCTGTCTATGTGTGCTGCAGAATGCCCCATACATGGAAGAAAAAACGAGGAGAAATAAAGATATTTCACCTCATTGAACGACTTTTACACCACCCCTTAGGTAGCAGTGAAATCTGATGCATTCCCATGCATTCCCAGCCTTGTAAATCTGGGAATGCATCAGATTCCATAGGTGATGCATGGGAACAACCACAGCAACAGCCATGGAATGTCCCTTTTATGCAGAGTAATACATGAAAGGGGGCCATATTTACAAGACCATGCGTGACCTTGTAAATATGGGTTGGCACACTGCGCCACCAGAGCATCAAGAAAAGTGATGCTTCAGTGGCACTAGGCGCTTGGAAATATGCCCCCTGGTGTCTCTGGGTGGGCATGGAATCATCAGGTTTGGAATTCCAGGTCTTGGGAAACTCAGAACTATGAGATGTTGCATTTTACCCTTATTTATTGCTCTGGGTTAATGACAATTACTCATAATGATGGTCTTAGTCTAAACCGAAATTTACCACTAACCTAACTCAAACACTAAACCAACCAATAAAATTGACTTACTGATAACCCAAATGTTACGCAGATTCTACAATTTATGCTAACCTCAAAACTTAAACTAACCCTAAGATATAGCTTAACCTTCACCATAAACCTATGCCTCACCAACCCATAAGCCAAACGAAACCAAAAATCAACACCTAAACCTAATACAAGACCTTTTCTTGCCCCTAGCCATATGCTAACTGCAATCCTGACACAGATCGCAATCCTAAATAGTAACCTTCTCCTTCACCTAAATGTAACTCACATCTAATCTTATCCCTACACCTAAACCGTATTTTCAGCCTAATCCAAAGCCTAAACCTAAAACTTATATTAACCCCAACACAAAACGAAACCTTCACATACACCTTACCTTAACTACTATACTTGCAAACCTAGTACTGACCATAACCCTATCCCTATCCCCAAATCTAAAATAATATTGAATCTTATTTCTACAGCTAACCCTAAATTTCACCCTAAACCTATCATTAACCCTAACTGAAAGAGTAACCCTAAATCTGTAAAAAGATTCCTACTGAAAGAATAATACTAAACCTAAGACTACGTTACGACTAACCATAGCCAATGCTGAACCTAACCCTAAACCTAATCGAAACGCTAACCATGAATTCTAAATTTTAACCTGATATGAACCTAAATCTAAACCTAACCATTTTAGCATCAGGGGATCAACCAAAATTTGCATACCATTAACTCTAAGTCCAACCTTTTCCCCAACCAACGCCCTTATCATGAACCTTGAAGTAACCATAACACTAAGCCTACCCTTGACACATGCCTATCCCGTACCCTAACCCTGAACCTTGTCTCAAGCAGGGACATTTTAAGGATTTGGGTGGCCCTGGGCCAAGAATATTTTGGAGGGCCCTGCCCGGAACAGGTTTGAATTTATGTTCCAATGTCAACTCTTTCCTGCCCTCTTTGGTCAAGTCACTGGCAATGCACAGGCACACTGGCCGAAATTCAAAATCTGTTTGCATCTAATATTTAGGGACAGTGGTGTGTGTTTCAAAATTGTAATGGAGCAACAGTTCACTGATATCACTGCAAATAATCTCTGTGACCGTCTAGTTTTTCACATGTGAGGTCCTGTTTTGATTTACAAGATTTTTTTTATTGGTGCTGCATTTAACATAAACACAACGGGGCATATTTACAAGTCCCTAGCCCCCTCTTGCACAGCCCTAGCGTAATCTTTTTTTACACAAAGGCGCTGCTAAGGTGGCTTTTCTCCGTGCCGTATTTACAAAGTGGCCTGATGCTTGCATTGTTCCACTTTGCAACCCCTTGTGCCACACTATGCCTGCGTAAGGTCTAGTTTGTACAAGGGGGGGCGTTCCGACACACGGAGGCCCAAAAAATGGCACAGAAAAATTTACAACATTTCACTGCGTCATTTTTTCTGACATTCTTAATGCCTGCTCAGAACAGGATTAAAATGATGCACCCATTTTAATCAATGGGCCTCCCTGTGCTTTGCTGCACTAGCGTCAACATTTTTTAGGCTAGTTCAGCAAAGCATCACACTAGTGGCAAAATTGTGACGTTATTGCCCTGACGACTAACATGATGCACCGCATTGTAAATACGGCACAAACAGGGTGTCGTTAGGTGGGGCATGGGCAACACAAGATAAGTGATGTGCCACTTTCTTGCAAATATGCCCCAACATTTCTCTACAGAATGTCTGTAATAGATTCTCACGCATGACCCAACATAAAAAATAAATTAAAGGAAAACGGCATTTAAAACAATCTCTTTAAAAATTATTCAAGCTAATCAGAGCAAAACACCATGAAGAACGGATTAGCCCCTTCAGGGGCTCCTGAAAAGCTTGCCCATCCGGGCCAGAGCCCCCTTTGCCATGCCTTAAAACTTCTCTGGTCCCTAGTCCCTAATTAGAATTGATGATGTAGTGTGGTATGTGGTGCCATTCTGTGTACTTTTCGTGATGATAGAATGGTTTCTGTTTAAGTTTACATAAATATTTTAGCCATAATGTAATGGGAATGCCATGGTTTCAGATTGCAAAACTGGTGCTGTGCTATTTTGCACCAATATTCGCTTTTACATTAGAACGTCGATACATATATGCAAAATTGGTTGCACGGTGTCATATTTTTATTATGTAATCAGGTCTGTTATGCAACATTAGGACGTTAACACAAGTTCTAAAATAACTTCTTCAGTGGATTTGCAAATATTAGTTTTTTCTCCGAACTCGAGATTTCTATATTGTGACTCAGACACGCCTTCCCTGGGAACGTCTCACCCCTATGGCAAGACGCATGGTGATAGCTATTGCATTCCAGGAGAAAGTCGAACATGTCGTAAAAGTACTTTCATAGCTAATTTATTGTGTTTTTGTCACCAGACCTAAAGAACATATGCAAATAACCAGCACTTGCCCTCCAGATGGGATGCATTTAAAAGCAGAGAACCCGTGTTAACACAGTCATGAGACTGTTGTAAACCAGGGAAAATGGGTCTGATCTATGAACATTTTCCTCTAGTTTATGGCAATCTCAAAATTGGTTTAAGATTGAAAATGTAGTCTCAAGGTTCTCTTAAGTCAAAGACCCATGAGGGTCTGTTGACCTTTATTGACCTAAAATAGTCTTAATGCAGTCTCAAATTAGGCTAACACTTGGGTAAATCAGACTCTATATACTTTTGGTACATTTTCCAGTCTGATTCCTACAGAACTCTGAGGGGAATTCAGCGCTAATGTTGAAATCTTGCCTCGAGTCCTGGCTACATCTGGGATATTTTGCAAGGAGGGAGGCACTCCCAGATAGTTATTGATTGGGATGGAGTCAAAGGCCCTGACGGAAAGTCCCCTCCACTGTGGTTAACAACTACCTGGCTAAGCCAACCCAATTACATAACATCTTGCAACCGTAAATCAGTCCCTTGAATTAGGAGTGAAATTCACAAAACGGATTGTTAGATGATATTTTACAATGTATTACTTTGTTGGAAGGTGACACCCACACCTATTAGCTATTCTTCGGTGACAAGGCACCACAAGCTTTTGTTCCATTGAAATGCTTTCTAGTGAGGTTTTGAGGGTCGATAAACGATGATATGGAAGAGTGATAATTTTAGGCACCATGTGAAACATTTCTAGTGGTGCTGAAATAAGTATAGGAAATGTGATGAGCCCCAAAGTAACTTTACCCTATGAAAAATGCACAGCCTCAGTTAGAGTGCGACGAATCATCTTTGAAAAATGTTTTCCCTCATGGTTTTCTCACGAACATTTTGGTTGATCCCCTGATGCTAAAATGGTTTACCCATTTCTTACAAAGTCACAAATATATTCCTCATCCATGCGACACACAATCTGATATTCTGAGTGAAACACATACTTCAAGTAGCAGCAACACTCTATCAGTTGATTACCCAATATTCTACTGCATTTTCAACAGAGATCTAATGAACAACTAAATTGCTAAGAATCTATGTTCATGGCAAATGTGAGGTACACCTGACCACCATATAGTCAGAATAGGAGCTGCATAACTGAAAACATTTAATGTGGAAGAGGCTACAGTAACTAAACAAAATGAGGGGCTTGATGATTTGATGGAAACTATAATTTGAAGTCTAGAAAGCCCAAGTGAAGACATATTTTCTATCCATTTTCAAATATCTCCCTCGTCCATCTGAAAAAGTGTAGTCTGTTTAGTGAAATGTATTTCTAACGGCAGGACCAGCCAGCCTATTTACCTCCCAGTGTTCTGCCATTGCTTCTGCACAGGACTCTGATGAACAACTTGGTGCTATAATTTTTGGTTCACAACTTAAGTAAGGCACTACTGAATGCCATGTTTTTGGAATAGGGACTATTGCCTTTAAATCCTTCACTAGTGAGCAGCCTGAAGTAAACAGGCATTGGAGTGAAGTTGCAGTTGGGTGGAGTTATTGTACACATGAAAATGGCTGCTTCAAAAATTATGAGGGTAGGTATGCTACGAAGAGATTTCAACATAAGCCCAGCATCCCTTTCCCACACCTGTTTCCTCAGAATATTTATCCTCTGTTGAATATCATCTCCATAATTTAAATATTGTAACATTTTGGGAAACATTTTAAATCTGTAATTTAAACTCATAAGACCAGATATTTTAGAGGTGAAGAAGTCTATTTGCAGACAGATCTCTTTTTTTCACAAGCTTTGAAAGTGCTCTTGTGGGTAGTGACACCATCGGCATGAGTTGTTGTTTGGACAATTCATTTTTTTTTTACTTCCACTTCCTCTTGTTGGTAATTGCATTGGCATACATGAATGTGCACTGGCTTCAAAATAATCTTGTATTTGCTAGTTAAGTATAAGGAAATAATAAAACATGTTTAAAAATATGTATTGCCTATTACAATGTTCAACTGTTTACCTTACAAAGGTCTACATACAAAGGTAATTAACTAAAACATATTCTAAAGTAAATAAGATTGTAATTTAGAACAATGAGGCTACAATTTTATTTATAGCCACACTTTATTCTTTTAAATGCAAGCAAAAAAGAGCAAGCGCACATATAAGGGGTCTACACACAAGGAGTCTTGGAATTCTCAGCATTGGTACACACAAGTAACCCCTTTCGCCCAAGTTCATGCTTCTGTAGAGTACAGTCCATAGTATGCCTCCACTTCCCTCATATCTTCTGATGCCCTTAGGGCATCATTGGGTTAGACAAATTGGTTCCTCCAATTTAGTGGAATGATCCATGTTCAGCCTCCATTTCCTTAGGAATGTAGTGCCTGTTGTTGTCTAATATTTGGCAATGTCCCTTTTAGCCAACAATGTACTTAGACTCAGCAAGGCTCGATCCCTTGCACCTCTTAACTCATCTACCTGGACGAGCAGCACAAATCTGTGCAATGCATCCAGCTTTTGGCCCTGGACCCTCAACATGGCCTTGAATATGGACAACCAATATGACCCCCATACCATGTGGTAGAAGTCCCCCACCTCTCCATGACATCTGGCACAGGTCGGAACCAGGAGTTTATTGGATTTCCATTAACAATGGGGTGTGCAATAGGTACAGTGCAGGTATTTCAGTTTGACAATGTGCAACTGGGCCGAAATTGCTAGGATTTGTGGTGCCATTCATGCCTCCCTTCAGACGGCCTCCTCCAGCGGACCAAACTATCCCTTCCTTCGTTTTCTCACGGTCTCCAGAGTGCAAGGTAAATGGTTAACCAGAGCACTAAAATTATGAAAGATGCAACTCCCATCACTTCCCATGACTTCATCACTTTCCGATATCCAGAGAGAGTATGCCAGACTTGGAGATAATGGAAAAATTGTGATTTGTAAAGGGAGAACTCTGATTGAAGGTTCTGGAGGGATTTCAGGTGGTTACTCTCCCAAACGTCACCCATGTGTGATAGGCCAATATTATCCTAACCCTAGAATCCCTCAAGGCTTGCCGTCTGTATCAGCCACCTGCCCACCCATAGAAGGGTCTTCAGTATCACCCACTTGTCCCATCCCGTCTACCTCATGGCAGCCCTCCAGGCCCGGAAGATCACTCTGGTGTTTTCCATGAGTGATTGGGTAACTGACCGGCATACAACATACCCATAAGGTTATTAAAGTCTAGTAGTAACACATCGATCCCACATAAGGGATCCACCCAACAACCACAAATCCAGTCATTCACCTCAATGGTATACGCAGCCCAGTAGTAGAGACCACCATTAACCATAGCCAGACTCCAGTCAAAGATTGAGCAGACACATTTAGTAAAGGCAATCCCGAGGGGGTTATCGGCCCCAAAAAATCTCTGTGCTTGTGAGATTATAGTAATCAACTAGTTGTTAGGGATGAAGAAGGGGAAATTCTGAAGTCCATAAAGAAGCTGTGGTACGACCATCATTTTATACAGGGCCACCCACCCCAATTCTTTGAGCAGAAGTGTAATACATCTGTTTAGATCCACTTAGATCCTACGGGTAAGGGGTAAAGGTTAAGGCTCCATGCGAGATCTGGTTTCCTTGTCACATGGATCTCCAGCAAGCAGAAACACTCAAGTGCGAGATCGATAGGGGAGGGTGCCAGGAATCTTGCTCCCTGTCCCCTTAAAGGGGAACTTGGAGTAATGTAGGCCAGTTTAGCCACAGTCTCAATGCTCGTAGGCATCAAACATAGACATGAGGCGGGGGGCACCTGTTGTGGTGCCACAAACAACAGGACATCATCAACATAGAGGGAAATTCTGTCTTCAAGTGCCATCCCCAAGTCAAAGCCACATACCAGGGCATCACAGTCTACTCAACTCACTAGGGGCTCTATGGCAAGAGCAAAGATCAGAGGGGGATAGGTATACCCTGTCTGGTACACCAGCAATTTGGAAATCTGGGCGAAACAACTCTGTTGACTCTCACCTGCACTTGGGGTCAAGCATACAGGGTCTGGACATAAGATAAGAACCTGTGGTATAAACTTATTTTGAGCAGCACTTTCTGGATAAAGGTCAAGTCCAAGGAATCAAAAGCGTTCCCAAACTCGAAGAACATCAGCTCACTTCAAGTCCCTGAATCTAACTAGGGCAAGATTGACCCTAAGGGTAGTGTCTGGTGTTTGGGAATAAACCCACATTGGTCCACATTGGACAAATCCATTGAGAACCACTGTCAGACTTCTCGCTAGCAGTTTGGCAAAAATCTTCCCCTCAATATTGGTAAATGAGGATGGGCCAATACAATTTCAGTAGGACCACTATGGTGGCCAGGTCTATTTCTGGCTGAAATGGCCTCAGTCCACCGCCTCCAGGAGCATCCCTAGAAAGAGTTTTAAAATGTGTGTTCGCAGCCTACAATAGAATTTTGTGAGAAACCCATCTGAGCCAGGGGCTTTGCCTGAGTGGAGTTCTGTGAGGGCTTTGCCGAGCTCCTCCTCCATTAGGGGCCCTTCTAGAGCCTCTCTCTCAGTGAGGTTTAGCCTGGACTACGCAAGGTCTGCAATTAGTCGGCTATATGTTTCCCGTGGGGATTGAGGCACCACTGAGTAAAAGGATTCATAGTAGCCTGCAAAGACCTCAGCTATGGCAAAGCCGGTTTTGGCCCTCGTTCCACTGCCGTTGGTCATACAGGGTACTACCCTCAAAGTCATCTTCCTAGTAGCCAGTAGGTGTAATAACTTTGCCAGATTTGTCTCCCCACGTGTATACCGTTGCAGCGGAGGCCTTCCAACCCCTACAAGCTTCCTCCAAAAAGAGTTGGCACAAGATGCCCTCTCTACGGCAGCACACTGGGTCAGTACCCCATTGTAGGTTTTGAGTTTTAGAACTGAGATTTCCAGCTGGCTATATTAGATAGAATTTCTTGGGCCTGACTCCTGGTATGTGAATGAGTGTTCCCCTGCATAGTGACCTTACAAGCCTTCCATAGTGTCTCCAGGGATTCCACACTACTTTTGTTGGTGTTAGGGAAAATGTCTTGGTCCATTTCCAGGGCCAATGTGAGCTTTCTGTCAGTAAGGAACCAAGTTTTGAGGCAACCTATGTGTCTCTGCCTTTCTCCCTGGTTGTCTCCCACCTGGAGGGGGACTGGTGCATGGTCCGATATGCCCCTGGCGAGGACCCAAGACTCTCTTGTGTATAAGAAGTCAGTTAGAGGCAACAAAAAAATCTATGTGAGAGACTGCGAGTTGTGCGCCACCAACAGGTGTGTACTCCCTTGCCATGGAGTTCTAGACAACCTAGTCATAACAGAGTTCCGGACTCGAGGCTCAGCCTGGCAGTTCCCAACCCTAAAGTTTCTTAGATGCCATGAAAGTCACCCCCCCCAAGATGAGTCTGGTAGTAGCAAGACTCTAAGTGATCACAGTGTGGAGGTCGCAAGCTGTGGAGAGACATATAGGCTTAACATGTTATAGAGCGAGCTCTCCACAAGCCCTCCACCAGTATTAACCTCCCCAAAACATCTCTGGTCACACTGGATACCACCATGGGGAAGGAGTTATGCACCACGTGGTCTACTCTGCTGTGAGGCAACTATTTTGAAACACAGACAAAACTGTTATGGCCCCTCAATTTTCTGACTGGGAACACTTTAAATGGATATCACTCACACATGGAAGCAAATGTTTTATGGACACATTAATCTCAGAAACTTGAAGCAGGAGGTGTTTTCACGTACATATTCAGCCTTCTGCAAGGAAAAATTAATGATTATAAGATTGTCTTCTCCAGTAGCATGTTTCTCAGTGCAGACGCTTTCTGAGAGCTAATTAAGCACTTTATGACTTTATTAGAATCCGGTAATGCTCCTAAGCATATCATGGGAGGAATCTATAGTGAAATGTGTGTTGAGACTATGGGCGAGGGGTACTCCCCAATTCTGACCCTCCAAAATGTACCTCAATAGAATGCAAATGCCCACAATTTGATGAATCAGAGATGGTTTTAAACCACAATTTAATTACGCAGTATAACCCGAGGTACGACATCTCCGACCACATCGAAAATATCAGAAAGCATTCAATTAAATAAAAAGGACCTACTCAACAGTTGAGCTCTAGATCAGTGGATTAGCTAAAAGGTTTTATTTTAAATTGAAAAATAAGACGCTACAGAATTAATGCAATGAAGGCTCTCAGCAAATAGGTCAATATCATCTGGCTCACCCCACAAATTGAGGGTTATTATACATTATTTTCACATATGAAATTAGCAAAACTACAGGTTTATTGTGGTATGATCAAATATATTGCTTTCACAACAAAGCAGAGCTCAGTTACATTGAGCATCATATTGACCATAACACCTAAGCACTATTCCACTGCATGGATACATTTTTTGCCTACTCTATGCTAGTGCTATCCGGAGGTAGTTGTACAAACTAGATAGATGAACAACAGCAAGCTATTATCAATGAATAGGGTACAAGCAGCTTGCAGAAAGACCTTGAAGTAAATAGTTGCAGTTTTGTGACTATCTGAAAAAATTCATCAAGAACAGTGTGAACAATGACAAGGGAACTACGCTAGTATTATTCTGCTTGACTGTATGCTGCAGAAATAACATACAGTGCAATGGACACTGGGAAAACAACATCCATCTTGGGAAATATGGCTGTTACGCCCAAATTGAGGCCTAAGTAACAAGGGTCAGGAAACTGCTCTTCTATACAACATAGGAAAATCATTTTGAAAACATTGAGTACTATATCAGTGTGCATATGAGTGATAAAGTGTAAAACTACATTCCACACTGCTAATGATGCACAAAAATATAAACGCACAATTCATGCCCACAATACTATAATGAGACTTGTATTAGGTACTTGCTATGCATCTCCTCATTGCTATTGCCCAGACTGAAGCCAATCTAAATTAATCATTTTGGTAGTGTACAGTTTTCTGATTTACTATTTAACATATTATGATTTGTATTGATGAGCTCACAGGTAAATTAAGTCTTTGTTTATTACAGCCCTGGACATTCCTTCGCACCCAGAAAACTGACAATAGTTTTACAAACAACAATATTTCATAGATCACATTTTATCAATACATTCTAAAAATGTTGCTTGGTTACTTACATCATGAAGGTCTAGATGTTCCAATACCACATGCCCTAGAATCCTGTTAGATTTTTCTCATTCAGAGGCTATTAAATCTCGTTGAATTTGGCCTTCTATATTTAGAGTTCTGCATATCTACTCTGCTATTGTAGTCCATATAGACATTAGATGCTTTCAGTCCAGTGCATATCAGTTGAGAACTATATACCTTGATTACAAAATACTAGCAAGCATTGAAAAAGCCAGTAGCTCTGAAGTCAATGTGCTAACACATGCAGCATACGTGCACAAAAGCGAGGCAAGAAATGATAGGTTGGTAATATTGAAGGCTACCTTGCCTTCGGTACAGCCCTGTTTTTGTTTCAATTCCAAATAAAGTTTGGATTGCAAAGGAACTTTCATTACAATACTTCTTTAGCTCTTAGGATAGAATGAAAAGATGCACTATAATGAAGATTTCCTTGACATCAAACCTTTTATTGAAATAGAAACAAACACAAAACTGTATTGAAGGCAGAGGAGCCTTTGATCTAGACTTGTAGACTGCCTTTTGTCCATCTGATATTTATGAAAAGCTGCCAGAAGCAAATTGCTGATGATGGGAACAAAGAGCAGAGAGGATAGAGAGAGAAGGTAGAAAGATACAAGAAGGTGGTGCGCAGGTGGTTGAGGATCCCAGATGGGGAAAGTGGAGGGAGATATGAGATGCTGGCAGAGGGGAGGGAATGATGGGAGCACAAATGAAGGAAGGAGGGATGAGAGGGAGACATAGGCCCATATTTATAATTTTTTAGCGCTGCATTTGGTTGCTTTTTGACGCAAAATCGGCGTAAACTTACAAAATACAATTGTATTTTATAAGTTTGCGCCGACTTTGCGCCATTAAGCGACGCAAATACAGCACTAAAAAAGTATAAATATGGGCCATAGAGGAGCAACAGAAGAGGAACAGAGTGAGACACATGGGGAAAACAGCAGGAACAGACACAGAGGGCTATAATATGTAAAGTAGACCCCCCTCACACATGTCAATGGAAGCCCTCCAGTGTAGGTGGAAGGATACACAAAACACCCAATAGCATTAGGTGAGAAAATTATTTTCCGTCAGACTTAGCCAAAATGTGATTGACAAAACCTCAAACTAATGGCTGAAAAGGCTAGTTGAAGAAAGTCAATGGCTGATTAAAACAGACCCATAGCCCAATCTATGTATACTGTTAATGAGGTGTCTTTTTAAAGAATATTGTTGTACATCTATGGGTAATTCATATATGACTGCTCTGCGCTTTTGAGTAGTGGATTATTGTAAGCAAGTGATTTAGAAACATCCTGGTAGGAAGATATTACTCTTCAGAAAAGACCTGTAAAATGGAAACAACAGTTTAATATATTTATGCAAGTTGCGTAAATATTTATTGCATACAAACTAATAATAAGATATAATGAGCAGTTAAGGGGAGTGATCATCCTCATTGGGTTTAGAAGATCCAAGTTAGAAAAACACTGAGTGCAAAGATGTTTTTTTAATTTACTTACACTGCTTCCACTGCTCCTGCTAAAAGTAAAAGCAGGCTAAGTTTTGGGCTGAAACTCTGGTTGAAATGGTGAAAAACGTGGAAATTAGCGAAGAAACACAAATTCGGACATGTTATTCTGTTAAGGTTAAGGATGTCGGTCACTGTGGAGAGCACTACCAGCCGTAGGCTTTGCAAAAAAAACACCCTTCTGGGCACTTACTGAAATAATCCATTAAAACAAAAGCATAACGCATCTGGCTGGGGAGAAAATTGAAAGGTCCAACCATATCGACCCCAACTTTGACCCAAACCTTGTCCGGTAACGATATGGGTTGTAATGGAGGTTTTGCAATCTTCAACCCTTTTTCTGCACCATTACACACCACACACCTACCAACCACTCTTTCTACATCCTTGTCCATAGAAGGCCACCAATAGTGTGCTCTAATACGTCTCTCAGTCATAGTGGCACCAAGATGACCCTCATGAGCATGGTCCACCAACCTTGTACGAATCTCACATGGGAGAACACATTTATCATTCCTCAAAATGATACCATTCTCAATTGACAACTCATCACCAACCTTGACATTTGGCTGAACTTCAGGATTCACATTTCTTTCTTTAGGCCAGCCATTGATTATATGCTGCTTAACTATGGACAACACCTCATCACTGCTTTCAGCCTCCCTCCACACAGTCTCCGTGCACACCTTGGATTCATCAGCATCAATTGCAGCTATGAAACAATCTTCCACATCATCCTCCAAATCAAGATTACTTTCTTCACCTATAGGTAGACGAGATAGAAAATCTGCTGTGAAATTATCTTTCCCCGGAATATACCTGACCTGAAAGTCATACTGCAACAATTTTGTGGTGAGGCGTGCGATACGAGGGGTCGTATAGTTAATTTTATCAACATTTAAAATGTAAACCAATGGTTTATGATCTGTTTGAATAACATATTTTCTTCCCCATACATACCTCCTAAATTTCTCACTAGCCCAGTAGCATGCTAGCAATTCTTTTTCAATCACTGAATAATTCAGTTCAGGATCACGTAAGACTCTAGAAGCATAACTAATAACCTTCTCCTCTTCTCCTAGACCTTGCGACAACACAGCCCCCAGCCCATACCTACTAGCATACCTACTAGCATCCACCGTAATGGTACACAGTTGGCTAGGGTCGTAAGGACACAGTGCTCTGGCGTCCACCAACTCTTGCTTCATCCTTTCGAAAATGGTTTGACATTCACTGTCCCATTTAAACGGAACTTTGCTTTTGAGCATATTGGACAAAACTTTAATTTTGCTAGCATAGTTGGAAATGAACTTTGAGTAGTATTCACACATGCCAACAAAAGATCGTAACTCATCTTTATCTTTAGGGTTAGGGGAATCTACA
This sequence comes from Pleurodeles waltl, assembly GCF_031143425.1. Taxonomy (NCBI): domain Eukaryota; kingdom Metazoa; phylum Chordata; class Amphibia; order Caudata; family Salamandridae; genus Pleurodeles; species Pleurodeles waltl. Next base: position 1,450,863,276 of record NC_090440.1, on the reverse strand, counting down.
ATCGCCTTTACTAACCCTGGACGAGGTGTAATACCTTCCCCGGACACACAATGGCCCAAAAATTCTATTTAAAAAAAATAATAAAATTCACATTTTTCCTTCTTTACACAGACGCCAAAGGACTGAAATTTTTTAAATACTGATCTAATTTTTTCATTGTGATCTTCTAAACCCCTTGTGTGAATCAACACATCATCATGAAAGATTAAAATACCATGGATTTCCCCCACAATTTTGTGCATGATGCGTTGGAAAGCTGATGCAGCAGAAGCCAACCCGAAAGGCATCCTGCAAAACTGGAAAGTGCCAAAGGGTGAATTGAAAGCGGTGTAATGTCGCGACTCCTCATCCGGTTCAACCTGGTGATATGCAGATGCCAGATCAATCTTTGAAAACCATACTGAGCCCCTGAGCCCATCAAGTAGATCACTGATCTTGGGTAAAGGATACGAGTCTACCCATATTTCCTTATTGAGACTCCTGAGATCAACACATAAACGCAGGTCTCTCATTTGCGTTTACGGGCAACAACCAAAGGAGAAAGCCACAAACTGGACTCAATTGGCTCAATTACACCATTCTGCTGAAGCTTGTTCAATTCAGATTTAAGATCTTCTCTCAAACTAAACGGTACTGACCTGACTTTATGTCTTACAGGAATGGCCCTATCCTTAACCTTTATTCTATGTTTGAATCCTGTAATCTTCCCCAAACCCTGGGCAAAAATACCAGGAAACTCATCCTCAAACGGTGTCTTGGAATCTGCACTCTCCATCACCAAAACTTGCTCTTTAGTTCCAGATTTCAGCACCATGCCAAACAGACCCTGATGATACCACCCCAAAATGTTCAAACCCTTGTATGCCACATAGATTTTACCAAAAATCTTCTGACCCTTGAACTCTAAACTGTCTTCTATGTAACCTTCTAACTCAATTTTCCTGCCTTCATACGAGACCGGAGACCTATCGGGAGGGAATAACTTTCTGTCACCCCAAGTATTGTGGAAAAGATCTGATGAAATCATAGTAATGCGAGCACCAGAATCCACCAATAAACGAAGCATTTTATCCCCAACCCAAATATCCACCATGGGATCTATGCATTGGTTATGTTCCTTAACCCCTAATACTTTTTCTGTGACCACAACAATCATGTCTTGGAAGGCTTTTACAAAAGATTCTTCTCTATTTTCTTCCCCGTCCTCCACTATGCACGTGACATTAGCTTGCTTATTACTAGTGGATTGACATACTCTAGCAAAGTGACCAGCTTTACCACATTTTTTACACGTAAGGTTCTTTGCAGGGCAAGACTTGCCATCTTTGAAATGAGTCATGTTTCCAAATCTAAAACAAATATTTGAAGATCTAAAAAAAGGATTGTCACTCTTCTTCATATCAGCATTCTTTGCCGCACCCCTTTTTGCAACAACACTGACATGAAGAGGATCTGAGTCCTTCACAGCAGAGCTAGAAGAAAGTTCCATCAACGAGATCTGGGCAAGCTCCACGCTCTTGGCTACTTTGATAGCTTCATCCAACGTTGGATTTCCCATGGTAAGTAATTTCTGCTGAATATGTTTATTTGAGCAATGACCAATGAACTGGTCCCTTATAAGTTGGTCTTGAAAATCCCGAAATTCACACTTGGAAGCCAGTTGTCTTAGAGCACTGACATATGCATCAACATCCTCGCTTTGAAATTGCTGACGCTTGAAGAATTTGTGCCGCAAAACTACTAGACTAGGTAAAACATCAAATCTTGTGGACAACTTTTTGGTAGTCATCAAATATTCATCCAGTTCTTCTTCATCCAATTGCGGTAGCTCAGGTAAGTGTTTGAAAATCTCTCTCCCTTCATATCCCAATGAATGTAAAAGCAAAAAATCTTTCCTTTCTGGGCGAAAACAAGAGGCTCCTATGGCACCCAGGTAGGTTTCAAAGCCATCAAACCACTGTCTTCATGGAATAGGAGGAGCACCAGGAGTTTCCAAGAACGGTGGTGGGGGATTGACTGACTGCATCACTTAAGACCAGACGTGACTTACAAAGTCAATGTGCTGTGAACAACGTAACAACAAAATGCAACTGGTGATATATTTTAGTAAATATTCATCCAAGAGGTACTTCCAAGATGGCGCCTGAAATGGGCATTTCCAGCACAAGTAAGTATACGTTCAATCTCCCCAACACAACTTGCAGATTCACAAACCTCCTGAAGGAAATGCCCAGTATACGCCTGTTTTCTTCAGAAAAATTGCTGTGGAGGACACTCCCCACGAAGACAGTGCAACGGACTACGATGTCAATCTCCTCACATCAAACGCGTAGTAAGAAACCAGCTCGTCGCCACATTTGAGATGTTGTATTCAACTCTGGTGACACCAAGGTGAGCGTTTTCTGTTTCCTTTATTTAAATATCAATATAGATTAAAAGCGCCGCGGTCGCGTCTGCCCGGCAGCTTCGCCTCCATCTTGCCTCGTCCCAACCATCGTTCTGCCGCCTCGAGCCCCCCGCAGACGTGACAGAGGCAGCTCGGGTTCGGCACGCAGCAGCGCGCGCCGAACCTGGGCACAACATATTCCTTTTTAATTTGTACTCCGAGATAATCCTTCCATCTGTAATTACTGATGCCCTCTGCATTAGCACCCTCAAGTGGATTACCAGACTACCTGGTCTATTTCTGATTGACTTGCTATGGGCCCTTAGGAGTTAGAGGAAAAATAGAGGAACGAAAGCAGGCACAGGGAATAAAGAATCAGTCCATATTTGGATGTTAAGCCAGTTATTTTCAGGAGATGACATTTAATGGCAGACATGGATTAACTTGTGATCAGTAAATTAAAATAAATAACACAATAATATTTCAAAACTTATTATCCACACCCGCCACACTAATGGTCAGTGCTTTCTTTTTGACGATGCATGTTTCAGCTTTTTCTTGTACTTTGAAAGAGCCTTCATTGGAACAGAGTATTATAGTGATGCCACCACACCAAAATGTATTCTGTTCCCAGCTAAGCCCTTATTATTTGTTGAATAAATTATCTCAGTTTGAGAGTTTTAAGATATGTCAACAAGTATTTCAAAAATATAGTGGGCAAACTAATTATCCATGTACTGGGAAAGTTCTCAGGTGTTAAGGCAATATGACGCTCAATATGACCGAGCTCTGCTTTGTTGTGAAAGCAACATTTTTAATCATATCACAATAAATCTGCCTTTTTGCTAATTTCGTATGCGAAAATCATGTATAAAAACCCTCAATTTGTGTGCTAATCTAATTAGGATGGCTTTCTCAAGGAGCACTATTAAGACTGGATGCAATAGGTAACCAGGGTGTAGTGTTTCCTCATTAACAACAGGATACATTAAGTACAATTTATACTTTAATTTGGAAGAGCAGACAGCTGCGTCCACTCAACTATCCAGTGGTCTACAACTACCTACTTAAAAGGAAAACCGATTCTACAACAGAATGCAGCATACAATACAGAGTGTATGCAAAGCGCGGTGCATGTGTATTTTAACATTAATGCTAGAACACTTTACAATACAAAATATAGCACAAAATATAGCACATCTTCCTTCATAAAACAAAACTACTAATAACTACTTACAAATATTTATCTATATATAAATCTATATATATATCCATATGTGTATATATATATATATATATATATATATGGTGGGGGTCCGGATGGATTCCTGATTCCTGAATTGATTAGTGCTTGTTTCTTCACATGGTGATTGGTATTGGCCATATAGAAATAGTGATGAGTTCTCTCTCTTTAAAGTTTGTTATGATTTAAAAGGGAGAATGAATTTTAATTTTCCTAGAAAAAGAATAACATTGGTATTATTTAACAATTGGGGGTTTTGGTTGAAGGAAGAAGTTTTAAATAATATATATACATGGTATGTGAATTTCAGTATCTTAGGTAGAAGGGAATGCGATCTAGAACTGTGATACTGGCTTCTTATATTTATGAAAAAGAATTTCTCCAAGAGAATCATTTTATTGGATGTATATATGAGCTGTATCTATATTTATATCTATATTTATATCTATATTTATATATATTTGTATTGATATTTATATTTATTTTTTATTGATATATGAGCGTTCCTTGATACCCTAATAATGGACATTTACACATGGTGATGTATATGTATATTGGTTTGATATTCTCCACTTATTCAACCCTATACCCTTTTGTTTATATTTATATTTATGTGACTATTTAGATGTATATTTATATTTGTATTTATGTGAGAAAGAAAATGTTAGTTTTGTCAAAAACAATTTAGTCCTGTTTCTATGGCCATGTTTGCTGGGTATTTAAGGTTGTAGGTTTTGGCTGAATTGTACACGTGATCAAGGCCGATTGTCGGCCGAAACGCGTTGTGTTAAATAAACAGAATTCTACTTTTGATTTCCCGAGTGTGCGGCTATTACGATAAATTTTGGATGCTTAATATATATATATATATATATATATATTTATATATATATATATATATATATATATACGTGTATACATAAGGTTATTCTATCTCATAGTCCGTCATCCATTTAGGTTTGGCTCCAATGTGTTTTCCTTTCTCTTACCTTCCTATTTCCAAAGTCCTCTCATCCTCTTTGTTTTGTAAATCATCCACCACGTCATTTTTCGCCTGCTCATCACTCATACTCTCTCCATCATTCTCTTGACTTTCCACACACTTTTCTGTCTTCATGTACATTTTCATTGGAATCAATCTGTTTACTCACTTTTTCTGATTCCTTCTACACTTCTTTTGCTGATTCCAGCTGATGACAGTTCATATTACCAGCCTCCTCCCTAATTATCTCATTCCATTTGTTCATACTATTTAAAACAGTTATTCATTTAAAATTTAAAATTTTGCCATCACTTAGCATGAGTGCATTGCGTAAAACTTTTATAACTTTAATTGGTTCAGTGAATTGACTTTCTCCTTTCTGGACTCTTCCAGGCTTTTTTACTTTGACCAACATGCCTGCTTCTATTGTAATATCTTTTGTGTTCCTTCTCAAATCATATTGTTTTTTGTACATTACATGAGTATAAACATTTATTTCCTGACACTTTATATAGAAAAAATTGTATTGGCAGATTGTACCAACCATTCAAGATTAGGTTTGGTTCTAGCTTCCCTTCCTCTCATAATTTCAAAAAGTGAAATCACAAAGCATCTTGTACAACTGTTCTATATATCCAAATTGTTTTGAAAATGTGGATTTCCCAACTTTCCTTATTTTTAATTGCCAGTTGCACAGTATTTTTAATCACTCTTTTGAATTGTTCAATCATACAATTACAATTACCATTAGGGTTGTACAATGATGTGGCTCTATGTGGCTCTATGTCTGATACCCACTCTAGAAAAATAATCCTGTGCAATATTGGACATAAATTGAATGCTATTGTCACAAATTAATTTTGCTAGCAAACCCTCATTTACAATAACTTCATTCATAAATGTTGGACCAGCATCAGTGTCTATTTTGTCAACAATCCTGATGACTGTCCATCTAGAAAAAATATCAATCAAAGCTATCACATATTTCTGATTTACTCCAGTGGATCCCATAATGTCTATTGCCACAGTCTCCTACGGTTTATGGGAACAATGGGTTCACACAAACTCGGCCTCAAACTCCTCAATGACATCAGAATTAGCACAAGCAAAACACTCTTTTACCAATTTTTCCACACGTATATCTAAACCAGGCCACCAATACCATGTTTTGCAATTTGTTTGGTTTTAGCAACATCTTCATGTCCTTCATAATATCCGTTAAGTAATGTTTTTCTTAAGGTAATTGGAGTAACAATTTTCTCACCCCTTCTCTCAATGCCTTTCTCAACTGATAATTCATTTTTCACCTCCCAAAAATGTATCAGGCTAGTAGGCAAATCAGATTTTCTAGGCCAATCGTGTTTTATAAAGTTGATTATTTTTTGCAAATCAACATTCTTGGCATATTCTTCATTCACAAAACGGATTGTTAGATGATATTTTACAATGTATTACTTTGTTGGAAGGTGACACCCACACCTATTAGCTATTCTTCGGTGACAAGGCACCACAAGCTTTTGTTCCATTGAAATGCTTTCTAGTGAGGTTTTGAGGGTCGATAAACGATGATATGGAAGAGTGATAATTTTAGGCACCATGTGAAACATTTCTAGTGGTGCTGAAATAAGTATAGGAAATGTGATGAGCCCCAAAGTAACTTTACCCTATGAAAAATGCACAGCCTCAGTTAGAGTGCGACGAATCATCTTTGAAAAATGTTTTCCCTCATGGTTTTCTCACGAACATTTTGGTTGATCCCCTGATGCTAAAATGGTTTACCCATTTCTTACAAAGTCACAAATATATTCCTCATCCATGCGACACACAATCTGATATTCTGAGTGAAACACATACTTCAAGTAGCAGCAACACTCTATCAGTTGATTACCCAATATTCTACTGCATTTTCAACAGAGATCTAATGAACAACTAAATTGCTAAGAATCTATGTTCATGGCAAATGTGAGGTACACCTGACCACCATATAGTCAGAATAGGAGCTGCATAACTGAAAACATTTAATGTGGAAGAGGCTACAGTAACTAAACAAAATGAGGGGCTTGATGATTTCATGGAAACTATAATTAGAAGTCTAGAAAGCCCAAGTGAAGACATATTTTCTATCCATTTTCAAATATCTCCCTCGTCCATCTGAAAAAGTGTAGTCTGTTTAGTGAAATGTATTTCTAACGGCAGGACCAGCCAGCCTATTTACCTCCCAGTGTTCTGCCATTGCTTCTGCACAGGACTCTGATGAACAACTTGGTGCTATAATTTTTGGTTCACAACTTAAGTAAGGCACTACTGAATGCCATGTTTTTGGAATAGGGACTATTGCCTTTAAATCCTTCACTAGTGAGCAGCCTGAAGTAAACAGGCATTGGAGTGAAGTTGCAGTTGGGTGGAGTTATTGTACACATGAAAATGGCTGCTTCAAAAATTATGAGGGTAGGTATGCTACGAAGAGATTTCAACATAAGCCCAGCATCCCTTTCCCACACCTGTTTCCTCAGAATATTTATCCTCTGTTGAATATCACCTCCATAATTTAAATATTGTAACATTTTGGGAAACATTTTAAATCTGTAATTTAAACTCATAAGACCAGATATTTTAGAGGTGAAGAAGTCTATTTGCAGACAGATCTCTTTTTTTCACAAGCTTTGAAAGTGCTCTTGTGGGTAGTGACACCATCGGCATGAGTTGTTGTTTGGACAATTCATTTTTTTTTTACTTCCACTTCCTCTTGTTGGTAATTGCATTGGCATACATGAATGTGCACTGGCTTCAAAATAATCTTGTATTTGCTAGTTAAGTATAAGGAAATAATAAAACATGTTTAAAAATATGTATTGCCTATTACAATGTTCAACTGTTTACCTTACAAAGGTCTACATACAAAGGTAATTAACTAAAACATATTCTAAAGTAAATAAGATTGTAATTTAGAACAATGAGGCTACAATTTTATTTATAGCCACACTTTATTCTTTTAAATGCAAGCAAAAAAGAGCAAGCGCACATATAAGGGGTCTACACACAAGGAGTCTTGGAATTCTCAGCATTGGTACACACAAGTAACCCCTTTCGCCCAAGTTCATGCTTCTGTAGAGTACAGTCCATAGTATGCCTCCACTTCCCTCATATCTTCTGATGCCCTTAGGGCATCATTGGGTTAGACAAATTGGTTCCTCCAATTTAGTGGAATGATCCATGTTCAGCCTCCATTTCCTTAGGAATGTAGTGCCTGTTGTTGTCTAATATTTGGCAATGTCCCTTTTAGCCAACAATGTACTTAGACTCAGCAAGGCTCGATCCCTTGCACCTCTTAACTCATCTACCTGGACGAGCAGCACAAATCTGTGCAATGCATCCAGCTTTTGGCCCTGGACCCTCAACATGGCCTTGAATATGGACAACCAATATGACCCCCATACCATGTGGTAGAAGTCCCCCACCTCTCCATGACATCTGGCACAGGTCGGAACCAGGAGTTTATTGGATTTCCATTAACAATGGGGTGTGCAATAGGTACAGTGCAGGTATTTCAGTTTGACAATGTGCAACTGGGCCGAAATTGCTAGGATTTGTGGTGCCATTCATGCCTCCCTTCAGACGGCCTCCTCCAGCGGACCAAACTATCCCTTCCTTCGTTTTCTCACGGTCTCCAGAGTGCAAGGTAAATGGTTAACCAGAGCACTAAAATTATGAAAGATGCAACTCCCATCACTTCCCATGACTTCATCACTTTCCGATATCCAGAGAGAGTATGCCAGACTTGGAGATAATGGAAAAATTGTGATTTGTAAAGGGAGAACTCTGATTGAAGGTTCTGGAGGGATTTCAGGTGGTTACTCTCCCAAACGTCACCCATGTGTGATAGGCCAATATTATCCTAACCCTAGAATCCCTCAAGGCTTGCCGTCTGTATCAGCCACCTGCCCACCCATAGAAGGGTCTTCAGTATCACCCACTTGTCCCATCCCGTCTACCTCATGGCAGCCCTCCAGGCCCGGAAGATCACTCTGGTGTTTTCCATGAGTGATTGGGTAACTGACCGGCATACAACATACCCATAAGGTTATTAAAGTCTAGTAGTAACACATCGATCCCACATAAGGGATCCACCCAACAACCACAAATCCAGTCATTCACCTCAATGGTATACGCAGCCCAGTAGTAGAGACCACCATTAACCATAGCCAGACTCCAGTCAAAGATTGAGCAGACACATTTAGTAAAGGCAATCCCGAGGGGGTTATCGGCCCCAAAAAATCTCTGTGCTTGTGAGATTATAGTAATCAACTAGTTGTTAGGGATGAAGAAGGGGAAATTCTGAAGTCCATAAAGAAGCTGTGGTACGACCATCATTTTATACAGGGCCACCCACCCCAATTCTTTGAGCAGAAGTGTAATACATCTGTTTAGATCCACTTATATCCTACGGGTAAGGGGTAAAGGTTAAGGCTCCATGCGAGATCTGGTTTCCTTGTCACATGGATCTCCAGCAAGCAGAAACACTCAAGTGCGAGATCGATAGGGGAGGGTGCCAGGAATCTTGCTCCCTGTCCCCTTAAAGGGGAACTTGGAGTAATGTAGGCCAGTTTAGCCACAGTCTCAATGCTCGTAGGCATCAAACATAGACATGAGGCGGGGGGCACCTGTTGTGGTGCCACAAACAACAGGACATCATCAACATAGAGGGAAATTCTGTCTTCAAGTGCCATCCCCAAGTCAAAGCCACATACCAGGGCATCACAGTCTACTCAACTCACTAGGGGCTCTATGGCAAGAGCAAAGATCAGAGGGGGATAGGTATACCCTGTCTGGTACACCAGCAATTTGGAAATCTGGGCGAAACAACTCTGTTGACTCTCACCTGCACTTGGGGTCAAGCATACAGGGTCTGGACATAAGATAAGAACCTGTGGTATAAACTTATTTTGAGCAGCACTTTCTGGATAAAGGTCAAGTCCAAGGAATCAAAAGCGTTCCCAAACTCGAAGAACATCAGCTCACTTCAAGTCCCTGAATCTAACTAGGGCAAGATTGACCCTAAGGGTAGTGTCTGGTGTTTGGGAATAAACCCACATTGGTCCACATTGGACAAATCCATTGAGAACCACTGTCAGACTTCTCGCTAGCAGTTTGGCAAAAATCTTCCCCTCAATATTGGTAAATGAGGATGGGCCAATACAATTTCAGTAGGACCACTATGGTGGCCAGGTCTATTTCTGGCTGAAATGGCCTCAGTCCACCGCCTCCAGGAGCATCCCTAGAAAGAGTTTTAAAATGTGTGTTCGCAGCCTACAATAGAATTTTGTGAGAAACCCATCTGAGCCAGGGGCTTTGCCTGAGTGGAGTTCTGTGAGGGCTTTGCCGAGCTCCTCCTCCATTAGGGGCCCTTCTAGAGCCTCTCTCTCAGTGAGGTTTAGCCTGGACTACGCAAGGTCTGCAATTAGTCGGCTATATGTTTCCCGTGGGGATTGAGGCACCACTGAGTAAAAGGATTCATAGTAGCCTGCAAAGACCTCAGCTATGGCAAAGCCGGTTTTGGCCCTCGTTCCACTGCCGTTGGTCATACAGGGTACTACCCTCAAAGTCATCTTCCTAGTAGCCAGTAGGTGTAATAACTTTGCCAGATTTGTCTCCCCACGTGTATACCGTTGCAGCGGAGGCCTTCCAACCCCTACAAGCTTCCTCCAAAAAGAGTTGGCACAAGATGCCCTCTCTACGGCAGCACACTGGGTCAGTACCCCATTGTAGGTTTTGAGTTTTAGAACTGAGATTTCCAGCTGGCTATATTAGATAGAATTTCTTGGGCCTGACTCCTGGTATGTGAATGAGTGTTCCCCTGCATAGTGACCTTACAAGCCTTCCATAGTGTCTCCAGGGATTCCACACTACTTTTGTTGGTGTTAGGGAAAATGTCTTGGTCCATTTCCAGGGCCAATGTGAGCTTTCTGTCAGTAAGGAACCAAGTTTTGAGGCAACCTATGTGTCTCTGCCTTTCTCCCTGGTTGTCTCCCACCTGGAGGGGGACTGGTGCATGGTCCGATATGCCCCTGGCGAGGACCCAAGACTCTCTTGTGTATAAGAAGTCAGTTAGAGGCAACAAAAAAATCTATGTGAGAGACTGCGAGTTGTGCGCCACCAACAGGTGTGTACTCCCTTGCCATGGAGTTCTAGACAACCTAGTCATAACAGAGTTCCGGACTCAAGGCTCAGCCTGGCAGTTCCCAACCCTAAAGTTTCTTAGATGCCATGAAAGTCACCCCCCCCAAGATGAGTCTGGTAGTAGCAAGACTCTAAGTGATCACAGTGTGGAGGTCGCAAGCTGTGGAGAGACATATAGGCTTAACATGTTATAGAGCGAGCTCTCCACAAGCCCTCCACCAGTATTAACCTCCCCAAAACATCTCTGGTCACACTGGATACCACCATGGGGAAGGAGTTATGCACCACGTGGTCTACTCTGCTGTGAGGCAACTATTTTGAAACACAGACAAAACTGTTATGGCCCCTCAATTTTCTGACTGGGAACACTTTAAATGGATATCACTCACACATGGAAGCAAATGTTTTATGGACACATTAATCTCAGAAACTTGAAGCAGGAGGTGTTTTCACGTACATATTCAGCCTTCTGCAAGGAAAAATTAATGATTATAAGATTGTCTTCTCCAGTAGCATGTTTCTCAGTGCAGACGCTTTCTGAGAGCTAATTAAGCACTTTATGACTTTATTAGAATCCGGTAATGCTCCTAAGCATATCATGGGAGGAATCTATAGTGAAATGTGTGTTGAGACTATGGGCGAGGGGTACTCCCCAATTCTGACCCTCCAAAATGTACCTCAATAGAATGCAAATGCCCACAATTTGATGAATCAGAGATGGTTTTAAACCACAATTTAATTACGCAGTATAACCCGAGGTACGACATCTCCGACCACATCGAAAATATCAGAAAGCATTCAATTAAATAAAAAGGACCTACTCAACAGTTGAGTTCTAGATCAGTGGATTAGCTAAAAGGTTTTATTTTAAATTGAAAAATAAGACGCTACAGAATTAATGCAATGAAGGCTCTCAGCAAATAGGTCAATATCATCTGGCTCACCCCACAAATTGAGGGTTATTATACATTATTTTCACATATGAAATTAGCAAAACTACAGGTTTATTGTGGTATGATCAAATATATTGCTTTCACAACAAAGCAGAGCTCAGTTACATTGAGCATCATATTGACCATAACACCTAAGCACTATTCCACTGCATGGATACATTTTTTGCCTACTCTATGCTAGTGCTATCCGGAGGTAGTTGTACAAACTAGATAGATGAACAACAGCAAGCTATTATCAATGAATAGGGTACAAGCAGCTTGCAGAAAGACCTTGAAGTAAATAGTTGCAGTTTTGTGACTATCTGAAAAAATTCATCAAGAACAGTGTGAACAATGACAAGGGAACTACGCTAGTATTATTCTGCTTGACTGTATGCTGCAGAAATAACATACAGTGCAATGGACACTGGGAAAACAACATCCATCTTGGGAAATATGGCTGTTACGCCCAAATTGAGGCCTAAGTAACAAGGGTCAGGAAACTGCTCTTCTATACAACATAGGAAAATCATTTTGAAAACATTGAGTACTATATCAGTGTGCATATGAGTGATAAAGTGTAAAACTACATTCCACACTGCTAATGATGCACAAAAATATAAACGCACAATTCATGCCCACAATACTATAATGAGACTTGTATTAGGTACTTGCTATGCATCTCCTCATTGCTATTGCCCAGACTGAAGCCAATCTAAATTAATCATTTTGGTAGTGTACAGTTTTCTGATTTACTATTTAACATATTATGATTTGTATTGATGAGCTCACAGGTAAATTAAGTCTTTGTTTATTACAGCCCTGGACATTCCTTCGCACCCAGAAAACTGACAATAGTTTTACAAACAACAATATTTCATAGATCACATTTTATCAATACATTCTAAAAATGTTGCTTGGTTACTTACATCATGAAGGTCTAGATGTTCCAATACCTCATGCCCTAGAATCCTGTTAGATTTTTCTCATTCAGAGGCTATTAAATCTCGTTGAATTTGGCCTTCTATATTTAGAGTTCTGCATATCTACTCTGCTATTGTAGTCCATATAGACATTAGATGCTTTCAGTCCAGTGCATATCAGTTGAGAACTATATACCTTGATTACAAAATACTAGCAAGCATTGAAAAAGCCAGTAGCTCTGAAGTCAATGTGCTAACACATGCAGCATACGTGCACAAAAGCGAGGCAAGAAATGATAGGTTGGTAATATTGAAGGCTACCTTGCCTTCGGTACAGCCCTGTTTTTGTTTCAATTCCAAATAAAGTTTGGATTGCAAAGGAACTTTCATTACAATACTTCTTTAGCTCTTAGGATAGAATGAAAAGATGCACTATAATGAAGATTTCCTTGACATCAAACCTTTTATTGAAATAGAAACAAACACAAAACTGTATTGAAGGCAGAGGAGCCTTTGATCTAGACTTGTAGACTGCCTTTTGTCCATCTGATATTTATGAAAAGCTGCCAGAAGCAAATTGCTGATGATGGGAACAAAGAGCAGAGAGGATAGAGAGAGAAGGTAGAAAGATACAAGAAGGTGGTGCGCAGGTGGTTGAGGATCCCAGATGGGGAAAGTGGAGGGAGATATGAGATGCTGGCAGAGGGGAGGGAATGATGGGAGCACAAATGAAGGAAGGAGGGATGAGAGGGAGACATAGGCCCATATTTATAATTTTTTAGCGCTGCATTTGGTTGCTTTTTGACGCAAAATCGGCGTAAACTTACAAAATACAATTGTATTTTATAAGTTTGCGCCGACTTTGCGCCATTAAGCGACGCAAATACAGCACTAAAAAAGTATAAATATGGGCCATAGAGGAGCAACAGAAGAGGAACAGAGTGAGACACATGGGGAAAACAGCAGGAACAGACACAGAGGGCTATAATATGTAAAGTAGACCCCCCTCACACATGTCAATGGAAGCCCTCCAGTGTAGGTGGAAGGATACACAAAACACCCAATAGCATTAGGTGAGAAAATTATTTTCCGTCAGACTTAGCCAAAATGTGATTGACAAAACCTCAAACTAATGGCTGAAAAGGCTAGTTGAAGAAAGTCAATGGCTGATTAAAACAGACCCATAGCCCAATCTATGTATACTGTTAATGAGGTGTCTTTTTAAAGATTATTGTTGTACATCTATGGGTAATTCGTATATGACTGCTCTGCGCTTTTGAGTAGTGGATTATTGTAAGCAAGTGATTTAGAAACATCCTGGTAGGAAGATATTACTCTTCAGAAAAGACCTGTAAAATGGAAACAACAGTTTAATATATTTATGCAAGTTGCGTAAATATTTATTGCATACAAACTAATAATAAGATATAATGAGCAGTTAAGGGGAGTGATCATCCTCATTGGGTTTAGAAGATCCAAGTTAGAAAAACACTGAGTGCAAAGATGTTTTTTTAATTTACTTACACTGCTTCCACTGCTCCTGCTAAAAGTAAAAGCAGGCTAAGTTTTGGGCTGAAACTCTGGTTGAAATGGTGAAAAACGTGGAAATTAGCGAAGAAACACAAATTCGGACATGTTATTCTGTTAAGGTTAAGGATGTCGGTCACTGTGGAGAGCACTACCAGCCGTAGGCTTTGCAAAAAAAACACCCTTCTGGGCACTTACTGAAATAATCCATTAAAACAAAAGCATAACGCATCTGGCTGGGGAGAAAATTGAAAGGTCCAACCATATCGACCCCAACTTTGACCCAAACCTTGTCCGGTAACGATATGGGTTGTAATGGAGGTTTTGCAATCTTCAACCCTTTTTCTGCACCATTACACACCACACACCTACCAACCACTCTTTCTACATCCTTGTCCATAGAAGGCCACCAATAGTGTGCTCTAATACGTCTCTCAGTCATAGTGGCACCAAGATGACCCTCATGAGCATGGTCCACCAACCTTGTACGAATCTCACATGGGAGAACACATTTATCATTCCTCAAAATGATACCATTCTCAATTGACAACTCATCACCAACCTTGACATTTGGCTGAACTTCAGGATTCACATTTCTTTCTTTAGGCCAGCCATTGATTATATGCTGCTTAACTATGGACAACACCTCATCACTGCTTTCAGCCTCCCTCCACACAGTCTCCGTGCACACCTTGGATTCATCAGCATCAATTGCAGCTATGAAACAATCTTCCACATCATCCTCCAAATCAAGATTACTTTCTTCACCTATAGGTAGACGAGATAGAAAATCTGCTGTGAAATTATCTTTCCCCGGAATATACCTGACCTGAAAGTCATACTGCAACAATTTTGTGGTGAGGCGTGCGATACGAGGGGTCGTATAGTTAATTTTATCAACATTTAAAATGTAAACCAACGGTTTATGATCTGTTTGAATAACATATTTTCTTCCCCATACATACCTCCTAAATTTCTCACTAGCCCAGTAGCATGCTAGCAATTCTTTTTCAATCACTGAATAATTCAGTTCAGGATCACGTAAGACTCTAGAAGCATAACTAATAACCTTCTCCTCTTCTCCTAGACCTTGCGACAACACAGCCCCCAGCCCATACCTACTAGCATACCTACTAGCATCCACCGTAATGGTACACAGTTGGCTAGGGTCGTAAGGACACAGTGCTCTGGCGTCCACCAACTCTTGCTTCATCCTTTCGAAAATGGTTTGACATTCACTGTCCCATTTAAACAGAACTTTGCTTTTGAGCATATTGGACAAAACTTTAATTTTGCTAGCATAGTTGGAAATGAACTTTGAGTAGTATTCACACATGCCAACAAAAGATCGTAACTCATCTTTATCTTTAGGGTTAGGGGAATCTACAATCGCCTTTACTAACCCTGGACGAGGTGTAATACCTTCCCCGGACACACAATGGCCCAAAAATTCTATTTAAAAAAAATAATAAAATTCACATTTTTCCTTCTTTACACAGACGCCAAAGGACTGAAATTTTTTAAATACTGATCTAATTTTTTCATTGTGATCTTCTAAACCCCTTGTGTGAATCAACACATCATCATGAAAGATTAAAATACCATGGATTTCCCCCACAATTTTGTGCATGATGCGTTGGAAAGCTGATGCAGCAGAAGCCAACCCGAAAGGCATCCTGCAAAACTGGAAAGTGCCAAAGGGTGAATTGAAAGCGGTGTAATGTCGCGACTCCTCATCCGGTTCAACCTGGTGATATGCAGATGCCAGATCAATCTTTGAAAACCATACTGAGCCCCTGAGCCCATCAAGTAGATCACTGATCTTGGGTAAAGGATACGAGTCTACCCATATTTCCTTATTGAGACTCCTGAGATCAACACATAAACGCAGGTCTCTCATTTGCGTTTACGGGCAACAACCAAAGGAGAAAGCCACAAACTGGACTCAATTGGCTCAATTACACCATTCTGCTGAAGCTTGTTCAATTCAGATTTAAGATCTTCTCTCAAACTAAACGGTACTGACCTGACTTTATGTCTTACAGGAATGGCCCTATCCTTAACCTTTATTCTATGTTTGAATCCTGTAATCTTCCCCAAACCCTGGGCAAAAATACCAGGAAACTCATCCTCAAACGGTGTCTTGGAATCTGCACTCTCCATCACCAAAACTTGCTCTTTAGTTCCAGATTTCAGCACCATGCCAAACAGACCCTGATGATACCACCCCAAAATGTTCAAACCCTTGTATGCCACATAGATTTTACCAAAAATCTTCTGACCCTTGAACTCTAAACTGTCTTCTATGTAACCTTCTAACTCAATTTTCCTGCCTTCATACGAGACCGGAGACCTATCGGGAGGGAATAACTTTCTGTCACCCCAAGTATTGTGGAAAAGATCTGATGAAATCATAGTAATGCGAGCACCAGAATCCACCAATAAACGAAGCATTTTATCCCCAACCCAAATATCCACCATGGGATCTATGCATTGGTTATGTTCCTTAACCCCTAATACTTTTTCTGTGACCACAACAATCATGTCTTGGAAGGCTTTTACAAAAGATTCTTCTCTATTTTCTTCCCCGTCCTCCACTATGCACGTGACATTAGCTTGCTTATTACTAGTGGATTGACATACTCTAGCAAAGTGACCAGTTTTACCACATTTTTTACACGTAAGGTTCTTTGCAGGGCAAGACTTGCCATCTTTGAAATGAGGCATGTTTCCAAATCTAAAACAAATATTTGAAGATCTAAAAAAAGGATTGTCACTCTTCTTCATATCAGCATTCTTTGCCGCACCCCTTTTTGCAACAACACTGACATGAAGAGGATCTGAGTCCTTCACAGCAGAGCTAGAAGAAAGTTCCATCAACGAGATCTGGGCAAGCTCCACGCTCTTGGCTACTTTGATAGCTTCATCCAACGTTGGATTTCCCATGGTAAGTAATTTCTGCTGAATATGTTTATTTGAGCAATGACCAATGAACTGGTCCCTTATAAGTTGGTCTTGAAAATCCCGAAATTCACACTTGGAAGCCAGTTGTCTTAGAGCACTGACATATGCATCAACATCCTCGCTTTGAAATTGCTGACGCTTGAAGAATTTGTGCCGCAAAACTACTAGACTAGGTAAAACATCAAATCTTGTGGACAACTTTTTGGTAGTCATCAAATATTCATCCAGTTCTTCTTCATCCAATTGCGGTAGCTCAGGTAAGTGTTTGAAAATCTCTCTCCCTTCATATCCCAATGAATGTAAAAGCAAAAAATCTTTCCTTTCTGGGCGAAAACAAGAGGCTCCTATGGCACCCAGGTAGGTTTCAAAGCCATCAAACCACTGTCTTCATGGAATAGGAGGAGCACCAGGAGTTTCCAAGAACGGTGGTGGGGGATTGACTGACTGCATCACTTAAGACCAGACGTGACTTACAAAGTCAATGTGCTGTGAACAACGTAACAACAAAATGCAACTGGTGATATATTTTAGTAAATATTCATCCAAGAGGTACTTCCAAGATGGCGCCTGAAATGGGCATTTCCAGCACAAGTAAGTATACGTTCAATCTCCCCAACACAACTTGCAGATTCACAAACCTCCTGAAGGAAATGCCCAGTATACGCCTGTTTTCTTCAGAAAAATTGCTGTGGAGGACACTCCCCACGAAGACAGTGCAACGGACTACGATGTCAATCTCCTCACATCAAACGCGTAGTAAGAAACCAGCTCGTCGCCACATTTGAGATGTTGTATTCAACTCTGGTGACACCAAGGTGAGCGTTTTCTGTTTCCTTTATTTAAATATCAATATAGATTAAAAGCGCCGCGGTCGCGTCTGCCCGGCAGCTTCGCCTCCATCTTGCCTCGTCCCAACCATCGTTCTGCCGCCTCGAGCCCCCCGCAGACGTGACAGAGGCAGCTCGGGTTCGGCACGCAGCAGCGCGCGCCGAACCTGGGCACAACATATTCCTTTTTAATTTGTACTCCGAGATAATCCTTCCATCTGTAATTACTGATGCCCTCTGCATTAGCACCCTCAAGTGGATTACCAGACTACCTGGTCTATTTCTGATTGACTTGCTATGGGCCCTTAGGAGTTAGAGGAAAAATAGAGGAACGAAAGCAGGCACAGGGAATAAAGAATCAGTCCATATTTGGATGTTAAGCCAGTTATTTTCAGGAGATGACATTTAATGGCAGACATGGATTAACTTGTGATCAGTAAATTAAAATAAATAACACAATAATATTTCAAAACTTATTATCCACACCCGCCACACTAATGGTCAGTGCTTTCTTTTTGACGATGCATGTTTCAGCTTTTTCTTGTACTTTGAAAGAGCCTTCATTGGAACAGAGTATTATAGTGATGCCACCACACCAAAATGTATTCTGTTCCCAGCTAAGCCCTTATTATTTGTTGAATAAATTATCTCAGTTTGAGAGTTTTAAGATATGTCAACAAGTATTTCAAAAATATAGTGGGCAAACTAATTATCCATGTACTGGGAAAGTTCTCAGGTGTTAAGGCAATATGACGCTCAATATGACCGAGCTCTGCTTTGTTGTGAAAGCAACATTTTTAATCATATCACAATAAATCTGCCTTTTTGCTAATTTCGTATGCGAAAATCATGTATAAAAACCCTCAATTTGTGTGCTAATCTAATTAGGATGGCTTTCTCAAGGAGCACTATTAAGACTGGATGCAATAGGTAACCAGGGTGTAGTGTTTCCTCATTAACAACAGGATACATTAAGTACAATTTATACTTTAATTTGGAAGAGCAGACAGCTGCGTCCACTCAACTATCCAGTGGTCTACAACTACCTACTTAAAAGGAAAACCGATTCTACAACAGAATGCAGCATACAATACAGAGTGTATGCAAAGCGCGGTGCATGTGTATTTTAACATTAATGCTAGAACACTTTACAATACAAAATATAGCACAAAATATAGCACATCTTCCTTCATAAAACAAAACTACTAATAACTACTTACAAATATTTATCTATATATAAATCTATATATATATCCATATGTGTATATATATATATATATATATATATATGGTGGGGGTCCGGATGGATTCCTGATTCCTGAATTGATTAGTGCTTGTTTCTTCACATGGTGATTGGTATTGGCCATATAGAAATAGTGATGAGTTCTCTCTCTTTAAAGTTTGTTATGATTTAAAAGGGAGAATGAATTTTAATTTTCCTAGAAAAAGAATAACATTGGTATTATTTAACAATTGGGGGTTTTGGTTGAAGGAAGAAGTTTTAAATAATATATATACATGGTATGTGAATTTCAGTATCTTAGGTAGAAGGGAATGCGATCTAGAACTGTGATACTGGCTTCTTATATTTATGAAAAAGAATTTCTCCAAGAGAATCATTTTATTGGATGTATATATGAGCTGTATCTATATTTATATCTATATTTATATCTATATTTATATATATTTGTATTGATATTTATATTTATTTTTTATTGATATATGAGCGTTCCTTGATACCCTAATAATGGACATTTACACATGGTGATGTATATGTATATTGGTTTGATATTCTCCACTTATTCAACCCTATACCCTTTTGTTTATATTTATATTTATGTGACTATTTAGATGTATATTTATATTTGTATTTATGTGAGAAAGAAAATGTTAGTTTTGTCAAAAACAATTTAGTCCTGTTTCTATGGCCATGTTTGCTGGGTATTTAAGGTTGTAGGTTTTGGCTGAATTGTACACGTGATTGTCGGCCGAAACGCGTTGTGTTAAATAAACAGAATTCTACTTTTGATTTCCCGAGTGTGCGGCTATTACGATAAATTTTGGATGCTTAATATATATATATATATATATATATATTTATATATATATATATATATATATATATATATATATATACGTGTATACATAAGGTTATTCTATCTCATAGTCCGTCATCCATTTAGGTTTGGCTCCAATGTGTTTTCCTTTCTCTTACCTTCCTATTTCCAAAGTCCTCTCATCCTCTTTGTTTTGTAAATCATCCACCACGTCATTTTTCGCCTGCTCATCACTCATACTCTCTCCATCATTCTCTTGACTTTCCACACACTTTTCTGTCTTCATGTACATTTTCATTGGAATCAATCTGTTTACTCACTTTTTCTGATTCCTTCTACACTTCTTTTGCTGATTCCAGCTGATGACAGTTCATATTACCAGCCTCCTCCCTAATTATCTCATTCCATTTGTTCATACTATTTAAAACAGTTATTCATTTAAAATTTAAAATTTTGCCATCACTTAGCATGAGTGCATTGCGTAAAACTTTTATAACTTTAATTGGTTCAGTGAATTGACTTTCTCCTTTCTGGACTCTTCCAGGCTTTTTTACTTTGACCAACATGCCTGCTTCTATTGTAATATCTTTTGTGTTCCTTCTCAAATCATATTGTTTTTTGTACATTACATGAGTATAAACATTTATTTCCTGACACTTTATATAGAAAAAATTGTATTGGCAGATTGTACCAACCATTCAAGATTAGGTTTGGTTCTAGCTTCCCTTCCTCTCATAATTTCAAAAAGTGAAATCACAAAGCATCTTGTACAACTGTTCTATATATCCAAATTGTTTTGAAAATGTGGATTTCCCAACTTTCCTTATTTTTAATTGCCAGTTGCACAGTATTTTTAATCACTCTTTTGAATTGTTCAATCATACAATTACCATTAGGGTTGTACAATGATGTGGCTCTATGTCTGATACCCACACTAGAAAAATAATCCTGTGCAATATTGGACATAAATTGAATGCTATTGTCACAAATTAATTTTGCTAGCAAACCCTCATTTACAATAACTTCATTCATAAATGTTGGACCAGCATCAGTGTCTATTTTGTCAACAATCCTGATGACTGTCCATCTAGAAAAAATATCAATCAAAGCTATCACATATTTCTGATTTACTCCAGTGGATCCCATAATGTCTATTGCCACAGTCTCCTACGGTTTATGGGAACAATGGGTTCACACAAACTCGGCCTCAAACTCCTCAATGACATCAGAATTAGCACAAGCAAAACACTCTTTTACCAATTTTTCCACACGTATATCTAAACCAGGCCACCAATACCATGTTTTGCAATTTGTTTGGTTTTAGCAACATCTTCATGTCCTTCATAATATCCGTTAAGTAATGTTTTTCTTAAGGTAATTGGAGTAACAATTTTCTCACCCCTTCTCTCAATGCCTTTCTCAACTGATAATTCATTTTTCACCTCCCAAAAATGTATCAGGCTAGTAGGCAAATCAGATTTTCTAGGCCAATCGTGTTTTATAAAGTTGATTATTTTTTGCAAATCAACATTCTTGGCATATTCTTCATTCCTTTCTCCTTCCGTAACATCCCCAATGCCTTGATCAAGAATCCAGAGCAACGTTGAAGTTTCCCCATTCAGATTCCTCACATTCTAGAATGTCCAATGGCATTCTAGGTAAACATCAAGCTACACAATTACTTTTTCCAGGAACATGTTCTATTTCATAGATAAAATCCTGCAGTCTTATGGAGATTCTTGAATTTTCTAGCAGAAGCTCTCAACATACTTTTCATTGTCAGGATTTTAACCAGTGGTTTATCAGTTCTAACTATGCATTCTTTATCCCATAAAAGGCCCTGAATCATTCTAATACCCATACACAAGATAGTTTCTCCTTCTTTATCATGGAGAATTTCTCTTCCATAAGTGACAGAGCTCTCAATGCACATATAATTACTCCTTCACATCGTTCAATATCTTTTTGAGTCAAAACTACACCTAATCCTTTGTTACTTGCGTCCACACTAACATAATTCTTGAAACTTAGATCAAAACCTTTCAATTCGGGAGTATTTATAATAGCATTATTAATTTCTTCAAACTCCCGCTGACATTCAAGAGACCAGCAAAATTTATTTTTGTTTTTCAATAGTTACCTCACAATAAAATTCCTATTAGAGAAATTCTTAATAATTTTAGAGTAAAATTCTACAAGACCTAATAAAGATGCTAATTCGTCCTTACTTGTAGGTGCTGGGGCATTGCTAATGGCTTTCACTAAGTTATGTTTAGGATAAATGTCTTACTCAATTCACACATGACCAAAATAAATACAGAACGCATATCAAATTTGCAAATTAGACAATTCCACTGTCAAATTTATTTTATTTAGTATTTCTAGTACATTGTTTAAAATTGCATCATGTTCAAGTTTAGTTTTAATGTAAATCAAAATGTTGTCTTGAAAACATTTCCATTTTACCATACAATTGATACATTAGTGAAAAGATTAGAGGAGGCTCACCGGGGTACTTTAAAACAAGATTTATTGCTATAAAACCGGGAGGGAGACTTCCAACGGCCGCTGTCCCCACCGCACTCCGTATTCCTCTCTCTGTCTGTTCTGCTCCACGCGCTGCGAGCTACGCACGGCGCACACACAGCGCGTGGACCAGAATCAACAAGATACCACACATCCCCCTTCCTTCAAATAAAATGAACAACAACACATAAAATGCATCAACATCACTTAAAACAAAGATATGTGTGATTAATACATAAAGTAAACATCACATCATAGAATACATAAACACAATCTAATAAGAATAATTATGTACTTAATTTGTGTAATGCATCGATACAATGAACATGAATGAGAAGCATTTCCTTATGTAGTACAACATATTGATGATACTACAAAGTTTACTTTAAGCAGAGACAAAGTCAACAAACCTCTTAGGCTTTCTCAACATCGACTTGTCTCTCACCCTCACACCTACACGCCCATTCTTATTCAAAGGTGTTTCATTAGTATTGGTAGTACCCTTACCAACTTTGCTTCCCAAAACTGTTTTCCACCCTCCACAACTTTTCCTGATTAAACTGTGCAGGAACCTTTATAATTTTTCCCCGGTTCCACACATTCCCATCGCTCAGCAACAAGGTATACTTGTACACTTTCCTCACCTCCAAAGGCTCTGAGAATTTAGATTCCCCTTTAGCTGTCCATGCACCCTTCACCACTCGCACCTACACCACTCGCACCCAATCTCAACTTTGTAATCACCAGGTATTTCACTCATCTCAAATTGCTTTCTCCCCATGCCCTTTGACAACAATGCTCTCGGTTTTCTACCTCTCATGATCTCAAAAGGTGACTTTCCCGTCAAACTATGGGGAGTAGTACGGTATGACCAAACAAGAT
The DNA here is from genome assembly GCF_031143425.1 of Pleurodeles waltl. Classification (NCBI taxonomy): domain Eukaryota; kingdom Metazoa; phylum Chordata; class Amphibia; order Caudata; family Salamandridae; genus Pleurodeles; species Pleurodeles waltl. The sequence goes on along the minus strand of NC_090440.1, from coordinate 1,450,839,850 downwards.
CCTTCACTGCCTTACGCCAATTCACACCATTATAAATCGCTAATTGCAACCCCTCTTTCAGCGTCCTGTTCCATCTCTCCACCAAACCATTACTCTGTGGGTAATAAACCGACGCTCTAATGTGCTCTATGTCAAATTTACATAAGAAATCCTTCATGACACTCGATACGAATTGCACACCATTATCAGAAACTATTGTCTCAGGAATCCCTTCTGAGTCAAATAAATCCACCAAGAACTCCACAACACACATTGTGTTTATATTTTCTACAAATTTCACAACCGGCCACCTGGAAAAATAGTCCACAACCACCAAAGCATATTTAGGCACACTTCCTAAAATGTTAAACTGACCCATAATGTCAATGGCTATTTTCTTCCACGGCCCGTCCGATTTATCAGACACAACAAGATCACTTTTTACCAACTTTTGAGATTTGTCGCTCCACGCACACAACACACACTCCCTCACATGATGTTCCACCTCCCTATCCAGGCCTGGCCACCAATACTCAGATCTGACCCGCCTTTTAGTGGCGTTCATCCCAAGATGACCCTCGTGAGCCAATTTTAACACCCGTTCCCGCAAAACAGTTGGAACAACCAACTGCTCACCCCTGAACACAACTCGGTTCTCCATACACAACTCTACGCCCACTTGTCGAAAATACTCAGCCTCGCAAGAAACACTCCCTCTATTTGGCCATCCTTGACGACAATAACCCATCACTTCTTGTAACACGCCATCATTTTGAACTTCAGTCACCCACTCTTCATGTGAGATCCTGCCTTCTGTCACACATCCTACATCCACGTCCACTGAGGCTATAAGTTCATCAGGTTCAGATTCACCCATACCACCCAACACAGACTTTACTGGAAGCCTTGATAGACAATCAGCCAACACATTTTTTTTCCCGGGAAAATACACCAACTCATAGTTGTACTCCAACATTCGGGCCACCCAATGAGCTATTCTAGGAGTGGCCCTACCCGCACCCTTGGTCGAAAATACTTCTACTAACGGACGATGATCAGTACGAATCTCAAATTTCAAACCCCACACAAACTTACGAAAATGGTTAACACCCACCAACATGCCAATGCTTCCTTTTCGATGGTGGAATAATTCATTTCCTATGAACTTTTTAAAAAATGTAAAACGCTCCACAACAAAAAAAAAATAAATTCTCCAAAATTGGAGTTCAACTGTTCCATGGCAACCTCGTACTCATCCTCATTCTGGTCTTCATCCTCATAAGGATATGGTAAATGTCTCAAAATGCGCCTTCCTTCTGCCCCCAAACAGTGTTTCAACATGGCCAGTTTCCTGGATGCAGTAAATATATCTCCACCCACAGCCAAGACATATGCTTCAAAACCCTCTTTCTAGTCTTCCCAGGATATGACAGGTTCCCCAGGAGTGTTAAAAAAAAAACTTGGCGCTGTAAAACCTTCCATTGTTATTATTACTGTTTAAAAAAAATATATATATATATATATACATATATATATATATATATATATATATATATATATATATATTATTTTCTTATATAATAATTGTCCCAAAATATAAAAACACTAAAGTTATAGTATTTTCGGTTGCAAACAAATTAATACAGGTTTGAAAACACCGAAGTAAGCTTCCTACAGTTGCTAGGCAACCAGCACACCACCATTTGCTGTTAAGGAAGCCTTCAAAAGAAACTTGATACTGTTGCTAAGCAACACTCCCACACCACGAATTTAGCAGTCTCTAGCAGTCTCTCACTGGGAAGAAATTGATTTTCCATGTGAACTTGAATAAACAGCTGTTCCGAGTCTCCTTTAAAAACAGCTGATGAAAAGATTACACAGCCTTTGCCTCACCTGAAGATTGCGTCAATAAATCAGCATGACTCTCCTCGTCTCTCCTCCCGGTCAGCAGAGCCACACACCCTCGTCGCCAGTGAAAAGATTAGAGGAGGCTCACCGGGGTACTTTAAAACAAGATTTATTGCTATAAAACCGGGAGGGAGACTTCCAACGGCCGCTGTCCCCACCGCACTCCGTATTCCTCTCTCTGTCTGTTCTGCTCCACGCGCTATGAGCTACGCACGGCGCACACACAGCGCGTGGATCAGAATCAACAAGATACCACAATTTGTCTTTGAAAAACTGCAGCAGCTGATGCTAACCGAAAAGGCATTCTTTTCTATTGATCCCATACAAAAGGAGTTATGAAAGCGGTACATTTCTTACTGTCTTCATATATGCTGCATATCTGATAGTATGCAGCAGATAAATCAAGTGATGTAAATCATTTAACCCCATCAATTAAAGCTGACATCTCAGATATATTAGGCAACAGGAATTTGCCTACAATTATATTGTTGTTAAGATAACATAGATCTATGCATGGTCTAATTTTGCCACTGCTATGCCTTGCAATTACGGCAGATGATATCCATTCTGATCCTTCCACTTCCAATAATACAATCAGCTTCAGGAAGTTAATCTTGTTCTTATTACACTTAGGGCCATATGTATGAACACATTTTCCCATAGACACAGAATGGGTAAAACCGTTTAATACATCTAGCCCTTAATCCCTTAACAATATTGGAATATTCAAGAAATGATTAACTTTTGGTTGAGCATCTTCCTTTAATATGACATGATGCTCAAACCCTGTAAGATTTTCAATTTTCCCTGAGAATGCATTTGGACATTTCTTTAATATCATATTTCCTATCATCATAACCATCATCCACAATCATCACTGGCTCAACACTATTAGGATCCTGAAGTACATGCCGCACCGTCCCGTCATGCATCGCAGCTCTGGTCCACTGACGCCAGCACCATTGACTCCAATGTCATCAATAGATACCCCTGTCTACACCGTGACCCGTGGGTGCTGGATGGACCAGTCCCGCACCACCACCTTGGGCCTACTGACGACAGCGCTTCAGCAACGACGACACTGCTTCCTGCACCATGTCCTGGAGACACCGCACGTCGCCCCACCTCGCTTCACACCACAGCCCTGGTCTCACCCACACTGCAGGATACCGTGCCACTGCCTGCACTGTGACCTGTGGGCACCACACAACGCATGATCCTGCTTCACACCGCAGCCCCAAAGCCACCCACGCAAGCGCTCCTGACTTTGTCATCAGCCTGGAGTTCGATCTACAACACGTGTGACTTTAAGAGCCCGACGACCCCTGCACCAAACTCCAGAACCGATGCCTGCGACGCCAGCAATGCCGCACTGTGGATCTCATTGCGAGGATCACAACACCCTACATTTCCAAGGTACTGTTTGCGGGTCTTCCTGACACTGTAGCTGGCTGTGACCCATCTGGACTGTTAGATCTGTTGTTCACGACGCAATGATAGGCCCAGACGGAACTATTGACTTCAAGGAACTGCATTTTTAAGTGAACTCTTGCAAAATTCATATCTTTATTACTGTATGTTGGATTTTTCTCATTTTGGTCTTGTTTTACCCATATGAATATTGGCTATTTTCCAAAAACTGGTGTGGTGTCCTTATGTAGTGTTTCACTGTAATACTGTGTGTTATGTGCAGATGCTTTACAAATTGCTTCTGACATAAGCCTGACAGCTCATGCCAAGCTACCAAGGGGGTGAGCATGGGTTATCTGAGCTGGGTATCTTCCTTATCCTAACTAGAGTGAGGGTCCCTACTTGGACAGGGTGCAAAACAACTGCCAACTAGAGACCCCATTTCTAACACAAACGCATACACTAAGCTGTCATGCCAGCCCTTCGGGCATTGCCAGACTGACATAGGTTATTCTGACCCTGCCTATGAGCAGCATTCCATTGGATAGCTTTGAGGCACATTTACAGGCATGCTTAATCTCAAAGAGAGCATTTTCTGTCAGCACTGTAAGTCCACAAACTGTGCATGCTAAGTAGACATGCACAGTTCGTATCTGTGTTTCTGTTACTAATCTGAGGGTGATGAGCTGGGTGTGCACTGCTCCAGACCCTCAAAATTAAGGGAAACGTGTGCTTATTTTGAGCTGGAGTTTGGCAGTACTCATTTTTGGGGCTGGGCACTAATTTTTTCTCATTACACATATCCCAAAAGAAACGGAGAAAACACAAACGGGAAAGAAGGAGTTTGAGAAATACAGACAAAATGTTACCAGGGACAATGGCCGAAACCAAAAAGAGTGAGATGAGGAGGCAGAGGGCCTGTGGAAGTGAATTAAAGAGGCATGAGGTGAATTCAAGGCCACGGAGCCTTTGTATTCTGTGTATTGATATTTAATAGCACTGTCCAGGCTTCTGAGCTGTGCTTTGGGCACTAGAATTCACTCTTCTAAAAATGTAGGGCCACCATCACTGTGCAAAGTGCGGGCTGGGGAGTGTGATGGCGATACCCAAGGCATCTAAAAGGCCTCCTGCAGGCGGTGCTTCTTATAACAACATGTAACTTTCAAATTACAACTGAAGTGTTCAAACTGGTTTGATGTAGAAATGCAGAGTTGCATACAGTATATTTTCGCCATTTGTCATGGATCTGTATATGCATGTTTGCCTAGAACATAATCCACGACCAGGTTTCTCCTTAACTCTATTTCATGTATTTATTTATTTATTACATTTAGGCCCTCATTTCAACTTCAATGCGGCCGCACTACTGCGGGGTCTATTTTGAGATCCCCGCTTGGCCGGCGGGTGGAAATCTGGTTTCTGCACGCCAGCCCAGCGGGGATCTCAGCCGCAACACGGGAGCCGGCTCCAAATGGAGCCAGCGGTGTTGCGGCTGTGCGACGGGTGCAGTTGCACCCGTCGCGCTTTTCACTGTCTGCTATGCAGACAGTGGAAAGCTCCATGGGGCCGTGGCAGGGGGCCCCTGCACTGCCCATGCCATTGGCACTGCCCAGCCCAGGGGCCCGCGACTCCCCTTTCCGCCAGCCTTTTCATGGCGGTTCATACCGCCATGAAAAGGCTGGCGGGAGGGGGACCCGTAATCCCCTAGGCAGCGCTGCAAGCAGCGCTGCCCTGGGGGATTACAACCGCTGGGACAAAAGTGGCGGGAAACCGCCGGGACAAAAGTGGCGGGAAACCGCCGGGACAAAAGTGGCGGGAAACCGCCGGGACAAAAGTGGCGGGAAACCGCCGGTCCCAGCGGTGTGACCGCGGCGCTTCCGCCGCGGTCTTAATGCCCAAGTTTGTACCGCCAGCCTGTTGGTGGTACAAACTCCAAAACAGCCCTGGCGGTCTTTGACCGCCAGGGTTGTAATGAGGGCCATAGTCATTTAAGTTTTAGTATTGTGCATTTGGTGGCAGGGATCTTTATTGGAAATATTATTGTTATTAAATCTTATAATGATTGAGAATAGCCTTTGTTTGGATTTTCATTTTATGGGGCTCAGTACAGACAGCTCTAGCTGTATTTTGTGACAGATCTTGTCATCAATACATCAAAAGAAAATATAAAGTGGTAACCGGGCAGATTAGGCTTCGGGTAATCCCTTTTCAATCATCTGCTTTCATGTGTTTTTCATAGTTCCCAGTGCTTGAATGGGTTGTCTGTCAAAGTCTTGGCCACAGGATGTACCTCATTTTGTCAGGCTGATGACACCTAGTAGACAGTCATGTCAAAGGTACACGTCTCTGCATTACACATATATTTTTTACATTTCTCCTGAATCTAATAGGCTATACCTATGCCCAGAGGCGTCTAGTGGGTTGAATTAGCAGCAGCAGGACTCAGGGCTCACGGCTAACATGCCCAGAGACCCGATTCGGGCAGGAGGAGACTCACAATTTTTTAAGCCAAAAACAGCTTTCTTTTTAGAACAGCTATAATTTCAGCTTCTGGGTTTACAGTAGACCAGGCCAATTGTCTCTTGATGGGCCCTGGACAGCGTCTGATGCAGCTTTCATGTGTCACTGAAGCACTGGAGCAGTCCACCTGCTGGTCACCTTATCACCTTATTTGTAGTACATTTATCCATGTAATCAAGTATGTTAGAAATGGGTCTTTGTTTGGCATTCAGGTAACCCCCTGTCCAAGCAAGGACCCTCACTCTAGTCAGGGTAAAGGGGAATCACCCTCAGCTAACCCCCACTGACCCCCTTGGTAGCTTGGCACGATCAGGCAGGCTTAACTTCAGAGTCGAGGTGTAAAGTATTTGTACCAACACACACAGTAACTCAGCGAAAACACTACAAAATGACACAACACAGGTTTAGAAAAATAGGAAATATTTATCTAAAGAAAAGAAGACCCAAACGACCAAAATTCAACATACACAAGTCAAGTTATTAATTTTAAAAGGAAAAGAGTCTTAAATCCTTTCGTAAACAGTACAAACACTGTTAATGTTGAAAAGTACCTGGGTAGCATCAAAATAACACGCACGGGCGAGTGTGCGTCGAAAAAGGTTAGCGATGCATCGATTTCTCACCCGCAAGCAATACTGTGCGTCATTTCTCCTTCTCCAGTCGGGTTGGCATGCGCCGTTTTTCCTCTCTGCAGGAGAGCGATGTGTCGATCCGGGCAGGCGTTGCGTTGTTTTTCTGTGCCCACGCGGTTTGCGTCGATAATCCTGATGCACGGTATCAGCAAATCCACGCAATGTGCGTTGCAACGTTATCAGCCTTCGTCAGCGGGTGTTCTGCATGTCGTTTCTCCAGCTGGGTGCATCGATCTTCCAGATGTGATGCTGGTGGAGCGTCGATTTCTGCTACAAAGCCGGTGACGCTTCGTTTTTCAGCCGTGTCTCGGAAGGTGCGTCAATATTTTCCCTGCACGGCGGTCTGTGCGTGGATTTTCAGTATTGGGCTGCCAGCTTCATCTTCCAACGCCCCAGGAACTGGATAGGGCACCACTTGGCAGGACAGGAGTCTCAGCAGAGAGTCCAGGTGCTGGCAGGAGAAGTCTTTGATGGCCCTGAGTCTTCAGCAACAGGAGGCAAGCTCAGGACAAGCCCTTGGAGATTTCTTCACAAGCAGGAATGCACAACAAAGTCCAGTCTTTGTCCCCTTTCACCAGGCAGAAGCAGCAACTGCAGGATAGCTCCACAAAGCACAGTCACAGGCAGGGCATCACTTCTCCTCAGCTCTTCAGCTCTTCTCCAGGCAGAGGTTCCTCTTGATGTCCAGAAGTGATCTAAAGTTTGTGGTTTTGGGTGCCCTTCTTATACCCATTTTGCCCTTTAAATGAAAGTCTCTCTTGTTTGTGAAATGCGCCTTGCCCAGGCCAGGCCGCAGACACACACCAGGGGGTTGGAGCCTGCATTGTGTGAGGGCAGGCACAGCCCTTTCAGGTGTAAGTGACCACTCCTCCCCTCCCTCCTAGCACAGATGGCTCACCAGGATATGCAGGCTACACCCCAGCTCCCTTTGTGTCACTGTCTAGAGAGAGGTGCAAACAGCCCAGCTGTCAAACTGACCCAGACAGGGAATCCACAAACTGGCAGAGTCACAGAATGGTTTAAGCATGAAAATGCCCACTTTCTAAAAGTGGCATTTTCAAACACACAGGGGCATATTTATACTCCGTTTGCGCCGGAATTGCGTCGTTTTTTTTAACGCAATTTCGACGCAAAACTAACTCCATATTTATACTTTGGCGTTAGACGCGTCTAGCGCCAAAGTCCATGGAGTTAGCGTCATTTTTTAGCGTGGACACCTACTTTGCGTTAATTATATGCAAGGTAGGCGTTCCCGTCTAAAAAACGACTCCGAGGCATGTGCGTCGGATTTATACACCCGGGCAAAAATCACACCTGGGAGTGGGCGGGTCAAAAAAAATGACGTACGGCCGCTTTTGTGCCGTTTTTTAGCGCCTGCAAAAGGCAGGCGTTAAGGGACCTGTGGGCTCTGAAGGAGCCCAGAGGTGACCTCCCATGCCCCCAGGGACACCCCCTGTCACCCTTGCCCACCCCAGGAGGACACCCAAGGCTGGAGGGACCTATCCCAGGGACATTAAGGTAAGTTCAGGTAAGTGTTTTTTTTTATTTTTATTTGTGGCATGGGGGGCCTGATTTGTGCCCCCCTACATGCCACTATGCCCAATGACCATGCCCAGGGGACAGAAGTCCTCTGGGCATGGCCATTGGGTAAGGGGGCATGACTCCTGTCTTTGCTAAGACAGGAGTCATTTCTATGGGGGTTGGGGGGCATATTTATACTCCGTTTGCGCCGGAATTGCGTTGTTTTTTTTGACGCAATTTCGACGCAAAACTAACTCCATATTTATACTTTGGCGTTAGACGCGTCTAGCGCCAAAGTCCATGGAGTTAGCATAATTTTTTAGCGTGGACACCTACTTTGCGTTAATTATATGCAAGGTAGGCGTTCCCGTCTAAAAAATCGACTCCGAGGCATGTGCATCGGATTTATACTCCCGGGCAAAAATCACGCCCGGGAGTGGGCGGGCCCAAAAAAATGACGTACGGCCGCTTTTACGCCGTTTTTTAGCGCCTGCAAAAGGCAGGCGTTAAGGGACCTGTGGGCTCTGAAGGAGCCCAGAGGTGCCCTCCCATGCCCCCAGGGACACCCCCTGTCACCCTTGCCCACCCCAGGAGGACACCCAAGGCTGGAGGGACCCATCCCAGGGACATTAAGGTAAGTTCAGGTAAGTATTTTTTTTGAATTTTTTTGTGGCATAGGGGGGCCTGATTTGTGCCCCCCTACATGCCACTATGCCCAATGACCATGCCCAGGGGACAGAAGTCCCCTGGGCATGGCCATTGGGCAAGGGGGCATGACTCCTGTCTTTGCTAAGACAGGAGTCATTTCTATGGGTGTTGGGAGTCGTAAAAAATGGCGCAAATCGGGTTGAGGCGAAAAAATTGCCTCAACCTGACTTGTCCCATTTCTTGACGCCCAAGCTCCATTTTCCCCTACGCCGGCGCTGCCTGGTGTACGTCGTTTTTTTTAACGCACACCAGACGGCGCCGGCGGCTAACGCCGGCTAACGTCATTCAATAAATACGGCGCCTGCATGGTGCTTCAGAATGGCGTTAGCCGGCGCTAATTTTTTTGACGCAAAACTGCGTTGGCGCAGTTTTGCGTCAAAAAGAATAAATATGTGCCTAAATACGGCGCCCGCATGGCGCTTCAGAATGGCGTTAGCCGGCGCTAATTTTTTTGACGCAAAACTGCGTTGGCGCAGTTTTGCGTCAAAAAGTATAAATATGGGCCTGGGAGTCGTAAAAAATGGCGCAAATCGGGTTGAGGCGAAAAAATTGCCTCAACCTGACTTGCCCCATTTCTTGACGCCCAAGCCCCATATCCCCCTACTCCGCCGCTGCCTGGTGTACGTCGTTTTTTTTAACGCACACCAGACGGCGCCGGCGGCTAACGACGGCTAACGTCATTCAATAAATACGGCGCCTGCATGGCGCTTCAGAATGGCATTAGCCGGCGCTAATTTTTTTTACGCAAAACTGCGTTGGCGCAGTTTTGCGTCAAAAAGTATAAATATGGGCCACAATCTTAAAATCGATTTTACTAAAACATGTATTTTTAAATTGTGAGCTCAGGGACCCCAAACTCCACATGTCTATCCGCTCCCAAAGGGAATCTACAATTTAATCATTTGCAAAGGCAGCCCCCATGTTAACCTATGAGAGAGATAGACCTTGCAACAGTGAAAACTGAATTTGGCAGTATGTCACTGTCAGGACCTATAGAACACATTAGTATATGTCCTACCTTAAACATACACTGCACCCTGCCAATGGGGATACCTAGGGCCTACCTTAAGGTTGTCTTACATGTAAGAAAAGGGAAGGTTTAGGCCTGGCAAGTGGGTACACTTGCCAAGTCAAATGGGCAGTTTAAAACTGCACACACGGACACTGCAGTGGCAGGTCTGAGCCATGTTTACAGGGCTACTAATGTGGGTGGCACAACCAGTGCTGCAGGTCCACTAGTAGCATTTGATTTACAGGCCCTGGGCACCTCTAGTGCACTGTAATAGGGACATAGCATTAAATCAAATATGCCAATCATGGATAAACCAATCAACAAGACAATTTACACAGAGAGCATATGCTCTTTAGCACTGTTTAGCAGTGGTAAAGTGCTCAGAGTTCAAAAGCCAACACAAACAGGTCAGAAAAAATAGAAGGCAGAAAGATTGGGGATGATCCTGCATAAGGAAAAAAGTCCAACAAAGTACAGGAAATTTTTGTATCGCATTCTCAGTGTATAAACATCAGGAGCTGCTCCTTTGCTAAGGCGGAGGAGCCTCGCTCTGCTGCTTTGAGCAGAAAAATAAAATTATAATAACAGATTGTTTTTATCATTTTATTTTTGGCTGAGGTAGCAGGATAGGGCTGGGCGGGACTGGGCTAGATGGAGGAGTGGTTTGTGCACCTTAAGTGCGCCTGTCTGTTTGGACAGCATTGTTGGGCCGGCCAAACAGACATTCTCACTTTGCATTTCTCCACACGGGTGTATCACAAAGCCGGGAGGAGAAAGTGCACAAGGTCCCACAACTTCCTCTGTGAGTGCCAAAGCAGGGTGCTAACACCAGCCACGATGCTGCTATCATGCTGGTGACAGCAGTGTCCTTATTATCTGAGGAGAGTATGGAAGCCTGTGTGCTTATGGATGAGGAGGAGGATGGAGGAGACGAATGTGTGTCCGACCTCAACAGGTAAGTGTTTAAAAAAAAAAAAAAAAAGTTTTTGTTTCCATGTGCCACTGGTAGAAATGCCCTTCTGTCACTTTATGCTAATGCGTCTTGTGCACAGATCACACAGATAAGTTTCCATGACAAACTTTTATTTGTGATCCTTGTTATTTAACAGCTCGTGGGCCCTGAAATGTGCTTAAATGAAGGCAACATGCATGATCCCGGAGCTTTCACTGTAATTCCAAGGATGCCTCTGGGAGTGTGCGTCCTCTATCCATGTCTCCCAGCCTGCTGTGGAAGACACTCCAATCATAATAGGTGGAAGCCTATTGCCATGGGAGTGCTTCCCCTTCCTCCTCATTGCTACGTATACAAAGCTTGTCTTCGTTAACGTTCGGTACGCAGTACGTATCCTACACCATCGTTATTTAAAGAAGTACTGCAGTTAATACATTCGAAGGAATGTTGTATTCATATTGTGTGAGATTCTGCATGCAACATAAACATAACAGGTCTTATGCATGAAATGGTTCTTATTTATGCTCTGTCGGCTGTTTGTGCTACATAAGACGCCATATCAATAAATATATACAAACGGAGAAGAGACCGATGGTTTCGTGGAGACTGTGAGGTAATAAAGAACTTATCAACGTCGGTTTTGAGGAACCATCCTCTGGTTGGTGTCTTCGGAGAAGACACTGTTGACTCACTTTTCCCAGAAACCACACAGGGACATGAGTCAGAACTTAGTGAAGAGCAGTGCTTTAAATGGAAAAAGAAAAAGTGCAGGTACTCATCATATTGAGCTTTGGTTGGGGCCGTGGCAAGGAGGTGGGGCTAGAGGCGGGGCTTGGGGCGGGCTACTGACAAACATTAAAAGACCTCAAGAATTTTCATTGCAGCAATCTGTTCCTGGATGGCACGAGGGTCCAGTTGCTGAAACTCGATGTCGCTCGATAATCGCACAGAGTCCTGTCCTGCTTGATGACTCCTGGCTGGGTCCTCAATCTGGCAGCAAACCTGCTTGCAGCTGCTGTCCTCTGACCCTTGTCTGATGATGGCTTTTTCCGTCTGCTGTGCTTGTGCTGGCAAAGAAGAAAGTGAAAGCCAGCGCAAATTGCGCTTTTTAAAGGGCTTTCTTTTCTTCCCGCCACACAGCTACCTGGCGGGTGACGTCACACGCTGCTCTGCCGTGACAGTGTGAAATGGCCATCATGAGAGCATGCGCCGCATTGTAGAAATGTGGTGCATTCTCACATGATGACTATTTGTCCCTTTAAATGCGGGCCTGTTACGGTGAGTACCGGTACTCTCCTTTGTAACGGAGAAGTTCTGGTACTCTTGGGAGGAAAAAAAAAAGTGCCGGTACTCAGTACCGGTAAGTACCGGCCCATTTAAAGCACTGGTGAAGAGCCAACAAACCTAACAAATCGTGAAGCTGCTCCCATGCCATTTTCTACATGAGAGTAGCAGACTAAGGCAGTGCACCTTTATAGACTAGGAGCCTGTTTCTGTAGTCTGCCTGGCTCTTATACAGTTTACAGACTTGCACGCTCTGAAGTTCACGTGTCCGTCTCAAGACAGCCAGCCAATCTGACATGCACTCTTTGGCAACTGCATTCAAGTCCAAAAGGCCCTGCCCCCACCATCTTACTTGATGTGCACGTCACTCTCTAAAATGTTAAGGACTATTACCATTTTATTTAATTTACGTTGTTTGCTGCAGCTGTTGTATTCGCAGCAGGTGGGGGAGCGCTCCTCTACCCTAAAGGAGGAATTGCTGCTTACATTTGCATGCAATTAAGCTAAATTGCCCTTCTTTCCATAGTCAGTGGTCAGTCTAAAAATCTGAGGTGCAGCTACACCTCTTGGACCTAAAGTAGACGCTGTGGTCTTAATGATATTTAATTAGGTATTTATTATTTTAACACTTATATAGTAACAAGGATGTCAATAGTATGAGGATACTTTACACTGAGACATAGCCACATCAGAGCAGGAATTTGCATCAAGACTGAGAGGGAGATTGGTAGGTAGCACAATACGAAAAAGACAAAGCAATCATAGTAAAATAGACTTTATAGTAGATAAATAAATCCTAGCTGTTTGACGTAGCAGGTAGCATAATTTGTTTGTGCTAAAAGATTCATTTTTTATAGTTAGCATAGGCATTGTCCGAAAATATTGATCTTTTTAAGATGCGTCAGGAAAACGAGAAATATGGTCAGGATTCTGTGATCAGGAATTAGAGAGTTTCAGCCTTTCGAGAACGTGTCAAGAGGATTACTTTTTCATGCTGTTGCAGTTCTGAATTTTGGAGATTCTTGAAAAGAGATTTTGTGAGTTCTTTAAACCCTTGACCTCCCTTGGGCCACCAGACAAGATGGCAGGATTCCTAAGATACAGTGGGATAGGCTCATGGGCATCCCTGTGAGCTAGGCAGCAGAATTTGAATAGGATTCTTGCCTTAATCGGTAGCCAATATAGCCTACAGAGGGTAATGTGGTTAAATGACCTTGCAGGGCAAAGTACTTGTTAACCAACTGCAGTAGTGGTTTGCGAGGAGCTAATGAAAACGTATAGCTCCCGCAAATGAGCCTTTGCCAAAACTCAATCAGGAGATGAAAAGGGAAGGGCTTGTGTTTTTAAGTGATTTGTAGCGATAGAGTGACAGATTTTCTTCAAGGCAAGGGGATGAACTTTTGAAGCCTTTACCATAGTGTTGATAGATGGCAAAGTGCACTGGCCAAGTCAAAAGTAAAGGCACGTTTTTTGTCTGAAGAGATTAGAACTGCATACAGCTCTCACGGTTTCTAAGAGTCCAAGAGCATGGGGTTGAAAATATTTTTGATTGTGTTTGAAGAGAGGAAAAACAGTTTTCTGAAGATTTAGGAGGAAAGGTCTCTAGCATCTATGTTTGAAGTTGAGATAGACAGTTTTAATGGTGACAGTAATAATGATGGTGACCCTAAACATACATACCAGGGATAGGGTCAGTATTATAGTTTTTCTGAATAAAGCTGATCATAATTTTGCACAGAACAGATGTTAAGCAGACATGAGATTACAGAAAATGTGCATTTGTATTTTTTCCATTGTTTTCCTTTTGTGCATATGTGTACAGATTGCACTATATAAACCCCACAGGTCGCAGGGATGTGGAATTCCTATCGGGACATCTTGTTTGGGGTCAAGGGCAACAAGATTTTATGTTTACTTTGTCCTTGGGACAAGTAGGCCCAACCCTCTGCAGCACAAACCCTTTGGCTGCCTGTTTACAGAGAGTGGAACTCTCTGCAGTTGAGGTAATGTGTTTCCAAAAGATAATGCTGTTTGAACTTGTATTTATGGTTAATTATTTGAAAACCTTCATTATTAGGGTGAGTGCTGTAAATAAATGTTTTAAGGTCACACTTCACTACTGACGTTGGTTCCAGTATAAAAAAAAAAAAAACGTGTATACACATGTTTGAAAAGTTTAGGCTATGAGGCTAAGTATAATGCTCCCAGAATGCTCTCCGATTATATGCAAATGAAGTGTCATTTAGTAAAATGTTTTGATGCATGCTAGTATTTCCCAAAAATATTTCTAATGGAAAATCAGTGTAACCATTTTCAACACGATTATGGGAAGCATAAAAATAAACAAACACTGACAAAGCCAACTGATCTGACATATTTTTATAAGTCTTTTAGTTTCATCAATGCGTGTCTTGTTTTGACATGGCTTTTGTAACACTTTATTGTTGTGGGAGCTACCAGGCCCTCAACATTGTAACAAACACTGGCAAAAAAAAAAAAAAACGTTTTTGAACTCTAAAAGCACATGTTGCCACCAGTGGCATAACAAAGGCCCCGCAGCCGCCCTCCAGGGGGCCCCTTCAGCACAGCACCTGCCCTGAGTGAGTCTGGAGAGGGGGCTCCTCCATGTTCTTTGCAAAGGGGCACCCTCCAGTTTCGTTACGTCACTGAAGTTCCTGACACTGAACAAAACTACTTTGTGTGCCAATATGCTCCTTGTGGAAGAGAAGAATGCGATCACTCACAGTAAAGCCAGCCGAAAGAGAGAGAAATAGAAGTTTAATAAAAACAAAATGTCTTTGTTAACACCAGACCTAATTAGGGACCAAGACCCACATGTAGGTAGCTTTTTGCATGTCGCAAACAGCGACTTTCGCTGTTTGCGACGTGCAAAAAGCACATTGCGATGCACAAACCCAGTTTTGCGATTCGGTAACCTGGTTACCGAATCGCAAAACGGGTTTGCGACTCGCAATTAGGAAGGGGTGTTCCCTTCCTAATTGCGACTCGCAGTGCAACGTAGGATTGTTTTGCGAATGCGGGCGCAAACCAATCGCAGTTTGCACCCATTTCAAATGGGTGCTAACACTTTCACAAAAGGGAAGGGGTCCCCCTGGGACCCCTTCCCCATTGTGAATGTCACTGTAAACATTTTTTCAGAGCAGGCAGTGGTCCTGCGGACCACTGCCTGCTCTGAAAAAATGAAACGAAAACGTTTCATTTTTCGTTTTTGTAATGCATCTCGTTTTCCTTTAAGGAAAACGGGCTGCATTACAAAAAACTGCTTTATTGAAAAGCAGTCACAGACATGGTGGTCTGCTGTCTCCAGCAGGCCACCATCCCTGTGAGGCCGCCATTCGCAAGGGGGTCGGAAATTGCGACCCACCTCATGATTATTCATGAGGTGTGCATTTGCAAAGCCCTTGCGAATCACAGATGGTGTCAGGGACACCATCCTACATTCGGATTTGCGACTCGCAATTTGCGGGTCAAAAATCTGAACCTACCTACATGTGGCCCCAAATTCTTAAAGAAAGTCACAGAAGTGCACCCATGGTATATGTCGTACCCCTATAAAATATTTGTGAACTGTATTTTAGCATGGGTAAATACGCATGTGTAGATTTGCTCATGTGAAAATCTATTGAGCATTTGCAAGTTCATTTTCCCTCCAGCCACTTTCTTCCCAACCCTGGAAGAAGTTCTAATCCTGCCATTGTCAGGAGTAAATGTCCACCCTTTCTTATTATGGGAAAATATTAGAGAGAAGCTGGTTTAAATCTTTAAAACATGCAGGTTAGTAGGTTTGCAGACTCAAAGGCATTCCAGCCCTGGAACTATTGCTTACTGCTTCCTCCAGCCCCAGTATGCAGATCTGCAGAAAGGTGGAAAAATAAGGAAATTGCTACAGTAGGGATTGAAACTGCAAGTATTCAAGCCCTACTATGGTAGTAGCCCTGGCATAATCAGAGAGGCTATTATCAGAGCTCTTACATAATGAGATTGCTGCTATAATTTGGCGCCACACTACATGGCACCAAAGGGACAAGTAGATCTTTTTACAGGACAAGTAGATTTGAGAAGCAACCTGTCCCGTGGACAAGTAGATATTTTAATAAATTCCACACCCCTGCATATTTATACTTTTTGACGCAAAACTGCGCTAACGCAGTTTTGCGTCAAAAAAATTAGCCCCGGCTAACGCCATTCTGAAGCGCCATGCGGGCGCCGTATTTAATCAATGACGTTAGCCGGCGTTAGCCGCCGGCGCTGCCTGGTGTGCGTGTAAAAAAATGACGTACACCAGGCAGCGCCGGCGTAGGGGGATATGGGGCTTGGGCGTCAAGAAATGGGGCAAGTCAGGTTGAGGCAATTTTTTCGCCTCAACGTGATTTGCGCCATTTTTTTCGACTCCCAACCCCCATAGAAATGACTCCTGTCTTAGCAAAGACAGGAGTCATGCCCCCTTGCCCAATGGCCAGGCCCAGGGGACTTCTGTCCCCTGGGCATGGTCATTGGGCATAGTGGCATGTAGGGGGGCACAAATCAGGCCCCCCTATGCCACAAAAAAAATGAAAAAAACCACTTACCTGAACTTACCTTAATGTCCCTGGGATGGGTACCTCCAGCCTTGGGTGTCCTCCTGGGGTGGGCAAGGGTGACAGGGGGTGTCCCTGGGGGCATGGGAGGGCACCTCTGGGCTCCTTCAGAGCCCACAGGTCCCTTAACGCCTGCCTTTTTCAGGCGCTAAAAAATGGCGCAAAAGCGGCCGTACGTCATTTCTTTTCACCCGCCCACACCCGGGCCTGAATTTTGCCCGGGAGTATAAATCCGACGCACATGCCTCGGAGTCGATTTTTTAGACGTGAACGCCTACCTTGCATCTCATTAATGCAAAGTAGGTGTCCACGCAAAAAAATGACGCAAACTCCATGGACTTTGGCGCCAGACGCGTCTAACGCCAAAGTATAAATATGGAGTTAGTTTTGCGTCGAAATTGCGTCAAAAAAAACGACGCAATTCCGGCGCAAACAGAGTATAAATATGCCCCACTGTGTCTCCAAACAAAAAGAGAGTGGACAAAAATGTGACCCCCTCAAAAAAGTCTTGATTTCTGAGTTAAGAGTGTTTTGCATTCTAGCATTGCATGGCATTTATACCTAGGAAGTACAAAAGTTCTAGAACCAAGCTGAACCTAACTGAAGGCGCCCAAAAAGACTGCAACCATTCATTTTGCATTTGTGTTCAAGTTTAGAACTTGGCTTGGCAGTTTAGGCAAAAATGTTTCTGTTGGAGCAAGACTAAGAGCCTGATTTAGAGTTTGGCAGAGGGGGTTACTCCGCCACAAACATGAAGGATGTCCCGTCGACAATATTACAATTCCATTATAGCCTATGGACATTGTAATACAGCGGACGGAGATCTGTCAATTTTGTGATGGAGTAACTCCTCCACCAAACCCTAAATCAGGCCTCAAGTCTGATTTGTATATGGTTGGGTCTCATCTGAGCAGGTATGATGGAAACAAATACAAAGGACTGGCATGTGGCCAATTACCAATGGCTGACATTAATCCAAGCGTTCCATCAATCACTTTTTTCACTAGAGTAGCACTGGTGAAACATAACTGCTGTTGGATAAGAACATTATGTTGAATGAGGAGAAGTAGAGGATGAACAGTATTACTCACATGCAGGTAAAAGACGACATTCTATACTTCTGCGATGATAAGAAGATTTGCTGAAAGATGCTTGTCCAATGCACAAACTTATTGTTTGTGAGGGAAGAGGTCAAGAAATGGATGACCAACTAAAATGAGAAGATGATGGGGTCTCTTGGACAAACAAGACCATCAGTAGTCTTAGCTTACTTGTAGTAGGCCATGCTACATTCTTAAATTTGAACACATGTAGAAAACTTAGATCTAGAATTATCTTACTTTCATTTAAGGACTGCAACAATACTCCTTTTTCCACTGTGCTGCATGAACGTGAGATGGCAGGGATGCACCATATTTAACATTTTATGCTGCATATCTTTCCTCTCCTTGCACTGGTGCACAATGTGCTGCCTTTTGCCACTACAGGTCATTTTCCACCATAATCCAAGGATGTCTGTCTTATCTTGTGCAGGAAAGGGCACCCTCCTGCACAAAACAATCCTCAGAGCCATTCCCAGGTTTACCTGTCTTGATAACTCTGAGAATGTGCCAAAATCCATAGGTAGATGCATGGGAACACTCACTCTCCACTGCCTTTACTCCAGTGTTACCAAGCCATGCAGGGCCACAAAAGGTAGCCTTCCATGGGTTGGTATATCTCATTCTAGTTTTTGCATCACTGCGTGTCACTTTGCATGGAGCAAAGGTGATACAAAACTTTGATAAATTTGGCCCCAAGTGTGGGTCTTTGACACATGAAAATAATTTAGACTATATTGTAAACCAAGTCAACACACATATCAGATTGGTATGTTTTGATTGGCTGACATACTGGGGAATACCTACCCTTTGTGTAGTAAATTAGAGTTGAAAGCAGTTTTGAAGGAAACAAATCATTTCAGCAAAATACAGTGAGGCTGAATGGTGGCTGGGAATATCACACTGGAAATTGGGATTTTTGAAATAGCATCTAGCAGATTCTATGATAAAAAAGGTAATCTTGCAGATAGTGTAAGGGAATGATTGCATTTTCTGAGGTGGCTACCATAGAAAGATCACCATTTTAAAGCAGTGTCTATTTTGGGACTATTGTTAAAACACCAATAATCATTTGTATGTAAAAATTACAGAACAGAGACATGTAGACAGCATGATGAACTGTATTGAATTACGAGAAGGGTGTTTTTAATACTTTTAATAACTAACAGCTTGACTCACTATATTTATTTCCCCCCTTACTTCATTTTGCTGTAGAAAATGTTGTCAACTGAGGAAATTAGATAGTTTTCATACATTGGAGAACAGATTAATTAGATACTATTCAAGTATCTCTATCCATTGTCTGTTGTTTCTGCTATCGTGGAGAAAGCAGCAAAGCCAAAGATTTTAGAAAGTGAACTAGAGCAGTGGTTCCCACCCTGTGATCAGGGGACCCCTGGGGGCTGCGAAGCCTCATCAGGGGGTCTGTGACTGCTGAGAAAATTAAATAATATCAACAGATTAGGTCCCCGGTTTTCAGAAATGACTCAGTGGGGGTCCCCAGATTCAAAGAATGATTCAGTGGATGTCCCTAGGTTCCAGTATTGATAAAGTGGGGGTCCATAGAAGTCAAAACTTTGGAAACCACTGAACAAGAGTATCAATTTCTAGGACCTCATGTTGATCTTGGTAGGTGGAGAATGTTAAATGTTGCAGTGTTAGATGTTGCTCTTATTGAAAAAAAACAACCACAAGATAGCTATTTGATTCCAGTCAACCAACATAGCCATCTTTAAGAGGTGTTGCTTAAAATCATTTCCACAGAAGTTACTGAAAAAACGCACTTTTTAATCATAAATTAGCCTATGATGTGGTACCCTTATATTGAAAGACTTAATCAATTCTACATTCAAAAGATTGCTGTTGAAAAGATTTGGGGAAGATGGGACCTCAATTCACATTTGTTAAGATTGTTCTAAGGTGGTGATCTACAAGATGGAGACATTGATTTTTATTAGAGAAATAATGTCTTTTCCTGTGCAGTAGAAGTGAGAGTTGTGGTGCTACATCTGAAACCTGAATCCAAGGATCATAAACATAACTAGCAGTCAAAATGGATCCTTCAACCATCAGTCTTAGTGAAGATGGTAGCTAGCAATTAGAACAAGAATTGGCCAAGCCAATAGGTCTCACCCATGTGAGACCTATTGGCTTTGTCACTGACTCTTAGTCACATTGCACAGCAGCATGGCTGCTGGGCAGCATGAATGAAAGTAGGGAAAAACTTGCACTATGATGCAGCCAGCACTGGATGCATCATAGTGCTGTTTTTTATAGCTGGGGGAGGCATTATGAAGGCTGTGGGGATAAAAACATTGTGACGCAGCCAGCGGTGTCCACGTCAACATCTTTTTTTGCTATGGCAGTTCAGTAGGAACCAACAATGACAAGGGGGGAGAAGGTGCATGTCTGAAAATTTAAAAAAATAAAGTGCTATGCTGCATCATAGTGCTCTGTTTGTCACAGTGGTTGGATGGGTGTAATATATAGAAAACGCAGGAAAGGGCAAGCAATAGGACAGAGGACAGATGAAGGTGGGAGCAGCAAGGAACAACATGGAGGGCAGAAGAGGGTGAGAGGGACAAGCAACAAAATGAAGGGCAGAACAAACAACACTTTGGATGAAAGGGGCAGGTAGGTGAGAGGTTGGAAGCAACAACAGGGATGTCTGGTGGGGGCAAGAAACAGCAAAGAAGGCAAGAGGGTCAAGCAACAACATGGTCAGCAGGAAGGGGAAAGCAGCAATAAAGATGGCGGGAGAGGGCAGACGTTAAAGTGATACTGTGCTGTTTTTAATGGGGCCCCCCTAGCATTGCTGGACTAGTGGCAAACATTTTTGACTCTAGTCTAGCAAATCACCACAACTGTGTCAGAAATTCTGACTCAGTTGTATTAATGAGCGCCATAGTGCACTGTATTGTAAATACAGCACTACCATGGTGTTATTAGGGGGAAGCAGGGTAGCGCAAGCAAACTGGTGCATCATGATCGATGCACTAGTTTGTTGTAAATGAGATGCCATGAACTTTTCAAGCAAGAAGACAACAATCCACCTAGATGGATGTCTAAGAAAGTTATATATTGCTCTTGGGTTGTCACACCCAGCCTTTGAAGAAAGGGGGAGAAAGTTGGGGCTGAAGAAAATATAAAGGGGAAAATCAAAATATGGCATGCTGATAAGGGAAGTGATGTTTTTCGTCTATCACTTGAGCTTTAGCACTTTTTTTGTATTGAAAAGATTTTAAAAATGCATTGTGGCAACTTTTTAAACATTTCAAATATTTTGTATGCATTCAACCATTAACTATTGATACTTTTGCAAATAGCATACCATGTGCACTATTGTTTTAATGTTTAATTCTAATGGATCTCGGGCTTCTGTTTGGGCTACTTCTGGATTCAAATAATTTACTACATTAGCTATAATGTTTAGAAGATCGCATTCTTTTTGCACAATGGCAAGCGCTGGCAAAGCAAGATGACTAAGCCATTTATGCACAGGTGGTAGCCAACTCATGAAGAGAGACCATGAGTTGCCTACTGTGTCACCTTTCCTAAAGAAAAACATTGCATGAACCAGTGAGGTCATAGAGAAAATACCCAAAATCATTACCACTTGACAAATTTAGTAAAATTACAGAAAATCCCCAACAGATTGTGACTACTTCACTTCACCCCCTCTGTTGCCTGTGTTTTTCTTATACAAAAACTTCAGAAATTGCATCCTTGCAGGTCTGAGCAACGTTCATGTTATTGTGGCCTCTCCTATGTACCAGGGTCAGACTAGAGCAGAAAATAGGCCTGGGTAGTAAATTAAAAGTGACATCCCCCTTAGTAAATTAGGTAGCTAAAAATAGGCCCATGTTTGGAAATTGTGGCAATTTTGAATCAATAAAGACAAGCTGTATACGTGTTTTTAAGGTAGACTGCATGGATTGGAGCTTAGTGCACGCAATGTGAGTTTTAGTACCTGGGAAATCAGCAATAAAAACGGGCCCAGCTCACCATAAAGCATGCCCACAAGGAACCAAAAAAAGGCACACACACACTGGCCTGTCAGGTCAGCCCATAGGGCACTGCCTAATTGCCCAATAGACCAGTCCAAGCCTGCTACCTACTTGGGAAGGTAGGTCAGAAGCTTTAGTTGGAGGGCCAAAACCTTTTGCAGGTTTGTGGTGCTCCTCTTTGGTGTCTGATTCAAGAAGCCATTCATAATTACCCCCAGGGCCCTCCTGTCTTGGTTCCATTCATTACAATGTGATATATATTTATCTTGCTGACAAAAAAAAAGAACAAAAGAAATACTGGAATCCTACCCGACCCCCTCCTACCAGGAGTACTTAAGGCATACTTACCCAGCATTTCTTCTGTTCTGTTGTGTTCTCCTGCGGGGCTGGAGTGGTGGTTGCTGGTGCTTTGTTACGCCATCATGGCAAGGCGGTGGCAGTGAGGGCTGGCGATTTACATTTTGAGGTGCAGTTACTGGACATTTTGAGGTGCAGTTACTGGATTGAGTTTGTAGAGGTTAAACCAGCTTCAGGAGTCTGTCTGACCCCATGGCCCTCCAAGACAGAGAAGAGGTTGGCTCTATCTCAGGGGAATTGTTCTCTTCTGCAGAAGGGTGCCATTCTGGAAGTTCTTCAGAAGGAGAGGGGCAGGGGTTTCAACTTCTTAATCTTTCTGGTAGCAGAATCTACAGGTAGCTCCAAGCTGGTTCTAGATTTGAAGGCACTGAACAAGGTTATGCAGAACCTGCCATTCAAAATGGAGACATTGCAGAGGGTGATTCCTTTGGTAACTGAAGGCCATCTGATGTGCACATTGGATCTGCAGGATGTGTATTACCATGTACTGGTTCAAGCCCTTTTCCAGCTGTTTCTGAGGTTCTGCATCAAGGGAAGTCAATTTAGGTTTCAGGTATAGCTGTTCGGCCTTTGGTCGACAGTGAGGATGTTCACCAAGGTTGTTGCTCCATTGGTTGCTTCGAACCATCCTCAGGATAGCCACCTGTCTCCCTATTTTGATAATTGGCTGATCCATGCTCCATCAGAAGAACAGCTTCTTCATGATTTGCAAGTGGTTTGTGTGGTCCTCAGGGCTCAACGGTTCTTGTAGAACTGGGACAAGTGTCTATTGGTGTCCTCATAGGATCTGACATTTATTTGGGCCCCGTTTCCTACCACCTCAACAGGGTTCTTTTCCAAAGTCCAGAGCTGTGGTCTTGAAGGCAATGGTGGTGAAGGTGATGGGCAGTGCTTCTCTTCCGGTGTGGCTGTGGTTGTGGCTGCTGGGTCACATGACGGCAGCAGTGTTCATGATTCCTTGGGCCCGATTTCACCTCTGGCCACTGTGGGTTCATCTGTTGTCCTTTTGGGATCCACGCTCATGGAATTTCAACAAAGTGGGCCCATTGACTCCAGCGGTCATCAGGGATCTGTGCTGGTGGACTCTGCAGGACAATCTTTCCAAAGTGATTCCTTTGAAGGCAGATCCTCCAGTGGTCCTCACTATGGCTGCCAGTGCTTTTCGGTGGGATGACATTCTGCAGGACAGGTTCCTGAAGGCTTGGTGGACTCTTCAAGAGGGAAGGCATTTTTCCAATTGGAGGGAACTGATGACAGTATACAGGATCAAAAATAGTGTGGTAGCATAGAACTCAAAGTATGGCATATTGTCTACTTCTGATAAGCAAAACCATTTGTCGCATCTGTAGGTTGTCTCAAGAATGTGGCACTACTCTGGCAACCAGGATATTTTCTTAATGGAAGAGATGGTCTAACACAGTAATAGTGTCATGCTTCATCCTTGACCACCTCTTCTCACCCTGGTAGGACAATGCTACCAGGGTGGACTCAACCTCTTGGTAAGAGGGAGTTCTTATATTAAAACTACTGGATAAAGTCAGGGATACATATCTGAGTTAAAAATACCTCCTGGACTACTGTTGTTCACCTTTATTGGTGGTGTCCAAGGATATGATTATAAACACTCTAGGACAGTAATCAGGGCCTAATTACCCTAACTGTCTACTCTAGCCAACATGATTCTGCCTGCTCTATGAGCCAGAAATGGTCTGGGGCTTTCTTCAGGGCTGAGGATTTCTAAAATCTAATCCCAAGGTTTTTTACCCAAGGGACGAGAAGACCACTCAGGACCTACCAAAGTGGGAGTCAAAATGGAGGTACCTAGTCACCAGAAAGAGAGACAGGAAACAGAAAAGATATGCCGTAAATCCTATCTACTCATGTGGAAGGCAACAATGGACTGCTTATTATAGCCCCACATTACACATGTGAACATGCTAACGTGATAAGCACTGCAAACCAATGCAAACTGGTGTCAAACTTGTGCTTGAAAAGGCTAGCATTCTCGTTGAATTCATATTTGTGGATGTCTATGCTTCTCTTAGAGAACCTTAAAGTAAATCTATGTGATATATACTTTCTTGCTTGCTGTGGGATAAGTGAACCCCTTACCCTCTATTTGGGGGGTAACAAGCTTCCAGTCTGGAGCAAAGGTGATGTCCTTTTTAGTCACATGCTAGGGAGAAAATTGAAATACTAAAAATACCAGGCATCCAGTTCATATCAATTACGAATGTTTTCAGGTTTGTTTATTTCGAAAACTGGAGGACAACACTACAACTATGTGACTAAATCAAAGATACCCAGTGGGGAAACCCTGACCTGCGTTCTCCAGTTATCACCAATGTCCCCCTATATTGCTGCTTGTAGTACCACCCGTGTGCTTGACTTGGAGCGATACGTTTTAGCTGAGCCATCCCACCATGATTAAAATCAAGGGCGAGTATTCTGTTTGGAAGCAGCAAATCACAAGGATAATCAGCACAAATAGGTCCTAGGAGTGCTCTCACAAACAACATAATGAGCTAGTTCATACACCACTCATACTTTACTCACTTCGTCAAAAGGTCTATTGCATAGTAGCATCTAAACATTGTTGCTGCCAGCCACTTGTCCACTGCCCGTACTGTAGGACAGGATATAAGGCCCTGTGGAAGCGGGAGAATGACAGCCACTTGTCTGGCTGCACGTCATTCCTCGCACAGCCGTGCCTACCAGTGTATGCAAATACCGCATAGCGTGTTCTCTTTCCTCCCCGAACAAAAGGAGCATGTTCTCTTTCCTCCCCGAGCAAAGGGGGAGGAGAGGCCGGTTTGCAGGAATGACCCAGCAGGCACTCTTGAATATTCAAGTCACCGGCTAGTCGGGGAGAGTGCCACTGGTCAACGTCCCTGTGATGTCACGTGTGTGACACCGACTAAAACCTCAGAATGCCAACATGCGCTCGCATTAGAGTACGTGCGCGGGGAATGCTGGGAGCTGTAGTCCACATAGGTCAGCTCCACAGCAAAGCAACACAATTAGGGTGGACTGTAGTATGCTTATTGCAGATTGAAGGGTTGTGTGGAATAATTCCAATTGAATTGTGGGAAGGAGCATTGGGCACCCAAACAACAAAACATAAGAAACAGGAGTTGTTTCAATGTTCTACTCTTACCATAGTGCACTTTAGAGAGTAGAATAGTCAAAAACACTTTTTGTTTCCCAAGAGCCCAGTAATTGTTTAGTTTCCCCGTGCCCGCCATAGTACTCCATAAAGATCGGGTTTGTCAGAATGTTGTTTTTCAGGGGTCATTGGGATCGTTATTAAAATCAAGCAATCCGCCTACAAGTACCTCTCACAGCTAACTCTACGAGGTCAATTGGGTGGAGAATGAGGAAGGTCAGAATGGTTTCATTAAAAATCCTACGCCCTTCATTAACTTCTAGTACCTTTGTAATAACGGCCAAGATATCTCATCATTAAGGCCAATCACATTGGTTTGAAGCCTCCACACCCATTGTTGCTAGAACCACAGCAGCTGTTGGGTCATATTGTGTCTTGACTGTGTAAGTCTCTCTACCACATACCATTCAATTTCATTGGTTCTGTGGTTCATGTTGGTGTAGTGACTCGTTAGTCATGTTGAGTCGTGTTTGGAATGAATTGTGCTCCTATGTTTGCGCATACATGTTCCTACCCGACTGGTGGTCATGCCTATATATTTTAGGTTCACGGGCACTTTATCATTTAGATTACATTTTTACTATTGCAATTGAATATATTCCTCAGTTCCCACGGGGTCTTGAGACCAAGGTCCAACTTAGAAGTCTTCCTATTGTATGGACCAACACTGGACTTGTCACAGGGTGCATGGTCTGCTGGTAGAGGAAGGTTCCAGCGAATCTGTTGACCTGTAGTAGATTTTGTTTCTCTTGGTCGTGTGTGAATCATAATGTCTCTGATGCTCCTGGCTTTTTTATAGGCATACATGGGTTGTTCAAAGGGAAAACCTCAATAGGTCAGGGCCCTTCACTTCTTTTTGATAATTTTTGGTAGTTGATTTAATAAGAAGCTGTATGTTGAGACGCAGATCAATTTCTCTATTGTGGGTTTTGTATAAGATTCTAGTAGCTGTTCCCTGTTGTTATTTAAGGCTCTTTTGTATGCTCATTTTATCAAGTGCAATGGGTAGTGTTTGACTTGTAATTTCTGTGTTAGCTTGGTAGCATGTTTGTCATAATGTTGTCTGCTAGAGCAGCTCCTTCTTAGCCTTAAGAATTGGCCCACTGGGAGATTCTTTCTCAGAGAGTTGGGGTGAAAGCTGTCAAACCTAAGTAGTTTGTTCCTATCAGTATATTTATAGTACACTTGTGCTACTTGTGTTACCAGGCGGCCATTCTTAGCTTCTATTATTAGATCCAGAAAGGGTAGTTCTTTTCCGCCGATGTTGATGGTAAATCGTAAGTGGGGGTTAAGGGCATTCAGCCATTCTGCGAACTCCAGTGCTTTACTTCTGGATCCCTTCCAGATCAAAAGGATGTCATCAATGTACCGTTTTCATAATCTAATGCTTCCTAGAACTGGATTAGAGGAGTGCAAGACATATTCTTTTTCAAAGGCAACGACAAATAGAGACATGCTAAACTTAGGGCAAAGGTACTCCCCATAGGTGTCCCGTGTACCTGGAGAAAGTATTCTCCTCCAAACTCGAAGCAGTTCTGAGTTAAGGCCACATGTGCTTAATCTAGGAGGAACTCGGGGGTGTCCTAGAGTCCCAGGTTGCTTGATTGAGTATCTCTTCAAACCCTTCAAGGGTTGCTTCCTGAGGGATATTGGTGTATAATGATTCAACGTCTAGGCTGATCAAAAGTTTCTTCTCCTCATTAAAACTCATATTCTCCAGAAGTTTCAGAATATCCTTAGTGTCCTGCAAGTAGGTGGGTATCTCCTTGACTAATGGTTAAAAAATGCATCACAAAACTGTGATAGTGGGTCGAACACTGAACCAATTTCTGAGACTATTGGACTTCCAGGATGGGGAACTTTGCCTTTATGTATTTTAGGAAGTATATAAAAATAGGGCATTTTGGGGTGAGGTCTGTAATAGAAATACAGCCTCCTGTTTTATGATCCACCCATGCTCCCAGCCCTTGATAACCAAAAAGCCTATTTCTTCCTTAATCTCTTGGGAGGGATCCTTGATAGACATTTACAGCTACAGGTATATTTAGGAGCCTCAAACATTAATCACGGTATATTTGTACAGATATTATCATGATTGCTCCTCCTTTATCTGCAGGTTTTATTACAATGTCCTTGTCAGCAGATAGCCTACGGAGTGCTCCCATCTCTGTGTTACTCATATTTTGAAAAACGGATGTATGCTGCAGCATCATTTTGTGATGTCTTTCTATAGGAATGCCGGGTTCTCGGCTTGGGTATTCTCACATTGTAGTGAATGGGACAAGGATACGAGGGTAATGCCCTATTTCTTATTTCCCATATTCTTCATTGTTCCTGGTCCTGTTGTCCACTTCACATTCATTAGGCCCGCCCTCTCTCCCGAACGGCTGGCCTCCATATATGGGGGTTAGTAGTTAAGTAGGAATCTCACATTTTAATAAATGGGACAAGGATATGAGGACCAGGAGTAATGAAGATTACTGGTAAGTAATAGGACATTAATGCAACCTGTGCACTAGAGAAAGAAAAAACTAAGTATTTGACGCCACCGACTGATGTTGTGCGTTAGATGCATTGTAAAGGTACGGCTGAGGCCTTCATTTTTGTAATTAAATGCATGCTGTAGAAGGACGGTTCCCAAAAAGAAGGGGTTGCAAGAGCTGGCTGCCCTCCCTTTCTGATGACCCTGTAGTCAGATGGAGCTTTCCCATTTTCAAGAGTCAGACGATGTACCTAGATGGCAGAGAAATTATTCCAGTGCATGTAAGTTGCCATCACAAAACGACTGCATCAGAAAATAAATTTAACTCGCTCTTGGGAATTACGTGCACCAAATCCACCTACAATTATCTCAGTAGCCAGATCACAGAGTTTGCAAAGCAAGTTAAAAAGGGTAGCAACCCGCAGAATATGGTCGCAAATCGTAAACCATAACTACATTTAAATGATGCATTATGCCCCTGTCTATAAGAACTTCCCCAATCCAACTAACCCATTAGTTAACACCAGCGCCGGTGCAATTTCTCTCACCATCATTTACACCAATTGCCTGATTGAAAATTGAACAGTGCAAAAAATCGCTTTTGCAGTGGGTGGTTGGTCCCAAACACATTGAAATGTTGTTCAAGCAAAGGTGCAATCACCTCACACGAGTGTGATGTATGTAAGTATCCCGAATTAAATACCTACACCGTGCAATCAAATGTCAGCGACAGAAAATGCAAGTGAAACATTGAAAACAAACAAGTTGGGACCATTTAAAAAGATACTATAAGAAATGATGAGGCCACCCGGCTTGAAAGCAGTCCTTTGGTCCACGTAAAAGCATATCCACAGTATTTGAATAAAAGCCCTTCTCAGTATAGTGCAGGCTTTTGTGCACAGGGACTGAACCTTCACTCGGAAAACAAGAGATAAAATATGATGGTGGCTTTGTCCCCGGTCCCACTGGAAACCTCAGTGTCAACAACAAACTGCCAGATCATTTTAAACAAATGCTGGGTGATGAGTGTAGTGTGGACAAAGGAAAACAACCGACAGAAGGAAAACTCTTGCACAAAGTGCACATTGGAAAAACTAAACTCTATCTATGCTAGGGACTACTGTGGCAATGTGTAATTTGTCATTAAAAAAATATTGTGTGTAGCCAAAGCTTGTTTGTTTATTTATTTCTTTTAACAGTGGCACAGGCCCAACATTTGGTAATTTGTTTGGAATAATTTCTTGAATTTACGCACGAGTAGAATTGTTAGACGATGAAGGTGCCAAATCTGTCTGACCAGGCTGGGACCGTGTGACTTAAAAGTGGAAACCATGATACCTGCCTCATCATTATGCGTGGAGTGAATATATAATACTTTTTTCAATAAAATGACCTTGGAGGTGTTGACAACTCACTACTGCTTTGGATCCAACATCTTTGCAGTACATACCCAGTAACAAAAGCACGGTCATCCAAAGAAATTCGAATGGCAGAAATAAATATTTAGGCCCATATTTATACTTTTTTAGCGCCGCATTTGCGCCTCTTTTTGACGCCAAAACTTACAAAATACAATGGCCCATATTTATACTTTTTTTGCGCCGCATTTGCGTTGTTTTTTGCCGCACAATCGGGCAAACTTACAAAATACAATTGTACTTTGTAAGTTTGCGCCGTTTTTGCGCCAAAAAGCGGTGCAAATGCGGCACTAAAAAAGTATACATATGGGCTTTAATTGTCAACCCCCCGGAGCTATTGGAGCAGAGCAGGAACTGCCGTGCACATGTGAGGTGTAAGTCAGGCACCCACAGAGAAGTGCACCTTTAGTTTTGTGCAGTCCAACAGCGCAGAGGAAGGTAACGCAACAAAGTGGCTTGCATTGCATTACGCTACATTTCAAGCTGGGAGTGTTCTATGGGTGGAACATGGGCATTCTCTTGCATCCACCTATGGATTATGGTGCATTCCCAAATTTACTAAACCTAGTAGACCTGGGAATGGGTCAAAATGCTATGCCTTTCCCAGTGTGGCGTAATGAAGAGAAATATCTTTATTGCTCCACGTTATCTTCTCTTTCCAATATTCTGCATTTTGCAGCACACAGAAAAAGGAAAAGTCCTCTAAGGATTGTTTTTGTGTAAGAAGGTGTCCCTTAAGGCACAAAAACTATCTTGCCCATAACACAGGCACCTTTGCACTATTGTGTATGGGTGCCTGCATTCGCGCTAGGCAGCAGTGCAAAGAACAAGCAGAAATGCACCATATCTTTGCTCAGCTTGCTGCCCTACATTGTGTGAAATATTAATACATGTGCCCCACAATGCCTTACTGACCTGCAGTTCCAGCCTGCAGTCATGCTCTTCTTTCCTCTGTCTTGACTCCTTCATTTTCAGTTTAGTAATACATGGTGAATTAAATCCAGTCTCCTATTTATTTATAATGGAAACATACTTATTGCACTACAGTGACTAACTCTTCGAGGTGCTCTTAAAAAAAGAATCGATTCTGCCCATCACTTGCTGAACCCTGTCTGACGATGATTAACCACACACAACATGAGAAGGCTTCTCATTGCTTCTAGTGAGAAAAGGAGTTAAATCCAAGTCTTTGACACAAATGTCACTGAGGCAGTACCTACATTCAAGTAATAAAATGTTACTGTAAACATAGAAAATGCAGCGAAAGAGCAGAAGGGAAAACATTCCTATATGAGAGAAGCATGGTATAGAAAAATCTGATGGAAATATGCGGAAGTGCCGAGACCTCCTCCTGGTCAGAATGAAACTAGACACTCTTCTGTTTGAGTAGAATCATGACATGGACTTGCTGAATAAAAGCTCTGGTTTATACTTGTCCATAGCCCTATAAAAATACATCACATCGTGAAGCTGTCTCCTGCCCTAGAATAACTTGTTTTGAGTGGCTGATAGATTCTCTTGTACTTCACAGTACATTAGGCAGAGGTTGTGAGCAGGATCTTATGAGAACAACATTCCCAAGCTATTTTTATTTTACAAGAACAGTTCCCAAACTTTTTGTCCAAAACCAACCATTCCTGAATGGTTAGTGCCAACCTCGAGGTGCCTCTAGCTAAATGGGAAGGGAGTGCAGATTCTTAAACGGAGTTGCTAAGGGAGGTACAGAGAGATAAAGAAGAAACACTCCTTCTCACTAGGGTGCTGTCTACCTTAAAGGAATGTAAATGTGTGCAATTGGTTAATCAGCAAATATAAAATCGCTTCTGCCCCGGTTTATGCATAAAATTATGCCACCATATGACCCTTCAACCTGTCAAAAACGTATTCATTCTTTAGAGGTAAGGTAAGGATATTACTTGCTGAGTCCTGGATTGTGCAAGTCTACTACTAAACGATCTAGACACCTGGCCAGAGATGAGGGCATTCTGTCCATCTACCAATCAGGCTTCAGGGAAGGGGCTTCCACTATAAATAACAAGCAGGCTACCCAGCCAAACAACGACCCCCTCTTTGCATGCTGTGTCAATTATTCCACAGCTCTC
Organism: Pleurodeles waltl; assembly: GCF_031143425.1. Taxonomy (NCBI): domain Eukaryota; kingdom Metazoa; phylum Chordata; class Amphibia; order Caudata; family Salamandridae; genus Pleurodeles; species Pleurodeles waltl. The sequence goes on along the minus strand of NC_090440.1, from coordinate 1,450,808,694 downwards.
AATGGCGTGGACAGGAACATCGTCTGGAAGAAACGACATAACCGGGGAATCCGGAAAAATAGCTGGATGCCATAAAAGCACTCTATTCTCAAACCTGGGTCCGAATCAAGCTCAACCAAGATACAGTGACTGCTAAAGTGTGCACAGACCAGACCTCAAACAAGAATGTATCCTTGTGCCCACCCCCTTAACCTGTACACCAGACACCTAGGTAACTCTTTAAAATTGACAAATCTGCTAGTTCCTAAACTCGGGCAGGAGCGTTTGTTCTTAATGCAGTGTGCTGACAACATGATCCTAATGAATCACACAAATGTGGGAATGCAGAGAATCCTTGATGCACCAAAGGCTTATAACATAACTAATAGATCTGTGGCAAACTGCAAGAAGACAAAGGTTGTCCTATTTGGCTGCTACCCCAATAAGCAAAAGCTGCAGTGGAGATGAAGAAACTTGACAATAAGGACCGTTTCCAACTACAACTACCTGGGGGGGTGGTTTGCGAGCAACGGCAAGCCCTAGCTGCACATCACCCGGACAGAAGAAAGGGGCAAGGTAGTGACCAATGCCTAGTGCAAACTTCACTCCACTCTACAGAACCCAACCACGGAGGCCATCCGGAAGGTAATTCGAAGAAAACAAATTCCTTCCATCTGCTACAGACAATTAGCTTAGTGGACATTATGGAGTGGGCACAATGCCAAGCCTACAAGAGCATCTTTCAAATCCCTACATACGTTTGCAACTCTTTAGTATGCCTTGAGTTCAGTTTGAACAAAATCATTTAAGAACTGGACAGCCATATTCAGGTACTGCGGCACAGTGCAGGCATCACCTGCAAACACAATGAAAGAAATCCTGAAGCACAGTTTCATAAATGGAAAGAACTCTTGGTTGGAATACCTGATGACAGCCTGTTCTACACTAAACGTGGCCAAGGACACCTGGGAAAACATTGAAAAGCATCCCATGTCTCTAAAACCTGCCTTAAAAAAATAAGTTAGGCTACTATCCAGGCCTCAGTTCTATGTAGCAGTCACATCCAGGTCATACTGAACTCTTATAGAGAAAAGCAATGCCAGACATATTTAAGCTGTGTTTTAAGAAAGCCAGTTCTTAAGCAGATTCAATTCACAAAACTCATGCCTCTTCCAACTAAAGACTTAAATGGCAGCTGGAGGTAATTAGTAAACGCTGGGGCATGCAGTCTATGTCATTTACAAGAAGAATCCTTGACTCGTCTGATCTGCGTACGAAGCTTCTCTTTCTAAAATATGGTGTACATACTTGCAGCGCGGCAACATTATTCTTTTTTAATCTGGTAATCCTAGTAGAGCTGTCAAGATTCGCCAAATTCATGGAGTTATCTCAACAGCTGCTAAATGGACCAGTCTGAACCCAGGAGGACAAAGAAAAATCGATAGCCGAGGGACAAACAGCACACTGCATTTTACCCTTGGGCGCAAACCTGAAGAGCCTAGTACTCAGCAAAATCACTTTAGGTCTCTGTCATCTAACCGAACGTGAGCCAGAGACAAAGTTTACAATTAGCACTCTGCACTTTAGTGGCTCTCTGCACCATGATGCTTGTTTGTAAAATCCATTTGCACTGCCCATGTTCCTACTTTTAGCACTTTGGACTTTGCCATCCTGTTCATATGTGTCAATTATTCCACAGCTCTCAATGGCGTGGACAGGAACATCGTCTGGAAGAAACGACATAACCGGGGAATCCGGAAAAATAGCTGGATGCCATAAAAGCACTCTATTCTCAAACCTGGGTCCGAATCAAGCTCAACCAAGATACAGTGACTGCTAAAGTGTGCACAGACCAGACCTCAAACAAGAATGTATCCTTGTGCCCACCCCCTTAACCTGTACACCAGTATAGCTCTCAACCTCACAAACTGGATCTCCAACTGCGCTGACAACCTTGCTCCCCTCAAACGCACGCATCGACAGACCAACACCAAAAAACCTCTCTGGTTCTCTGACACCCTCAAAGAATCAAAGAAAACTTGTCGTGCCCTTGAGAAGGCCTGGCGCAAGGACCACACCGCTGACAACATGACCGCCCTCAAGAACGCTACACGCGAACACCACCACCTGATCCGCACTGCCAAAAGGAACTTTTTCACCGACAGACTAGACAAAAACAGCCACAACAGCAGAGAACTCTTCAGCATCGTCAAAGAGTTCTCCAACCCCAGCGCCAGCGCCAACGCCGTCACGCCCTCACAGGATTTGTGCGAATCCCTCGCCACTTTCTTCCATCGTAAGATCAGCGACCTCCACGACAGCTTCGGACACCAGACCCAACCATACACCACTGAACCCGCTTCCCCGGACATCACCCTCAACAACTGGACCCACATCAACACGGAAGAAACCAAATCCATCATGAACTCTATCCACTCCGGCGCCCCTTCGGACCCCTGCCCGCACTTCATCTTTAACAAAGCCGACGACATCATCGCCCCGCACCTCCAGACCGTCATCAACTCTTCTTTTTCTTCTGCTACCTTCCCCGAATGCTGGAAGCACGCTGAAGTCAACGCCCTACTAAAGAAACCTACGGCTGACCCAAGCGACCTGAAAAACTTCCGCCCCATCTCTCTTCTACCTTTCCCAGCCAAGGTAATAGAAAAGACCGTCAACAAACAGCTGACCACCTTCCTGGAAGACAACAACCTGCTCGACCCTTCACAAACCGGATTCCGAACCAACCACAGCACGGAAACCGCCCTCATCTCAGTCACAGACGACATCAGAACCCTGATGGACAACGGTGAAACAGTCGCCCTCATTCTCCTCGACCTCTCGGCTGCCTTTGACACCGTCTGTCACCGCACCCTAATCACCCGCCTACGCTCCACCGGGATCCAAGGCCAGGCCCTGGACTGGATCGCCTCCTTCCTCGCTAACCGCTCCCAAAGAGTTTACCTCCCTCCGTTTCGCTCAGAACCCACCAAGATCATCTGCGGCGTACCTCAAGGCTCATCGCTCAGCCCGACACTCTTCAATGTCTACATGAGCCCCCTCGCCGACATCGTACGCAAGCACGACATCATCATCACCTCCTACGCCGACGACACCCAACTTGTACTCTCCCTCACCAAGGACCCCGCCAGCGCCAAGACCAACCTACAAGAGGGTATGAAGGACGTCGCAGATTGGATGAGGCTCAGCCGCCTAAAGCTGAACTCTGAAAAAACAGAAGTCCTCATCCTCGGCAACACCCCGTCCGCCTGGGACGACTCCTGGTGGCCCACGGCCCTCGGCACCGCACCGACCCCCGCAGACCACGCCCGCAACCTCGGCTTCATCTTGGACCCTCTTCTCACCATGACCAAGCAAGTCAACGCCGTGTCCTCCGCCTGCTTCCTCACTCTCCGCATGCTCCGCAAGATCTTCCGCTGGATCCCCGCCGACACCAGAAAAACCGTGACCCACGCCCTTGTCACGAGTCGCCTGGACTACGGCAACACCCTCTACGCCGGGACCACCGCCAAACTCCAAAACCGCCTGCAACGCATCCAAAACGCCTCGGCCCGCCTCATCCTCGACGTACCCCGCAACAGCCACATCTCCGCACACCTGAGACACCTGCATTGGCTCCCAGTCAGCAAAAGGATCACCTTCCGTCTTCTCACCCACGCACACAAAGCCCTCCACAACAAGGGACCGGAATACCTCAACAGACGCCTCAGCTTCTACGTCCCCACCCGCCCCCTCCGCTCCGCTGGCCTCGCACTTGCTGCCGTCCCTCGCACCCGCCGCTCCACGGCGGGTGGGAGATCTTTCTCCTTCCTGGCTGCCAAGACCTGGAACTCCCTCCCCACCAGCCTCAGGACCACCCAGGACCACTCCACTTTCCGGAGACTCCTAAAGACTTGGCTGTTGGAGCAGCGATAACCCCCCCTTTCCCCCCTAGCGCCTTGAGACCCGCACGGGTTAGTAGCGCGCTTTATAAATGTTAATGATTTGATTTGATTTGATTTGATATGTCTGTAATTGTCACAACGACAGGCCCAGTTCCTTAGGCTCCTCTGACACTACTGACCCCGCCGGTGATACTGTAGCACTTTAGCATCCTTGTACTCCCGGCCAGCTCTCTGATAATTTAAAAGCACAGACTTCGTATTCATTAGCACTTTGCATTTCAATTACTCCGTGCTCGTTGCTGGCTGCTGGAAATATCCATAAGCACAGGCCCAGCTTGACAGACTGGGATCTGGCTGAATAGACAAACTTTTCTTACTTCTCTTACTCCCTATTCTTTTCTAAAGAGCATGCCTAAACTGACAGATAGCATCATAAATTAGTTTATTGTTTTTGTTGGGTGACAAATGTTGTTTTATCTGTATTTTCAAACATTATAACATTTTGTAACAATTTTAATTAATTAATCGACACAAAGTATTTCTTACTTACTGAGTTCTGGACTGCATTCTTTTACTGAATACTTATTAAATAGTCTACACTGGGTAAAGTTTGGTTGTGTATTAATACAAATATATATTCTGAAACCACTTATTTTCGCTTATCTTCTTCAGGGGCCTAGATTTACCAACACTTTTCACAGGGTTTGCATCACAAAGGTCACGATTTGCCATGAAAGGTTGCCTAAAGTATGCAAAAAAATGCGTTACTTTGCACTACTTTGCATCAAGGGGACATAACACTGGTAGTTCTTGAGCATTCTCATGCAGCTATCCATATTTTACCACACTCCCTATATACAAACATTTGTATATAGAAATTTGGCCCAAATAATTATGCCTTCTCTAGGCACGCATGAAAGTGGAGCAACTTTTAAAAGTCATCACATTTTCCCAGCTTTGCATGTGTGCTGCAATGTACAGCACATATACAAAGGTATGGTACAGCTGTTCCTCACCCTTTGATGCAATGCAACAAAGCAAATTTGATTGCTTTGTTGCATTGTGTCGAAACCTAGTAAATCTGCCTCTAGATGTTTTTGCATATTTTGTAGCAACCTATACTATACTGTGCTATAACATTTTATAATGATGATTTACCTTTTCATATTACTTTTCTGTTGCTTTCTGGGACCTTGTAGCAATATATGTACACGTCATTATTGTCCACTGTCCAAATAGGATCACATTCTGGAACTTATTGGTTGTACTCACAGATATCTGAAGTGATCACTTTGACAAATTGATTTTTCATACCGTTAAAGAGCGCATTTGTTTTACAATTTGGTGTTATGTATTATGAGCAGTTAGCTGAAGGTAACAAGCCAACAAATAGTCACAGAAGATGTTTTTAGCCACATCTCTGATCCTGCTCCTGTATTCACTGACCCCACCCACATTACTCTCAGGATCAGAGTTCGTAAAACCTAAAGGCCAGCATGAAGATGATTGACTTTCAAATTGCACAAACTCAGGCATACAATTAAACATGTACCCACGCCTTTAAATACACACACAAAGCCAGTCCTTGGCATGCATACAAAGACAAAGACATGCACATACAGTCCCGGGCATGCATAGAAACAAGCGCACGTGCAGTCCCAACCATAAATCAAACAAATGCACTCACAGGTTGGAGACTAATGAAACAAAAATTACTTGAACCAGTTCTCTTCCACATGAGTTTAATATGCTCTTTATCTCAAGGGCCCATAATCCCCAACTCCCCTCTCTTTACTCTGGCGAGCAGCACAGTGGGACCAGGGGCTCGGTGAACTTCTATCTAATCAGAAGTGAGAATCAGGTTAGCGGTAAACCCTTTTCCCTAGTTCGATTTCAAATAGGGCCGAAGGCAACATGATTGACAAGCCCTGAATCTCCATTATCTGACATGCTGTGCTGCCTGAAGTTAGTGTAGCATGTTAGCTATATCTTGTGAATGTGTGAGGATGGGTTTTAACAGCCATTGTCTAAACATGCACCCTACAGCCTATGGGGCCCCATTCTGCTGCCAAGATTGTATTGCAGCATTTACGTGCAAAAAAATCTGTGAGTTAATTTGCTTTCATGGAAAAGTTGTAACACGACAACCAATTATTAGCAGAGCGTGGCAGTGGACCGGCATTCTGGTGCCTCCTACCACGAGGTTCCACTGGTAGTTCTGACAGAAGAAGTGCACCTCTCAAACTTTATGGGACACTCACCGGATTTTCTTTGTTTCATATAACCTTTTACTTAGGGCACACAGTAATAATACTTGATACATCTATTAAAGCATCAATGACATTTACGAACATAAATAAATAATGAGACAAAGGGAGAGAAGAGGAAACTAAAGACATTTACTTTTTTATATAACATTCTAAAAATTCCGCACACATATATTCATAAATATATGAAGTCCTTTTCACATGTAAATGAATTTTTCCATGAATGCTTGGGAACTCATGTATAGGATTCCGACATCAGATGCAATGAATGTGTTACTTTGCCAAATCCTTAAGATAATTCTTTTGCTCATTGGTAAGGCTTTCATTAGAATTGTTTCTGTTGCCTCTTTATTAGATTTTCTGGATGCAGCTGTATGCTACTATGCTCATCGTCAATAAAAGTGTCAATGCTTGTTAACAACAACACTTCCCATTCGCAGACCCATCATTTACCAAAGGCACATTGAGCTCATTTATAAATAATGCATCATTACGAGGTTAATAATCAGACACCTAAAGATGTTCGTCCTTGCACTCCAAGTTTTGCGACATAAAAAAAAAGAAGATTCACATGTGCTTAAGTAAAATAGACATTCTGCTGACCTGTTACTGTTGTCCAGCACTATGATGTCATCAGTATACTGTTGGGGAATGCTGGTGAGAGACAGCTGGGAGGCCAAGTGTAACTTTTGGCCCAATCCACTAAACATTTTAACCAATGCAAGCACTTTGATTCTCAGTTTTTTACCATTAAATCAGTTTTATGAATGTACTCAAGCCGTTTTAGAAGTCAATAAGAGTTTAGGGCTTCTGAAAATGGCTTTACAAATGAGTGCAAACTCACAATTTGGAAGGGCAAGTTGTAGGAGCCCTTTCCAAGCTGTGAATTCATCTGTGATGGTTCATTGTTGTGCGACAATACTCTAATCACAAAACATTAAAAAACATAGAGTTGGAACGGTAATGCATTCACAGAAGGGAAGTGGTCTCATTGTGATCACTTCCCTTTTGTGATTTTTATGAATATGTTTGGTTGGGTGTAGACAGTGGTCCAGAAGACCTCTACCAATTCTGTAAGCAAATTTAAAAAAACAAAAACAAATTTCCCCTGTTTTAAATGGAGCCACATTTCCTTTAATGAAAACTGGCTGCATTAAAAAGTAAAGTTTAATTTCTTTGGAAGCAGTGACGGAAATGGTGGCCTGCTAACCTTAGCAGTCATCATCCCTGAAGTTTTCGAGTTGCCTCATTAATTTTCACGAGATAGGTCAGAATGTGACCCACACTAAATTGGAATTTAGTGACCCATAATGCAGTGTTTAGGGCAGTTCTTAAAATGATTTACTGGTCATAAAAACACTGGCCAGAAGTAGCAACCAGATTTTTGAGATCAGTCGTTTGTACATCTGGCTCTAGGTGTGTTCTGAGGTGTAATCTCTGAGGGCTCACAATACTTTATACATTTGATTTATAAACTATGGGTTCCTACATAATGAAAGCAGCCACCCATAGTTAATAAACCTGAGTGGTCCTCATCAGGGCCTTTTATAGCAAATCTAAGCCGATTTGCTGTGTCAAGGGCGTGCTTTGTGTGACAGGAATAAATGTCTCTCGCCAGCAGTCCACACCATTCCCCGCTCTTTGCCCCTGCACAAATATTCCTGGCTAATCCCATTTGAATCAGGTCAGGGTTTTACCCTTCCAACCAGGCCTGCAATACCCGCTCCCTGCCCACCATCTTCCACAGTCCCACTGATTACTTTCCAGAGCACTAGTGTGTGCATTTCTTTCTCCATGATATCCTGCTCAGAAGCATTCTGGGGGAGGAACTAGTAGATGGAAATTCGGAATTAAACTTTGCAATCATAAATCTATTAGTCATAGGTAAATGGGAAACTCTGTTTAGTACCAGTGGGCTGAAATTTCCCAACTTGTCTAGACTACACAAGAATAATCACAAATATGCTCTCTCCTAAGTGTAACATAGGCATTGAGAAAAGTAACATCAAACACCTGGATACGCATTGTGTGTACCTATTCTTCCTGTCTGCCTTTAAATGGAATAAACTATTCTACATGATAAAAGCCCATCTCCAGCCACCTTTCTTGTAATGCTGACATGCATTGCCATAGATGCACTGTTACTACATGCAGATAAGTGAGCCTTGGATGCCCTTGTTGTGCTGGTTATTGAGACGAAATGAGCACAGAGCACACAGCTCAAATGTCCTTCAAAGGTGTGCCAGGGCTCTTGTAGTTTGGCCACCTGTAATTGAAAATTGGCTTTCATTTGGCTTTCATTTGAACATAGGTGTAGTAGAAACAAGTGAGACATGGTTGAAATGTAAGCCTTTGTACCTTTGTTAGCAACGTTCATAAAAGTTTAAAATCATTGGAAAATTTAAATTTGTTTTTTGTTAAAGGAAACTGTCATAAGCCAAGTATACGACAATGCATATACAAATAGTATATAATTAAAATAAGTGCACAAACATACATTTGTGGGAATACACACCAAATTCACTTTTCCCCACTTTGGAAATGCACACAACTTTACTCCTGTTAAAATAAGGAGTATGTGCATTTCCAGAGTGTGACTAAGGAGAAAAGAAGTCCATATGCAATGAAGATGTACTTTCAAGAAAAAATAATGAAATAGCTTTATATGCAAATTAGAAATCTTGGGCCAGATGTAGCAAAGGTTTTTACCCATTCTGTGTCTATGGGAAAAAGTGTTTGTACATATGGCCCCTTGTCTTTTTAAAACATGTTTTGTACCTGATGGAAATTCTGCTCACATTTTTGTTGCTCATTTCAGCAGTCAAGATAATTTCTGTCTGTCAAAGAATTTCATGGGTACACCTAGGAGCTCAAACTCCATGCTTGCACGCACAGTTACAGGTGCGCAAAGTCAGGTGGAATAGAAGTGAATTCAGAAAAGCAAAAGAGACCAGTCAAGGAGAATTTAAAAAGAGGTTAAATCTGATATCAGATTATGGGCCTTATTATGATCCTCGCGGTGGGGGTCGGACTGCCGTGGTTGTGGGGGTCTGACTGACACATTACAGGGTTGGTGGGCAGACCAGTCAATCTACCGGCATCCCCACCAGGATCTCTGATCCCAACAGACTGACTACGGTGCAGGTTGTAATCAGCCAGGGCCGCCATGCCCATGTCATGGGCAGTTCAGGGGTCCCCCTGCTCAGCACCCTCGGAATTGTCACTGTCTGCTGTACAGACTGTGCATTTCAAGGGTGATGGGGGACCCCACACGTGCCAACATATGAGCCAGCGGCAATGCTGCTGCACCTTTCCCACTGGGCCGATGGGCAGGAACCTTGGTTCCCACCTGACAGGCCAATGGGAAAGTCGTATTAGGGTAGGTGGGGAGACCGCCACCTCAACGGCGGTCTCCTCAACACGGGTCTGGTGGTCGGACAAGCCGACTGCCAAACTCATAATTAGACCCCATGTATATGGGATTCGTAGTGTTATTTTTAGTGTTTTACAAAATCATTATGTGGCACTGCACAAATATAAATACCGGATCCCATTGCTAACACCAATGTAAGAAGTTTTTGTTTGAGGGGGTGAAGGCTCTTCGCAACCAACAACCATAATCCCTGTCAGGGTGAAAAAACAAATGTGAGCAAATTAACCTGTGCTTAACCCTGTGGCAGCTTGGCAGAAAAGCAGTCACACTTAACTTAAAGGCAATTTACGAAATATTCATGCAACAGAATTAAGGTGAAAACAATGCCATAAAAATCCTTTGCCATTTTTTGAAAATGATATTAAATAATTTGAAACCAAAATGAAAACAGATTTAATCAGAGGAAACAGAGATAATCAGTTTCAAAGTTTTATGTCAGGATAGCACCTAAACACAGAAAGCACCACTCTTGGTCAGCTGGTCATGCTAGACCAGGGGAAATTCACAAGTTCTGATGGAGTGTAATGGATTTCCAGCCTGATACAGGGACCAGGCTAGTCCTGCTGAAAAAGTTACATTCTCAATTATCCAGCATGAAGAGTTACGTTTGCAGTGGAGGAGGCTGCAAGGAGAACGTTGTGGATGGTCAAGGCTTCCTCAGTCAGCAGGGCAGTCCTTCCAGCGGAAGGGCAGCAGAGGAGTTTTTTTCTGAGTCTTCCAGAAGTGTTCCAGAAGCCTTCTGATGAGTGGTTCAAGAGTTCCAATATTTATACAAGGTGCCAGCCTATGAAGTGTGGAAACCCCCTACACTATCCCCACATCTAGTTCTGTAAAGGTCATCCTCCCCTGCCAGGGCCCTAAGTAATCAAGGGTGACAAAATGCTAGTGTCAAGTTCCAGTGTCTGTGTGTTGCTGACAGCCTTTCGAAATACAAGTTTGGCAGGGAAGAGCTTCGCGCAAACCATCGTAGCAGAATGGCCTCTCCTGCCAACACCTTGTTCATCTTTGCCTCACTGTCTGGGAGGAATACACAAAGGTCAACTGCAAACTATTCACAACCATGTGACCCAGGACACAACCAACAGGCCCAAAATGTCAGGACACAAAAATGGCAACATTCTAAAAATGGCATTTCAAAATTGTGGCTTAAGAAAAGACTTCACCTTTAAACTGGGATTTATAATTAATTTGAGAGCAAACATAATTTTTCTATCTGCTTCCAAACCTATATTATCACTTGTTAGGTGTAAAAAGGTAACACAATGTTGTCCTATGAGCGAGATAGACCTTGCAGTAAAGGAAAACAACTTTAGGAGTTTTTCACTACCAGGATGTGTAAAACATAAATCCAAATTTTCTGCTTTCCAAATACAATGCACCCTAACCTACTAGCCTTTTGGGCCTACCTTAAGGGTGACATATCTATTAAAAAGGAGGGTTTAAGCCTGTTAACAGGTTTATTCAGCCAGGTTGAAATGGCAGCTCACAACTGCACTATAGGCTGCAGTGGTAGGCCTGAACACCATGTTTTAAAAAAGCTACTTTGGAGAGTGTCACAATGAATACTGAAGCCCCACTAGTAGCATAAAATTCACAGGCCCTGGGTAAATGTAGTACCATTTACCATGGACTTACAAGTAAATTAAATGTGCCAATTAGGTGTCGACCAATTGTACCATTTTTAAGTGAGAGGGCACAAGCACCTAAAACTACTTGGCAGGATACAAAAAAGTCCTAAATCTCACAGAAATACATTCAACAAAAGTAGGGTGAGGGGTTCAGGCAGAAAGTTTGGGGTTACCCCACAGAGAGAGCCAGGATCAATGGTGACCATAAACTCTCTGGTGCTTTTTGGCCTGAAGATCTTCAAAACTCATCATAATCAATGAGGTGGGCAATTACTCAATACAGATTGTTCAGAGAACTTCAAAAAGTATAACTTGTTTTATTTGGTGTGATCCAGAAAAGACTTTGTTGCTGGTATGATTATTCAAGGATAAGATAGCAACAAGGAGGACTGCTCCTTCTCCACAACATACCTCACGTAACTTTTGATGCAATGAAAACCTGTTTCTGGGATTGGTGCTCTGAATAGAACCATGCAAATATTTTTTTTAACCCCTTAGCTGCTGGGCCTTTCCCCCCCCAGTGCTGAGCCCTTTTTTGGCTATTTGGGGTAGTTCGCGCTTAGGGCTTCATAACTTTTTGTCCACATAAGCTAACCACGCCAAATTTGCGTCCTTTTTTTCCAACATCCTAGGGATTCTAATGGTACCCAGAGTTGGTGGTTTCCCCTGGAGGAGACCAAGAAAATAGCCAAAATACAGTGAAAATTTAGTTTTTTCCAAAAAAATGGGAAAAAAGGGCTGCCGAAGAAGGCTTGTGGTTTTTTCCCTGAAAATGCCATCAACAAAGGGTTTCTGGTGCTGAAATCACTATCTTCCCACCTTTCAGGAACGGGCAGACTTGAATCAGAAAACCAAATTTTTCAACACAAATTTGGCATTTTACTGGGACATACCCCATTTCTACTATATTTGGTGCTTTCAGCCTCCTTCCAGTTAGTGACAGGATGGGTGTGAAACCAATGCTGGATCCCGGAATGCTAAACATTTCTGAAAACTAGACAAAATTCTGAATTCAGCAAGGGGTCATTTGTGTAGATCCTACAAGGTTTTCCTACAGAAAATAACAGCTGAAATAAAAAAATATTGAAATTGAGCTGAAAACAACAGCCATTTTTCTTTATGTTTTACTCTGTAACTTTTTCCTGCGATGTCAGATTTCTGAAAGCAATATACCGTTTTGTCTGCTGGACTCTTCTGGTTGCGGGGATATAAAGGGCTTGTAGGTTCATCAAGAACCCTAGGTACCCAGAGCTGCACCCTGCAGTTGGTTTTCATTCTATACTGGGTATACAGCAATTCATTTGCTGAAATATGAAGAGTGAAAAAGAGGTATCAAGAAAACCTTTGCATTTCCAAAATGGGATCAAGATAAGGTTTTGAGGAGCAGTGGTTATTTGCACATCGCTGAATTCCGAGGTGCCCATACTAGCATGTGAATTGCAGGGCATTTCTCAAATAGACGTCTTTTTTACACACTCTCTTATATTTGGAAGGAAAAAATGTAGAGAAAGATAAGGGGCAATAACACTTGTTTTGCTATTCTGTGTTCCCCCAAGTCTCCCGATAAAAATGATACCTCACTTGTGTGGGTAGGCCTAGTGCCCGCGACAGGAAATGCCCCAAAACACAACATGGACACATCCTATTTTTTTTATAGAAAACACAGCTGTTTTTTCCAAAGTGCCTACCTGTAGATTTTGGCCTCTAGCTCAGCCGGCACATAGGGAAACCTACCAAACCTGTGCATTTCTGAAAACTAGAGACCTAGGGGAATCCAAGGAGGGGTGACTTGCGGGGCTCGGACCAGGTTCTGTTACCCATATTCCTTTGCAAACCTCAAAAAGTGGCTAAAAAAACAAGTTTTCCTCACATTTCGGTGACAGAAAGTTCTGGAATCTGAGAGGAGCCACAAATTTCCTTCCACCCGGCGTTCCCCCAAGTCTCCCAATAAAAATGATACCTCACTTGTGTGGGTAGGCCTAGCGCCCGCGACAGGAAACGCCCCAAAGCGCAACGTGGACACATCCAAATTTTTGGAAGAAAACAGAGGTGTTTTTTGAGAAGTGCCTACCTGTAGATTTTGGCCTCTAGCTCAGCCGGCACCTAGGGAAACCTACCAAACCTGTGCATTTCTGAAAACTAGAGACCTAGGGCAATCCAAGGAGGGGTGACTCGCGGGGCTCGGACCAGGTTCTGTTACCCAGAATCCTTTGCAAACCTCAAAAAGTGGCCAAAAAAACAAGTTTTCCTCACATTTCGGTGACAGAAAGTTCTGGAATCTGAGAGGAGCCACAAATTTTCTTCCACCCGGCGTTCCCCTAAGTCTCCCGATAAAAATGATACCTCACTTGTGTGGGTAGGCCTAGCGCCCGCGACAGGAAATGCCCCAAAACAGAACGTGGACACATCAAATTTTTTCATAGAAAACAGTGCCTACCTGTGGATTTTGGCCTCTAGCTCAGCCGGCACCTGGGGAAACCTAGCAAACCAGCACATTTTTGAAAACTAGAAACCCAGGGGAATCCAAGATGAGGTGACTTGTGGGGCTCGGACCAGGTTCTGTTACCCAGAATCCTTTGCAAACCTCAAAATGTGGCTAAAATACCACGTTTTCCACACATTTCGGTGACAGAAAGTTCTGGAATCTGAGGGGAGCCACAAATTTCCTTCCACCCAGCGTTCCCCCAAGTCTCCCGATAAATATGATACCTCACTTGTGTGGTTAGGCCTGGTGCCTGCGACAGGAATAGATCACACAACGGTCAATGTTGGTCCTTACGTGAGGCAGCTGTTGACCCTGGGGTGATCCATTCCTGACACAGGCACTAGGTGTAGGCACTCAAGTGGGGTAGTGTTTTTATCAGGACAGGTGAGGAGTCACTGGGTGGTAGGAATGTTGTGGATCCCAGCATATTCCTGTAGTTTGTGTGACAGAAATGCGAGAAAAATAGAGTTTTTTTTCAACATTTCAGCTTTGCAGGGTATTCTGGGTAAGAAAACTTTGGGGAATCCACACAAGTCACACCTCTGTGGACTCCCCCGAATGTCTAGTTTCCAGAAATGTTTGGGTTTAGTGTGTTTCTCTATATGGCCGCCGAATCCAGGACCAAAAACACAGGTGCCTGCCTTACAAAACCAGTTTGTTTTGCCATAGACAATTTTGATGTCTCCACAATATGATTTGGGTGGTGGAATTTGGGGCTGAACTAAATTGGTGAGCTCCCAAGAGAGCACTCTCTCTCTGCTTGCCGCCGCATTCACCTGCTCTCTGGGTTGGCCTAACCCACTATTACCCAGTTGCACGAACAGCTTGCGAAGGGACAGCAGGACTGTCCTCATCACCTCCCTCATAATGTACTGGAAGAGGAGTTTTCGAATGGGACTCCTCTGACTGAAAAATCACTCCCAGAGTCTGCGCCATAGTCCTATCCCTCAGATGCTGTCTCAGTATCTGATGTCTCAGTCTCTGATCCTATGTCAGAGCGGTCCTCCATAACCCGAGTGCAGGCAGCAGTCATCCATCAAGATGCCATCTCTGCTTTTGGCTAAACTGTTGCTCTAAAACACTAGCCTACGTAGACAGTCACAAAATCGATGGTGTGTGTGAGATACGTGCAACAGTAGAGGCCACCTTACCTGCGCTTCTTCCCCCAATCAGCACGTACTTTCAAGACACTCAAAAAACACCTTGTCACATACCATTCGTCACAGTCTTTAGCACCTCCTGCGCCCAGTCCAACAATCATTATTGGTGCTCCCACTCCCTCCTCCTCGGATTCCCTCATTACCACCCAGCAAAAGTGCCCTTCATCTCTCCATAGACTTTACTAATGTACTCAGCTATTTACATAAAATACAGATGTGCTCTTTGCAGTAGGCATATAAACCTTCTGCGCTTCTTTATGGCACTAAAACTGCCACTAGACAAGTCGGACCCTTTTCCCCCCAGGGAAACCACACACATATTGACAAAAGTGATGTATATATGACAGCCAACCACCTGAAACTCAACTAAAGCAAAACTGAAATAATCCTCTTTGGCCCTCACCAAAAAAACCTGGGACCCCCCATGGTGGCCCACCACGCTAGGCCCTGCACCCACCCCCGCCAACTACGCACGCAACCTCAGCATCATCCTAGACTCCTCCCTCTCTATGACCCAACAAATCAACGCTCTTACCTCCTCATGCTTCAACAAACTCCGTATACTGAAAAACATTCAAATGGATCCCCACAGAGACCAGAAAAACTGTCACTCACGCACTCATCAGCAGCAGGCTTGATTACAGAAACGCCCTCTACGCCGGCACCACTCTAAAACTCAAGTGCAAACTACACGCATCCAGAACTCAGCAGCACGACTCATCCTCGACCTCCACCGACACGAACACATCTCTCCACACCTCAAATCCCTCCACTGGCTCCCCATTGACAAAAGGATCACCTTCAAGATCCTCATCCTCACACACAAATCACTCCACAACACAGGTCCTGCCTACCTCAACGAGAGTCACCTTCCACACCCCCACACAAAACGTCCGTTCAGCTGACCTCTCTCTCGCCTCTGACCCCCGCATCAAACACACCACCACCGGGGGCAGATCCTTCTCCTACATTGCACCCAAAACATGGAACGCACTCACAACCCACATTCGCAAGACCCAAAACCTACTTCTTTTCAGGAAGGGCCTCAAAACCTGGCTTTTTGAACAGTGAACCTCCTAGCCCCTTTCCCTCCCCCCCGTCCCCCCCCCCAGCGCCTTGAGACCCTCACAGGTGAGTAGCGCGCTTTATAAATCTCTTTGATACAGATCTACCTATATATATATATATATATATAAATATATATCTACATAGATATATCTATAGATATATCCATGTACCTAGATATATCTATCTACATAGATATATATATATAGATATATACATATATTTTTTTTTAGTTGTTGTATGGTTTCCTTGGGGGCCAAAATGGCCCCCAGGGAAACCCTACAACATCTAAAAAAAAAATTGCCCCCACAGGGGGTCACCCTGCCCACGGGCGACCCCCTGTCATTTCATAGGGGGCACCTACCTTTTTTTTTTTTTTAAGAAAATTATGCCGGGGGAGGGGGGGCGGCCCGTTTTCCGGGGGGGGGCCGCCCCCCAAAAGTGAAATCCCTGGTGTCTAGTGGGGTTTCCTGGCCCAGGAAACCGTTTCAGAAGGCCTCATAAGAAAGGGGAGACTCTCCCCTTTCTTACGAGGCCTTCTGAAACTGTTTCTGGCCCCCGATCGCAGCACAGCTGCGATCGGGGGCCAGAAACAGTTTCAGAAGGCCTCGTAAGAAAGGGGAGAGTCTCCCCTTTCTTACGAGGCCTTTTAAAAATGTTTCCTGACCCCCCCGATCGCAGCTGTGCTGCGATCGGGGGAGCCAGGAAACCTGAAAGTGTTTCCTGGCCCCCGATCGCAGCACAGCTGCGACCGGGGGCCAGGAAACACTTTCAGGAAGGCCTCGTAAGAAAGGGGAGTGTCTCCCCTTTCTTACGAGGCCTTCCTGAAAGTGTTTCCTGGCCCCCGATCGCAGCTGTGCTGCGATTGGGGGCCAGGAAACACTTTCAGGAAGGCCTCGTAAGAAAGGGGAGACTCTCCCCTTTCTTACGAGGCCTTCCCGAACGTGTAAAAGGCCGTTTTCCCCATGAAAGCAGGAAGCGGCCGCAAGGCTGCTTCCTGCTTTCATGGGGAAAACACCTTTGCAACGTCAGCGCGCCTCGCGGCGCGCTGACGTCACAAAGGGGCGGGTGGGGGGCGGGGGGAGACACGGTAGCTTCCGTGTCTCCCGGGGGGGAAAAAAAAATAAAAAATAAATCCTCGGGTGCAACGCACCCGAGGATTTATTAATGCCCTTCCTGGTGTCGGCCACTGGTCGTGACCCGCACCAGGGAGGGTGTGTGGGCGTCGGCCAGTGGCCGACGCCCGCACTTAAGAGGTTAAACACAGCGCACCAGCTGCAATTCACTGTAGTCCATATAAACGAACTTGAGAAAATGTAGAATGCAACACATCGATATTGTTATTTTATTATATGTTTTGTTACCTAGTGATCGGAGAACTAAACACACTCCTTGCTTTGACCTTTCCCTCTACATGACTTCAGTTTGTCTCAGGCAGTTTGTTCTATAAAAAACAACCTGTGCTCTTTACAAAAATGAGGAAGTTGTTAGTACAACCTTAGAGGGTTATGTCTAAAGAAGACGTAACCTAATGGTTAGCTTGCCAATAGTTACTTGGACCTTGTTAGACCTGACACCCTTAGGGTGGTCACCTCTAACTTTTTTCCTGCCTCCCTCCACCTTTTTGAAACAGTTTTTGCTGGTTTTAGGACTCTGCACACTTTACCACTGCTAACCAGTGCTAAAGTGCATATGCTCTCTCCCTTAAAACATGGTGACACTGGATCATACCCAATTGGATTATTTAATTTACTTATAAGTCCCTAGTAAAGTGCACTGTATGTGCCCATGGCCTGTAGATTAAATGCTACTATTGGGCCTGCAGCATTGATGTTGACACCCACCTAAGTAGCCCCTTAACCATGTCTCAGGCCTGCCATTGCAAGGTCTGTGTGTGCCATTTCACTGCCAATTCGACTTGGCATTTAAAAGTACTTGCCAAGCCTAAAACCCCCCTTTTTCTACATCTAGGTCACCCCTAAGGTGGGCCCTAGGTAACCCCTAGGGCAGGGTGCTGTGTAGACCAAAGGCAGGACATGTACCTGTGTAGTTTACATTTCCTGGTAGTGTAAAACTCCTAAATTAATTTTACACTGCTGTGAGGCCTGCTCCTTTCATAGGCTAACATAGGCTACCCTCATACACTGTCTGAGTGGTAGCTTCTGATCTGAAAGGAGTAACCAGGTCATATTTAGTATTCTCCTCTGCGGCCCTTTGCGGATAATTTTAATGCAAACCAGGTACTTTGTGCTTGCAAGAGACACTTGTTGCTTTTTAAAAGACTAAAGACACTTTATATGATTTTTACAGTGATATTTCAACATATACTTATTGAATCTTGATCGTTTTGACCTGCATCTTACCAGATAAATAATAGATATTATTCTAAATACTGTGTGGTGTATTTTTGTGGTGCTATACTGTGTTATTGCATGATCTATTGCACAAATACTTTACACATTGCCTTCTAATTTAAGTCTGCCTGCTCAGTGCCAAGCTACCAGAGGTGGCACAGGATAATTTTTATTGTGTGTGACTTACCGTGACTAGAGTGAGAGTCCTTGCTTGGACAGGGGGTAACCTGACTGCCAACCAAAGACCCCATTTCTAACAGACCTCAAAAACGAGTTTACTAAATGGTTTACTGACGGTTCTCTTCTTGCAATATAAACACCGCGCGTATCTTAAGGGGAGTGTTTGGGGTGTTACAACCCCCCTTAATAAATGTATTTTTTGCTAGTTGGGTACACTTGCTTTCAGTCAGGTCTGGTGAGGTATATGTTGGATTTCACCAGGAAGTTTGACATACAAACAAACAAAAACACACATACGCTGTCTCTCACTTTTTTAGGAATAGTTTATAAAATATTGGGCTTTCCCTTACATTGTGCAGTGCCCCTACCAATCCGCATTTTTCTTTCTTTCCACTTTAGCACCTCTTGTGAGCCTGCTTGTAGTATGATGTATTTGAACATTAAATACCTGCATGATTGTTGGGAAATCTGAAGCTCACACCCCAACCAATCTTACTGACCAAGGTACGCCCCTGATGAACACAAAATGCTTACACTGTTTTCAATGTTCAAATGCTTAGTGTTATTATCTACGTATTTGAACAAATAATTCATAAGAATGGAATGAAAATCTAATTAATAATAATTATAAAAAATTGAGGAATTTCATTACATACATTATTTGTTTATCTAGATTTCCTATTGCTATGTTCGCACTATTCTCACATCCTATTATCTGCCCTTACGTTCTCTTCAATCAGTCTACCCCTAATCTGACCCTTGTTCCTCGAGTTAAGAGGGCAAGAACGGGAGGCTGCTCCTTTAGAGCTTTGGCTCTGTCCTTACGGAACAAATTACCTCTGTCACTCACGAATATCCAGAACCACCTGTACGTTAGGAAATTCCTCAAGCGCTGGCTCTTCTCCAACTAGTTTCCTCTTTCCTTTTCCTTATTTGGTGTATGTTGCCTCTGCATCTATGTTTTCGGGTTCAGTGCTTGGCAGCCAGTCGCGGCTGGCAGCTTTAGGAGGGAGGGGGGCGGGCGGGAAGCACACACACACACACACACTCATTCTTTAACACACAGACATGCATGCACGCATGAACGCACATCCATTAACAACACTCATACCATTCAAACATGCACGCACGCACCAAACATTAATTTTAAAACATCACACACACACTCATTCTTTCACACATACATGCACGCACATCCATTAACACTCATAACATTCAAACATGCACGCATGCATGAAACATTCATTTTAAAAGATCACACTCTCATTCTTTCACACACACATGCATGCACGCACATCCATTAACAACACTCATAACACCCAACTATGCATTCGTGCACCAAACATTCAATTTAAAACATCACAAACACACACACACACACTTACCTTCAGCCTCCAGTTCCCAGGAGGGTTGGGTCTGCTGCCTTCCCTCATTGCCTGACCTCAGCCAATGAGGGAAGGCAGCAGTCCCATCCTCATCACTGAGTGGGATGGGGTCAGTGAGACTGCTGACCCCACCCCACTCTGTGACAAAGTGTCACCGATTGACACTCGCCCTGGGCACTTCAGGGCTTAAACCTGAAGCGCCCAGGTCGAAGTCAATGGGTGACGCTTTCCCCATCACCCAGGGGAGGGCCTCGAGCAACCTTTGCTGGGCTGAGGAGGTCATGCCCATAGGAGCTGTGACCTCCTCAGCCCAGCAAAGTTCAGCTCCGGCAGCCAGGAGTCTGCGCAAATCACGCATGGCTCACTCCTGGCTGCCTGAGCCTTTGTTCAGCCTGACAGACACTCTTCATGAGGGGCAAAAGGTGGGGGGGTGTGGCCCCTCCGCCCTAAAGGATGGGCCGCCACTGTTGGCAGCCCTGAAGCAGGGGCAGTTATGAGCTATATAAACTCGTTCAACACAGCAACATTTACCACAAAACCCGTTATGGGAAATGTTTGAAGTCTTTTTACCATGTGCTACCTTTGTTGCTGTTTCAACCGTTGTGATGAGATAATTTATGTTATATACATCCTAAATCTGAAAATGTAAGATCTGTCATAATGGAAAGATGGTTCTCTGCATTGCTGTGGGGAAAGAAGGTTATAGTGCATGACCGCTGGAGAAGCTTTTAACTAAGGGTAAGATTTCAACAATTGCACCTCCACTAAGATCTAAGGATAGTGAACAAATTCACCAACTGTAAATTAAAGCACCGTCGTCTTAGGCTAGAGGTATGAGCATTACTATAACATCATATACATCTTCAAGTCAGCATGAGGAGTCACTCTTGCAAACTGCCTCTTCAAATCTACCTAATCTATGCAACGTACATCCTTTTGTTTTTTAAATATGTCTTTACTAACATTTTCAGACATTAAACAAAAGAACATAGTGCAGTGCCATATAGTAGCTCTCAAGTTCCGTTTACAATGATGTTTACAGACAGTTTGTTATTTGACGTGCTTAAGTACGGACCAGTAGGGGTACAGGGAGAAGAGTAGCCTCATTACAAAGATGCCCAAACAGGAGCAATTTGTACAACCCAAGGTAGTGTCAAAGGACAAGTGCAAGAGGGGGTAAGGGATGTGGAAATGTTCACAGCCCCTTTCACAGCCGAACATTCTGAGAATCTGCTGTGTCAATCTCTCCATATGCGCTCACAAACATGTCACACATATACACTACCACCTGCACATATATCTATAGGGAACTCATCCCGGGCACTGCTCTAGCGAGCCTTCAGTTTGGCCACGTGACAGGAGGGGGAAGCTTAGCCACCTCGGAGGCTCCCCCATCTGAATCCTCCACCTCCTCCATTCAGTTACCCCCAATGTGGTCCATCATCTCGTATCACCTCGCAAGGTCTCTCTTGGTGTGTTTGTCCGTGCGGACCCACCAGAGGCGTATTCCCTCCACAACTGCCCATGACAGTACATCCATTTGCCATCCATCATGAGTTGGGGGGGCATTGTCCTTACCCAATGAATGGTTACACCGAGTCTGGCCAGTACCAAACCTAGAATCTATAATTATTTTTGCAGCCTTCTTTAGAGTGGTAGAAGGCCCAGGAGTGTGTGTGGATTTGTCCGGGTCGAACAGACCCCCGTTACCCGGGTCACTTGCATCCAATATGGATGTAGAACCCTGCAACTCCATGTAACCTGGACAAATCTGGCAGGGGACACACCACATTGCAAACTGTCAGCTATGTGCATTGAATAAATCCTGCT
Source organism: Pleurodeles waltl (assembly GCF_031143425.1). NCBI lineage: Eukaryota > Metazoa > Chordata > Amphibia > Caudata > Salamandridae > Pleurodeles > Pleurodeles waltl. Next base: position 1,450,787,023 of record NC_090440.1, on the reverse strand, counting down.
AAGTTGCTGTGCGGTCAGATAACCCATGTGGAGGTAGTAAAAATGTGTTAGCTTGAACCTAGCATTACTTGCGCCCTCCCGCACCTGTGCCCTAGCTCTCCTCCACTCACCATCAGTTAATGGGTTATCTAGGTCCTCATTCCATTGAAGGCAAGAAATATCAATATGACTGTCTCCCTTCAGAGCCGCATACAGATGAGAAATAAGGCCCCTATGTGAGCTGGGTCTAGCATGACCCTCAACACATGAGATTCCTCTGGCTCGCCAGGTTAGCTAGCCCACACATCGCTGGCCATGCGTGATATGTCAGCATACTGCAAAATCTGTCCTGGGCCAACTCCAAGCATCTTGCCTGCCTCGGCTAAGTGTATAAATGTGTTGTTTAGGTGTGGATCACCCATGTTCCGACAGATCTCCTGTATCCAAAGCATGATATTCATTGAGTCTCTTATACATACAAATCGTTTGAGCCACCAGAGTCGGAGCATCTCTGCATACGGTGCTTGTTTTAGAACGTGCATCACTGCCATCTCCCAGGCCTGTGCTACATGCAATACAATGAATGGTGTAGCCACCAGGGTTCTGTGCCCTCCCATCAGGAGCCTTCGGAGATTGGTCAAAGGCACCAATCTGGCCAGTAGCTTCTTTCCTCAGTTGGGTTCATCATCGTACCATAGTGCTGCATGCTGGAATAACCCCACAACGTAGTATATTCGGAGATCATGTAGGCCTACACCTCCTTCCTCCTGGTCAAATTTCAGGGTCTTCAGTTTAACCCTGTTACTTTTATCGGCCCAGAGTAGAGATACCAGCAATCCATTCAAGGTGCTGAACCAGTACAGCTTTTAAGATACAAGAGGAGTTCTGCATAAGAAATAGGCATTGTGGAAGCAGAACCATTTTGCTCAGAGCCACCCGTTCTATGACCGTCAGAACTCCACAGAATGAGTGCGATCCTGCACAGCATGGCACATATTCAGATCATATTGCACATGTTTGTCATTCATCATGCGAATTCCCAAGTATAAAAAATTGCTCAATTCCCAGGGGAGACCCACTGGTGGGAGATCTGCCAGTGGGCACAAGGACAATGCTGCCATGGGAAACAGCATTGTCTTGTGACAGTTAACTCCTAGACCTGAGACATTCCCACAGCATGTCATGAGATGTAGCAGTCATGGAACAGAGCAGACTGGATCGGTCACAAATAGGAGGATGTTGTTCACATACATGGACACTCTATAGGTGGGGTCCCCCACTTTTATCCCCTTGCCGCCTAGTTTATCCCTCAGATAGGATGCCAGGGGCCCCTATGGCGAGGGCAAAGAGAGGTGGCAGGGGACACCCCTGTCTTGTGCTTCTCACAATGCCAAAGGACTCTGATACCTCCTGGACTGTGAACACTTATGCCCTGGGTGCTCTGCATAACAGGTGGATCGAAGCCAGGTACCAAGGGCCAAAGCCCATTCTCCAGAGCACATCCTAGAGGTATGTCCAGGATATAGTGTCAAAAAGCTTTTTCTATGTCTAAAGCTACAAGTGCAGCCTCCAGTTTTTCTTTTTTGTGGCATGTATGATGTGAGAGAGTTGCCTGAGGTTCATCTGTCAGCTCCTGCCTGACATAAAACTGCACTGATCAGTATTAGCCAGTCTGGAGACCACGTAACCCATATGTGTTGCCAGGACCTTCACCAGCAGTTTAACATCAACGTTAATCATGGACAATGGTCACAGGGGTCCCAACCGGTCTTCGGCAGGATAATTATAAGTGCCTCCTGCATATGATTGGGCAAAACTCCAACCATTTTGTCCTCTCTGAGTGTGTTTAGGGCTTGGGGAGGAGGTCAGTGGAGTATACCTGATAAAACTCTACCCGGAGGTTGTCTGTACCCAGGGAATTTGCTCATCAAGTTGAATATCTCCCTCTAGTTCTTCCCAATCCTCTGCCGTTCATTGGGTAATCGCAATGCCCTCCAGATATGCTTTCCCCCTGTGTAACCTGTCAATGTGGGACTCCGTGTATACCTCTTCCAGATAGTTCTGCAGTGTGAGGTTAATTGCAGCCTGACGCACAACTGCCTGTTTGTCTGCTGTCGTCAAGGAGGGTATCACAGAGGCAGTCTCTCCCACTTCAGCAGCCCGTCTAGCATGTGGCCCGACTGGTCACCTTCTCTGTGAAATCTCTGTTGGTAGTCTTTTCGCATGTTTCAGTCCAGTCTGTCCCAGATCTCTAACACATGCCTATGTGCAATTGTGAGATCTATCAGGTCTTCCTTCCCGCTTCTTGCTGAAATTGGATCGGTCCGGCCTCACCCTCCTGCAGCTCCCTCTCAAGTTTTCTCTGTGTGCCAGATATCTTCCAAAGGCATTCCCCTCAAATCACCACTTTGCAAGTGCCCCACCCGATACCCTGAATCTCCGTAGAGGTCCAGTTAACTTCAAAGTATCCCTGTAGGGTTAACTAAAGATCCACTTTAAACTCTGCATCCCCTAGTGACTCTGGTCTAAGTCTCCACAGTGGCACCTGTAGACTATGTCTAGGTACTCCACACAACAGTAGGAAGCAAGCGTGGTCTGAGAAGAACTGGACCTGAGAGCTCACCCCTTTAATGTTCAGCACCCCACCAGCAGTAATGAGGAACCGATCCAGTCTGATGTGAGAGCAGTGAGTGGATGAGTGATAGGAGAACTCTGTTTTTGTTGGGTGAAGTTCATGCCACATATCTCTTCATTGCATCAGTGAGGCTGTCAGTCATGTTAGGTTTAGTACCCAACCTTGGTGGGTGTCTGTCCAGCATACTATCAAGCATGCAGTTAAAATCTCCTCCCCACATTATAGGTATGTTCACATAATGTAAGAGTTTGTTTTCAAAGGCCGGGAAAAAGTCACAATTGTCTGTATAGGGCATAGACATTGAGGGTCTCATTATGATTTTGGTGGTCTTTTGGGAAGACAGCTGCGGTGGCGGCATCAAAAGAACACCAAGGTGGCGGTCATACGACCACCGTATTATGATTCACACTGGGAATACCGCCAAAAAACAGCCAAATTTCTGAAACCGTCAGGACCCTGGAGAATGGGAAAGAGGCGGTCTAACCACCAGCACCACCAGCCCAACAACATTTCTCCCATCATATTACAATCCACAAATCATGACAGCAGAAAACCGTGGGGGTCTAAAATCACTTCAGTCAGAACACAACACAACAATGGATAGTTTAAACACCCCACACCTGACACACATCCACACACCAGACACACCTACTCACTGCACTATATAACACACCCCTACATATCCCACAATCCTTTGCATCCAGAAGGCCACTCACATTGCCCGAATACCCAAACCCATTAGTTTTTGGCTCTCTACACCATAGGCACGCACACACACATTTCACTCAACACTCACCCCACAGCAGCACAACCTTCACAGTTCACACATCACTAGCACACATAATCCGCCTAAACCAACACCCACTCACATCATGGCACCTATACCTCACCTTTTACCAAACACTGCACCATTTAACTCACAACACCCCCACACACTGTCTTCACAACCACAACCATGTCCCCACAAAAAACCCCATGTTTCACCGATGAAGAGTTGAGGGTCATGGTGGATGAAATTGTAAGGGCAAAGCCACACCTGTCCTCTATTGCCAGGAAAATTGAATTGTGGCAAAGGATAGTCGACAGGGTGAATTTTATAGGCAGGTATCCATGCCCAAGGGGCATCAGGAAGAGGTGGATCGACCTACGAGGGAAGGTACGTTCCTTGGCATCCAGGCACCAGCTAGCCCTGCTGAAGACTTGCGGTGGGCCCCCATCTCCTCCCCCTAACTTCACAGCATGGGATGAGAAGGTCTTGACCATCCTGCATCCTGAGGTGGGGGAGTGGAGAATGGTAAGTACCCACAACATATGTCACAAAATTGTCTTGACCTACATGCACCCTCACCACCTGGAGCCACCACAATTAACTATTTACCCAGTACTCCACTGTCCCAATGACCTAATACCTTTCTCTGGTATGCCACTTCTCCACTGCACTCATCTGGCTTCACAGCCCTTGTAAATGGCACATGCACTTGTGGCTAATCATATCACTACTACTCCAAGAATGCAACATCCCGTTGTGTGGAACAGTAAATGGCAATGACAGCAATGCAATGGCTCACTCACACCAGCATTCCAAGCAAAACACTGATATAGCTAAGTGCCCATTTTATATGGCCACAGATAAGCGATCCCTACCTAGAAATAGACTCACCTGGGTTGGAAAGTTAGCTGCCTTTGTTGATGCACATGCAGTGCATCCAGATTCAGGGCAATGTCCATTGCTTACTCACATACAATGTTCTTACAAAGACAACATTGTGCATCATAGAGCTCTTATTTGTGCCATCTATCCTGCCAGACAGTTCACAAGGTAATAGAGGTGAACAGTCATGTACATAATCAGACATTATCAGATGCCATCAGCTTGAACTATCCCTACCAACCTAGTCTAACAACTCTTCACATGGCATATGGAAATCAAGTCACAGAGTTGCATGTGCTAAGGCATACTGTGCAGCAGCTATCTATGTCATTGCGGGGAATCATGTTAAGCCACTCTCTGCATCTTGCGCAACTGCAACAATACACTGATTGTAACCTGAACTCTGTGTCTCACTCCCTACACAGGTAACCTTGCCCTAGCCACCATGGAGAGAGTACCAGAGACTGTCACTCCCCCTCTGGATGAAGGTCCCAGTGAGGACAACACCCTTGGATGTCTAGACTCTGACAAAGAATTTGGGCCATCTAGGACCCGTGGTCAGTCCACAACTTCAGCCTTACCCTGCCCACATCAACTTCTTCCAGCCCTGTTGCATAGACATCTCAGGCAACAATTTGCCCCCCGAACCTATGTTCCAATGACTGTTCAATCTATTGCGTGCCCCACAGTGCATGTACCTGAGTCTCACCTTGCCACCCCTGACAATGATGGACTTGCAACTACTGGGAGTGGTCACAGGTACGTGGGGGTAGGGTGTGTGGGAGGGAAGCTGTGGGCCAGAGTATGAAGCCTCAAAGGGACTCCACTGACCAGGAAACCATCTCCCAAGTCGTAAAAGTCTACCAAAGTTCCCAAGCCATGATGGGCCAAATCATCACCATGTTGGGGGAAATTAAAACACTGCAGCAGGACCATCACCAGGAAGTCATGGGCAGTGGAAGCAACAAAAAGCCCACCTGGCTTCCATTGCTGGGGGTACTGAGGGACATGGCTACCACCCTGAATAGGGTTTGTACCCAACATCTAGCCTCTTCCACTAGCACTTACATCAGCCATTTCCACATCTGCAGCTGCTAGTGGAATGGAGGCCCTACCAGGGGAAGGGCATGTCGCAGACACCCTTCCCTCTTTAGCTGAAGAACCCTCCCCCTGCAAATGTGGTCGCCCACCCAGACATACAGTAGGAGCAGATGTCAAGACCAATCCCGCTACCAGAAATTAAACGTCTGCTTATACAGATACACCCTGTTGACTATTCTGAAACCTAACTCCATTTTCCCATGGTACAAGGACACAGGACTTTGCTTCCAACTAGTGCAGCAGCTACCCTGTGATTTCATCCACCATCACTTGTTTGTTTTCAATTATTACCATTAGAGTCACAGATATTCCTTTGAAAAAACACAATAAATCACACTGTAACACAGCTCCTGTTTATGTATCATTTATCATCCATGTGCACTAGTAATGCTTGCCAATTCTGTCCTTCAAATGTCTCTCTAGATAGTACATCCATTGTTATGGACAGCAAACAGGGTCTATGTCAGCAGTAGACTTGATACAACAGAAATGTGACAGCACAGATATCAAAGAAGTAGAAAGCTATTGCATAACACATTTATAGGTAGATTTGCATACAGCACATAGAGGTTGAGTGAGAGTAACAACTGAATGTTTCCTAAGGTGTCACACAATGCTAGATACAAATCAGAATTTAGGGGCATAGTAAATGTCTTACAAGGCAGGAGGCACACTGACAGGTCCTCTGTATCACCTGGTAAAGCCTCATCACATACCTATACCAAAGCTTCAAATACACATATCCCATGGTACACACAAAGATGATTACTGAAGTACCCAGTGCTGAAATCTTACACTTATATCGTTCCCATACCTGTAGGCTTGTCACTTACCTATGTCAGTCTACAGTCACATGCACTTTGGTATGCAAAGTAGGAACACACAGGAAACACTTTATATTTTGAGTTACACCCCAGTTATGCAACACTATCATTACCTGGATTCAGTCATGTCCACTTCTCATGTCTCTCAGCAAATCTTATCTGCGTCTGACACTCTTTCCTCTGCCAAGGTAGCAGAGCCAAACAGGATCTAGGCACATCTGTGAGTGAAGAGGAAAAGGGATACAACATAGCAGAATACATTCCTCACATCAGAGTAGGCATGTTCACAAGTGTAACTTCGCATCTGCTGTTACAATACATTATGCAGTAGACCACTCAGTCTTGTACGCAATACAGACTTTCAGTCTGCATTCTCAATTCACTCATAGCCTTTGGACACCACCACACAACCACAGATGATGCAATGAAGGAGGTGACAAGCTAGCCTTAGATTTCTGGCTGCACTATTACATCACAACAATAGGTGAACTACACATACCTATTAGTCAGTCGAAGTACTGATTGATGAGATCTGCCCTACAGTTTTCTGTTTCTTCTTCCTCTGGCTCTTCATTGCTTGGCTTTTCTACAATTCCACCCACAAGATCTGCTGCCTCCCCCTCATCTGGATATAAGTGGTTTCTGACATCTCAGGGTAAGGTTGTGGAGCATGCAGCAGGCAGCTATTATTTGACATACCTTGTTGGGTGCGTAGAGGAAGACTTCTCCTGATAAGTCCAAGCACCTAAATCTTGCCTTCAGGAGCTCAAAACTCTGCTCAACTACATGCTTTGTCCTCCAGTGGGCCTCATTTTAGCGGACTTCCCCTGGCGTGGTTGGGTACCCCACTGGTGTCATCAGCCAAGGACAGTTTGGATAGCTAGAGTCTACTGAGAACAAAATGGTTGAACAACACATACGTATATGTGAGACATGCAATATTGTAATGGCAGGAGTAATACCTTGCAGACACACATTCCAAATCTAGCTTACCCACAAGCCAGGACCTCTCTGTGCAGAGTCATGTCATCAGCAGTGGGAAATTGCTGTTCCGCAAGATGAAGGAATCATGGACTGATCAAGGATATTTGGCAGTGACTTGTGAAATGTATTGGTCTGCCAGACACATCACTTGAACATCGATGGAGTGTTAATTTTTTCAGTTCCTAAACACCTGTTTATTGTCACTGGGGGGAATCAAAGTTACATGTGTGAGATCTATGGGTCCTACCACATGTGGAATGTGCCCCATACCATAAAGATCTGCCATCACACAGGCCAAATCCGCTCAATGTGGAAACCTGGTGTAGGTGTCCAGGTGTTTCAACTATTAACACAATACATCCCTCAAAACCATATTCAACATGTGCTGAGACATCCCTGCAGTTAAAGCCACTATATTCTAAAAGGAGCCAGTGGCCAAGAAGTGTAACACTGAGAAGACTTGAACGATGGGAGGTATGCTATAGGGAATCCGATTGGCAGGCATCAAATCTGGTTCCAACTGCTTACATAGATCCATAATAGTACGACGATTCAGATGATATGTCAGTATGCAATATCTTCCTTCCATTATATGCACGTCAACTAGTGGACAATACACTGGTGGTTGTCTTTCCCTCCTCATAGCAGGGTAACTATGTGAAAAGAGGAAAATATAGTATATGACATACAGCATGCACACATAAAATACAGTTAATCAGCTTACTCACACAACAGCTGTCGATGATGTCTACTACTTCTGATATATACAATACAGCACACAGCTATGCATCCGATTACACCCTTCTTGGTGCACATTCCCTCAGCCAACTATGGGACGACACTTACCAATTCACGTCACTGTAACTGTATGTAAGACCAGTCATTTGCACATGTTTCACACATATTGTAGGACATTATCAACATTATTGACAGACATAGGAAACTCAGATTACTTGTATGTTGGTATGACCACATGTCTTCTATAAATTCAGCATTTACAGCATACATGTACATGAAATCACCTTAACATGAGGGCAGTACTCACAGATGTACTGCACAATATGGGGTATAGTTAATGATGCCGATTATAAAACACTTCCATACACAAAAAGTACTTAAAATGGCAGCTGCCTGACCTACTGTACTGGACATGTGGAAGTGACCTAAGTCCACCAGAGGAAGTCGTCATGGCGGTAGGTGGTCACAACAGTGGTGTAATTTGCCATTGGAAAACATTGCTGCCTTTGGTGGGCTGTGGTCAAAGGCGATGTCCGCCGACGGTGACAGTCATGTACGTTGCGGACGTGACCCCCATCATCTGCAGTATTGCTCACTTGACTCCTGGCACTGCTGCCAGCAAGATCTCCACTACCTGAGATGCTGTCTACTGGCTCTGGGAGCAATCATGCCACGTCCTGCAGGTGATAGGGCCTCAGCCTTCACCTCAGAAGAGCTTAATAAACTAATGGAGGAGGACCTACCCCTGTTTGAACAGCTATTTGGAGCACAATAGGAGCAGGTGAGTCCAATATAATACCAATGTGTGATAGGTGTGGTGTATTAAGGTGTACCGTTAATGTACACTAGTGGAGGTGTTGATGCATGCAGATGGAATATTGTGAAGCAGTGTGAGGTGAGAGGATGGGGAATGTTTGCATATTTGCTGTTACTGAAGTGTTATGTCCACTACTATTGGTATGGTTCATGTGGACATGACTTTCTCCTTTTGTCTGTGTCATTCATGCAAGTCAACGTCCATCAGAAGAAGGGAACTTGGCATGCCATTAATAAGTAAGTGCAGACCCTGGGGGTCCACAGCTGGTGGAGCATCCACTGTAGTAAGCGGTGGGAGGACCTGAGACGCTGGGCCTGGAAGACAGCAGAGGCCCAGCTTGAGATGTCCTCCCAGTGAGGGGGGGATGCTCATCAGACTATGACCCCCCCAATGGCCTTCATTTTGGCAGTGGCCTACCTTGAGGTGGATGGAGGTTTGAGGGCACCACAGCAGCCATAAGTGGGTAAGTGGTAATTGTACCCATGTTCTTGCCTCTGCCAGTAAAGTGTATTATGTCAATGTATTGTTGCTGTGACAATGTGGTAAGTGCTACAGGTGAAGTATCTCCTAGGAAGACATTGTAATTGTAATAGTATTTATATATCGCTTACTACCCCTGACGAGGCGCTGAAGTGCTTTTTGGCAAGTAGCACGCTACCCCGGAACCCAAAAGGAATTAGTGGTGGATTAGTATAGGGAAATATGAGTACAGTTTTAGTGTTATAAAGAGTTAATTTGAGCCGCAGATATGTAAGTTTGTTAGTTGGATTGACTGGAGTAATGGAAGAGTGGAGGAGGGACGAATCCAGAAGTGTTAATTGGGAGTTTATGGTAATAGGATTTAGGCTTGGGATGAGTAAAGGGGGGATGGAGGAGGGAAGGGTCTGTGTAAAGGGTTAGAGAGATCATAGTAGCAGGGTGAGATAAATGAGGGAGAATTTAGTAGGGTTGTTTGGGAGATCATGGTAGTAAAGTGAGGTTTTGGGTGAGTTAGATGTGGAAGAGGAGGGAAAAGCTTAGGCAGGGTTATTTAGGAGATGAAAGTAGTAGAATGGATTTGGGATGAGTCAGAGTGGGAATGGAGGATAGATTGAAAGAGACATGATATATGGTTATGGGTAGACAAAGGGCCATATTTATACTTTTTGACGCACAACTGCGCCAACGTAGTTGTGTGTCAAAAGGTTTACCGCCGGCTAACGCCATTCCAACGCGCCATGCAGGCGCCTTATTTATGGAATGACGTTAGCCGGCACTGCGGACTGGTACGCGTAAAAAAAATGACTCACACCAGGCAGCGCCGGCGTATGGGAAAATGGGGTTGTGCGTCAAAAAATGGTGCAAGTCAGGTCTGAGGCAAAAATCAGGCCTCACACCGGACTTGTGCCATTTTTTTTGACGTGCAATCCCCATTGACATGACTCCTCTCATAGCAAAGACAGGAGTCATGCCCCCTTGCCCAATGGCCATGCTAGGGGCAGGGGAGGGCACCTCTGTGCTCCTTCCGAGCCCACAGGTCCCTTAAAGCCTGCCCTGACCCAGGCATTAAAAAACAGCGCCCATCAGGCTTTGCGACGTTTTTTAAGGCCCACCCCTTCCTGTGCGTCAAAATGACCCCAGAGTATAAATAAGGCGCACAGGCCTTAAAGTCATTTTTTGGAAGGGAACGCCTACCTTGCATATAATTAACGCAAGGCAGGTTCCCCCTTCCAAAAAATTATGCACATGGTGGATTTTGACGTCCGCAGGGTCGGGCGTCAAAGTATAAATATGGGGCAGGGTTTGCGCCGAATGTGCGTCAAACTTTTTGACGCACATTTGGCGCAAGCAGAGTATAAATATGCCCCAAAGTGTGATATAAAATGAGAGCAGGGATTCATAAGTATCTAATATAAGAATTTACACACACATACATACGCACATGAATACACACACATAGGCACACATATATGTACATACATATACATATTTAAACCATGAGTAAATATACATTAGTTAAACAGGTTTAAAGAGTATGTGTGTAGTTTATTGTTATGACATAGTAGCAATACATGTTTTCTAAAGAACTATATATAACTAGAATATACACATAAACAGATAAAAAATATTTAGCAACATAGGCAAATGCCGCCCATAGCTGTTTGAATATGGTGGTTAGGAAGGAAAGATCCAATTCTTGAGTAGTTTTCTGAAGACAGGATAGTTATCTGTGGCTCTTATAGTTGGGGGTAATGAATTCCATAGTTTGGCTGCTTGAACGGAGAAGGATGTACCATCTATAGTCTTTTTCTTTTATGGTGGTGTTCTGAGGCACGGTGGTACATGGTACTACAGTTGCTAACATAGAAACACAGATGTGGCCATTGTATTGTGTTTGTGGACACGTTAACCAACTATGTCAACCAATTAGTATGACTGCATGTGGAGACACACATGTGACTTTGTCATTTGTGTGACTTGACTCAGCCATAAATATTATTTACCTCCTGTGTCATCGTTCCCACCTAGTGTCCCCAAGTCCATTCACCTAATGAGTGAATTATGTAGCTCAAACTATTTCACTGGATCTGCTCTATGTGCAATGTTGGGTCTAACAGATAAGTTACAGGGCCACGTAATCCTGTGTCCTGAAATTATTGGACACTTCATGTGAGGCTGGCATCCAAGAGAGGCTTTTGTAAAGGGCAACTTAATACTGTCCCTATAAAGTCTGAGGAGATGACTCCATTGTTATGTCATAATAATACATTGGGAAATGTGTCAATTGATTAGACTGATTATCCTACTATGTTGAACTCATGTTATCTATTTTACCTTCACATTTCATGGTATGACTTTGACATCTGTACAAATTACTTGTATCACAATGTCTTTGTTGTAGAGAAGACAAGTGGCTACACTGATTACCCCTTAGACTATGTGTATTGTCCATACTAGATGGGCCAATGCCATACCTATATGAGTGCTACATAAGCCATTTGCTGCCTGCATCATGTGTCAAATGATACTTCGTGGCTGAATAGGTATTTAAGGCCATTTTCTCTGAAACTTACCTTTGCTGATCTGAGGCTGTTTAGATACGTATCGTTATGGGTCAGATCATTTCTGCCTGACTTAATGGTGTTGCAGATGTTTCTTGTCACATACACCTGTTGATGTTGTAGGATGTGTTGTCAGTATTGGACCTTGACTCTAGGTGTATGTGTCAATTATGGTTACAATGGTAATCAGTTGTGTAAGTGTTAAGTCTGAATATAGATAGTGGGAATCATGTGTCAGGACAATTGTTAGTGATGTAGGTATTCTGATGTTGTCATGTAGAGGCTTCTATTCAGCATGTCTGGTGGAATGGTATGAGCCCTTCAAACACACTGTATGGTGTCCATACTTTTGTTGTTGTAACTATGTTCCCTGTGGTAGTGTGTGGTTGGTTCCTGTGTGCTAGGTAGGCCCCAATTGTAGTACATAGAGGTGTTGTGTGTGTGACAATGTATCTGATTAGCGGGTGCTGACACACCTTATGCATCTTTTACTAGTAAACAGATAGATGTTTTCCTGACGTAGTGTAAATTTGTGATGGCCACTGTGTGACCATGCCACATGTACTGTATTAATCTGTTATATTAGTCACTGTGTATGTTATGTACAGAATGGTCAGATAGGCATGTGAATGGAAGGCAACATGCAGTGTCGAATATAATGTGCGATGACTTCCCGTCCATGAAACTTGACTTTTAGTGATGGACTAGGCAGGTGTGTAGTGGGAGTAGGCTTGATATTGTGTTATCAGTCACCTGCATTTCCTTAGACTGATGTGACGATGGACAGTGATAAACTGCATGGTGATATATGTATTGGTTTAACCAATTCTTCATGTGCATGATGCTTTTGAGTTACAGCTGAATAGATGATCAAGGAATGGTCAGATGGTTTGCCTATGTTGTGGGTCAGACTGTTGTCAGATAGGAAAGTTGGAAGTGACTTGTTTTGACATGATTTAGGCTCTGAAGGATTTGTAAGTGGGACTTTCTTAGCAGGAGATGTATAGCTACTGCTATGCATGTTGTAATGTTTGTGTGTGTGAAGAATGTGATGACCCCTCTCTGTTTGTGTGCATCAGCATAGGCAGGCGAAGGAGACGGGGACAGGCGAGTGGGGAAACCGCCGGCCATGGGACCCGGAGTGCTGACACACTAGCAGCGAGGGACCCAGTGGCCCAGAGGGTGAGGGGAGTGCCATGGGGGAGACAGGATCCAGTCCTTCATCAATGGAATCCTCCTCCAGTGGACATTCCCTGGTGGTGGTGGACCCATCTGGGACAACTCCAGCACCATCTTTGTCTGCCACCTCCCTTTCGAGCACTGCGCTCCCCGTAGCTAACCACCCAGTTGTCCGTTCCTGCTCACCCAAGAGGGTGGGCGTCTACTTTGCCACAGACACCTGTGCCCCTACCTCTGTCAGCCCTGCTGCCCTCAGTGAGGAGGCTATTGACCTCCTGAGGTCCATCTCTGTGGATCATTCGACCATTGTGAATGCCATCCAGGGACTGGCAACTCAAGTCCAACAGAGTAATGTACTCCTGGAGGGCTTTCACTGTGCACTGGCTGAGATCCTTTCAGGCTCTGTCCTCCACACTGACGGCAGCCAATCACCCTTTGTCTTCTATCCCCTCTCCACCTACCTCTTCCTAATCCCAGAACCCTCTTCCCCGATCCAGCCAAAGCACACAGATAGACATGCATGCATCTACCTCAACATCCGAGGGTAGCTCAGACAAAGACAAGCACCACAAGACACACCACTGGCATGCACACAAACAATATCCACCTGCAGGCACAGCTACAATCACAACCTGCCCTGACACCCCCAACAACCCCCAGCATCACAGACAGTACACCAGACACCTGCAGACACCACAGCAACATTCACAGATCGAGTCACTACATCTGTCTTAACCACAGACAGCACGACAGCAGACCCTTAAACATACACCCCAGTCACCACATCCGCAGAGACCACAACCGCAGACACACCTACATGCAGCACATCCACTATACCTGCAGTCACCACCCCAACAGTCACCCTACTCTCCACTGCATCTCCCAGCACCTCCAACCCCCCTCCTCCCAAGACAGATAAACACCCACACCCACCCACTCAACAGGTGTCGCACAAACATGCACCCAAGACATTCACACCAACACCCCGTTCAACCACTCCCTCTCCCACCACACCCAAACTCTTTTGCTATGACCATCCCTGTGTGAGTAAGAAAGCTTTCCTTTTAGAGTTTTCCCTTTTCCCTACTCTTCTCCCACCCTGTGATTCCCCTAAACGTGCTATATTCCTTAAGGAATGCTGCCATGGTCACAATTTGGCAGTCTTCTCCACCAGCCTGTTGGTGGTTCGACCGCCAACGCCAACGCCAACATGAGGCCCTAAGTATGCATAGTTCGACCCCTTCTAGTCGGCGGTGCACCAGAATGTATCTCCCCTCAATGTCGGCTATGTGGCTAAGATGCTGGAATGGACATCCAGGTGCTACCAATATAGAGAGCCTCCTGGCGTCAGGGGGATAAGTTGATGGCCACAACTGGCCTCTCCCCGTCTTGTGTAATTTCTGAGCATCCCCCTCTGTCAAGTGTGTCTTTTGTAGCATTGCTATATGGGCCCCTGTGGACTCAAGTATGTGTTCATCCTGTAGCGTTTTCTGAAAAAGCCTAGGCCCCTCACATTCCACAAGAGAAAACAAGTGGGGTCACCCATCCAGTAAGTTCAACGTTGATATCTCACTCCCCCACTATCGCACTGCACCCCATTACCCCTACAATGAGCACCGCTGTCACTGCATTAAACGATTCTAAGCCTAAAAAATATTACTCCCACTGCTTTCATAGGTTAAACACGTTTACCTAACAAATGTCTCCCTGTTAATGTCACCCCCAGCCGCCCACTGGGCTTCAACAAGAACTTGTATGCAAAATAGCAAATCAACCTCTCTGAGGGTTAGTTGTACAAAGCTATTTAGCGATCGCAGGTGGCAAAATTTACCGTTTCCAACCAATAAATGCCTTGCCCCAATCCTATTTTGTGAGTCGGTAACCTATTGCATAATCATAAAATAGGGTTTGCGACTCGCTATTAGGAAGGGGCATGCCAAGGGCCTCCCTTCCTAATAGTGAGTTGCAGTGGTATGTGTGAATGTTTTGCACCCAGAATGCAGTTGCAACACATTCACAGATTACTACCAACTTCAAATTGGTGGTAACCATTCGTAAACAGGAAGGGGTCCCCAACGAACCCCTTCCCCTTTTTGAATGTGGGTGCAGACATTTTTTAGGAGCTGGCAGTGTTTCCACAGACTTTTTCTTTTTTCTTTTTGGAATGCATTCCATTTTCCTTTATGAAAAACGGGTTGCATTGCAAAAAAAAGTGCTTTATTTAAAAGCAATCACATGGTGGTCTGCTGACTCCAGCAGGCCGCCAACCCTGTTATTGCAGCCATTCACAATGGGTCACCAATTGCGACTTGCCCCATGAATATTAATTAGGCAGGTCCAATTGCAACCCACTGTGATCGCTAAATATGTCTGAGACACATTAGTATATCGCAGTTTGAGATTTCCTAATTGCAAATAACAAAGATTCGCAATTAGGAAATCTCAAACCAGAATCTTTGTTCATCTGGCCCTGTGACCTGTGTTGTGTTTCAAGTGTGGATCCAAGAGCCAGGCCCACTCTTGTGGGCTGCAGCTCCAGGGTAGCCACTATAGTGTCCCGACAGCTAGCACAGTGTGTGTAAGTCCCAGCCCCCAGAGTAGTTCCCACCCAGGGACCAAGCCTGGTAGGCATACCTTCACAGTTAAGTGTCTTAATAAGTTTCACAATGTTCGCTATATTCAGCCCTAGCCATTCAATCCCAGTGCTTATGGTGGTGCTGCTTAATCATGCTGTGTCTCATTAGTGATGTAAACACCATTTTGAAAGGATACAGCTCTGCTCGGGGCTCTCTATCATGCCCCATCAGTCAGGGAAGGCACGTCAAAAGAGCAACAATACTATGTCAGTTCAGTGTCGGTGGGTGACGAGTCATCCAGCCGGGCGAAGATGTTTCCGGCTGAGTCGGCGGACATGACCAACTCGACCAGGGCCTTGACTCGTTCACGTCCCTGTTGCTTCTGCTCCAAGTCCAGCATGCTGTCTTTTCAGACCACCACCCAAGCCCCGGATCCAGACTATCACAATTGTTTACTTTTTCTCTGGCGATCTGGAGTCACCCTCTGGTCATCTCCAGGTCTGCCTCTGCTCCTCCCCACCCTCTTGGTTCAATCTTGCCATCAATGCAAATCTCCATCTAGTTCCATATGTCTTCCGGACATGTGAAGAAATGTGCACTGCCATTGTTGAACACTTCAAACTTAGCTGGGTACACAGCAAATATTTGAGTCCCGTCGCTCTCGGCTTCTGTTTAACTCCACCAAAGGAATGTTACTGTTGCTGGACTAACCGTGTATAGTCTGGTAATATCCAGATAATATGATTTTCAAAGGTGGGGTCTCTACTTCTGCGCACCACCTGCAGAACGGCATCCGAGTCTCTGTAGTTCAGTATCTTTGCAATGATAGTTTTAGGAGTACCTTCCAGAAATAATTCCCGCTTGAAAATTCCGCTTTTTTCCGGGAATTCCACACAGCACAGTTTGAATCTACGGGCCCTCCCTTACGCTTCTGCTGTATGTAGGTCCAGCATTCATGTCTGGGTCTCCAGCACCGTCACCATGACTTTGAGGGTCTGCATGTCTGACTGAAAGGCGCTGATTTGCTTCTCATTCTCAACTGACCAATCCAACACTTCCGGGACATCACCGCGCAGTAGATTCATTTCTAGGGCTATCGCTTCTATTTTGCTTTGCACCGCCATACTGGATGCTTCAATGGCCACCAGGATTTCCACTTCTGGGGCCCTGTGGAGTCTGAAGTCCATCTTGATCTGCCGATTGTATGCCTACCGTTGAGCTCTGGGCCGCAAACTGGTCCATGGTGGTTTGTTGGGCAGGGCACACTTTTTTATTTTGGACCATCACCAGTCACTGGAGGAACCTTTTTAAGTCAGCAGCAATGACCACACTGGTGGAGCAGAGTCAGTTCATCTTCAAGCTGATGGAGGGTCGGGAAAGGGAGCATCTCTTTGTCTCTCAGCAGGGAAAACCAGGAGTGTGCGTCACTGGTGTCTAGGGCAGCAGTGCACCTCCCTCTTCCTCAGCCCCCCAATTATGAGGGGGACGCAATGGTCCTCAAGTCACAGTGTCTCCCCCAAAGATCTCCCAGGTCCAGTGGAGAGGTGGAGGAAAGTCCAGTTGACAGGCAGGCTGGGCCTCGGTCCCCACTCACCCACTGCAGGGGCCGGGTGCCTTGTGGTACTTATTTGGATGTGGTGCCACACGTTACTTTTTCACCAGTCTCTGCTCAATCCCTGCCAGCACCCCCAGGTCTCCCGCACTTCAGCCTTCTTCACCTCAGTGGGCCAGGGTCCTGTCTTACCAGACCACTGTAGCCTTGCCTCCCAAGGTGGCCTCCGACACACAGCTAGTTCAGTCCTGGAGGAGGAGGCTGAGCGATTGGGAGGAACCACCTCCACAATGCTATAAGTGCAATTTCCTCTACTTCCAGGAGTCCCCCATGTGTAATTCAGTTCATCTGTGGTGGGGGACCCGCCATGCAGGGCCGACGCCCATTCTCACCTCCAAGGGGTTGGTCCATATGTGAGGAATTACTGGAATTACACAATGTGGCCTGCAGACCGCACCATCATGCTCACCAGCTGAGGCTCCCAGGCAGTCGAAACCACCAGCATCAACATGGGTGTCGCTCGGGTCTCAGGCAGGCACTCCCCAATCCTCCAATTGCAGCGAAGGGGGTTATTGCAGGCGAATCGCTCATGTGGCCGCGGCCCCATTACAGCTCTCACCCCACTCGCTCTATGCCAGGCCGTCGCCTTGCTGGGTGAGCATGGGGCCTCCTTTGCATGTGGCCAAATGTATAGTCTGTCCGGTGCCACAGTCAGCTGTCTGCCCAAATGTATTTCTCTCAGCAGTCTGTTTAGCCCCCAGGTGGCACTGGGCAGGCTCCAAATTTGGTGACTTTGGGCCGCCACAGCTCCACCTGCATGTCTTCGGCACAGCACCTCCATCCCCACGCACTCCTCCCTGATAAAGGTCACCAAGCAGGCTACTCGGGGTTTGAAACAGTACAACCAGTACAAACGTCGTGTCCACTGCTTGCAAGAAATGATGTTTGGGCTATTTGGCGCTCAGATGCCTGTCTCTGGGTAGGGAGGATGCTTAAGGATTCAGTTGGTGAGGTTGGGAGTACTGGTTTAGTGCGACCCATCGGCCATCTTGCTGACCACGCCCCTGTCACTTTGTCTTATGTTTAACTAAAATTCATTCTGTGCATAGAAACTGTGCTTATGACATTTGTGTGTGGACTATAAATAATTAACAGTATCATACAATAGATTTAGAAGATTGATTCTGCACACAGCCGTTTTTCTTCAACATAGGTCTTCCTTACAGTTACTCGTATGCTCGAAACAAAAAACAAAATTCAGTGTTGGCTTTTGCCTACATCGTGATTTGTTTTAAAACGCTGCATATCTGCCATAGATGTAAATTTCATTTTTTTGCTGAAAAAAACCTTGCCAAATGCCATTGCTGGAAATGTTTCCAGAATTTTTCGTCATGAAAGTATCGTTTTGAAAATGTTGAACTTTTCCACAGTTGCAAAACTTAGCTGGCAAAATTATACTTTTACACACACTTGATACATGATACAGGCATGATTCTCTGCTTCACTACTCAACCCTTTTGGGTTCAATGCCAAAATGGCAAACACAGAACACTCCTTGAACCACATGTTTGAAAAGCAGGAAAATGAAAGACTCACTGAGGTAGGTACTGGATGCTGACCAGCAGAAGACAGACAACATCATGAGAGACAAGAGTGAATGACAGCAAATAAAGCTCTATCCTTCTCACTATGGCCCATATTTATATTTTTTTAGCTCTGCATTTGTGCCGTTTTTTGACACAAAAGCGTGCAAACTCACAAAATACAATTGGATTTTGTAAGTTTGTGCTGCTTTTGCTTTAAAAAGGGGCGCAAATGTGGCGCTAAAAAAGTATAAATATGGGCCTATGAGCCATAAATGTTAGACCAAAATATCAGAGAGATCCTCTCTCCCTCTCTGCTGTCCCCTCCATCTTCAGAAGCTAAGAATCTGGGAATCAAACTGGACAATCAGTTGTCTCTAGAACCTGAGAAGACGGTGGTCCATGTGCTAGTCACCTCCAAATTGGACAATGTTGGACCTGGCCCTTTTTGCAAGGTCATCCCCAAATTTTTTGCCTTTTTCCTACTATTTTTTCTGAACTGGTGTTAGGACTCTGGGCACTTTACCACTGCTAACCAGTGATAAAGTGCATATGCTCTCTGTGCAAATTGTATTAGTGATTGGTTTATCCCTGATTGGCATATTTGATTTGCTAGTAAGTCCCTAGTAAAGTGCACTAGAGGTGTCCAGTGCCTGTAAATCAAATGCTACCAGTGGGCCTGCAGCACTGGTTGTACCACCCACATGAGTAGCCCTGTAAAGATGTCTCAGACCTGCCACTGCAGTGTCTGTGTGTCTAGCCTTACCCTGCCAATTCGACCTGGCAAGTGTACCCACTTGCCAGCCCCAATCCTTCTCTTTTTGTACATGTGAAGCACCCCTAAGTAGGTCATAGGTAGCCCCATGGGCAGGGTGCAGTGTATGTCAAAGGTGGGACATGTACTGATGTGTTTTACATGTCCTAACAGTGAAATGCTGCCAAATTCGTTTTTCACTGATGCAAGGCATATCTCTCTCATAGGTTAACTTGAGGGCTGCCTTTAAATATCTTTTAAGTGAAGTTTCCCTTTGGGAGCAGACAGAGATGTGGAGTTTAGGGTCTCTGAACTCACAATTTAAAAATACATTGTTTGGATAAGTTGTTTTTTGGGTGGTCAGTTTGAAAATGCCACTTTTAGAAAGTGGGCATTTTCCTGATTAAACCATTCTGTGACTCTGCCTGCTTGTGTATTTCCTGTCTGGGTCAGACTGACAGTTGGGCTGTTTTTGAATCTCCACTATACAGTGACCCAAAAGGAGCTGGGGTGTAGCCTGCATATCCTGATGGGTCATCTGGGCTAGGGTGGAGGGAGGAGCTGACACACCAGAATGGGCTGTGCCTGCCCTCACACAATGCAGTTTCCAACACCCTGCTGTGTGTCCGGGTCGAGGCTTAGGCAAGGCAGGATCTTCTGAACAACTTTCCTTTGAAGTTTGCCTACTTCCAAGGCAGAAAGTGGTATACATAATGGACCCAAAACCCAAAATTTCAAGATTACTCCTGGATTCAAGAGGAACCTCTACCAAGGAGAAGAGCTGAAGAGGAGGAATACTGCCCCTTTGCCTGTGACTGTGCTTTGCTGGGTTGGCCTGCAGTTGCTGCTTCTGCCTAAAAGAGGACAAAGACTGGACTTTGTGGTATATTCCTTGTTGTGAAGTGTCTCCAAGGACTTGGACTGAGTTTGCCTCCTGTTTTGAAGTCTCGGGCCATTAAAGACTTCCTTTGCCAGCATCTGGACTCTCTGCTGAGACTCCTACCCCGCCAAGTGGTGCCCTATTCAGTCCCTGAGCCCTTGAAAGGTGAAGCTGGTGGAACCAGTGTGAAATCCACGCACAGGTGCCGTGCAGAGAAAAGTTTGACACACCACCTGAAACGTGGCTGTAAAAACGCTGCGCCACCTGCATCGCAGCTGAAATCGGCACACCACCTGCATTGCGGCTGGAAAATCGATGCATCACCTGCATAGGGGCTGGAGAAACAATGCAAAACCCGCTTGCGGCTGCTGAAAGCGACGCAAACCCCACACAGTGCAGATTCTCATCCTCAACATCGATGGACGTCAAAATCGTCATGAACCTGCCCGGACCCAAGGTGCCCGCCTGGAAATCAACACATCGCTCTCTTGCGGGAGAGAAAAACGACCCATCGCCTACCTGACTGGAGAAGAAATGTTGCACAGCCTCACCTGCGAGTATGGAATCGACGCATCGCTGACTTTTCCGACGCACGCTAACCTGTGCAGCTTTATTTTTTTATGCAAACCAGGTACTTTATGCCCAACTTGAAGGAGGGGGTTGACATACAGCAGGAGGTTCAGGTTTATGAGGTAGCTCCAGTGGTTCACAGGGTCCCTGAAGAGGATTAGGGGACTGGCATGGGGAGTCATATTCCTAGTGGTAGGAGGGACACTCTACTGGCTCTAGATGAGAGTGACAGGGAGAGGGGTTCCCCCAGGTTAAAATCCTGGTTGTGAAGTATGGAGACACCCCAGAAAAGTGTGGGTTGAGTGTCAGGGATAGTCAGATACTGTCTCACTAGTCTCAGGAGGGTGGTGTGGGGTACTTTTTCAAGGCAACGGATGCTGAGGTGGCGGGTAGTTTGGTTAGCACATGTGAGGGGCTGTGTGATGTGAGTGCTGGAGAGCATATGTTCAGTCCTTGTTTTGCAGAGCTATGCCAACACCAGGAGGAGTGTGAGTTCTATGACCCCAGGGAGCCTAAACTGGAGGCAGACCTCTGGGTGAGTGCCAGAGGGTCTGAAGGGGCATTTGGGGGTTCTCTTGAAGGGAGTGGCTCAGGTCTTCCCCAACCAAGGGAGGTGGGGGAGGTTTGCAGTGACGCAGGTAGGTCCCTGTGTAGTGGGATGGGTGAGGGGTCTCATGTCCTGTCGCAGAGGTGAGGGAATGGGGTGGGCTGAGTCTCAGGGTGCCTGAGATCCAGTCCCAGAGCCTAGTGGGTTCCATGAGGGAATGCCAGGGGGGAGTCTAGCCTGTACTGTAAGGCCATGTACTGAAGGGGACACCATAGTGTCAGGAGGACTTGGGAAGCGGTTTTCACCAGCGTCCCCCCAGTCCACGTGTCTGGAAGTACCATTCCAGAGTGGAGGGTGTGATAGACCAAACAGGGGGATGAGAGGGAGAGGCAGTACCCCAGTGGAGAACCTGGTGTGTTGGTGGGCAGCTCTGAGGTCAGAGCTCCCCAGGACTGACTCTGGAGATATCACTTCTGGCCTGGGGTGCTTTCATGCACTGTCAGATGGGCAGGAGGCTGGAGCCCTGCACCAGGTAGACTTTTACCCACCACATGGGGAATGTGGTCCCCTCTGGGGTAGGGTTACTCCCAAAGAAGCACTGTCTTGCCAGGCAGTGGTCCAGTCTAAGGGTACAGAACCTAAGCTGGACGGTCAGGTTCAGGGGGTAAACTCTGCCCTGATGGGCAGGGCGTTTTGCCCAATCATCCCTCCTGGTGTGACTTCTACGGGTACTCTCCAAGGTGGTGGGGTGCGGAACTCTGGAAGTGGGGGCAGGGGAGGGCGAGACTCACCTCTGACCCCGACTGGAAGACCAGTGTCAGGTTAAAATCACTGCACTGGTAGAAGAATTGTGCAGGACTGCTTCCTCAAGCACCATGAAAATTCTGGATTCTGGGGGGGGGGGGGAACTCCTAGTGGGGTTGGTGGGTGCAGAGCCCTAGAAGGAGGGATAGGGGAGGCAAACTTCTCCCCTGACCCGGGTCCAACCTCAGGGTACAGACTCCAGGTTGGAAGACCAGTTGCAGGATAATATCTCTGCACTGGTAGGAGAATTGTGCGGGGCTGGTTGTACAAGTGCCCTGACAAATCCAGACTCTGGGGGTCCCACCCATAGGGGGAGGGTACAAAGCTCCAGAGAGGAGTACCAGTGTCAGGCTGCCATCTCTGAACAGGTAAAATGAGGGAGTGGCCAAAGGGTGCCAGCCCCCTGGGACTATTGCCCCCACTCTCCAAAGTCACAGTGGTTAGAGAGCCCTGAAAGGCCTGGGGCCTGACTCTCATTCCTGGCACCTGACAGTGGCCACTGTGACTTGCTGTCCTGGTGGACAGAGTTGCCCCTGGAGGGGGGACAGAAGTCACACCCAAAGGCTGGAGTGGGCCACACCACTGTGTTGGCCATGGCATACATCTGTGAGCAAAGTAAGGTTAGGTGCTACACAGATGGTATCCACGGGTGGGGTGACGGGTCCCTCATGGGTTAGCTTAGTGGGGTCTGAGTGTATGGACAGAGGAATCCAACTGGGTTCAGGAAGGCATAGAACTGAAACATGCCTGTGCTCTTGCGGGCCAGGGTCCATGTTCTATCGCCCCAATCAGGGAAGCCCATCAAGGTATTGATTGGTCTCCCCTCGTTTTAGGCTGGTGGGGGGTTGTGTGTAACCTGGCCCTTATAGGAAGGTAATCGCCAAACTTTTCCCTCCTACCTCCTATTTTTTCTGACCTGTTTTTGTTGGCTTTAGTACTCTGGGCACTTTACCACTGCTAACGAGTGCTAAAAAGCATATGCTCTCTGTGTAAATTGTATTGGTGATTGGTTTATCCCTGATTGCCATATTTTATTTAGTAGTAAATCCCTAGTAAAGTACACTAGAGGTACCGAGGGCCTGTAAATCAAATGCTACTAGTGGGCCTGCAGTACAGGGTGTGCCACCCACATGAGTAGCCCGGTAAACACATTTCAGATCTGCAGGAGCTGTGCAGGTAAAATGTTGATGCAACACCTGCAACGCAGCTGTAAAAAACAGTGTACCACCTGCATCGAGGCTGAAATCGAGGCACCTCCATCACAGCTAGGAAATCGACACATCACTTGCATCGTGGCCGGAGAAATGATGTAACACCCGCTTGCGGCTGCTGAAATTGATGCAAACCCAAAGCTGCGCAGATTTTCTTCTTTGCACACAACATCGCTGGGTATCAAAATCGATGTGAACCTGCTCGAGCCCTAGGTGCCCGTCCAGAAATCTATGTGTTGCTCTATTGCCAAAGAGTAAAATGATGCATTACCTACCCGACTGGAGAAGAAATGTTGCACGGCCTCACTTGTGAGTAAAGAATAGATGCATTGCTGACTTTTCCGACGCACACTCGCCTGTGCGGCTTTATTTTTGATGCAAACCAGGTACTTTGTGTAACATCAACACATCCATTGTTTTCTATGGAGTACGACTTTTTAATTTAACAGTTCATATCTTGACTTGCGTATGTTGGATTTTTGTTCTTTTGGTCTTGTTTGATTTAGATAAATATTGGCTATTTTTCTAAACTGGTGTGGTGTCCATTTTGTAGTGTTTCACTGTGTTACTGTGTGTGTTGGTACAAATACTTTGCACATTGCCTTTGAGATAAGCCTGACTGCTTGTACCAATCTACCAAGGGGCTCAGAAGGGGTTGTCTTAGGACTGTAACTCCCTTACCTTGACTAGAGTGAGGGTCCCTGCTTGGACAGAGTGCAAACTGACTGCCAACCAGAGACCCCATTTCTAAAAGGCAATATCAATGCTCTCAGCCAGGGGATGTCCAAAGCTTTGCTGCATCCCCTCGAGGTTGTGCAAAAATGCAATGGCTCCTCTTATCCTGAGACTACCTAGATGGACGCAGATCGCCCCCTTGCTAAGATCTCTTCATTGGCTTACTATAAAAAGAAGTATGTTCTTCTCAAAATCTTGTCTCTGGTTCACTGTGCCTTGTTTGAAGTCAATCTTGGCCATCTTGCAACTGATTCCTCCCTTACTGGCCCGTCAGATCCTTGTTATCTGCAGCTCTGCTGGTAGTGCCTTTAATTAAGCATATGAAGAAAGGAGGTGAGACATTCTGATTTCTGGCCACTAAAGCATGTAATGATCTTCCTTTTGACCTGGGGGCACTTCCTTTGGGGGAAGTATTCCATAGAAAGTTGAAAACTTGGGATTTCTCTTCTGTGTTTGAGATATTGTCTTGATTAAAATGCTTTTATTGTGTCATACTGCTAGACCTAGTGTCAGGACAGTCGGTTGAGTAGCTGTACAGTCTACAAAACCCTCTTCATTCTTTCACAGATCAGGTATGAAAAAAACAGCAAGGAACACTAAATATAGGAATGAGTTGGTTTTATTGCATCTAGGTACTTGAGCAAAATCAGAAAGTGTTTGGCTTATGGGAAGTAGGCTGAAATTTTCTTAACTGCTCTATGATCATTTCCTTTTCCAGGATGTCATTGAGCATGCCACCCTGGAATGTGGAACTTGCACTATACCTTCAAAAATGTTACAGGGCATCAAAGCTGCAGCCGAGGGCAGTGTGATGAGATGGGATGGGGTCTTGTAGGATGTGAGTAGATGAGCTTAATTGGGCAGATGTTGTTAAGTCGGCCTGGCAGCGTTGGAGCAGGCAGCATGTTTGTTGTTTGGTGAAGATTTAGCAGTCATATTGGGAGAACTGGGTGACTGGCAACCGGTGTCATTCTCGCTGTTACCTTCATGGTAGGGGAACAGTGTCCATCTGCTGCAAAGTGCCACAGACACTGGGCCTTATTAAAAGTTTGGTGGTGGTGATTTTTTCATCACTAACGTCATGGATGTCCCTTCCGCCATATTACAAGTTCCATCGGACATAATAGAACTTGTAATACGGCGGACGATATATCCCTCACGTTTGTGATGAAGTTATTCCCTCCTTAAACTCGTAATTTTGCTCCTGAATTATTTTAAAATATGCATAATTGAGGATTAGAATTTGTACACGCTCTCTTCAATGGCGAAAATGTCGTAAATGAGAGATAGCTAACATGCTCTGTTGAGTTGTGGTATGCATCTTATTTTTGGAATATACGTATAGCGAAGTATTTTAGCACAATTGTGAAATAGTAATAGCCTAGACAGCTTCCATATTAAAACGGCAATTGTGTAGCAATCAGAGCTAGATTTCCAACACTTTTCTGGATTCTGTTTTGAGAGAGGAAGACAAAATATTTCAACATATTTTACGCTGCTGCACGTAAAGCATATTTACTAGTCAGACCCTATTATTATACTAATATCAATACATTGAAACATTATGCCATATAATTCATATATTAAACACGAAGCTCTATTAGTAGGAATATAAAGGAAGAAAATACAGTTGTAGTAAATGCAGCACAAAAATCATGATAAAAATGTTTAAGCATGATGGTGCTCGATATTAGCTTTATCCGTTCTATCCTATACACCATCTTAGAGTACTCCTGCAACGGTTGAGTCATCGCAAAAATAAACAACCCATAATTAAAAAAAAAAAAGAGTAGAAACCTCCCGATTCCACAGCTTCAGTTTCCATTCTAGCACACAAGTGTTCTGCCCCAGTGGTTGTCCAGGAATGTATTTCCCAGCTCACCGACAGTAACCCATTGGCTCTTTGGGTAGCAGGGTTTCCACTTTTTACCAATAGCAAATTTGTTTATCCTAATATCCCTGTTGTTATATTGAGGACACCTGTTGTTTTGTCTTCCATTGTGCTGCGAGGTGAATAGTTGGGTCAGTTTGTGGTTACGCTCAACGTATGTCAGGACCAGATGCGTCGCGATGGCGCGTGAGTGAACAGCAAGGGAAATGCAGGAAACAAAAAGCCTTTTCTAAAACGTTGAACACTATAAGAGCGCTCCTGTGTGTGCACCCGCCAAGTTGTAACTTGTCGGGCGATGAAAAATACAACCTATTGTCTGCAGAGCGCATCCTCCGTTCAACAAGCCGAAGGAGACCACTAAGCTCTGAATATACAATTCTCGAGGCTGCATTGTGCTACAGGCAGAAGGTAGTAGATATACAGAATCAATGAAGCTCATATTGTTTGCCTATGCTTATGTAGCTTTTCAATGCACGGTGTGTGCTCTTCTAACAATGGGCCTTTTCATTCTGTTTGCGGCTGGTTTTTGACCGAAAGGTCTCCTGGATTGTGGTCTGTTAGCAGACTGGCAGGATTCAAATGTGAGACCTCCCTTCAATTAGCTCCTGTATCTATTGTTACAAACCCTTTCGTTCGGTACATACCAAAACAGGTAGGATTTGTGGCGTGCAATAAATAGGGCAGGTATAGCTAATAATCACTGGCAACGTATTTCTTAGTGTAGCACCTGCTAACCTCCACCTTCTTGCTTTTGATAGGCGTTTTTTACCTGTTGCTCAGTTGTGACTGGTGTCGGAGAGCTGACGGGGGAGATTTTCGGGTTTACAGAAGAATCGAAAAATCTATTTAGCCCTTGTAAGGGTGTATGGAGAACATTATAACTATATCAAAGTACACTCTCATTATCATTATCACTGCCAGCTCATGGACATGTGAAGATGCAAAACCCGTGGGTGCTTTTTATAGCTGTTTTTTTTTTCATCAATTATGTAACTGCGACTGTACAGAAAAACAGAGAGAAGTCCTGATTACAAGTGTCCTGAATGGGTAGCTGTTACTTATTTGACCCAGAGTTCCGAATTTATCAGGTGTGATAAACTGCACCTTTTTTTGGTTTTTGAGGAATAACGTGATTTTAGTGCTTTTTCTGCACCAAAATGTATATTACCGTAAATACTGTAATGATTTACCCTGTTAAAGCCTGCTACATTTCTTAACATTTAGGAAACTGCACATATTTTATCACACATGGTAATTACAAAAAATAAAAAATGACCAAAGTAGACCTGATTATCTTGCTATGTAGACCTGCAAGTTAAATATGTGATGATTCAACAAAGCAATTTTATGAAGATTTTGTTTTCCCAAAGAATTCTGTGAGTACTCCTGGAAAGCTACAACAGTTGGGGATTTCTATGTTTCCCACAATCGTAAGCACTTACATGTGCATAAATACTAATTGTGTACTTTTACGCCTCTATAACTGTTTTCCAAAAGTACAATTGCAAATCAACCAAGACATTTCCAAAGCACATAGCTGCAGGCGATGAGATTTTCGGTTCCATTTACACCAAGCCACGAAATTGCAAAGTAAACAGCCAGGTTTTGAGCAGCTTCCTAAATTGACTGAGGTCAGCGGTCCTCCTAAGAGAAAATGGTAGGCTGTTCCACATGCAAGGCACATGTGCTGAGAATGCCCTGCCGCCATACCGAAAAAGTCTACATTTAGGCTGCAGCAAAAGATTAGCCTTGGCTGAACACAAACAGAGGCAGGGAAGACATCTAATAAAGGTGTCCAGCATGTACTCCGACCGACCTCATAGAAAGTCCTATGGACAATACACAAAGATTAAAGGAGAACATTTTAGGCCCAGGAAGCAAATGAGAAATCAGTCAATCAAAACAACTTTATTTCACTTAAAATACCAGCCATAAAAAATGCATTTATTATTTTCATCAGCAATGGATAAAGCAGACACAGTAAAGGTTAAAAAGAAACTTCCAGAACATCAAACATGCAATAAAAATGTACAATACAATAAAAAAGATTAAAACAGTGTCTCAAGGGCAAGAGTTCAAAACAAACAATTTCATATATAAAAAAACAATCCTTATCATTCTGTGAAAACATAATGTTTCATCATTCTCATAGCACTTAAAAGGAAATTCCTAATATTTACACAAATCTTACCAGAAGACAGTTGTTGCAAAGCTCTTAAGGCTTGTTTGGCCATCCTTATCTTTAAATCACGTAATAAAGGCAAAAGATAATGATTCCTAGATTCAAAATGTACATTTAAAAAAAAAATTAAGTGCAAAGTATTTTGTGCAGAATAGCTGTTTCAGGGACATGCAATAAGATCTTCTGCTCAAGTTCCACAATTTGGAAACTCCACTAGAGTATGCACCATGTTTAACCTAATTTGCGTCAAGTAAAATCTATGCTGGGGTCTGTAACCAGCCAGATATAGGGCTCCACCACTCCCCCAGTAAGCAGATGGTAGAGTACTGTAGTTTTAGTAACTTCCTGAGATAGCCTAGCCTGCTTTAGGTTCACCTCATACCATTCTTCTACCATCAGCTATATAATGACATCATTTGTACAGGGTTATTGTAAACATTTTGCCACCCAAGCTCAGAGAATGCCTTTTTAGGTTTCACCTGCACAGAGCTTTTGTGCTGTGCTTGAAAAATCTTTTGCATTTAATATAAATATTAGCAGGGGCTTACACCCCACCCTTACCTTTTATTGGTTTGTGTACTTGCCACTTACTTTTCCTCCATTTCTCAGTTTCTATTGGCTGTCGTACACTATTTCCTGATGATCCACATGCGTTTGCTCTTATCAGTCCCCCATGGCCCAAGTACTGTTGTCATCCACTTTGCTGAAAATTCTTGTCAGCATCTACGAGCAGCAGACTCATCAGAAGAAGATGTGTATGTCTGTGAGATTTATTCTTATATCTGGGTGCTTACTTCATTCTCTTTGTGGGCTACATTAGCTCTGGGTGTGCCTGTGTCCTGTCTGTGAGTCCACACTAATGTGAGTCTTTGCTTCTTTTTGTCCATGGCCAGTGACTTGTATTGTACAATTTTTCACCAAGCTACAACTTACAACAAAAACAGTTTATTAATCACATAGGTGAAACCAATTGCATTTACCAATGCTTGTTTAGAAATGCTAACCATAGAAAATGATGAGCCTTGTCCAGACTTAGGGCCTCATTATGTGTTTGGTGGTCATGAGACCTCCAAACTCATGGTGGTGGTCGGACCGGTGTTGCTTTGGCCATCTGACTGCCAAATTGCGACTCTGGTGGTTGGACCGCCAAAGGACTGCCGTTCCCTCCGGGAACATGGTTCCCAATGGCATGATGGTGGTGGGGCTTGAACCAGCCATAGCGGCCCTGAACTCAGCACCACCTGGCTGATTACAACCCCTCTTTCTGATAGCCTTTTCATGGCAGGGAGCCTGCCATGCAAAGGATGGCGGAAAGGAAGGGCTGAGGCTACGGGGGGGCCCTGTACTGCCCACTACCATGTCCTGGGCAGTGCAGGGTCCCCCTGTCCAGCACCGTCATAATGCATGCTGTCTGCTTTGCAGATAGTGCACATTCTGAGGTTGCTGGAGTGTTAGGAAATTGGCCTCGCCTCCCTTGAGGGAGCTGAGGCCAACATCCTAACACTGTTCCCACTGGTCACTAAGTAGAACAGTCATGTAGAATGGGCAGAAGTCTCTGAGTAAATATAGTCTCTAGTTTCTGCAGCTGGTGAATATTCTAGTATCCCCTATAAGCCAGCACCACGTGTGATGATGGACAGGCATTTACTTCTATTTAAGGTAAGCATATAGTTCACAGGTTTATGGCCAAGTTTCTGTGCAAATCTAAAATTAGCCTCCACGATCTCTCAAACTGTCGGGATCTAATATTAATCAGATGGGGTCAGGTGAGTGATGAGCAAAAAGTGATGCTTAAATAAGTAAACTTTTGACCTGCCCTACTGCAGAACCCTCTATTAAGTGTTGGCGATTTTGGGTATTTTATGGGCCAAAAATCATATCAAAGGTCATTTTGAGATGAACTTCAATATCGAAATTGTTAATATGCATGGTAAAATGATTGAGAAGATCCTAAAGGCTGTTCCACATACAGAAGCACCAGAATCGGGTGCCTATCCACAAGGGAAAGATCTTTTCCATATTTAACTAAGTAGTCTGCTAACCCATTCATATATATTGTGAATGAAAAAGGTGCTAAAATGTAAAGTCAGTCAACCCCTCTAACAGATTGCATAGGCTCAGTACTTTTCCCCGTTTCACCCAAAGTGAAGCCTCACTGTGGTATCCCTATGCATATCTTTCAGCAACCCAATCAATGAGTCCTCCACCACCATCGCCAACATTATCGACCAAAGCTTAGAATGATTAACAGTGTCAAAAGCACTAGGCAGGTTCATAAATGCCAGATGGATGGGTATGCTCTGTGCCCATGACTTTAGTATATTTACCAATTAAAAGATACAGATTTAGGGACTGTTCTATCATCCCTAAACCTCAGCAGAAACCGTATTGTACATCATTCAAAAAAGCATTGTGTTCAGCCTAGGTTTCAAGCGTAGCCAAAAAAAAACTACCTAAGATCTGAATGGTTTGGTCCACCAAAGAAATTGGCAGATAACAGGTGGGATTATTTCTATCATACTTCTTAAATATGGCTACAATAATGGCTTCAAGCTATTTGGTTGGAAATGGACATTTGGTAACAGAGCTTAGTACATTTGTTTGCCACAAAAATCTAAATTGTCCTTAAAGACATCAACCAGGATTCCATTTGGTCATGGAGCCTTACCGCCGGGGAACTCCTTAGTAGCTAGAACTACCTCTGCTACTTAAAAAGCTGGAGTGAAAGGCCTACAGGCATTTAATTGGGCCTCATTATCCTCCACAAGTCTTTCAGTAATGTCCTGTGTGTAACGTCAGTAACTGGCTGAAGAGAATACATCCAATCTTCAGTCTCCTTTGGAGCCACTGTCTCAGAAAAATAAGGTGGTGAATAACCTTCCAGAATGCTCTAATATATTTTAATTCACTATTATTGATTCTAATGAGATCTTGCTATGCTTGGCTTACAATGTCACACTTTCTATGGGCTATCTGCATTCACATACTTTCTCTCAAATCTGAGGTTTCTTCTTAAGCTCTTCTAATAGTTTC
This sequence comes from Pleurodeles waltl, assembly GCF_031143425.1. Lineage (NCBI taxonomy): Eukaryota > Metazoa > Chordata > Amphibia > Caudata > Salamandridae > Pleurodeles > Pleurodeles waltl. The sequence continues at coordinate 1,450,755,756 of NC_090440.1, read as the reverse complement.
TATGTGCCACTGAGCAGGCTCTATCAAACCACCTATAGGGTTTTGCAATCCTGGAAACTTTATCAGTGGTCATCAAATGTTTTAGTGCTGCACAATGCAGGAAACCAATGTAATATTTTTAGCTCAGAGCTGACTGATGAAGCTCGTGGAAGGGAGAGGGCCAGACGTGCTGCAGTATTCTGTGTTTAAGAGAGGACCTTGATCAGATAGTCTGGAGAACCAAGGAAAAAGGATTTCCCATAGTCTACCCAACAGTTAGGCCTGCGTTCATGGTGCGGTTCTCCCCCTAATTGTATGCCTTCAGTCCTCTTGTTTCACTGCCTTATTTTTTTGCTGGCTTAGAAGTCTGCACACCATCCCTCTTCTAACCAGTGTTAATGTGCTTGTGCTCTTTCCTGAAAGAAAGCATGGTAGAACTACTGGCTTAACCCCAATTGGCCTATTTCTTTTACTTGTAAGTCCCTAGTAAAGTAGCACTACCTGTGCCCATGGCCTGTAAATTAAATGCTACTAGTAGGCCTGAAGCACTGATTGTGCCACCCATTTACGTAACACATAAACATGTCTCAGGCCTGCCATTGCAGCCTGTGTATGCAGTTCTAAACTGCCATTCCAGCTTGGGAAAATAAACCTTTTGCCAGGCTCAAATCTTCCTTTTTAATGCATATAGGCTACCCCTAGTGTAGTCCTTGGACAGCCCAGAGGGCAGAGTACAATGTATTTAAAAAGTAGGATATATACTTTTCAGTTATGCATGTCCTAGTAGTGAACAAATCCTCAATTCGTTTTTCACTACTGCAAGGCCTACCTCTCCCGTAGGATAACATTAGAGTTCCCGTATTATGTTTAATAAGTTGCAACTTCCAAATGGTAATAGGTAATTTATTCATGCTTGGGGTCTTTGGAATTGTAATGAAAAATCATAATATATGGTGAAGTCAAATTTGAAATTACAATGGTAAAAATGCCACTTTTAGAAATTGGCGGTCTCTTACTTTGGCCATTTCAATCAATCAATCAGGAATTTGTAAAGCACACTACTCACCCATGAGGGTCTCAAGGTACTGAGGGGGGAGGGGGAAGAGGAGGGAGGTGCTGCTACTGCTCGAACAGCCAGGTCTTGAGAAGTTTCCAGAAGGTAAGGAGGTCTTTGTTCTGGCACGGGTGGGTGGGAAGAGTGTTCCACGTTTTGGCGGCGAGGTGCGAGAATGATCTACTGGCAGTTGTAGTACTGCCGGATGTGTGGGACGGTTGCGAGGTCGGCAGAGCGGAGCTGACGGGTCGGGGTGTAGAAGGAGAGTCGTCTGTTGAGGTATTCTGGACCAGTGTTGTGCAGTGCTTTGTGAATGTGGGTGAAGAGTTTGAAGGTGATTCTCTTGTTGACTGGTAGCCAGTGCAGGTTTTTCAGGTGGTCTGTGATAAGGCAGTGGCGGGGGATGTCCAGGATGATGTGTGCGGAGGCGTTCTGGATGCGTTGCAGCCTCTTCTGGAGTTTGGCCGTGGTTCCTGCATAGAGGGCATTGCTATAGTCCAGTTTGCTGCTTACGAGGGCTTGGGTGACTGTTCTTCTAGTTTCAGTGGGTATGCATTTGTAGATCTTTCGGAGCATGCGGAGGGTGTTGAAGCAGGAGGAGGAGATGGCATTTACTTTCTGGGTCATGGATATTGAGGGGTCCAAGATGAATCCTAGGTTGCGTGCGTTGTCGGTGGGAGTCAGACCGGTTCTGAGAGTGGCAGGCCACCAGGAGTCATCCCATGCGGAGGGGGTGGAGCCAAAGATGAGGACTTCTGTCTTGTTGAAATTGAGTTTGAGGCAGCTGCTCTTCATCCATTCGGCGAGGGCCTTCATTCCATTGTGGAGGTTGGTCTTGGCAGAGTCCTTGATGAGGAGAGGATCAGCTGGGTGTTATCAGAGTATGAGATGATGTTGAGGTTGTGGGATCGGGCTATGTTAGTGAGCGGGGCCATGTAGACATTGAAGAGGGTTGGGCTGAGGGACGAACCCTGGGGTACACCGCAGATGATTTCAGTGGCTTCCTAGCGGAATGGGGGGAGGCGGACTCTCTGGTTTCTGCCGGTGAGAAAGGATGTGACCCAGTCCAGGGCTCTGCTGTGGATTCCAGCATTGCTGAGGAATGAGCGTAGAGTGTGGTGGCAGATGGTGTTGAACATGGCAGAGAGATACAGGAGGATGAGTGGTGCGGTTTCGCCGCTGTCCAGTATGGTTCTGATGTCGTAGGTGGCAGCGATGAGGGTGATTTCGGTGCTGTGGTTGCTGAGGAATCTGGATTGGAAATGCTCCACGGTGCGGTTTTTCTTAAGGAAGCGGGTTAGTTGTCTGTTGACAGCCTTCTCAATGACTTTTGCCGGGAAGGGGAGCAGGGAGATAGGCCTTAAGTTCTTGAGGTCCACCTTGGGTTTTTTGAGGAGGGCGTTGATCTCGGCACGTTTCCAGCTCTCCGGGAAGGTGGTGGACTTGAAGGAGCTGTTGATGACCTTCCATAGTTGGGGTGCGATAACGGAGCTTGCTTTGTTGAGGATGTGGTGAGGGCAGGGGCCAGATGGAGAGCCGAAGTGGATGGTGTTCATGATTTCAATGGTGTCGTTAACAGGGGTCCAGGAGAGCAGGAGGTTTGTCGGAGGTAAATCTGTGGTGTTGGTGGTTACCGGGGGGGTCTAGGTATTGAAGCTGTCATGGATGTCTGCACTCTTGTGGCAGAAGTAGGAGGCTAGGGAGTCGCAGAGGTCTTGGGATGGCGGGATGTCATTGGCATTGGAGCTGGGGTTGGAGAGTTCCTTCACGAAGTCAATTTGGTGTCTGCAGCCTCTCTCTAGGTTACATGCATAGTTTCAGTTGACATTTGGGCTTTGTGTATTCCTCTTAGACAGCCATAGGCAGTAGGGAGCTTAGATGTGTCTTGATGAGCTATCACTGGCAGCATGGAAGGGAGTAGCTGGACATAACCCACTTACACCTGCAAAGATTGGTCTTCACGCAAATGGCTGCATACCCCCTATAGTTAGTCTTGATCCAGGGCAAGGAAGGCAGGGCACCTGTTCACTTCAAAGGCAAGTGTGTAGAAGCTTCTCTTACTTCAAAGGCAAAACTGGTCGTAAATATTGTACCTCAGACACTAACTCTTCAGTACACCTCTGGACCTGTGGATACTGTGCCAGGAAAAAGAACTGGTGTTCTGCTGAAAGTACTGCTACTCTGCTGTAGTGCTGCTCTAAAGGACTGATGCCCTGTTATTCTGGCCTGCTGCTTGCTGCGTTCCTGCCTTGGTGAGAGTGGCTGAACCTGCATCTTTCGAATCCTGAATTCCATAGTGACTCCAAGGGCTAGTTGGCTGGCCTTCTGACTTAAGCTTCAGGGACAGAAGGCTCCTACAACTTCGAACCAGCACCTGCCATCTGTGAGTTTACACTGCCAAGTGGTGCCACCCAAGTCCTGGACACTTGGAAGAGGTCCTAAAGTGCTCTGCCAGCCTCATTGGAACATGACACATCTCCTTCTGCAAAGTGCAACCATGAGCATAACCAATATATCGCTGCTGCTGTGTATGTACTCTCTGTCACAAAGGCAAGCATCACAGCCCGCCGCCTCATAGACACTGCTGCTGCATGACGCATCCTCAGCACAGGCCCTCCTATTCCTCATTGACAGCAGCTTCGATGACGATGCCAGACTTTGCATTGTGGCCATGCAACTCCTTGGAACAATAATCATGCCGACTGTGCAAAGCATCCTTAATGCCTCACTTCGCATCGCAAGCCCTTGTCAACAGGATCCTCTATGACAATGCAGGTTCTCACATCACAGCCTTTAACAACCATTGATGTATGTTCTGCAGGAAGGAGTGGTAATAACTTCTGGAGCACTTTAGGTAGTGTAAAGCAAGTGGATGCCAGCCTATTCAAATGTGAGGCCATGGATAAATCACTATCAAAGAACAATCCTAATTACTAACTTTAGGTGAGCCTACTGTAGGAACATCCAAATGAGAATTCCAGAAGTCAGAGGGGAGAACATGAGAAATCTTATTAACTGTGCAATGCAGATCTCAGTTTTATCTTCATTGAACTTTAGAGAATTTGAGGTTAGCCATTTTGTGATTTAGTGCAAACACTTATGGAAGCTGACATACGGAGCAGATACCTTTGAATACACTGATATCATAAGTTCGGCATCATCTGTATAATTTATGAAGACCACCCACTGATTACGAAGAAGCTGAGCTAGCAGCCTTAAATAGATATTAGATGCAAATGCATTAATTTCTTCATGGGGCAATATTTCATGTAGAGAAATCCCTCCCCCTTTTCCTTATCAATTCTGGGGATGTTACCTTCTCAGTCACACCAAGGAAACTAATTCAGTTTGCCAGTCTTAGAAATAGAATAGGAATCATTTTGTGAATACCCAGAAACTCAGTAGATGACCTTCGCAAACCTACCAGGACATCCTTCCTTGTAATGCTCAGTCTCGCCACTGGGAGAAGACTTGTCTCAATAAATATTATGGTGCCATATTACATTTAAATGCATTTTTTATTGCAGATGTAAATTTATAATAGTAAACCACACCATTTGCACAAGTAAAGTAAATGTTGGTGCACAAATCGGTTTGTGAATGAGGCCTTCTGTCTTCAAGATGGAAAGGCATGCAAGCATTACTAGGTAAATTCATAAGTGGATGCTTCAGGCAAAAAAATGTTTTTAAAAGGGTTCCCTCACACACTTGTGCATTTGTAGGCATCCAAAACCTTTTTATGGTAATTTCATTCACAGACTTAACATGAGAGTTGGTAAATCGGAAGATTTACAACCAGTAAATGAGTTTTTAGAATGTCCTAAACCCATGCAGCAATTTGGTAACAGGACACTGACTCACTAATAGGTTTAGGATACCATTATGAAATGGTATTTAGAAGGGGTGTGTTTAGTGCTACCCTTGAAAATACTGACTCCTTTTAGTATGTATCAAAGTTTTGAAATCCAATTGCAAAACATTAATATTTTACTAACATATCAAAGGAGGTGGTGAATGCCCCATGTACACAGTCTTAAAAAGGTTTGCAAGACTTTTCATTTTTGTTTAAACGCAAACACAAGATATAATTATGAAAAATAATGTATTGTGAAAGTTTAGGTAATTTTGGGGCATTGCTGTGTTATACTTCTTAGTGTTTGAGTTTGTGCGTTGTGTGCCTTGGATCAGTCTTAAATAATTAGGCAATATGATAGTGAATTGCCTATGAGTGGTAAATTCTGTCGAGTTCTTGCCATTCCTTCACTCAAGCAAGTGTAGAAGCATGTTATTGTGACTAAAAGAAGGCACTACATTACAATAAATACCCTTAAAAATTGATTTGTTGTTATCAAAGCGAGACCACCCAATTACAAAATGTGATTTGGCCCACAACAGTGGTTCTTAACCCTTTGAAGTCTGTGGACACCCACTTAATCTCCCACTTAATCACTACTGGAATTCATGAACCCCCACTGAATCATTATTGAAATCCGTGGAGCCCCACTGAGTAATTGCTGGAAGCCAGGCACCCAGGCCTAAGCACCTTTGATACTTTGCAAACGAAAAAAATACAGGAAAAATGCAGAAATGAGCTTTCATCAAACAAATATACAAATGCTAAAATATAGGTTTTATTTAAAAAACAAATATATAAAAATCTACATTTTATGTTAATGGGAATGTTGGAGTTTCTCTAAATGTAATTGAGGCCACTCATCAATTATAATATATTCAGTTTGATGCACTTGCAATACTATCACAAATCAGCCTGTGTAAATTTACTTTTTAGCCCCCAGTTTCAAATTCCTTTACATTTACAGAATGTTTTCAATTGTATGGTATGGATTTTCATTTACATACACTCTATTATCCATTAATATTATTTAATATTCTAAGCAGTCTTGGAACTCCTGAGCAGACTTCATGGACATCCCCAGACCAGAGATTAAGAGCTACTGGTCTACGACTTTAATCATTCTTGCAATCGTGGGAAGGGTGTGAGGTGTGACCAGGGGATAGTGGGTTTTGCTTGCTGTGCTTCACTGGCCAAAGCCTGGTGGTGAGCCTCTGGCTACCAGAGTAGTTTAAGTAATTTCCTTTTCAGTCTCCTTTCAGACAAAACCTTATCTGAATTGTTTGGGTTTCAGAAGTTTTCTGAAATATGTGCATTTTGAAGTATTGCAGTTTTTTTTTCAAGCAACGAGATGTCATCATACTAGGAAAATCACTTGATCTAATTCTCAAAGCCACTTGCACACATAATTTACACATAGACACGTAAATGGCTTATTTCATGAAGGAAACTCATGTTTGGTATCTAAAAAAACAATTTGCATTCATAAAAGAAGTTCTTTATGCCTACGCTTACCCTACAATGACAATTATCCTATGGTGGTGTAATATTATTATGTTTAAATTCTACTATGGATTGTATGTCGCAGTGGACATTGCAGGGCTAGGTTGGCCTAGGCAGTTTGGGAACAAACAAAAGTGTGTGAATTGGTGGGTATGCACAAACATATTTCCGACCCATTCTGCCACAGAAACTGCCCTCTCTCCAGGCAAGAGTAAGTTCTGTAAGTCCCTTCCCAGAGATGGAATAGATCACTGACACACTATCATGGTAAACAATATCACTGACAAAAAATATTGTGTAAAAAATATTTTAAAATGTATTATAATGTAACATAAATACATTCCTTTGATGTGATATGGTTTAAAGGTTATTGATATGAAAATATGTATGTATGTATAAATAAATATACATATATTCGTACTAATATATTTAAAATATTAATAACACAGATAATGTCAAACATATATTTATTAATTATGTTACTCTCTACATACACACACATATATATATAAAATATACATACACAATAAAACCATAAAAATATGAAAAATTAAATATTACAAATATATATTAAATAATGTAGAAAATAAATAATTATACATTGATAAATCCTCAAAACACATTTACAATAAATACTACAAGCATTAAAATACATTTACAAATAAAAACAAATAGTATAGAATATAACAAATAAAACAAATAACTCGATAAAACATGTCTTTAAATATCGTATTTAAAATAAATTAAATAATTAATTACCAATAAATAGTTCATTGTTAACTATTACTTAATTAACTTCCCACCCTAGGCCTCTATAAACTTAGCATCCCACAGCTAAAAGTAAATGAAACGAAATAAGTATTTCATAATTTATATATTTAAAATTCAATTAAATAATTCATTCACAAATAACAATTAATAGTTACTTAACTATTAGTTAACTTCTCACCCAACATCCTAACTTAGCCTAAACTAACACTCTGCAACTGAAATATATGTAAAGGGAAACAGTGATCCATATTTTACAAAACTAAAAATCAAATAAATAAATTATTGACAAATAATAACACACTGTTAATTAATTATTTATTAACTTTACACCTTACACTCCTACACACCTAGCAACCAACAACTAGAATTTAAGTAAAATAAATAATTATTCCATAGACTACATAATTAAAGGTCAATTACTATTTACTTAGTAATTAAGACTTGTTAATTGATTATTACTTGATTAACCTTCCACCCTATACCTCTACAAACTCAACAGATCACAGATAACATATAACAAATATAAATCAGTATTCCATAAATTACATAAACCAATATCAGTCAAAAAATTTAACTAACCGTTTTAAATAAATAATATAAATAAATAAAATCAGTAAAAATATATATCACTTAGAATTACAAGCTATGTTATAAAAACAATTAATAAAATATACATAAACAATAGTAACACATAAAATGAATATCACTAAAACACAATAAAATAATTAACAAACAATATGTTTGACCACTATAATAGTGAAAACAATCATCAAAAACATAAATATTATTTACAATATTATTGCTTAGCTCAAAAACAATATTTTTGTCAATGATATTTGCGCAACACAATATTAGTGTATTATGATTTTTATTTCTGGGATTTATGTCTCCTGATATTTTTAAAATGAAATGAGAAAGTGCTCAAATTGGGCGGTTACGACAAGGGGTTATTGGTGGGAAAAATATTTTCCCCATGGTGAACAAAAGAAAATACATTCAATTGTAGATTTCCAAAGGGATTTTCAAATGTGAAATTCTGTACCATGTGCAAATGCACTTGTGAAAAGAGTTTTCCTTTTTTTTGCATGAAGACATGCAGAATTTCTTCCATTATTTTCCAGCAGTACTCTTTGAAACATTCATGAATCCATAAAATATATAAATTTACACCCATTATTTTATAAAATGCAGTGTTTTTATTATTTTTTAAGAATCCAACCACAGAATAAAGATGAGGTCCCTTGTAGGATTTAAAATTCTTGACTTGTTTGTTTAACCTTTAACATTGATCTTACTCCAAAATTTATTTTCATTTATAATACTAGTGTTTTAGATACAATCCATTAAAAAGTAGATTGGAACCTTAATGGATAGAAACTCAAACAACTGCTACAGTCGACAAAATGCAATTTCATTTAAATTTGTAATAATGATATTGGTATCTAAAAGTGACATTTAAAGGTACCCTAAATTACATTTATTATGGTGTAGCTTTATTTTCAAGTAAGGTGGGAAATCTAAACAACTGGATATTGTGACATTTGGTTAGGGAATTTCAAATGTAGATACACATGTACAATATACATTGTACCAGTATTATGTTTGAAGCTGGAAGATGATTGTACAATTTGAAAAAATATGTGAAATTGATACAAAGGCATTATAAAACAAATAAATTGTTAGCTTCCTAAATATTCCTTTAAAACAAAAGCTGAGTATCTAGAGAGAAGAAATGAAATGGAAAATTAGTTTGAACGAACCTCTTGCATTATATTGTTGAAATAGACCGTCTTGGAAATGAGTAAAATATATGGATGTTTAAATATTGAAGAAAGGCCTTTTTCATTTTCTGACAACCTAATAATCAGCAATGACATATTCAAATAAATATGTGATGTCATCACAGACTTTACATAGTATATTATTTGAGAAGACATCTTGCCATTTTAGTATATGTTTAATGCAATATAAAAACATTGCATTGAACAAAAAGGTGCTAAGAAACCCCACCTTCACTATATTATTTATTTAGTTACTAAGGGCATCATTATGAGGTCGGCTCCCAAACCCTGTGGAGAGGAGGCTGCCGTGGAGCTGGCAGTCTCCCCCCGCACACTGCCTGGTCTCATTACAAGGTTTCCACTGGGCTGACTGGCAGAAACCTCTGAAATCAGAGGTTTCTGCCAAGCAGCCCAGTGGAAACAATGCAGGCACATTGGCCTTGGCTCCTCAGGGAGCAGAAGCTAATGCTGTCGCACAGAGGGTGCCCCCCAGCACCACTAGAATGCGCACTGTCTGCTGCAGCAGGTAGTGTGCATTCGGAGAGTGCTGGCCGGGGGTGCCCTATGGCCCCAGCACTGGGTTTTCGCCAGCCTTCTCATGGCAGGAGCCCTGCCATGAAAAAGCTGGCAGAAACTGGACTCGTGGTCAGCACGGGGGTGCTGAACTCAGGACGGTTGTGGCAGGGCTGACTGGCGGAAATAGCGTAATACAATGTTTCTGCCGGTCAGCCCTTTGGAGACATCGTAAAATGACAGGGGTGAAGCTGGAGGCTTGACAACGGACTGATCCCCACAGGTTTGGCAGTCCAATGGTTGGGCCCCCAAACTCCTAATCAGTCCCTCATTATCCCTGTGAAGGTCTCTTAGGAACAAAACATACACCCATAGACAAAACATACACCCATAGGCAACATGATCTGCCACAATTTTGATTGGTTAACCCGATCAGATGCGGAAAAAGGATTAATGAACCCAGATGTATGGAGCCAGGTTGAGCAACTGTGTATTTTTCTAGAACCAAGTATAAGTTTAAACACTGACCCACAGTGGACCTCCCAGCACGAAACCCAAACTGAGCTTCTGATAACACGCTATTTTCCTGTTGCCCACACGGAGTCTCTCCAGTAGGATATGACCTTGACTACTGAGTCAAGTAGGGAGACGGGCCTGTAACATAAAGGGCTGGCCCTATCCCCCTTTTTAAAAAATTGGCAAGATTTTGGACATAGAACATGACTATGAAGTGCCTGCCAGCACCGCCGCATTAATAAGGGCTGTCAAAATGGGCACCCAAACACCCATGTCATTTACATAAATATCTGGTAGGATACTATCAGGACCTGGGGTCTTGTTAGTGGATAAGCTCATCATCCCCTTTTTTACTTCCTCACAAGAGAAAGTCAACATGGCGCCCCTGTCAGCTCATGTCCCTCTCCTGTTATTCCATTGATTCTGAGCAATAAATGGCCTCAAAATGAGGCACCCATGAGTCTTCACTAATGTGTGCCTCAAGGGACTCTGCCAACTCTGGGGCAAATAAAAGGTCCACTAATAATGCTCCAGAATTTTGAGCTACTATTCAAAGTGCTTGCATCAGTTAGATCAGCCCAAGCCTTCTCCTCAAGTCACATTTACACCTGGTCCGTTCCCTTTTATACACAACTCTTGTGGCTCAAATCTTCCTCAAAGCCTTTGAACAGCCAGAGTCAAGCGATTTGGGAAACCTATTGCACTGGCACATCATGGGTACTTCCAGGAGACCAGACACTACTTTAGAGCTCTCTGACAAGGACCTCAAAATGTTGCATGGGCTACTTACGGTGGATACACAAGTAACTAACTCCTTTTTGCATATAGGATACAGGGACATGTAAAAGTCCTTAGATGCTATCTGAGAAGAAGGTTGTATACTCCTGTAAAAAGTAGCAGTTCTCAATTGCCCAAGTATCTTGAAGACAGATTACTTCAAACCCTCTAATAAAATCCAACCATTTTGGGTCACAACATTTCCATGCAATGCCGGCAACATTCCAACTGATAAATTTACATACATTCAAAGGGTTACAGTCTGTCAGCACCACAGTGTGCAGTAGTGGGAATACCGTCACCAGTGTTGTTGGAGGGACAAGCACCTCACTGATCTCCTGGGTGTTCTGTTCGCCATCCCCTAACCATCAGTCCCATGCATCTGAACAGCACAGGGGGGATAAACTTATTGCAGAGAGCCAACTCTGATAAAATCACAGGCCGATCTGCCCTCCACTGTGCCTGCCGTCTCGGAGTTTGCCAAAGATTGGGTGTAGGAGCACTGATAGGCGGTTTATAAAAGAAAACCAATGGAAGCACCATGGTGGGAGAACCAGAGGCATTAAAAGGAGCATGCCCAATAGAATCTAAAATCATCCCTGCGACGTGGGGGTCTATTAAAGTTAATAACCACAAAATCGCCAGCCATGGTTTTCTCTCCTTTCTCCAAACAGCGAACCATATTAATACAGGCTCCTGCACAATCCCCCAAATCAGTATTCAAACCCAGCCAATGCACAACTTTGTTTCTCAGTTGGTAAAGTTCTCCTGAATGTTCTCCAGGAGTGAGAGGACATTCCCCAGAATAATGCTTCAGGGGGTAAATCAAGAAACACAGGTTTAGACAAGGAGGGTCTCCTGGATCGACTTCTAGAAATAGCTACATCACCCCTGGGCAAGGCAACTGACCTGGACCTTGTAACTGTGCAAGATCCCCTCCTGCTGCACTATCCCCCAAAGATACCTGGTGTGGGGTTGAAGTATTAGCCCCCTGGTGACTGCCAGCTCATCAGTCCTCAGGGGCTCAGCGACTGGAGGACAAACAGGAGCAAGGGTGGATGGAGGCAGCATTCAACAATTATTTTTAGGAAGTTTTGAGAGTTCCAAATTAATTGCCAGCAAGCACGCTATATAGTGCTCCTCAAGTGAAATCAGCTGTGTGCAGCAAAGGGCCGCTGGGAAATGGAGTCTGCCTCAGTCCAGGGCCACTAGCAGCAAAACAAATGTCCAGCCCAGTGGGGCACTCAAATGCGCTCCTCAAGTGGAATCAGCTGTGTGAAGCAAAGGGTCCCTTCTCAGACCCACAGCCCACTGGGAAACGGAATCCGCCTCAGTCCAGGCCACCAGCAGCAAAACAAACATCCCACGCAGCGGGCACCCAAACACGCTAAATGGTGCTCCTCAAATTAAATCAGCTGTGTGTAGCAAAGGGCCACCTATCAGCCTCACAGCCCTCTGGAAAATGAAATCTGCCTCAGTCCAGGGCCACCAGCAGCAAAACAAAGCAATCATTAAGGCCATCTTCCATATATCATGTACTCTTCAAATCAGCTATTCAAAATGCCTTTTTTTTGTCACAAGTCTATTCTAATCTTCCTTGACTGACTTTTACATTTCTTTTGATCTCCAATTCCACTTTCTGTGCAGTTTCATAAATATATATCTAGCTTGACCTACCCTTACCTCACCATCCAAGCAAAACTCTTACGTTTATGCACATTCCCTCCCCTCTTCTAACCAGAGCATTCTGTACCTCCACACCCTGCTTTCATTCTTTCACCAACTTGGAAGTCATGAATGCAGTGCACACCCACATTAAAAATGCAATGAAGAAAACTGTGGTTGTGAAATATGAGGTAGGGATAAGGATGAAGATCTTCCCCTTGCGGATTGTCATCACATGCGTCATGTTTACACCTTTGTGCTTCTTCTGGTTTACCATCACTCTTAAATTTCATATGTTGTTAATATCTGAAAGCAGAAATAAAAATGTATTGTTTCAACTTTTGTTTTTGCTTCTACATTGACAAAAAACAAGCCCACAACATGGCTGTTCAGTCTATTTACTTCTCGTTATGGCTGGAAGGCGTGACGTATACAAGAGCAGAGTTCAAAATCTCCGGGAAGTTTTTTCAAAACCTTGGCATCTTTTAGGACCCTTTACAAATGTGTCAGCTTTTTAAGGTAATACACCTAACAAAAAATATTGACGAACATCTAAGCTTAGTTTATGGGAGAATTCTCCTGTTCAGTCCCCCTCCAAGAAAAATGAGTAGACATAAACCTCCTTCAATGGTATTTTTTTAAAGAAAAGTTTTTTTTAGAGGTGGAATAGGGTCCCACAAGTCTAGTACACTTCAAAAGCTAGACACACTTTAGATATTTGTCAAGGGAAGGTGGTAATATCTTTATGCAATCATGGTTAAAATATTGTATGTCCATTTGCACTCACATCCTTCAGAATCAGAAGCAATAGAAATTAGTCCTAATATAGTTGCTCAGTTTAACTTTTGCTGTTTTGTCTAAGGCACTTGAATGTCACTACCATCTCAGAACCTAATGCTTGAAGCAAACTGTTGTAAGTATTTATATTTCATAGGGATATTGATAATCAGTTTTAATTACATTCAGTTAAAAATAAAAACAATAGAAAAAAGATTGAAAAGTAAAGATATTGGGTCACTGCTTTCTTACATCAGCAACATCCCTATTTTGATGACTTCAAATGATTTATTTTCAACAGATTTAATCATGAACCATTTGTAGTGACTTACTCTTCAGGTATTGCGAGATCATGCTCAAAAGGCAAACAATGAGATGTAGTGTCTTTTGACTTTATTTTAATCCATAAAGATAGGGAGACATAGACATTCTTGGTGGGATATAAACCTTCAAATTGGAAATGTGCTAGTCGTCACATCATCAAACAGTCCCTGTGGCTGAATTTACATTCCAATCTGTATCCTCCCGTGCTCTTGATCCAGGTCTTATTTGATCCAAATATTGATAATTTTTCAATAAAACAGAAATACGTCAAGTTACTTTAGACTATTCCATTTTCTATTTTCTATTTGAAACCTTGGTGCCTGTCAATGATGCTGTTGGATTTTGTAACCCCAGACTCTAGCCACAAATTTGCGTATGGGATTTGCAAATAAAGCACACCGCATGAGGAGTCAACATCAACTTTATTGCATGGTATAATGATTAATGAACGGCTCTCGCAAACAATTTCATTGACCTATTTGTAATTAGAATAATGCTATCAGCCGTTTACTGGAAAGTGGTGTATATTTTGGAACAATGGAAATAATAAATCCACAGTTAACTGTTCCATGCAATACTGAACTAAGGCTCTGTCATCTCTGTGTGAACGTTGGCCAAGGGATCAGGTCAAGTTACTGTCAGGTGGGCAGAGCATGTAACCTATGGTTATGTGAAGTAAAAAAATGATGGGAAAGCTTAGTCAAGGATTTTAACATTGAGGTTGGTGGAATAGTCGGGGAGCTAGATGTCCATGCATGAAGGAACAACTAGCTTGTCCTAAATGTGTGCCTTCTGCATGAGGGCTAGACATAGGCATTTACTGTAGTGCAGAAGGCAAACCTAATGAGTCCTGCCAAACCTTGATACATACCTTGTTGATTTGTGGCATCTTGTGGTAGCATACAAGCCCACTTTGATAGCCTTTCAAGGCTGGTGTCATGATTGTTAGGCCTTGGGAGCTTTACAGAAAGCCAGATGATCTTCGTGGCTCTGATGTGCATCACAATATCGATCCACAAAGTTTCTATTAACAGGGAGAAGGTTAAGTCTGTGGATTTCGTGTAGAGATAACCCTTTACTTGGAGGCTGCTGCTGAACCAATGGGTCAGAAGCTTCATTTGCACAATAGAAGGTCCATTTCCTTTTAGTTCATGGTGATCAATGCTTTGGGCGTTAAGAGATTCTATTGGACTGATCTGGTCCAATGGCTGATAATACAGATAAAACCTTGCAGCAATGTTCTGAATCTAAGGGAGTTTGATAAATGTTAAGTATTGGCTTAATCCAGATGAGAAAGAAACAAACAATGGTTGCTGGAACCCAATGAGAGAAGCAAAAAAAAAATCAAATTCTCCTGAATATTCTCAAATGAGGGAAGTAATTTCTGACAATTTTGGTTTCTGCAGCATCAATAAATTCAGCATAGTACATTAACGGTGTTTTTGAACTCTCTCTCCCATACATTTCTTCACATTTACAGTTAGTTGGAAAACATAGCACAAAAAGACTAAACCTAATGTTTGTGTACTGATACCTTTTGTGTTCCTCATCATGATTCATTGCTGTTGCTCAGGCTTTGTACTTCAGCTTATAACTTTGCAAAGTGTTTGAATAACTAGTGGATATGAAGAAAAAAACATTTATCATAAAACACATAGCATCGGTAGGAGTGGCATGGGGCAATGCAGGATTAAGAAAAAAATATAAAGATGTAACACTAAAAACTTTTTATTCAGGATGTGTCTTTGTTTCTCAGGAGGGTTTATTATCTGTTTCTAATAGGGATTACCTATCCTATAAATTATACAGCAGCTTTGACTAAAAAAGTGTTGTAGGCATCTCAAAAGGAGATGCTCAAACTATAAATTGTTACACTTTTGGTCTCAGGTGTTTTTAGAGCAAAAATATCTGATTGAGGAACATTTATCAGGTACAAGTGCATTTTTGCTCAGAGAAACATGACCACTGTCATGCAGTTGCCTCACTAAAAACTAGATTAGCTTTCAAGTTGCCTTTCAGTAGAACAGATGTTTCGTAAAAGACCTCTCTTTGGGAATTTTCTAAATATTATGATGAGTGAAAAGAGGAGTGACATAATGCATGTGTGGACAAAACAACTGTTGCTATTGTAATGTTGTAATTTCCACAGACAAGTAAGAGATAATGAATCTGTATCATACCTGCAGCAAAATGTATTATTATATTGATTGTTATCTTTTCTTCATTATGGTCGTTTATGAAGCACACCTCTAGAGTGCTTTATAAAGAGGGCTGAGGGCACAAATGTCCTAATTTAGAACTTGGCAAACATGTTACAATGGTGCCAGATATCCCATCTGCCGAAATCTAAATCGAATAGGATAGAATGAGATTTCGATTTTGGCGGACAGGATATCTGTTACCGTTGTGGAGGAGCAACCTGTGCGCTGAGTTCTAAATCAGGCCCAAAGTCAGTTACAGTAGAGCAAATGATACTTTAGAGAGTCAAGTGAGGCGTAGGGTATGGTGTCATGGTGGAAAGAGGGAATATAGACCATAGCGGTTTATGGAGGAATGGGGGGTGAGATAGGTGAATTGAGGGTCTTAGACAGGAGTTCACCCCATGAGTTTAAGTTCTGATTGAAGGAAGTTGGAAGATTAGTGCCGTCTTCCCACTACATATGTTTGCATTCTAGGAGTTTGGTTTGATATCATGATGATTTTGTCCCTTCATATTTTGTCTATCATTTCCACCTGTTCTTCCTACCTTTGCAGTTTCTGGAAAATAATGGCTTTTCTAAGAGAGGATGGCAACCGACTGGCCATGGTGCTACAATAAGCTCTCCTCTTGACTAAGCAGCTCCTGGTAATTCAAAATTAAGCAGCCATGTTATCCTTGGTCATCTTCACTTAAGACATGCCACTGCCTGATAAACAATGGTTATATCTAAGGTGGTTTGCATTGCCCACGAATCAATAAAAGGCCATAGTCTCCTTTCTTTATTAGGAAACAGATCAATTCCTATGCCTGACAGTTTGCACAATTTGATTTCTTTTTAGTTGCTCCATTGCGCACCGCGAAAATCATGCTGGTAGCCACATGTTTTCCACTTGTGTCCTTATAGTTTGCCTTTGCCCCTTCATTCTGTGTCCTCTCACTAAACCTTTGGCTGCAGTTTTAAAACTCATCTCATAAGGCTAGGTCAAAACTTATCAGATCAGACTAAGTTAAGCTCAGCTACCTGTACTCATCGAGCCTTCTACCCTTAACACAAAAAAACAGTTTAGTGGGGCTATGGAAGAGCTGTATATCAAAGTATTCAATGTAACAATTGTTTTGCAGTGGCAAATTATTTAAGCAGTATTTTCTGCTTTATAACCTTTTATAGGGAAATGCAAATGTTCAAGTGCACATGAAAACAGTATCTAGTTAAATGGAGTCATTTTTTCAATAACTAACCTAATGCCCAGCAGTATTTTGCAATCAGCAGCAATTCACTTTAGATGTCACATAGGAGAACAACCTACACCATAAGAACCCACGTAGAAGTTTAAACATTCCAGACCACTGTACCAAAATCACAATTTAGTTATGTCTTTTAGTCTGGTAATGTACAACTTTATTCAAATTCACCCACTGTATCATTTTATGGCATCGTGCAATTAATGTAAATATGTTTTTATTGTTTTGTTGTGCTAGTATGGTTTGCTTAAACTTAGGAAAAACTGAAATAAAATAAGTACTCATCATTAATACCTCATAAACTTGGTTTGGTCTATTTTTATAGCTCATGACATAATACAGCTATCTTAACCTAAAAGGTAAATTCACTCTTCTTAGAAGTTAAATTATATTCCACATCATTATTAGTAGCTTATAACTCATGCCACACATACTACGAGGTTTTGGAGAGCCACAGATTTTAATGCAGCAACGGATTAACTCAAGTATATAAAAAACATTATACAAAGAAATGTTTATAGTTAAAATTAGGGGCTCATGAAGTTCAAATCTTCAGCCATGACAATGTGCACATTTGGAAAATTTGACCGATGCCAGATTTTCAGTGGGGGGCCCAAGGCCGACTTTATGGCGGTTCGAGCGGTGCAGCCGCACTGGGCACTGACCTCAAGGGGGCGCTGTGTTTAGCAATAACTTCAGCAACTTGCGATTTAAAAGCACCTGCTGAAAAGTTCCTTATGCGCCCAGCCTTCAGGAAACAATTAAAATGTCAAGATACCTCTTATGATTAATGTTCCTGATAGGGAGAGAGATGGGAGTTTTGCCTAGTGGCAGCTTTGACTCAACATAAGGTAGCATAGAGGGTTAATATACCTGCTGCAAAAAACTGAATTACAGGGCATATTTAAGAAAAGTGGCGCTGCACATATTTAAAATACGGCGCACCAGGGCGGTAGGCGACTGGCGTCAGAGTTTTTTACGCTAGTATGGCGCTTTGCAGGATTATAGCTAAAAATGTTGATGCTAATCTCGCAAAGCACCCAGAGGCCCATTGTAACCAATGGAAGCCTCCTTTTAAGGCCTGCTCTGAGCAGCCGTTAAAAGTGCCTGGAAAAAATGACGCAAATAAATCTGTCAGATTTCCCTTAACTGGGGGAATTCTACCTTTACATACATTATGCCTGGCGCAGGTATGATGTAGTGCAAAAGGTTGCAAAGTGGTGCAATGCATGCATTGCACCACTTTGTAAATATAGTGCAGCGTTTAGCCTTCTAACGCCACATTAGCATAAAAATAAATGACGCTAATGTGGCATTAGAATAGCCCTAGGGGCTCTTAAATATGCCCCTATGTTTTATGTGGATAGCTGAGTGGATTAGTAAAGCCAGTCTTTACAAGTGTTTTAAAATACATGAATGTATGTAAAAGGGGAGCGATGTAGAGATGAGGGGCACATTTGCCAGGTGGCAGTGAGTGAAACCAAGGAGGAGGTCATGAGGTGGGGGGGTGCCAAAATAAAGTGTTGCACAGGGTGCCACCAGACCTAAAGCCGTCCCCGGGAGGGCCTACCACTATCCCTGAAGGTCATAGTTTCCTGATGACACAAAAGGCAGCTGACACTAGTTTCTGCTAGATAAATGTGTGAGCTTTTTCACAGGAACATGTTTCACAAAATATGTTGTAAAATACTGTAATGTTGGAAGTTGCTTAACGAAGCAGTTAGCACCTTGCCCTAAATCATAATACAGCGTCGAAAGCACAGTAATCATTGGATAGGCTTGCAGGTATAAATAAAATTTTTTTTTTTTTAGTAAGTTCTAACCACGCTTTGGTGGCCTAAAAGCACTTTGGAAAGAGTATAAAGAAAATTACCAAAAAGCAGGATAGTGAATACAGGCCCAGTGATGTAAGTTACACTGGTCCTTGGGCATTCAAAATACCCAATTGGGGACACAAAAGTATGTTTTATGGCCTCAGGTTAAACAATAACGGAAGCACAGTAAAAAAGAAAACATAATAGGTGTGTACAGTCTTCAGACATCTATGTACATAATAAAAAAAGGTCTTGAACCGAATTTTTTGACACATAATAAGCATTCTGGAAAATCAGTGACCTCTATACATTGTGCCAAGATACATAGTGGCATATTTATGAACGACTTGCATCGCCCTTGTGCCACAAAACGGAGTGCAAGAGCCACACAACTCTTAAGTGAGATTTATCAAGCCATGCTTGCCACCTTGCATGGCCCTGTCTGGCCTGATAAATCTAGAGTAGCGCAAAACAGAGCAAATTGCTGCATTGCATTACTCTGCCAAGAGAAGGGGTTCTATGGTTGGAGCGTGGGTGTTTCCATGCATACCCCCATGGATTTTGACACATTCCCAGATTTATTATTACTGGCAGTCCTGGGAATGCATCAAAATTCTATGCCTCCTGAGGTGAGGTATCACGAGGAGAAATATTTGTATTCCTTCTCGTTACTTCCTCTTTCTATGTATGCTGTATTCTGCAGTACACAGAGAGAGAAAATAGTTTCTCTGGATTTTCTTTGTGCAGGAAGGGGCCCTTCCTGTACAAAAACAATCCTGCTGACAATGCAGGCACCCATATACCATGGTGCAAGGGTATCTCTGTTGATGCTAGGCAGCACATTGTGTGCTGGTGCTAGGCAAAGATAGAAATGGACTGTACAGTGCTCAGTATGGTGCATTCCTGCCCTTTTCTTTTCCCTATCATGCAGCACAGCAAGGGATGTGTGATTCCTTAATAAATATGCCCCATAATCTTCCAAGGAAATTTGAAAGGACATTCCAGGGTATTCCTACCTAATGAGGGGATTTTAATGACTTAGTAACGTATAGTGTATTTGTTAAGTAGATGACGTGCACTGCCTTGGTTCAAAGCACATAGGCTTCAAATACAAATACAGCAGGGAGCATGACATATCTCCTGGAAAAAAAGTTTTCAATAATAAGTATAGAAAAAATGGTGCATTTGAAAGTACATTTTTCTCATCAACTGACCTTGAAAATAACTTTCCTTTCATTTTCCCCATGTCCCACTCTAGAAGCCCCTGTGTAAGGACCCATTTGACATATTTATAGGTTCCATCTCTTCCGAGGCCTCTTGAACAAAGCATTTTTAATGGCTCCTAGCTGTAGGCAGGTGTAGCAGATTTGTCCGAGGCTATTCAGCAGGGATCACATCTTCCTCTAGCTTTGATGTTACTGAACCCTTACAGCAAATGATCTTCTCTAGGAAGTTGTAAAGTTCTGAGCACAGACACGCCGAAATGAGGGGAGTTTGCTGCCTATCGGAAGCACTGTCAACACATTCACTGCTAAGTTTGCCAACAGTCCCCATAATAGAAAGGAGTTCCAGGCTCCATCCGCCCTATAAACCAACATAACAGGCTTTGCCATCTGCTACCCTGCTTAAAGTCATAAGCAGTTGTTCATGCTTTGTACCATGACGTATGTCACCAAAAATCTTATCAGTTAGACCCTGAACAGTTACTTCACTCAGGACTGCTGCAAAATGGGTTCTGCCCATTTTATACACTCCGTGCATGAGTCCCACTACCTGTCTCGCCAATTGTACTCACATAGTAAATGGACTGTGAGGATTTACCACCATTTGGTCTGCCTTTTAAAATAAGGTAGCTGCGATGCAGCTAGGGTACGGGGAACTTGGGTGGTTACACGTGAACATGTGCGCACACAAGTGCACACGTGTGCAGGCGGTGAGGAGGAGAATGCTGTTGTGCACAGTCTGGTAACTGCTCACAGGTAGTGTGGCACATGGGGTACTCTGCAGGGTTAGATATTGATCTGGGATAGACCTTTTATTATTAGTGGTCACGTATAGGGAAAGTCAATTTGATTTACCATTGTGTCTGTTATATACTTAGTTACACATATAAGAGGAAATCTCCCTTACAATGCAGTTTCTCTATCTTTAGGCCTCCAAAAACCTGTGGGGTATGAAAGTGGGGTTTAAAAAGTGAGCCCAATTCATATTAGCAGGCCTCAAGACCACACATGTACATTTTATGTATCATCCAGAATCGTCAGAATGCTGTGGCTCACCTCAGCATCAGATCCTAGGCCTTTTGGCTCCCTGCTGGACCACTTTATTTACAGTTCTCTCCATCAGCAGGAACAGAGGCCTCTGCACACAAAATGAGTAAATAACAGTGCTTCCACCAGCCCCTGGGCAGAAAGGGGTTGGGGTGAAAATCTCTATTGGTTAATTACCTGTCACACTGTACCAAAGCTGGGGACAGCCCTGTCCCACTAAAGAAAGGAGGGCTCGCCAATTTCTTTTAAAAAATGCATCAAAACGCACGCCAAAGAAGAAAGTGTCTTTCCTTGTTGTGATCAAATATTCAGTGCTCCTGGTGAAATGCCCCATAATGCCCTGTGGGACTTGTTTAGTTGCACCTGTTTCCTGCTTTGTGGTGGCCTTAATATGGGCAAGAGCATCACCAATGAATAGTAGGGTGTGTTAGTGGAAAGCAGAAGCTCCCATCCCCCAAGTTTTTACTGACCCTGAGGTTGCGGGATCAAGGAATCCATGACCCTTCCATGATTTTCATCTAATTTTCAAAGCAGTCCCAAGATTGGAGCTTTTGCTCTAGAGCTAGGAGTGCAGTGTTTTATAGTGGCTGGTTCTATGGTTGAATTTCATGTGTCCTGAAAGGATGTAATGAAAATAGAAACTCACGGAGTGCTGTGCCACGTATGGGCTGGTTTTAGGGCAGTATTTTTTGTGACTTGAAAATAGCATCCTCTAGAGCCTATTTTATGTGGCCTGAAAGTATGTAGAGAGTACACACACATATTAATTCATTTTAAAACGTTTTACTGAAATATAATGCTACCTTTAATTATTGATGAAGGTTGATAAGCTCTATTCACTTTAATAATTCAATTTGCCCATGGTTATAATTGATTGTTGCATTTGAACAAAACATGATGATTTTTTAACATGTGGTTTGCTGTTCTTGTAATATGGTGGATGCTTGATAAAGCCAATAGGCATGTTTTACCGAAAGTGATGCCCCTTATATTGTGATATGCTGTCTGATATAGGTAGGGGAGCCCTGTGATTTGGGGGTCACAAATGCTCCTAGTCAGATGTGATTTCAGGATGTCATCTAAGGTATTTTCAATCTGCATAATACATTTATTTGTAAATTAATAGGTAGTATCTATTAGTGTGTGTAATAAATGTACTTTTCCTTTTTCTAAAGAAAAAGCTCTGACTGGACAACCTTTTATTGAGGGCTGTTATTGCGTGCCAGCAAATGGCGATTACTAACCAAGACCACCTCCCCTTGATAAGCATTGGACTGCTCTGCTTCACTACCCTGAGAGAGTCAAATGTTAAAATTGGGTGCTTGGTTCCCAGAAAGGGGAAATTGTGGACCTATTACTTGTGCAGGCCTCACATCTTTCACAACTAATAACCCAATTTCCTACAAGGACCAATGGGCAAATCATTCACTTGACTTCAGGATCTGAACAAAGCACTAAGGGCCGTCTGGCTGACTTCAAACGTCAGAACCAAAGTATCCGCAAAGGCAAATAAATCAACAATTTATACCTGCACCAGAAGCCAGGCACTGCACAGGGTCACTAAAATCAATCAGCTGCAGCTAAGACACTTCATGGACTGCTAAACAGTAACCAGGACAATGCATCCCATTATATTGACTATGTTCCAGCTGCTAAGCAGCATCCACGGTTCTTGTAACATGGTATCAGCAACACGGAAACTGCACCTCAGCAACAGGCTTCACCTCTGCACCAGCTGCGAAGAAGTATCTCTGCTTCCTAAAATGTAGGAAGACCATGTACGGCACTACTCCCTACCACTAAAATATTGCAAGACACCTACCCAAGCAGCACTCACATTTTCTAGAACATATGAACAGCAGACAGGACACTGTACATTACTCAGTCCAACACTTGAGCCACAACATCCTTGGGGCATAGGTGCCGTCCTCATCTGCAATTTCTGCTGCTTCACCTTGCTAGCCTTCGATTGCTGCTGGGGTGTGCAACATATTTTTTCTGCTTCAGGGAATCTTATATACAACTACTGCTCAAGCTATACCCGCCATAGGCATGAAGAAACTCCATGTCATGTGGGACAATCTCAGCAATTCCTGACTTTGTAGGGGACATCAGTTTTCATGTTGAGATTCGAGCCCAAGTTTATAGTGTTAAAAGTGAAACTACACAACATTAATATAAAAGCACCGAAGGACACTATTTTCACATATGGCAATAACAGTCAATACGAAGGGAAGTCTGAGAGTTACAGACACGTCTTTTCTCGTTATAGGAAGTGTACAAATGCAGGACATTGCTTTTCTCGATTGGCATGTCTTGCACTCTTGAAACGATCACTGTTACATAAATGCACCTCATAGCTCTGTGGGTACATGGCTGACATTTGATCCCATATCATGTAAAATACTTTCAGTATGCCCTGCTTTATAGGTTAGGTCTCTTCTCTAGATAGCGTTTAGCTGTTTATCATCAGTTCTACTGTGTACAATACCAATAAACAGAGTGAGCTTTGGGCCAGCCCATTGCTACCTATTGATTAGATTTATTGTCTACCACATTTACTTGGTTATGATTCAATGGCTTCCATTGCTCTTCTTGTACTTGTAGCTCTCTTGGAGCATAACTTTGCCATCATTTTGGCTGGATGACTTGTATCCTTCCACGTTTAAATCTGGGAAAAGGTTTTTCCTTTCTCGCTCTATCCTGCATATGCAGCTTCCCCCTCACCTTCCTGCTCACTCTTGGCCTATCCACACAATGAATTTTGTAGTAAAACATTGCTAATCACATACTATAAAATGCTATTCACAAGCCTACATGTGGAGGTCTATGCCTCTCCTATCATTTATGTTCAAAGATTTCCGCCCAGACTGCGAAGAGCTCCACACATGTAGGCATATGTTTTAATAGCAAATGTGCATCAATAGAGGGGATTGGCTTGAAAATAGGGGAAACTGTGATTAGCTTGAAAAATGGGCAACACACTACAAAGTAGGTTGGCAGAGTATGGAGTGTCTTATGGAGGGATTAGGAGGATGGTAGGGAGGGACATGCATCCACCCACAAAACTGCACTTCTAAAACTTGCAAAGGCAAAAAGGTCCCAAAAAAGTAGTAACTGAACTGCAGCTCAGATCTGGAGTAAGTCCAGCATGACATATGGGCAACCTTATTGCTATTGCAACCTCACATGGAAAATAATTGAGACAGGCGGTGGCGAAAACCTCTGCCTATGTGTGAAAAGTTACCAGTAATGACTTTACACTCAGAAATTTGCCCCCACTTTGTGCTTTTACGTGATGATGACATGTAAGACCTGTACACTTTTAGTTAATTTACACTTGAAAATGGTGAATTAAAGAAAAATTACAAATTTACCATAAAGTGTAAGAATAAGTTTAAATATGTAAGTTTACTCACATGTAAATTTACTTTGGTAAATGAGCCCTCTGTGTTGCTCTTCCTCTTCCACTCTCCATCAGCTTGTATGATACATACCCTGCCCTCCTTACAACCACTGCTTGCCCCATCTTCCCATATTCCCTGTTCCTTTCCACCCCTTCCCATCCTACATTAACAAGCATTTGTTTTTAACTTTCTCAAGGAGCCAGGCTACTGGAATTTGCTTTGAACCCACTCCTTTCATTACGATGCATAATTGTCCTCCGTTTCCTTTATTTTTAAATTGACCAGTCTAAGATGAGCGTCCACCATCTTGAAACTGTAAATTTACAAAAGCCAGACGACTGCTTCAGTGACATGATGCATACATTTGCATGTGCAGGCTCCAGTCATTTCGTTTTTCCCAAGCATGTTTGGTTTATTCTTCTTGCCAATGTTGTTCAGCACTGTCAACATGCATTGCCAAAACCAGAAGTCTGGCAAACTCTAGATAAAAGTGAGACCTAAGGGCATTGCAAATGTTTTTTTCTTAACCAACAGCACTATACATACCAGACTTTTTAAATCTACCCTTAAATAGTGAAACTACAAGTCCCAGAATGCTATTTGCTAGAAGCCAACAAGCAAGGATGTGTTGACTGTAGCTATATAATAATATAAATAAATATATCAAACATAATATAAATATATAATAATAAAAGAATCTCAATGATCAAAGGAGAAATTAAAGTACACTTGTGAATCAGGTCTCGGTACACGAGAGTGCATGTGTTCGAATGCAATGAAGTTAATAAATGTTTAAATGAAGATGGGCAAAGGCACAGATAGCATGCAACAACGACATTGTCTAATTTCAAGGATTTATACCTGCTCCGCTCCGATGTTTTGAAATTTGTGCTATAATCTGCATTTGTTGTATTCGTCCTTCCAGTCCATTCCTATTTTATTATTTAGACAACAAAATAGGGGGAAAAAAACAAAAATATGTTTAAAAGGAAAAAGAGGAAATGATAACACTGCGTGTTAAAATTTGCAGCAATCACATTATACATATACGATTTATAGTGTATATCTAACTTAATAGATGAAAAAGCGCAACAGCGAATACTGTTAAGTTAATGTCGAACAACTTTGCGTTTACCACTGTAAGCTTGGGCTCAATTGCAAAATGAAAAGTGCTGTTCCCTTCAAAGTCAGGAATTGCTGAGAAAGTCCCAGTTGACGCGGAGTCCCTTCATACTTATGAACAGGTATTGCTTGAGCAGTTGTTGGCTGAGTTAAATGTCTTGCTTGTATCTGCTGCGTCACTCGTGTACAGTCATGTTTGTTTACAGTTCAGCAATATATCCTGCAGAGACCTCTGAAATGGAAGCGTTGCTTTCACTCTTCTGGGTGTAAGTACTACAAATGAGCACGTGCTGCTGCATACAAGAAGGGCGACATAAAAATGTTTCTAAGGAGCGTACTTTTCCCACGGCCCGTAAATTGATGATCTGTGCACTACAGCAACAGAAAAGGCTGAATGGTGGCCAGGAGGCACGTCTAGCGAATACGACCCAAAATGATGATAAAGCCTTGCATGGAAAGCCAAGGTGATAAAGGTGTGCTGGTGTTAGGTGTCTACAAGTGAGAACTTAAGAACTGAGAAGGAATATCATGAAGAGGTTAGACTTACCCAGATGATTGGGAGAATACATGGGTCTTTAAAGGTTTTCTGAATTTGACAGTGATTTTCAAGGAGGAGCACTGGGCTTAAAAGATTCTGCCACCGAAACGTTTGTACATATTTGGGCTAAGAGTTAAGAGGCAGCTGCACAGTTGAGGTTCAAGGTGGTAAGTAAAATATATAGTTGTTCAGGGCTTGAGCATGGAGCCTGTTATGTACTTGCATAGTTCCGGAGGATGCTCTCCCTTTTTCCAAGTAGTCAATGGAAAGACTTCAAGGCTGGCGTGAGGTGATCATGTCATTCCAGACTAAACAAAAGGTAGGCTCTATAATTTTGAACCCTCGCAGGTTTTAAGAGAGAAACTCTGAACAAATTTGTTACAATGATTCAGGTGAGGCAAGACCCTGGGAGAATTGAAGAGATTTTCAGTGAGCAAAGGCGCAATGGTAGAATCACTTCTAGCACGGATAAATGCTGGAAGGCATGAGGATCAAGCACTTTCCCATCAGAGAAAAAGATAGGTCGGATATGCAATAGAAGGAATCAAGACAATCAAAACAGAGTAAAGTGGCCACGAAGGATTCCATATTTGGAGTGGTGGGAAATAATTAAGTAGCTGTCTCAATAACATCTAAGTAGCACAAGATGGAGAGGGATAGGTAAGGATAGACAACCACCCAAGCCACTAGTAGGGGGAAGTAAATAGGGTTTTTAGAACAACAAGGAGACAAGTAGGTATAAATTAAGTCCTCTGCTGCTGCCCAGGGCCTATTCACTAGCAGTGAAACCATCATGCTTAGATTTTTGAAATTCTTTGGATGGTACAGGGCATCCCACTACCACAAGATAAGTAGATAGAGGAGAGGTGAGCGGAAATATGTATAAGATGAAGTTGCCAGAAAGAGAATTTGTGTAATATGCTTTTCAGTAGAAAGGAATAGTGAAGATGGAGAAGGCGATGTAGAGCAGTAAGGTGAGGACATAGAGCTAGGCTGGACAAGTATGGGCACACTATGCACAGTTCAACTCTGACCAAATTATTATGGTTCCATGTTAGCAGTGTGTCACATTGTGAGGAGTTTCTAGAAGAGTTGTTTCCCTATAGAGAAATGTCTGCTTCCTTTGAAATATGATGAGATATAAAAAAATTCTAAAATGTACTGTCAGAGGGTGTTACCTCTTGAATTTGAGGGTTGCCGTGTGCACTTCACTTTGCTGCAGAGAGATAAGCTTCCTCCTGGGACTGAATTTCTACACCAAATACTTCAGCAATTTTATTGGAGTGCCATACCAGGCAGTGTAGTGCCTGGCCCTCTCTGCAGGGTAACCAGATTTTTGCCTCGCTTTGCCTTCCTTTGCTGAACCCGTTTTTGTTGGCTCTTAGGGCTTTAAGCACTTTTCCCTGCTAACCATTGGTCATGTGCTTTTACTGTATACGCAAAACATGATAACATTGGCCTACACCTTTTTGGTACATTTAACTTAGTTGTACCTCCCTAATGTATGGTACTACACGTACCTAGGGCACATAAATTCAATGGTATTAGTTAGCTGTAGCACTCACACCACCTAATAAAGTTGCGTTTTGTAGTGCAGTTTGACCTGGCAAAATACACGTTTTGCCAGGCCTAAACTTTCCTTTTTAACACCTATAAGGCACCCCTAAGTTAGGCTCTAACCACCTTCAGAGCAGGTTGCATGGTATTTAAAGAGTAGGACATGAGTGTTTAAGTTTTACATGTCCTACGATGGAAATACTCCTAAAGTCATTTTTTACTGTTGCAAGGCCTATCTCTCCCATAAACTAACACTGGGTTACCTTTTTACACTTAATATGTACTAACTTCAGCTTGGGACGCAATAGAGAGTCGCTCTTTTAACTCAAATGAATTGCAATTTAAAATTATCTTTAATGGTGAAGTCGGGGTTTAAGTTACCATTCAAAAATCACCACTTTTAGAAAGTTGGCATTTTTCTATCTAAACCAAATGTGCCTTTCAGCCAGTGTCCTAGGTTACAGGACTGCGAACGGCTCTGCTGGTTTGTGCTGTGTATGGCTTCCAGACAATGAGGCAAAGGAAGCCTAGGTGTAAGGGCAGAGGGTCTTCCTGACAGGATGACTGAGGAAGAATTGTCTCCTGCCCTGATTACATTTCAAAGGACCTTGCCTTCTGCACACACAGAGGAATCAGATACCAGGCCTGCCTTTGTCACCTTAGATACTAGGACCAGTGGAAGGGGAAGAACTGTCCAGAACCAGTTTTGGGGGTTGGCTGGGAATTCTCCCGCACAAAAGCCGGTGCCAGGTATAAAAGTGGTTCCTTCAGAACCTCTCATCAAAAGACTTCTGGACCTGTGGAAGATTCAGAAGAAACACTGCCTTCTGTCCGAAGGAGCATTGGACCTGTTTGCCTTAAGCCAAGCTCCCCAGAAGTGACTCCAAGGGTCACTTGCCTTACCTCCTGTTTGAGTTACAGATACAAAGAAAGGTTCCTCTGCAACTGCCCATCCGACCAAGACCAATTGGACCAGCCTGATTGATACTTCTAGCCTCTCCTGAATCCTTATCCTCAAGATGTGCCCCTCAGCTCCTGCATCCTTAGCTCACATCAGAGTGTACTCTTCCTGAACTAAAGGTGAAGACACAGACCTCTTTGCTCAATAATAGCCAGTGTGAAGTTCATGTGGACCTGATCTTCACAGCAACAGCCGCTTCAACCGTCAATGCAAAGCTCTAGGGACAACTGTTTTTTTGCGCTACATTGGTGCCCGTCCACAACACCCAAACTGCTCTTTGTGCCAAAAAACAACCTTCTTGCAGCCTCCATCAATGCAAACAGCAGTTCTTTGCATAGATATGAGAAGGTAACCCTTCAGCAGGACAAACCTGGTCCCTGTATATGACCTGCATGCCATCTCAGTTGGCCTGAACCTGTGATTTTTTGCTGGTCCAGCATGACAAGATAACCGCAAGTGGTACTGTGTGCTTTTTGTTGTTATTTTCACCTAAACTAATGAAAACTCATATCTCCAGTTCAAGTGATTGGATTTGTGCAGCTTTGGTGTTATGTTACTTATTACGATGTACTCTATGTTTCTAAATTTG
The DNA here is from genome assembly GCF_031143425.1 of Pleurodeles waltl. NCBI lineage: Eukaryota > Metazoa > Chordata > Amphibia > Caudata > Salamandridae > Pleurodeles > Pleurodeles waltl. Next base: position 1,450,726,543 of record NC_090440.1, on the reverse strand, counting down.
CTTGTTTTTTTGTGTTGTGTTTTCACTTTATTACTGTGTTGGTGCTGCATGAACCCTTTACTAATTGTCTCTAGGTTTCACCTGACTGCTTTTGTGCCCAGCTACCTGAAGGTTAGGCACAGGGTAGTTTAGTGACTTTTGTGAATCACCCTGACAAGGACTAGGGTTGTTATTTGAGTGTGGCTTCCATCTTTCTCAACTAATAGCCCAACTTCTTACAGAAAGACATCCCATTTTGAAAAGACCACAGTTTTCGTTTTGGAGTCAGACAGTCAGCTGGGGTGATAAAGTCAAAAGGCAGGTGCTTGAGATCATACATGCGGATGCATAATGTTCCGGCTTCCATGATGCCAATGTGTTTTTGGGAGGATTTCTAGGTGGGTATTGCCATTGTTTAGTCTGACAAGTAAACCAGGTCCTCAACCTGTGAGTGCAGGTTTGTGGTTGGAATTAGATGTTTGACACAACAATTAAACTCCTTTTATAAATTTTTTGATTTTATGCCTAGTTGCAGTCTGCTCTACCAAGTAAAGCCCATCTCTTTTGAATTGGTTACTATATTTGGAGAGATTTCTAGTTCATTATGATCTTACATCCGGTTGGATGAGGAGAAGACAAAAGAAGGAATTTAATTATTTGCAGGTTCAACTTCAGATGATGACTTGACAGCTAAGTTACGTACATGTTCCGTTAGTTTTCTTTCGATAAACCAGAGTATCATCAGCTACTGGTGGATGGTTTGGTTTGTGTATCTGACCAGATACATTCTATGTGGCACAAATGTGCTAGTGGTAGTTGGAATATGTTGCTTTGAGGAGCATCATAAAGTGTTGCAACTGGAGAAGACGGGGGGGGGGATTCTCAGCATGGTTGCCAGGCTGCCAAACTACCTGGTTGCTAAAGGCTCTGTCTTTGCAGGCCTAGCCACAGTCTATCTGGCCAAGTGACAGTTCCTTGCCATGTTGGAAAGACAATTTAGCAAAAAAGTGCTCTCCTGACACAGATCACTTTTATCAACATTGCAGTACCTGGTTGTCCACCACATGATGGCAGCTTGTGCAGCATTTATTGGTCTTTCAGAATTAAACTCCCAAAACAGATGGTTGTTTCTAAAACGGATGGGCTATTGATGCAGTGTAGCTGGAACCTTTGTGGTGGACAGGGGGTGGGCAACATGTTTCTGATGTCAGAGCGAACTGAGGCTTCTTTCTCTGAGTTTACAACCTCCAAGCTTGGTGTGAACGGCCCATGAGTTTGGCAGAGAAGTGCATCAGTTGGTTTGTCACAGATGTAAAGAAAGGAAGCATTTAACATTGATATCATCAATGGTACGTTGAAAACTTAGGGCACAGTCTACAAAGGAAAACTTTATCCTCAAGTCTACACCTAAAGTCTGAACTTAGATCAAAAGTCTAATTTCAGACCTCCGGTCCAAAGTTAGACTTCAGGTCTAAACTTAGACATTAAGGCACATATTTATACTTTGTTTGCGCCTCATTATCGCCATTGTTTGAGGCAAAAGCAGCACAAACAAAATATAATTGTATTTTCTAAGTTTGTGCCACTTTTTCATCAAAAAATTACACAAATGTGTCACAAAAAAGTATAAATATGGGCATAAGTTTAGACCTAAAGTCTAACTTTAGAACTGAAGTCTAAGTTTAGATTTCAGGTCTAAACTTAGACTTAAATACTAAATTCAGACCTGAAGTCTAAGTTTAGACCTAAAGTCTAACTTTAGAACTGAAGTCTACATTTAGATTTCAGGTCTAAACTTAGACTTCAGGTCTGAATTTAGTATTCAAGACTTTATGTCTAAACATAAAGTCTAAGTTCAGACCTGAAGTCCAAGTTTAGACCTGAAGTCTAACAGCGTACCTTTGACTTCAGGTCTAAACTTAGATGTCAGTTTACATTTGTGATTCGGGCCGGTTTACATTAGAAGAGGCTTTATTGATAAACTGTATCGAATTCAGTTACCACTCTTAGAAGGCTGATTAAGCTAGCGTCTTTGTGATGAAAGATCCGAAATTTGTGAACAACTATTTGGAGGGTGTTTGTTTCAGTGCCATAATGGAAGCCTGATAGCTTTTCAACTGTTGGGAAACATGACCTTCCCTCTATCCAGGAAAAGTATCCTAAAGATAGACGTGCATGTATAAATTGGTTATAACAAAGGCAGTTGTTTTCTGTTCACTGTCAGAAGTCACTGCTAATTGCCCTATCTCGGGCTCGTATCTAAAAATAACTTTCCCCAATGAATTATATGATGAAAACTATGAGTAGCAATATATTTTCGAAGTATTTTTACTTTCTAGTTTTTCTAATTTGTGAAGCATTTGCAATTCATCATATAATTTTTTCAACAGCTAGAATATGCCATTATTGTGTAAAAACTTTTTCATGCCTGTGTATCAAGGATAAATCATATCTACAACACAATTAAAAGTACAGTCCTTAATATATTATCCATGATCGCTGGATATATTTTGTCCAATAACTGGTAAATTCATTGTCATTTTTATGGGCGAGCACAAAGTGCTCCGTCCATTCTGTAATCTCTCTTTGGGCTTGAAACCACGCCCATGCCATGTCAGTCACTTACATTGGTTCGTGGGCTTGCCTTTTAAAATCCGCTTGCTTACATTTGTGAAAGGCATGCATACGTCATGCCTTTCCCGGTGTTTAGCCCACCTACACAGCACTGGTAAACTACCAAAAACATACGAGGCTCGATGTTTTCAGCCTGGAGTCTGGACTACTTTATCTGTTTATTTTCCACGCAGTGCGATCGCGCTGCACTTTACATAGCGCAATCACACTGCGTTTTTTTTTGCTTTGCAACGCTAATAGCTCTAACTCGAACAAATACAAGACCTGTTGCATTGAAAATGCTTGTTCAGTGCTTTCATCACTTATCAGCTCAGCGTTCCAGATGCCATTTTGTTATGCTTTACTATGCTATTGTAATGCTTCTATATCCATTATAACACATAGGGGCATATTTATTAGAGGCTTGCGCCACCGGAGTGGCATTTTTTTACACTTTGGCGGCACAAGCCTCTCAACCACATATATGAGATCACACAAAGCCACTTTGTGTGGCTTGCATGGCCTCATTGATATGAAGTAAGACAAAGCAACGCATGTGCCCTGCGTTGCCTTACTCTGCTCCAGGAAGGAGTTCCATGGGCATTGCAGTGGGTTTTCCCATACAAAACCCATGGATTTTTACGCTACCATTTACTTACAAAATCATGTAAACCTGGTGGAGTGCCAAAACCTTACACCTCCCCAGAGCAGGAGTAACAAGGAGAAATATTTTCATTCTCCACCTCTTTTTCCTCTTTCCATGTGTGCTGCATTCTTCGGCGCACATAGAAAAAGGGAAATGCCTCATGGGATTGCTTTTTGTGCAGGAAGGTGTCCCTTCATGCACAAAAGCAATCCTGCATGCAACGCAGGCACCAATGCACTCTGGTGCAATGGTGCCCGGTTGACGCTAGGTAGCCAATTGTGCACCAGTAAACGAGGAAAGTTCAGGAAGGCATGCTATTTCATAAATACAGTACATTTCTGCCCTTTCTCAGTGGCGTAGGGCAGCACAATAAGAAGACTTGTGGCGCTGCCCTGCAGCAATTCTCCATAAATATGGGTCAGAAGCTCTATTATTGCAATTCCTCTTGTTTACGGAAGCATGTATCATACTATACATCTCTGGGGGGTATTTCATTTGCTCTATTCTCATTGAGTGGTTTGTGCGGCACTGTTAGACCTGGCATCCTCAGCATAGTCCCCCCTGTCTTTTTTGCCTCTGCCTCCCATGTTTGGACTGTGTTCTGGACTCTGTTTTTGCTGTTTTGGTACTCTGGACTCTTTACCACTGCTAATCAGTGCTAAAGTACAAGTGCTCCCTGTGTAAATTGTATGTTTAATTGGCTTTCCCATGATTGGCATATTTGATTTACTAGTAAATCCCTACTAAAGTGTACTGGAGGTGCCCAGGGCCTGTAAATGAAGTGCTGCTAGTGGCCTGCAGCACTGGGTGTGCCACCCACATGAGTAGCTCTGTAAACATGGCTCAGACCTGACACTGCAGTTTCCGTGTGTGCAGTTTAACCTGCCAATTTGACCTGCCAAATGTACCCACTTGCCATGCCCAAATCTTTCATTTTTGTACATGTAAGGCACCCCTAAGGAAGGCCCTAGGTAGTCCATGGGGGGGTACAGTCTATAATAAAGGTGGGACATGTACCAATGTGTTTTACATGTCCTAACAGTGAAATACTGCCAAATTAGGTTTTCACTGTTGCAAGGCCTATCTCTCTCATAGGTTAGCATGGGGACTGCTTTTAAATATCTTTTAAGTGCAGTTTCCCTTTGGGAACAGATAAAGAGGTGGAGTTTGTGGTCTCTGTACTCACAATTTAATAACACATCTTTTGGTAAAGTTGTTTTTTAAATTTTCTGTTTGAAAATGACACTTTTAGAAAGTGGGCATTTTCTTGCTTAAGCCATTCTGTGACTCTGCCTGCCTGTGTATTCTCTGTCTGGGTCAGACTGACAGTTGGGCTGTTTGTGAATCCCCCCTAGACAGTGACAAAAAGGGAGCTGGGGTATAGCCTGCAGGCCCTGATGGGCCATCTGGGCTGGAGTGGAGGGAGGAATGGTCACTTACACCTGAATGGGCTGTGCCTGCCCTCACACAATGCAGTCTCCAACTCCCTGGTATGAGTCTGGAGCCTGGCGTGGGCAAGGCAGTATCTTGTGAACAACAGAGACTTTCCTTTGAAGTTTGCCTACTTCAAAGGTAGAGAGGGGTATAACTAGTGGACCCAAAACCCCAGATTTTCAGATGACTTCTGGAACCAAGAGGAACCTCTGCAAGTAGAAGAGCCGAAGAGCTGGAAGAATAATACCTGCCTGTGACTGTGCTTTGTCTGCAAGACTTGGCTTTGAGGTATATTCCTGCTTGTGAAGAATCCCCAAGGGCTAGGACTGAGCTTGCCTCTTGTTTTGAAGTCTCAGGGCTACCAAAGAATTCCTCTGCCAGCACTGGACTCTCTGCTGAGACTCATTCCCTGCCAAATAGTGCCCTATCTAGTCCCTGGGGCCTTGAAAGATGAAGCTTGGAGAAAAAGGCTGAACTCCACGCACAGGAAAAGTTTGATGCACCACATGCAAAGGGTCGGAAAAAATGATACAACTCCTCACAGTGGATCCGAGGTATCCCATCTGGAAATCGACACATCACTCTCTTGCTGGAGAGAAAAACAACGCATCTCCTACCCGACCAGAGAAGAAACAACGCACGGCCTCACTTGTGAGTTAGGAATCGAGGCATCGCTGAATTTCCAATGCACGCTCGCCCATGCAGCTTTATTTTTGATTTAAACCAGCCACTTTGTCTTACAACAAAGTTTCCATTGTTTTCTATTAAGTAAGACTCTTTTTATTTTAAACTTTAAACTTGACTTGTGTATGTTGGATTTTTGTTGTTCTGGTCTTGTATGATTTAGATACATATTGCCTATTTTTCTAAACTGGTGAGGTGTCCATTTTGCAGTGTTTTCACTGTATTACTGTGTGTGTTGGTACAAATACTTTACACATTGCCTTTGAGATAAGCCTGACTGCTTGCGCCAAGCTACCAAGGGGGTCAGCAGGTGTTGTCTTAGGAGTGTAACTCCCTTTCCCTGACTAGAGGGACAGTCCCTGCTTGGACAGAGTGTAAACTGACTGCCAACCAGAGACCCTATTTCTAACATGCACTTTCCATCTTGAAGGTTTATTAGCTTTTAACAAACCTCACTAATAGCTCTTTATGTAATGTAAGTGTTGGGGCCATGTTTTTATCCTGTTTCCGTTGTCAATCGTTTTTACTATCATTGTTTTTTAGCCTGCTTTTTCCATCATATTTATGTAAACATTTATTTGCAGGTGTAAGGCTATGTTCATTATGATTCTACAATGTGATTTTCCAAAAATCGGTTGGCTGTTATATCTATTGAATATTTTCCTTACATGATATTATTCCTCTTATATTTGAGTTCTCTTTTTCTTATTTTTTCTTTTTATATATTTAGAAACATTTGTTTAAGTTTTTGTTGTTCACATTTGTACATGTTTTTGACATTGTTTTTTCTCTCCCCTCCCAAGGAATTAGTTTCCCAGATAGCTGAATTAACAAGATGAGCAATAACTTTAAAACAAAAGTTTTTACTAAAGAGATAGTGTTAGAAATAGGGTTTCTGATTGGCAAGGGTATGCACCTAAGCCAGGCAGAACCCACCCACTCTAGTCAGGACGAGGGAGTTACACACCCAAGATAACCCCTGCTCACTCCCTTGGTAGCTTGGCATGAGCAGTCAGGCCTATCCCATAGACAATGTGTAAAGCGTTTGCACAACACACCCAGCACAAGTGACGCACTATCTCAACCACAAAGGAAACACAACACCAAGTTATATAAAAATAAACTATATTTTACACACATCATTAGACCAAACACATCATGTCAGTAATACCATGCTACCCAAGCAGTTGTCAGAACATTACACAGTACTATTACTCTGTGAATGCCAGCAGTACTCACAAACAACACATAGCTTACTGGTTATTCTGCAACAAAAGCAGTGTTAATGGTATAACATTACTAAAATAATGCACGTCATAGTAAACATAAATGCCCATAAAAGGAACATCAGAGAACACGTGGCAAGTCATGAAAACATATCACCATAAAGTATGGCCCATAGTAAACACATCTTCTAAATGCTCAGACTTCACCATGCAGATGCAATAAGGGAAAACACATATAGTCTCATAGAATGTTCCCTACATGGGTAAAATGTCATGGGAAAACAAGTGGCACTCAAAGGCCTGTTCATCAGCAAGACGGGGACTCTGTTGTGGTCTCCCGGCCATCCTGCAAGAGTTAGTGGGGGCAGGGGGACCACAGAAGGCCCCGGTCTAGTCCCTCTGTTTGAAAAAGGGGTGGGGAGGGGAACACCCATGATCCACCTAGCCCGCCGGGAGTCCTCCGCGGGTCTCCCGAGCAGAGCCGAACACTGGCTGAAATGAGGACAGCCACCCGCTTCTTTGCAGTGCGGCTGCGATGAGAGTGGTTCCCTCGGCAGAGGGAGGTTGCTGGGGAGGGGCCTCCCGGCTCAAGTGGCACTGAGCCCCACGCTCCCGTTCGGCTGGCAGGACCACTTACGCTGGAATAGGAATGTTGCCTGCTTGTACCCCGGGGGCAGACATCAGTTGGGGGTAAATGTGCCCTTTGTGTGAGGTCAGGACACAGTCTTTATAAATGCACGTGTGCCCCGCCTCCCCTTCTCTCAGCCCAGGAAGACCACTCAATATGCAGATGCAACTCTGTGACACCTCCATCCTCCCTGTGTACAGTCTGTATGAAAAGTATGCATAAAGCCCAACTGTCACTCTGCCCCAGACGTGGATTGGAGTCAAGCTGCAAAACACCAGAGTCATAAGAACAGAGAAATGCTCACTTTCTAGAAGTGGCATTTCTATAATGGTAAGAAAAAAATCCACCTACACCAGTAAGCAGCATTTCTCACTACCATTACAAAAATACCAAACATGCCTATGTTACCCCTAATAAACCAGACACTATCCCCCTAGACATAAGGCAGGGCATTTCCAATGCAATCTTATGGGTAGGGTAGCACTCACAGCAGTGAGAAACAAGGCTGTTTGTCACTACCAGGACAGGCCACACAACCAGGCATGTCCTACCTTCTACATACATAGCACCCTGCCAATAGGGCTAGCTAGGGCCTACCTTAGGGGTGAATTACATGTAGTAAAAGAGTAGTTCCTGGCCGGGCAAGTACATTTAGATTCCAGGTCCCTGTGGCATTAAATTGTGCATGCAAGGCCTGCACTAGCAGGCCCGAGTCAGGTTTGAAAAGCTTCTTCTGTGGGTGGCACAAGCAGCGCTGCAGGCCCACCAGTAGCATTTAATTTACAGGCCTTGGGTATAGGGATACCACTGTACAAGGGACTTACAGGTAAATTAAATGTGCCAATTAGGTGTAAGCCAATCATACCAACTTTAGGCGGGAGAGCAACTGCACTTTAGCACTGATCATCAGTGATAAAGTGCTCAGAGCCCTAGCCCCAACATCAAGAGTTCAGAAAAAATAGGAGGAAGGAGGCAAAATGTTTGAGGATGACCTTGCAAAAAGGGCCAGGTCCATCAGGTAGATATAGGCAGATAGATAGAATGCTTGTCTATACACTAGAAGCTTTAATATATACCTAGGAAAGATTATGTAGCTATAATGCTTCAAAGAATAAAACATGACAATTTAAAAATACTCTAAAATGATAACAGCTGGTTCTTGTAATTTTCATTATATAATGCATTTGGAAAAACTTACTCCCAAGACGAAAAACCGAGATGGGGCAATCACCATTACATCTCTGAAAGTTAAAAGAAAAACATGTCTTTGTGATTAAAAATGGTTTATTCATTACAGGGATATGACTGGAGTTCAAAGATGAATATCACCAAACACTATATATAAATACAATTCTCATTAGTAAATTGCAGCCATCACGGTCACAATCTCCTGAAAAGTCTCCATTTCCAGGAACAATTATAGGATCATCGATGTAGGTAGATAATTTGACTCCAGTTCAATTGGTTGAGAATTTACTCTAACACGGCGAAAATGTGAGCCAACATATATGTACTATTGTATTCTCTGGAACAACTCCCATATGTATGAAGTTCGGAGGTCAGGGTCTTAGTTTGTGGATTTTCTCAGCAAAGTATTCTGATAATTTATTATTTTTAAGAGCATGGTGTGTTGCTTATTTTGACACTATAATTACTAGAAGTATTAACGGTATGTAAAGAAGAAACCACCAGTCCATCTTTTGTGCTTTAATACTGAAATGAGTGCAATTCTAACAAAATCTTGTGCAGAAAAGAAATATCTGCTAAAAAAAACAAATTCCCAGGGGTTAATAGATTTTTCAAAATCGGTTTGATTAAAGATGACATTGGCATAACACATTTAATATGTTTTGGGAGAAACATCTGGCCACAAATGGTAGTGAGGTTCTCGAACTATTGTGATTTAGGAATTGCTGAGAAGACACTCTTAGCAATTAATTGTGATTCAACTCAAAGGGCGTTCTATGACTCCGGGAGACGTTGCAAACTGTGCTCCCAGATGTTTGAAATGGCATGCCTTTGGTGTTACAGAAGTGATCCCGCTGCGCATTCAGAAATGTCAAGCATACCACAAACAAATCTTATTTTCTTGGGCCTCCCACTAGTTTGACTGACCTAACACAACACATCTGTAGTTATTTTTAGACCCCCAACACAAGGGAGCGCCTAAATGTTGATTACTTGCAAATGTTTAATTTGCATTCATTTAGCATTTACTGGCCCTGAAATAGCAATTACAATAAGTGTCAAGCTACCTGGGAGCCTAAAGTTATTGGTCAGTCCCTTGGTAATTGGGATTAGGTCTGCAAGCCTATTCGATGCACTCACTGCAGATTCTCTGTGGTATATTATTGACATTAATGACATGGATGTGATAAATAGAGGCGCTGTGTGAGAAGCAAATGCTTTCTGGAATTAATAGATATTGTTATGATTTTCAAAAAGCTTAAGGCAGATAGGCATGAGATTTAGAATAATGTATGTAATGAATAGGTAGGCGGAAGGGAAGCAGAGGTGCATTTAAAACATGTGGGATGGAAGTAAAAATTTCATTGAAGGTCAATTTTTCATGCAGTGTTTTAAGGAATATAGCAGGTTGAGCATTTTTGTCTCTAATCTGTGGATGAAAACTTGACCTTACCTACAGGTCAGAAGGATTTCCATCTTTTCCTGAGCAGTGGGTGTTGTAAACAGCAGTTGAAGTGCATTAAAAAACAGTATAGGAACTTTGATGCTGCATGCACGGGGGATGGAGTCAGTGAGTGTGGGGGTGGAGACAAAAGTGTGGCTAAAAAACAAACATATTCTGTAGGAGTTTTTCCTTTTACCATCAGGTATATACATATAGAATAACGACTAGCTTAAATTACAAAAATAAATAAATAAGTTGTTGGTGGGAAAAGCACTGACGTAACCTATCTTAGTTATCGCACTGCAGAGGCCTGTGTGTAACCAGAAAGCCACAGAATTAAATCCTGTTTAGTGCAGTAGAGAGAAGGGACCTGTGTTTTTGATAGTGCTACAAGGTCACAGCTTGTGGACAGAAAGCACTGTGAATATGTAAGTCATTATTTTAAACTTGCATTAGGCGCAGTATAAGTTAGACTGCTACAAAATGGGCAAAAAGGCTTGAGTTAAAAAATATGCTTCCAAAATATACATTTTTGTAATACCCAGACTGTACGTAATGCAATTTTTTTTACATTACTGTTCCTTAAACAACTCCAGGTGTAATAAATGCTAAATAACAACAAGTACAATTAAAAGCAGACACTTTACAGCTCAATTGTTAAGTCTTTCCACTGCTACTCAAAAAGAATAAATCTTTATCATCACAAAACTTCGAGTGAGTGGATCAATTAAAGCCAGTACTGGCTGCGAAACATTCTTTATATTTCCAGATTAACTTCTACATTTGCAGATATAATCCTAGTGCGCATTTGCATATCTTTCAGGAAAGCAGGCACCCTGGCAGGAAGGCTTTTTTAGCTGTCTGGACAGCTTTGGTTTCACTGCACAGGAGACTCACTGAATGGCACTTCAGCTGAAGCATTTAAACTACTTGAATTAACCATCACTGAACAATTGTCTTTTTACAAAAAGTAGGGGAATGTTTTTTTTATAAATCAAAAAAGTATGGGCACATCGTGCCCTTTGATCCCACCCATTTCGTCCTCTGGTTGTAATAGCATGTATCTCCTATGTGATTGCAAACTGGCCTCCCCCTTAATAGGTGGCACACACACATCTGTAGCAATGCTATCTGCAGTATGCAAGGCCAACACACACAAATTAAGACAAAGACACTCATATTAGCGATGGTAAAGTTTGAATTCCAGTTGGGGACTAGTAGAAAGTGTCCATATTTTGTACATCACAAAGTTGTGAAAGTGAAAGTTGAAGATCTCCTTCCTCAAAAATTGCGAAATGTTCAAACGATATTTGTTTATGCAAAAATGTATGGCATACCGGAGTTTTCTTCTATAAAATATCCTTTTAACGATTTTTTCTCATTTGCTTGCTATTTTTAGTAAGTGTTCTTATTTCCCTGATATACTTTATCTTGTGTTCAGTCCCTGCAGACTATAGTAAACGAATTTACCAAGGGGTTCGAGTGAAGCACACTGTCAAAGATCTTCTGGCTGAGAAACGATCCAGGCAGACAACGGGCTCCAGGTATAATGTAAGTGGTTCCTATATTGCTATTTGCATTTTGAATGATATTTTATACACATATCTACAGCATACCAGTGCTTAATCTGTACTAAATAACAGCAGGAGACAGACATTTTTCTTAGAAAGGTGGTCCACAACTACAACTCCTGGGTGGCCACAGTGGTGCCCCCAACTACCCTGTGTGTGACATAGATATCTGCCACAATTAGGACCGTGAGCGATCAAAGTGAGCAAACACATTATTTTTAAATTGTAGGGAGGGGATTCTAAAAATCTAGAGGTTCTGAACGGTCACTAAATATGCTGATATTTTTGTGGTGTGCGCCTTAGAAGAGCTGCTACTTGCCTTCATTTATGGCACAGTGGGAGAACATAGGGCAGAAGCTTAGTCAATCTTGGTGTTGAAGCCGACGGGGAACTTTGCAAGCTGATGCTTAGCATACAATGGGCATCAGCATGAAAACCAGGAGTCTCAGAAAGTAAATGTAAAATGTTTAGCTTGTGTGTACATATCTGTGTGTGCTCTTTGTATCACAGACCTCTACATATTCTTTTCCATAAGATTGGAGTCATGGAGGGGTTCAGTGTATAAACTGCATACACCCTCAGTTTTCGTATCCGTTTCCGTTTGTTCCAGGCAGCACCAGCTTGTGGAAAAGCTTAGATCCATGAGCAACCCCAAGCCAGCATTTAGCACAGCAAAACTGCTATGCACATTCTGTACTCTGTATGTCTGAAGCAACAATAGTGTTGAGCTACACTACTCTGCACATTGCTGTTGTTGTTTCCTGGTCACGTTCTTCCACCCATCCCGATAGCCACACAAATGCCTGAGCCTGGGCAGGCCTAACTCAGAAAAGGAAAGAAAGTCGGCAACATATTTATTTATTGAGAATCACAACTGCAGCCTGTGGGACTAACCAAAAAGTCCCAGTCCCTAGTTTGCCATTTGCGAAGTAGCTCATACATTTTTATGAGGTAGGTCAAATTGTGATCCACTATGGTTCTGTATTTTAAGAACTGACCTTTTAATACACAAGTCGCTTTGCACGATAAAAATGCTAAATGCTAAAAGTTGCACAAACTGCAACCCTTTTTACCTATGCATTCTCCCTACATGAGGCCCTGTGTGACTTTTATAGAGTTGGGCAGTAATGAGACATCAACTAAAAATGTAGGGGAACCCCATCCATGCAAGTCGTTGTTTCTCCACTTCATTCAGAAATACGTACGTTTTCTTTTCCAAATATGGGGGTCTTTTTGAAAAGCAAACAACCACAAAATGGCAGGTCAGCAGACAGCAGCTGAATCAATCCTGCTCTCACTGAATTAGGTGGAAGCACTTTCAGCAAATATTTGCAATCCATTTTGTGTGGAATTCTCCTTTTGCAGCTGGGCGGTGAAGGCACGACATTTAGGGCCTGATTCCGCCGCCCGCCAAGCTACCGCCGCTGAATGACCGCACCGCGGTCAAAAGACCGCGGCGGCCATTTAGACATTTCCTCTGGGCCGGCGGGCGCTCTCCAAAAGACCGCCGGGTCAGAATGACCCCCTTACTGTCCAAATGAGCTAGTGGCTGGCAAGCAAAAATGATAACTAAATGATGCATAAGTACCTTGCATTCCAGTAAACTTTTTCATAAATATGTAATGCAAGGTTGGCATTCCAAGCTGTGTTTTCCCACTCTCTCTTATCATTCTCCCTACTATGTACTCTGAAATAGGGCACCATTAGAACACATGGTTACACAGATGCTATCAGTCAAGAACGCGATGAGGAGAACTCAAAGCCTTTACTTACTTCGTCAAAGTGACACTCTTGCTTCTCTACCTACTTCTCACCTCCCTTGGGTCTGAATTTTACTGGTGTCCCAGTTGCCAGAGTTCTTCTATTCCAAAAGGGAGCCAGCTTCGGTATGGCACAGCATTTTTTGGGGGCAGGTTAATTGCGTCTTATATGTCTCCATAGGTAATACTCTGATATCACCACATGAGATAGGTGCAGTATACTCTATCTTTAGCATGCAAAGTACGTGCTTCTATATATAATCTCTCTGCAATAGTGGAACCAGGGAGTCATCCTTGGTTCTGATGATAAGCCTAGGGTTATGCTTTGAAAATGTAGCCTTCTTCCACATATCCCCTTTTTAATCACACCGCCGTTACGACATCTATTAAAGTCTTAAAGCTGCTAGGAGGCAGGTATTTTCAACCACTTTAAGACCCACTTCTCCTATCTTTCCCTTCACCTGAGTCATATGCACTAAATATTATAAAAAATGTGCTCCCCCTTATCACGTAGGTCGTAGACCCCCCGTTCTGCAGCAGAACGGGAGGAACCCACTGATGAAGCATGCCACCGAGGGGTAATGCTGGTGGCTGAAGATATTTTAAAGCAAAGTCTTCTTTTTTGCTTGTTTCGCTAGTGGAGACTTCACCCCCGCTGGGTTTTATGTGAGGTTACGTAGTTAATTAAGAGGGCAGGCCCAGCTTTTTATCCTCCTTTCTCCCCCGTTCTGCACATAAACAATCATCCCAGCAACACAGGCACCCTTGCAGCATTGTGCAAGGGTTCCTGCATTGGCACTAGGCAGCCAATTGTGCGCCAGCGCAGAGGAAACTAAAGGGGTGTGTCATATTGCTGTAAATACAATGCATGTCTTCACTTTCCTAATGGCGCAGTGTGGTGCAGCAAGCTGGCTTGCGGCGCCATGCTGCGTCATTTTCTTGTAAATAATGGCCTTGCTATTATTGGCTTACACCTGTCTACCATATATTTAATTTACCCGTAAGTCCCTTGTAAAGTGGGATGCCATATACCCAGGGCCGGTAAATAAATTCTACTAGTGGGTCTACTGTGCTGGTTGCGCCACACAAAGAAGTAGCCTTTCAAACCTGCTTTAGGCCTGCCACTGCAGGGCCTGCATGTGCAGTTCACTGCCACATTGACTTGGCATTTCAAACTGCTTGCCAAGGACTAAACTCCCCTTTTATTACACCTACGCCACCCTTAAGGTAAGCTTTAGGTATCCCTATGGGCAGGGTGCAGTGTAGGTAAAAGGTAAGGAATGTACTTTTATGTTTTACATGTCCTAGCAGTGACAAACTATTTTGTTTTTCACTTCTGTGAGGGCTGCTTCTCTCATAGGTTAGCATTGGCAATTCCCTTATATATTTTTAAGTGGAAATTTCTGATCTGAAAATAAGTAGTGTTGCCTGAATGGTATGTTTGGAATGGCAGTGAGAAATCCTCCTTATTGGTTTTGTTGGCTTTTACATTACTATTTTAGAAATGCCACTTTCTCTGTGCTTATAACTTTGTGCTTTGCAACCTAACTCCAATCCATGTCTAGGGCAGAGTGGCGGCTACATATGTTTCAGGAAGCCACAATACAGGAGGGGCTGAGTGCGACAGGAAATACGTCTGCATTCATCTGCATACTGATAGTCTTCCGGGGCTGAGAGAGGGAGAGGTCGTTCACACCTTACATGTCAACAGGCAGCATCCTGCCCTCACACAAAGGGTTGATTTACCCCCTACTGTCTGGAGCCAGAGATGGGTTGAAAGGGGTTGTGTTACACGTGAAAGGGTTCTGTTGAAGTTACCTCTTAAACAAAGACAAACTGACCCCATGTTTTTAGAGCACTTGTGGAACGGGGACTGAACCTCTTTGAGAAGGACTGCTGCGCTACTCTTCTGTTTTTGCCCTGCTACCAGCTATTGGCTGGGTGGCCTAAAGTACTCACTAGATTGCTTTTCTGCTTTTTGCCCTGCAGCTAGCTGCCCCCTGACTTTCTGCACCACAGCTGCTTCCTTGTGGGATTGGTTGAGTGCCCCAAAGATAACTGTCTCCCCGTTGCCACCCTCGTGTTGCACCGGCCTGGGCTGTACTCAGTAGACAACATGTTGCTGAGGGAACAAGAGGACGCCTGCTGATGCCAGCACTACCAGCACTGCCAGGGTCTGCCACAGAGGATTCCAGAGTCAACCTGAATTCTGGTCCCTAGGAGCAGCTAACGCTTGTCCCCCTGAAGCCCTGCTACTGACTGCCCATGGCTGTGTAAGTAGACTGGCTCCCGATAGCTGGTCTCCGCTGCCTCTGCACTGAGCATTCACGGGCAGCGGCTCTGTGGGTGACACTGTACTTGGGGAGACTGGGAGAGGTCTTCCTGCTCATACTTATGGCGTGGGTGCTCGGCCAGTGGACCATCTTTGTCCTTGCCTTGTGGGGTGTAGGAGCTACGCACCAAAGAATTACCACTACTAACTGAATAGGAGCACAGGTGTGATACAACTATGGTTTTGCTATAACACAGGCAGTGCATTTCACCTAAGGTTCATTCACTTGATCTTTCCTGCCATTGTCCTTGTCTTGGAGTATCAGGATACCAAGACATATCTCCCAGGACACATTATTCCATTTGGCAACTATAAATGATACCCAGCCACTGTTTTCAAATAGGACTACTGTAACCCTGCTAATAAGAGGGCAGATGTTCCTATACCCATATGGGCTTATCGTTTCTGATGTGTTCATGGGGATATTTTGGGGAATTATATGCTTACGGTGAACCCTGGTGTTTTGTGTGCTTTCTCCTAACCAAACTGCCTCATTCATACCCTGATGTAGTAATATATTCTTGCACTGACACAATAACAAGTACTATTCAGTAGTGACATGATATGTACAATATTTATGATTTGTGTAAGTTGTGGTCTAATGACATATACAATATAGAAACATATTTTTATATAATCATGTGTGGAGTCTCTTTTGCAGTGTATTTATTGTGTCACTGGTGTGAATGTGTTGCGCAAGTGCTTTACACATTGCCTTTGAGAAAAAGCATGCCTGCTCTAGGCCAAGTTACCAGGGGGGGAGCACAGTTTATCTGTGGTGTGTTACTTGCTTACCCTAACTAGAGTAGTTGGTTCTGCCTGTCTTAGATGCATATTATAGCCAACCAGAAACCCAATTTCTAACAGGGATTATTCCTCCTTCTATGTGAGTTGCACACAGCAGCACAGATGGAAAGAGGAAGTACTGAAGAGAAATAACCATATTAGTTTTCATTATGCCACTCTCTGCAGGTAAACCATTTTGGCACAATCCCAAATTTATTGCCTTTAGTAAATCTGGGATTGCATCAAATTCCATGGGTGGATACATAGGATCACCATTGCTTAGCTTCTGTTTCTGCCATTTCAGCAAAACTGATGACTCCTTCACAATGAATTCAGGTTCAGTTGCTTCAAAGTCAGCTCCTCAGTCTTCTTCTAAAATTATATGCATATACTTGAACTGGATTTTTTACCATAAAGGTCATTAAAAAATCAGAGATGTGTAACAGAAAAATATGGGAAGATGCAGCCACTGATAAAATGTCCAAAGTGTTCAATGTCTTTTGAAGGATATTCTCTATTTTCTTTTGTTACTTCATTTCATAAAAAAAGACCAGCCAACATGTTTCATTCATAGAGTGAACTTCTTCAGGACTTTCATTTAACTTTGTATAGTCAACGAAGAAATGATGACATTTCTCAATCCTCGAATTATTGTTATCCCAGTACCCACATGCCATGATATGTCATGGGACTGCAAAATCCAAATATAAATGGTAAAGAGTACCAAGTAGAGGCACCTGTATCCGTGTAAAGAATGTATGCTAAGCGTTGCATATCTTGAATTATAAGGGAAAAGACAAGTTCAGTTTGGAAGTTCAGTCATGCAGAAATGTTAATTGACTTCAGTATATTCAATAATCAAATAATCAGGAGTCAGTCAAGATCAAATGTGGCAGCTCTGAGCATGGAGGTTTTCCAAAATCAGTTTGAGGCTCATCATCCACAAGTATTCTCAAACCAGCTTCACTCTCCGTAAAATATGGCCATTCAGGAACCGAGTACCTTTGACTTGGCACCCACTTTCTCTTTGATCTTCTGACTGCTGGCAGTTCAGAACCACTGTCACTTTACTCACTGTTCCCTGTCTCATTGTTGATAATATCAGGAGTGCATTTCTAAATACAGAAATGCTTTGTCTCTCACCTCTCTTTTACCTACCTTTATTTCTTGGTTCCCCTGTAGTCACATCACTTGTACCATCTCCAGACTCAGAATCTGCACTTACAGCTCCTTCAGTTTCGATCGCTGTGGCTACCCATGACTCAACAGGTACTGCACCTGCCACAGACTGACTGGAAGGCACTTAGATGCACTCCTCATCTTCTTCCGCTGAGCTCTCAGGCTGCACTGGATTCAGCCTTTATACGTCATTGGTGGCTGTTATCATCTCTTCTCCATCTTGTCTCACCCTTTGGGTGTGAGATGCGTGTATCCTGTTCAACAATGTGCACATTTGATAACAGTGCTTGTGACTAATATGACCGGGAAGGGGCCACATCATATAGGGTTCAGGGCACAATTTCCTCACATGTTCTTCACCAAACCCCAATCACCTGGGTTGAGGTCATGGCACTGCTCCTGTCGTGGAAATGTAGTTTCCAATTCAACCTGATGAGAGACAGAATGCACCAGAGGAATCAAGAAGCATGTCACCTGTAATATTTAAAAGCGCAGTCACAGGTATAGCATTGAGTCCCATGGCTCTGACCATGAGGATTTAATGAAGGGCCATCCTGTCCTCTGATCTGGAGTGCTACTCTAACTCATCAATACCAATTGAAGGGTGTCAGCCTATTTTAGTGATGTGGATGCACACACTTTAGCAAGATGGGACTACAATGTCCCATTATCACGTTCCATGATAACTCAAGCAGCAAATACAGCGGATCTGCTTGTCCACCTTCAATGCTGCACAAAAAAGTTTTATCACCTCATTGAAGTTGTTGCCATAGTTTGCTTCAAGAGAAACCGGTACCCTAAAACAGTGGCTCAACTCTCTCTGCAGCAATTTGGCCACAATAGGACTGTCATTTCTTCAAGTAGGGTAAGCATCCACTTAACGGGGAGAAAAGACAAACCACCTCTAAGATGTAGTGGAGCTCATTACAGACAGGCACCTCGATTATTTTGAGCTACAGATGATTCAAGGGACAACCTGAACTTACTTGTGACTAGGGTGGACATGGGTTCTCCTACCTGCATTTTTACATGTACCACACGTGTGACACAACTCAACAGCAAATACATAGAGCCTGAGTTTGAACGAATATGTGCAAAAGAGACGGACCATCGCATCTCAGCCTATGTGTGTAGTTCTGTGAAAATATGTGTCATGGGAGGTAACATCAAATCAGGCAACGCAGAAGGCCCATCAACAGAACCCCAGATGTAACCCTCATTCTTAGTACACCCTGCTCTAACCCACCTCTGCAGTTCACACTCTGGCACCTCTTTGCGTAATCTCTTCATCTCTTCCCATGTATCAGCAGCAGCAGGCAACAAGTTAATTTAAGAGACATATTCTGATTCAGTTTAAAATTCTTCTTTGAAGGTGCAAGATCAAAGAGCGCAATATCTAGCTATTTCTGCAGCATACCAATTTCCTGCAGTGAGAAAATAATTTCCACTTTGGTCGGCATCTGTAATGCCTTGAGAAATGCCATGCCATAATGCCCATTACGAATAGAGGAGCCAGATGAGGTCATGAAACTTTGCTGGATCACAACTGTCCAAGGTTGTAGACCACACTGAACCCGAACGGACTGTCAATGTAGATGGTGACTCTTAAATCGTCAGAAACCCAGAAAGCTCTAGTAAGAGCTATCAGTTCAACCTTCTGAGCAGGGGTTATATTGGCCGCAACCTCTGAATCATCCTTGACTCCAAACTCAACATAGACCGCCAAATCATCTCAGTCGCATCCATCTGCTTCCGCACCCTCTGCCTCCTATGCAAGACATTCAAATGGATCCCCCTTGAACACAGAAAGACCGTCACACACGCCTTTGTTACCAGGAGACTGGACTACGGCAACACGCTCTATGCCGGAATCAACAAGAAACTCACCATCAAACTACAGAATATCCAGAATGCCGTCGCCAGACTGGTCCTCGACCTACCTCAACACTGTCACTTCTCCCAGCACCTGCACACACTACACTGGCTCCCCATAGAGAAAAGAATTACCTTCAAAATCCTCACCCACGCACACAAAGCCCTCCACAACACCGGACCAACCTACCTGAACAGGCGACTCAATTTCCACATAACCCACAAGACCCTATGCTCAGCCCAGTTCTCTCTCTCTCTCGCCGAAGTACCCCACATCAGAAAAACAAGAACAGGGAGATGCTCATTCTCTTACCAGCCCCACCACAGCCTGGAACACCCTACTGCCCCACCTCAGACAGACTACACCCCTCCTCAACTTCATGAAAGAGCTGAAGACATGGCTTTTTGAAAACTTGCCTATTTGAAGAACCACCGCACTGATGGACGCTCCACGCCCCCACCCTCAGCACCCGAGACCCTCAAGGGTGAGTAGCTGTGCTTAACAAACACTGATTGATTGATACTGCACAAATAGGACGCTTCCACTGCACCTTTTAAGGAGCAAATGGCACAGGCTGCTTTCAAAATCCCCCTGTCATATCTCAAACAAGAGTTATATGGAAACAGCATATAATCAGGCTTTTCCAGATGAGCATCTCAAATGTTGGGTCCTGGTTTGGCACACAACTCAGTAATGTCAAGACATTTGCGATCTACCCCATCAATATTTTCATCCTCAACCGGCAGTGGTTACAGCTTAACAGGATTAAGACAATCAACATAACATTTTCTTCAGCAAAGATTATCTGCTAGTATTTGGTTAACCTACTGTGGACCAAGTGTTGAATTTGGTTGTGGATAAGAAAGATCTTGGCACAGTGAGATACCATGACTGTTAGAGGGTACCCCATTACAATGCCTTTGCACTGTTGAATGTCAACACCGGAAGCAGCCATCACATTCAGGAAATCTGTGAAAACTGGTGCTATTGAGTCAAGAGTGGCTGAGAAACAGGCAACAGGGCATTTTAAGTTTCTATTTTTCTGAATTAGTACTGACAGGGAACACTCGTCTCTCTAAGAACATGTAAAGAGTAAAAGGCTTCTCAACCTCTTAGTCTGTAATTCCTAGACTTGAGGCACAGCAAAGACTATCTCTCACCTCATGGAAAGCTTGTGCACAATCGTCATCCCATGGTAGTGGATCTGACACATTTCTGTGTGTAAGTGTCTGTAGAGGCTTGGCAACTAAGCAAAAGTTGAGAATCCACTGACAACAGTAGCCCACTATTCCCAGAAGCATCCTAACTTATGTTTGCATTTTGTTATAGGTGATCTGCAGTATGGCAGAAATTCTTTTGTGAGACATTTTTTCAATGTGATATCCTAGATACAGGAATTATTCCCAACAGTTCTGAAGCTTAGCTGGGAACTTTATGCACATTTTCAGCTAGGTAAATCACCAGGGCTATGGTATCTTGTCCGGATGCTTCTTGCATTCTTAACATCACTAACAGGTTGTCAATATCCTGCCACTTTAGGGTCTCTTAATTATTTTTCAAGATCTGGTTAAAGACCAAGGTACTTTCTGTATACCCTTGAGGGGCTCTGCACCAGGCCAGAACTCTACTTCTGAACTGGAACTCGAATAGAACCTGGCTATCTTCGTGCAAAGGGATGGAAAAGAATGCTTGGCACAAGTTAATTACAGTGAACCACTCAGCATCACAAAAGATTTGAAACAGTATTACAGCAGCATTTGGTGCCACAGGACAACATGGGACAACAATATTATTGACCTTTCACAGGTTCTGAAGGACCTGGAACTTTTTGTTTGATTTCTGTATTTCCGTGGTTGGGGCTTTGCAGAGACTTCCTAGTATCTCCCTCAAAATACCCTCCTCTAGCACAGACTCAATTACGGGGGCAATTCAAGCCACAGCCTATGGTGAGTTTGCATGTGAGCTTGCACAACAGATCTCTCCCTAAAAGGCTTACAGGACTTAAATCACAGAGTTCAAATTGATGCTCCACCTTAAAATGTCCAATCTACACAGGGACCTTAGCTGAGATTGGATTAATCATCTACTTAGGCAGCACCTACAACTTGGGTCTGTTTTCCCGAGAGGGTCAAGTTTAGAACTTCCACTACGTGTACAGCAGAATGGGTAGTACCAGTGTCAATGAGAAAGAATATGGTGTGACCATTCACCTCTCCTTCAACATATAGACTGCTATGGTCTTCCCCTAGAGTTATGCCAAGTATGCAGTCCTCCTTCCTTCTCAGTCACCATCATTGTGATTGATCAGATCCTGAGTTTCTGGCAATGTCAAAGATCGGAAACTGTTCGAAAGTAATAGAACTCTGGAAAGGGTTCTGTGGGAGAGAGACACCTACGTTCACAACAAACCTCAGGATATTCAAGCTGGAATGCATCGCAGGAGATGGGCATGTTAGAATTAGGGATGCCTTCACATTTGCACATTACAGGCATAACATTCATATCAGTCCCTTAGCCATCAATTTGCACTTGGTTTGGATTTGAAAGGCACTCAGGTTTCCAATGCCCCAACTTGTTACAATAATGGCATGACATTGTCTTCTTTAACATAACTATATCCATTCCCAAATTTGGGTCAACAGGAACCTTTTGTCCTACACCACATGAAAAACCATTCCCACTAACTTGGAGATCAACTAACTGCATTCCAGCAACAAAGCCAGTTTTGTAACCAGAATTCACCACTTACTGGCCATTCTGAAATCCTGTCTGTTCTAACATTGTCTGTGCCAAAATTAACTCCTCCTTAATCCTCCTCAACTGCTTTATGGGGGACTTTAATCTTCTAAAGGCAATTTCTCGGTCATATGTCTGCAGGACTAGAAATGACTGGGCATTTGCCTGTGCCACTCTCTGAGGCTCACTATCTGGCCACTTGACTGACACTTTGCATTCAGGCCACAAATCGATAGGAGCCATAATATCAAAGAAGGTATTCAGGTCTTCCCACAACACCATTGAGATCTTCACAAACCACTCAACTTAGAATTAGGACTTTCTCTCAGTTTTTATTTTTTAAATGTAGCAAGATCTCAAGGATTCCAAGGTACATGAACGTACCCTCCTCCCTGTCCCTCTCTCAATAGCAGCGATAGCGTCTGTAGATATCAAGGGCAGGGATCGTGGGGGGGCTACGGGGAAAAAGGGGACAATAAATGACAAACAAATGAACAATAGTAATTAAAAAAAAGTACCTTTCCAGGAGACGATGCCGGCCGCCTCTCGCTCCTCTTCCGATGGAGTCCCAGCATTCCCTGGGACATCAGCACAGGCTCCCCACACAATTCTGATCCTGCTCTCATGCTACACCTAGCATGAGAACAGCACCAGGATTGGTCTGAGTGGCTTGATTTGCCACTCAGACACTGCGTTGGAGTCTGTGCAGTTTCTCAAGCCCAGCTGCGTAACACAGCTGGGTTGGAGAAACCTAAGTGTGCATGTCTGTTTGGCTGGCCTAAGACGACCAACCAAATTAACATGCGCACTTAGGTGCACTCTCCATCTCTCCTTTCCCCTCCCCCTCCCCCAGCCCCACCTCTCCCTTCACATGCTGGCTCAACTGAGCCAACAGCTGAAAAAGAAAACAAAACATCGTTTTATTTCTCAACTGCCGGCTCTTAGCCAGCGGGCCGATGCTCCTTTGCCATTGCGAAGGAGCCTCCCCTGCTCAACAGGCAAGCACCCACTACTGGGTCTTCTTGACTCCCCCTTTTTCCTGGTCCCCCTGAATCATCATTGATCTTCTTTTTTTTCCTCTCTGCCCCCCAGTCATTAATGTTCGCGATATTACTCTGCTTCTGTGTGCTGGCAACTAATTCCCTCACATGTTCCAGCAGCCCCTGAGTTCTCATGCTATTTAGTGTATCTTCTCTGACATACATCATAAACTTTTTGTGGAAAGACTTAGATAGGTTAATTTCAAACTCAGCTGCGGCCCCTGATACCACTGCATATGCTTCAAAGGCACATTGGATGCATTTTTTACATAGGAAAATAAATTCCTGTTCAATGTATCCATTTATGTAATTAGTGTCACGATTTCCCTTGATAAGTTCATCTAACTCTACATTGAGTCAAGCAACGCCCAGAGGTCTGGGAGCAGCTTGTGCTGTGGGGCAATCACTAATCTCGTCTGTGGATACATTCCTACTCACAGTGTGGCCAAGCTCCCAAATCCAAAAGCCGAACACCACCCAGTGTAGCAGGCACTGAATACACCACAGATATGTCAGGTGTATGTGCCCCCCTTGACATAGTTGGAGCCCATACAATTGTCTGTGGGATTGGGCTGGGACAGCAGTTGTAATGTCTAGGGTTCCTGTTCCTGACCCCTCTCCCCCTATTTGATCCAGACTTAAAGATACACTCGCACTGGTATTATGCGTTGGTTGATTTCCTCCAGTTGGCTGTGTTATGTTAAGGGTGAAGTGGTTGAGAAACCCACAGTTCTTGCAAAAAATCATTACTAGAGTCACTATCAATAGTTTCCTATGTCTGTGCACTAACCTCACCTCTCTCATGCTTTCCTTTTGTCTAGTTTGGTATTGGTCAGTGTGAGATACATCCTTACTCCCACGATTATCTCTCTCCTCCATACCTGTTGACCATCATCCCACTTTGCACCCATACAACTACGGACTGTCTTTTTAGCTGGGGCCTGACATTTCTCTTTCTTCTTTGCATGTGTGAAGCACTCCAATACATTGAAAGCCTCATACTCTGGAGCTCTAGGTCAGGGCTTCATATCATATAGTAATTACCTCAATTTTTTGATTATTCTCAGATTAAAGTACAAAGTTAGGAAAACTGCAAGGACCCTAGGTCAGCAGTGATCTTTGTTTAAGTCAAATACTGTGCAGGGATGCATCATATTTACAGAAATCTGGTGCACACCTGTACTTTCCTCTGCGCTAGCGCACAAACTGCTGCCTAGCACGAACCATGGTGCAAGGGTGTCTGCGTTGCAAGGATGATTGTTTATGTGCAGGAAGAGATACCTTCCTGCGTATAAACAATCAATAATAGCATTTTCCTCTTTCTATGTGTGCTGCAAAATGCAGCACACAGAAAGAGGAAAAAACAGGGAGAAATAATGTTATTTCTCCCCGTTGCACCACTTTATGTTATGTTAGGTCAATATATTTATAAAGCGCTTGATTACCCGCAGGTGTCCTGGCACTAACTCTGAGAATTAAATGACAGAAGCCTAATTCCTAAAAAGCCAGGTTTTGAGCTCTTTCCTGACGGCCAACAGCCTTGAACAGAATCTGATGTGGAAAGGCAGTTGGTTCCAAATTTGGCTGTGCTAATAAAAAAGCTTCTTCCACCTCAGTTGACTCACTTCAGTGTCTTTACACCAGCAGAGTGAAGATTTCTATTGGGCTTGTACTAACTGAAATGTTGCTTCCAGTGGAGGGGCCCTATGTCATGTAGTGCTTTATAAGCAGTGCAGAGCACCTTAAACTTAGGCCCTGATTTATTATTTTGTTGCACCGCATTACCGCCTTTTTTTGATGAATAAGCGGCGCAAACTTGCAAAATACAATTGTAATTTGTAGGGTTGTGCCGCTTATTCATCAAAAAATGACGGTAATGCAGCGCAAAAAAGTATAAATCAGGGCCTTAATGCACTGTTTAACAGGTAGCCAATGCAGCTTCTGAATTGACATAGTTTAAATGTAGGGATCCCTGCTTGGACTGCATTTAGTAGCATTTGTAGTTTGTTCAGGTATTGCTGCTGCTGGATGTTTAGGTATAACCAATTACAATAGTCAAGCTTGGAAACCACCATTGAGTTTGCAACTGTATTTTGTAAATCAAGGGGAATATAATGAGTAATTTATATTATCATCCTTAATGTAACAAAGATGGATGATGTGGCTGCATTTATTTGGTCGCCAAAAGTGAGCTTATTCTCCATTTAGACGCCTACATTTCTGGCCTTTTGCACCGATGTTGGAAGGGTGCCTAATTTATCTGCCCACCAAGATGGGGACCCGAAGGAAGTTTGATTTCCAAACAGAATACTTAAGTCTTATCTGAATTAAGTTTTAAACAATTATTTTCCATCGAGTTGCTGACAACTAGCATACAATCATTAAATCTGAATCCTTGTCTTCATCATAGTTAGTTAATGATTCCCTGAGGTGGTGTAGGAATCTGACACATTCCCAGCCTTGTAAATCTAGGAATGCATCAGATTTCATGGGTGATGTGTGGAAACACCCACAGCAACACCCGTGGAATGCCCTTTTCAAGCAGAGTTATGCCTCAAAGGGAGCCATATTTACAAGGCCATGAAAAGCCATGCAAGGTGGCTTTGTAAATATGGCCTGGCACACTGCACCACTGGAGCGCCCAACACAATTATGCTCCGCTGGTGCAGTGTGCCGCTAGGGGCTTGTAAATGAGGCCCTCAGTGCCCTAAAGTATTTCATCTTTACTTCAAATTTGATGCACCATGAAATAATTACTTCGATTTAAACAACTGTCAATTTTCAGAGTATCACAATAGAGAACACAACATTTCTAACATTCAGTGTCAGTGTGACACCAAGGAACTGTCCACTCACAGTGCGGCCCTATGTGACGTAGCTACCAACCGCAGCGTGGCATAAAGACTGACCGCCAAATACAAGTGCGGGAACCTATGATGCAGCTTGCAGCACCTCGCAGCAGCTCTCACCTAGCAGCAATTTAGCTTTGCGATAGTAGATTAATGAAAAACAAAACAAAACTCTTGCATGTTCCTCTAAAGAAAAATCTGAATACATAATCACTCTAAAGGGGTGAGGGAATAAAACTAAAAGACATTGTCACACACACAATGTGAAATCTCGGCCAGCAAGAAATCACCCTGAATATTGCAGTCTATTCCTCTATGCAAAATGACTGGAAAAAAAAAAATCTCTAGTAGTACAATCTCACAATAGAAGCTAAAAGTCCCTATCTCAATGTGCAGATGATAGGGCTTCGCAGTCCATAGCACAATCCTTAACAGATAAATTGCAACTTAATATATTTAACATCTATCCCAGGAACTTGGATTTCAATGAATCTGATAACCAAAACTTCAACTCTTGCAGCAGGCACTTTTAACTTAAGCACAAGCAAAATACATAGGGAGCATCACAATCCTAACAACAACTCACAACTCTTCTAGATTCAAACTGGACGCCACACCGCACAACACAGTAAGGGTCTTATTACAAGTTTGGCGATCTGTGGTCTGCCATGGTAGCAATTGCTAGTTGGGCCGTTGCAACTTTGGCGGTCGGACTGCCAGGTTGGGAGTTTGGTGGTTGGACCACCAGAAGACTGCCAGTGGACCACAGGCACCACTATAGTCAGTGCGGCAGGGGCAGCAGCAGTCCTGACCATGGTGGTCAAGGTTGGAGATCCCAGCATTGGGATCACCATGGCTATTACGACCTGCAGGACCAACAAGCTTTCAATGGTGATTCCAAAGGCATGGAAAGCTTGGCGGTCAGGCAGTTGAGGGGCACAAAACAGGGAGCCCCAGGGCGTACAGCCCCATTGAGGGTGAAGTGGTGGCCAACGTGGGCCCTCCAAAAAATGTGCGGTTCTGGGTTGCACTGTGGTCTGTGCTTGACGTGGTGCATGGGCACAGTTCGCCCGTCGTGCTGACAGGTAGGGATGCATGGCCAGCAGTAGCTCCATAATACTGCCCCGGCCTTCCCCAGCCAGTTACACCAGCCCCATGGGGAACTCTTAATCCGGAGGTCTTGGAACCATTGATCTAGAACCTTTCAAAAGACCTCCACCTTGTCGGTCCAGTGGTCTAACCAGCAAACTCATAATGAGGTCCTAGATCATTAAATATGACAAAACATTGCAAAGTTCGACAACACTCTCAAAGTCACTGTTAGAAATAGGGTATTTTTTTGGCAGTCAGGGTACCCCCTGTCCAAGCAAGGACCCTCACTCTATTCAGGGTAAGTCACACACAATCCAAATTATCCTGTGCCCTCCCTCTGGTAGCTTGCCACTGAGTAGGCAGGCTTAACTTAGAAGGCAATGTGTAAAGTATTTGTGCAATAAATCATGCACCAACATAGTATAAACACCACAAAAATACACCACACAGGTTTAGAAAAATATAGAATATTTTTCTGAGTAGATTAATGGCAAAAACGATCATGATTTGATAAATATAAGTTAATATATCACTTTTGTAATGATAAAAGGAGTCTTTTTAATTCTTAAAAACAACAAGTGTCTCTTGCAAACACAAAGTACCTGGTTTGCGTCTAAATTATCCGCACTGGATCGCAGAGAAGCAGATGCGTGGAAAACAGAGAGGTGTGCGTCGGTTTCTCCGGGCGCACACAGACAATGCGTCAATTCTTTTCCACGCAGCAAGAGCTTTGCTTCGATTTCAGGCACGCAGGCTTGGATCTTCCTCGGGCTGTGGGGTATTTGGACACCCCATGGATGATGCAGAGAAATCCTGGGTGTGCAGAACGAATTCACAGGAGCTGCGTCGGTCCAGGGGGCGATGCAGGGAATTTCTGTTGCACGGCAGGCACTGCATCGATTCCTCTTGCAGGAAGTCAGGCTGCATCGTTCCGATTCAGCGATGCGTTGATTCGGTGGTCCGTGCGTCGAAGTTCCAGTGGCAATGCTGGCACTGCATCAATCTCCACTCGGGGAGCCGGGCGGCTTCGTTCCGGTTCAGCGTGCAATGATTTTCTCACCGCAGTGCAGGCTGTGCATCGATTCTGGCAGTCTGTGTGGCGATTTTCACCACACAAGGAGTTCTTTGCAGACATGAAGTCTTTTTGGCCCTGAGACTTCAGAAAACAGGAGGCAATCCAAGCCCTTGAAGAGCACTTCTCAGCAGAACCAGAGGGCAGCAAGGCAACAGCAATGCAGCTATCCTTTACAGCAAAGAAGTCAGGTGAGTTCTTTGGGCAGCCAGATAGCTGCTCTTTGCAGGTTGCAGGTTCTGGTTCAGATTTCTTTCCCAGTAGGTATCTTGTCGAGAAGTGTCTGAGTTGGTAGGGTCAGAGACCCGGATTAAATACCCAAATGTGCCTTTGAAGTGGGGGAGACTTCAAAGAGTGGCTTAGAAGTGCACAAGGACCCTTTTCAGTTACATCCTGTCTGCCAGGGTCCCAGTAGGGGGTTTGGCAGTCCATTGTGTGAGGGCAGGCCACTGTAAGTGTCAGGCCCTCCACCCTCCCAGCCCAGGAAGACCCATTCAGAATGCAGATGTGTGCAGTTGTGAAATCCACAAGGGAGCTGTCACCTAACCCAGCCAGACATGGATTGTAAGGCACAGAAGGATTTAAGTGAGGAAAAATGGTCACTTTCTAAAAGTGGCATGTCTAAAATAGTAATATGAAATCCAACTTCACCAGTCAGCAGGATTTTGTATTACCATTCTGGCCATACTAAATATGACCCTGTTAACCCTTTCAAATCAGAATCTACCATTGAAACAGTATATGAGGTTAACCCTAATGTTAGCCTATAAAAGGAGCAGGTCTCACAGCAGTGAAAAACAAATTTAGGATTTTTACATTACCAGGACATATATACTACATAGGTATATGTCCTACCTTTTATCTACATAGCACCCTGCCCTATGGGTTAACTAGGACCTACCTTAGGGGTGACGTATACGTATATGTAGAAAAAGGGGAGTTTAAGGCTTGGCATGCACTTTTAAATGCTAAGTCGAATTGGCAGTGAAACTGTACACACAGGCCTTGCAATGGCAGGCCTGAGACATGGTTAAGGGGCTATTTATGTGGGTGGCACAATCAGTGCTGCAGGCCCACTAGTAGCATTTAATCTACAGGCCCTGGGCACATGTAGTGCACATTACTAGGGACTTATAAGTAAATTAAGTAGGCCAATTGGGTATGAGACAATGTCACCATGTTGTAAGGGAGAGAGCGTATGCACTTTAGCACTGGTTAGCAGTGGTCAAGTGTGCAGAGTCTTAAAACCAGCAAAAACAGTGTCAAAAAGTGGAGGGAGGCAGGCAAAAAGTTGAGGGTGACAGCCCTAAGGCTGTCAGGTCTAACAGTCACATAATCTCACTTAACGCTACTATAGTAATACTCTTAGGACTTTGCAATTGCTCTGAAATGCTGAATCCTCGCCATTTCTCCAGGATGGACTATTGGAAACTCGTGAACACAGGTTGGGGGGGTAAATTGTAAACATGTTTTGGAGCAAATATTATCTGTCTACGCCTCAGTGACAACCATCTTCTGTTATCAGCCTTGAAACCGGATAAGATAAGGATGGGCCTTGTACCACGCTAATATTGGAGCAACCTTGAAACTCCACTACATCCACCTAGTGGGGTCTTTGTCTCGAACTGAAGCTGAAATCACAAATTCCTTAGCAATGCATTGTCAGGTAAGCAGATTTTGCCCCGCAATAATGACAGAAAGGACTAAACTGAAAAACCATAAAGGGTAATTAGCAGGTTAGTAAAGTTAGATCTCCAATCAAATCAATTAGGTAAAATCGGTATTCACCTGGATATAGCATTTATGAATATAACCCAAGAAGTTCAATTAGATACATGTAGATTTCATTATAATGGAGGCAACATGTGCAAATCGGAGCTAAAACTTGTTTCCATAAAGGAAACTCCCTAATTCTAAGCTAAGGTTGTGGGCAGGTTGGGAAAATTTAGAAGCAGCTGGTGTCAACCAAAATAGAACTGAGAGAAGAACAAGATAAAAGTTCCAATTAGAATGAAAAGAAAGGCACTTGCTTTTCAGAGAATCATTGTGAGCATAAAAATAAGGAGCAGTGGTCTCAGAAGATTAGAAAGAATATCTGCCTGTGAGGGTGGACAGGGGTAAGTGATCTAACTAACATCCTTCACATAGTTGAAATATAACATTCTGCCCAAATCAAACAATATTAAGGTCTCCCACTAGGCAATGACCAAGCAAAATCCACTATTCTCTCCAGAATAGTAAAATGTAGTAAATGCCAACCTCTTCTCTTACTGCGACCTTCACAATATCACACAAAGGAAGTTTGCCTCCGATTTCTCATCCACTGCAGATGTTGAAGTTTCGGACCAACTAAACTAATAACTACACCTTGACCTTTAAAATTTAAGCTAGCAAAGAAAAACTTTCTAAATGAGCACACAGCGACTTTGTTATCTGTAACCGAAAAAATGGGAGTGAAGCAGTAAGCCCACTCATGCCAACTTTAAATGCACAATAACTAAAGTTAACCAAATATATGTTTCACTCTGCTAAATCTAAATTTGCGCAAGGTGAGAATTAATAAGCAACATAATATGAGTGCATGTGAATAAATCATGTGTGTAAGTTAGAGTTAATGCGGGTTACAGATTAACATATTATTTAAGCATAAATAAACAAAATGAATCCTGCATCATCTTATCATGGAGAGAGTGCTCACAGGTCAATGGAGTACACACTACCAAAAGAAAGTAACACTGCTGGGGTAAACTCATACCACTCCAGGCACCCACATTCTCCTGGAGGGAGCTTGGCTGGAGGAAGCATACATTGCTAGGTGAAGATCACACGGTTGGATAAGCTAGCATGGCTTTGAAGCAGCTGACCCTGTTACAAGAATAGCTGACCTTGCTGGGTCCTGAGCATTTACTGCCTACTGAAAGAGAAAGCTACAGTGCTGGATCCTCTAGCACTATCAGCCAACTGCCTGAAGAAGGCCCAAACTGCTGCTGAGACCTTTCCTGTGAGAAAAATGCAGGAGTGAGGAGTCTGGATAAATACATCACAGTAACTCCTGAAACGTCTTCTCAAACACACTGATAACTATGAAAATGTAATAGACCCACCCACCACCAGACGCTTTTATTATAACTTTTGTATAAGCCGCAGACTCACTTGAAATATAATTGTGAGTATTTGGGTGTATCACATGATATGGTTGGGAGGCCTTATTGTGCAGTGCACTCAAATACCATCTTGGGTCCATTCATGTATGTTTACTTAACCTTAAGCTCAAGACTGGGTAAGGTTTAGCAAAGCAACAATGTGCGAAGCATTTAACAGCACGGAGCAACAGAGTAAGGAAGTCACACGACACAAAGAAACAAGACACCAATTTATAAAAATAAATTTGACCTTAAGCATCACAATCCACTGGAGGGCTCTCAAGATGCAGATTTTAGAAGTAATAAATAACCTTAATATCAACCGCAAACAAGCACTGGCCAACAAAAAGTTTGGAAACTTTAGAAAAATATGCAACATTTTGTTTGATAACTCTGGCCCAATTTGGGCGATCAAATCCAGATGGACAGAGGTCTAGGGGACCAAAAAGGATACTTTGAACAGTTACTTGGCCACCAGAGCGTTTTTAGGGCAAGATCCAAACTTTACAGAATGACCGCTGTAGGCATCAAGGGAGTAGTCCTGATGCTGAGGGATTCAGGCAAAAAGATGTTCACAGGCTGCTCCATTTGTGGTGGGGTCGACAGGGTGCCATTGTGGAGATTTCTCAGTCCACAGATGAAGTGGTGCCACAGAGGTCAAGGTCCCTCGAAGTCCTCTACAGTACAGTAGCTGGCTAGGCAATACTGGGTTACAGGACAATCTGCACCATGGTTGGAGCAAAATCTGTTGGTGGGGGCTAGTGTCTCTTGGGTATGACTGTTCTGGTCCTGGATAGCACTACAGGGACAGCATACAAAGGTGCAGGTTTTGGCTATCTCAGGTTTGTTCTCTTGGGTGCCCAGCAACTGGCAGTGACAAAAATTCTGCGGTGGCTACCAACATTGCAGCTTGAGCAATTTCAGCACTTGTGTCACTGGTGCTGGTTCCAAGATATCAGTCGACTGATCTTTGAAGTTCCTGCTGTTGTTGGATGTAGGGAATCAACTTTTGGCCAAGCCAGGAGCTGTAGGCACAGTCCAAACTTTGCTAGCCCAAAGTGCAGCAAGTGCAGTCCTTACAAGCGAGCAGCCTCTCTTTGTGCTAGTCCAAGGGCAGCTGAGCAGTCCTTTGTCTGTCCTCTCTCTGATTACAGCATGATCTGAGGGTCAGGGTGCCATATTTTTCCCAGGAAAGTGCTCCGTGGAGACCATGAGGTCACTTGCCAATGGGCTGCTGGGTCCCCTCCTACCTATTGACTTTCAAGATAGCACAAACCTTCCTCAGTCGTCGGGAGCTTGGTAGCCCACCTTAGAGGTTTGTCTACCTGAGGGCTAAACGCCTACAGTAAAACAGATTTGGTGGCAAGATTCCACTCTCTGACCATGTCTTTATGCTGTATTCAGGAACAAAAGGCATCCCGCTCGGGGTAGTTGGACCGGGAAGCCCATCAATGGTTGCTTCCCCTTTGAAACTCACCTCTGGACTAATCCCCGAGTGGCCATCCTGCAGAGGAAGTGACATCTTGCTGCTGCAGCACTGCCTTTGTTCCTGAGACAGGGAGTCATTCAAACATCTCCCAGATGATCAGAAAAGAGAGTGTGTGTGTGTGTGTGTATTCCACAAGTTGCCTACCTTTAATAGTGACATTAATTTTGATCTGCCTATCACGTCACATTTAATGCCATGATTAATTTTACACCATACATGACCCAGTTTGGTAGTCCCAGTCAAAAGTTAACGAGGTTAGGATGCCACCCAGTAACTCTGTGTTTGCCAATGGGGCTACTGACTTTACTCATAGCAAAATAAAAATTTGAAAGAGTTGCTGTTAAGACATATCGAAAACATATGTCTTACTTGACAAAATACAATTCCCTGCCACAGAACTCTATCTGCCTTCTTAGGGGACACATATATAATGTTAAGGGCTAGGATGTCTCTGCCATTGGTTCAAATGGCAAAGTCGAAATGGCAGTGAAAATACTATCCTTCCAGTCTGCAGCGGCAGGTTGAAAACCATTTAGTACCTTGTTACACAAAGGGTGGCACAAACACTGCTACAGCCCGGAATGGACACTCTGTCTTACATGCCCTAGGTACCATATACTAGGAACGTATAAGCAAGTCAGTCACTGTCTATTGAGTGTATCAGTTCAAGATGTAATTTGTATGGGGTTAGAACACTGGCTTGAGGTCTGGCTAGCAGACCTCAGTGCACCCTCAGAGTCAAAAAGCCAGAAGCTAATATTCCAAATGAGGGTAATAAGTGGGGGGAGCCTACAAAGCCTGTTTCCTTAAAAGGATCACTCTATTGAAGAGTGCCTGTACACTGTTCATTTTGAAGCCTATGGTTCTCAATGAATACCATATGCCTTGCTGGCTTTGGGTCATTATCAATGTTGAACTTTGATGTCAAGAATAAACATACACATGCGGATGTAGGCAGGGCTTCTATGGAGCACTACACCCAAGATGGCAATTCCAGACTGCGGTTAAGGCATCAGAGTGTGGACACTAAACATTTACAGGATAACAGGCTGGAAGGAGTCTGCAGTTATGGTTATGTGTCTCCTGGATGGGGTTACAAAGGTAAGAGGCACTAGTGGCGTAATGGATAGTAATTGGACCTCCATGCAGAATGTGATGAGTGGGCCCCAAGCCTCCCATATCTCACAGATATTCACTGATCTTGGACTGAATGGGGGCCTTTGGAATAATGTGGGCCACCTTGCTGGTTTTATACCTGCATCACCTGTATTTTATTGATCCTGTCGGTACAAAATTTAGAAAATTCACCTAGAGCTGACATTATTTCTTTTATCAGTACATACTTTAAACAGAAACTTTTAGAGGAAAACACTCATAAATGTGTTTTACAGCTATTCTAATGACCCCAGCCGATCATTAAAGTAAATAAAGACAAAAATACCCTGTTAAAAATGAATACAGACATCTTCATATAAGGTTCTACTTAAGAATCATGTCAAGTCCTTTTCAGAACCCTAAAAATTGACTGGTGACTGGATTCTCATGATCTCAGTACTGAGTGATCAAATAGGCTTGAAGGCTCAGAAATGACGGGGTAAACTCAACTAGAAATTATTCTACCAATGCAGACGCTGTGGACTCCTACCAAATACATTAAAATAGACTGTTAAGGTAGTTGAGAGCAGAGATTTGTAATTTAAAGCAATAGGTAATTGGGTTAAGTGATCATTTGTCTGAACACTTACCTGGGCTCTTGCAGGTAAGCTAAAGTTTATCTGGTGCCATCCCTAATTCTAAGAGTAGACAAAGACCCCCCCCCCACCCTGCTTAAGCACACAATAACAGCCACACTGACAATCCTAGCGGCAATGAGAACATGGTATGCTACATCATAGTAGATATACCTTGGAAGGGCAATGGCTGTTAGAGCATTTGCTCAAAACCCACCAAAGGCTTGCCAATCATTAGCCCAAAATACCATATTAGGTGACAGCAAGGATGGAACGGAGACAGAGGATGATAATCGATCCCACGACATTGCTTCCTCTAATAGAAGCGCAAATTATTAAATATACTGCAAAAAGCAATGTTGTGGCAGTGTCACCGCTGACTGTCTAACCCATTACACCCATACCTTCCCAAAAAAGAACGATGTCTAAATGACAAGAGACCCTACATTGCAGGAGGGCATATTTAAAAATAAGGTAACCTTGAAAGATAAGACTGTTCACTGAGTCTGAAATGTTTGAAATTGTTATCCTACTGGTTATTCTGTTGCAAGTATGTGTTATACATTGTACAGACCACAAAGAAAAATGAGACTTTAGTTGATGCAGACCTTGTAAAGGGACTAATAATGTTTGACCTCAAGTCCACGCCTGGGCTTAGAGATCCCATCCAACTCCTCCACAAAAATGAGTTTAGATAGCAACCACAACACCACAAGGGGTCCTTGCAGGCAGCGGGGCTACGTTTAATAAAGTCAGAGCTACCTACGAATAAAGCATATTGACTCTCTCTGGAGGAAAATAATGTCTACAAGGGTATTATTTAATCATCTTCATTGTGTTTACTGTATTCCAAACCTGGGAAACATTCTCCAGTCCTCCTGCAGCAGATACTATAGATAGAGGGTCGGATGTGTCCCCTAGATTGGTCAGTAATATTTTAACTTCCACAAACCGGGACAACATCAAGAGTATTATAGGAGCTGGTGGTACTTTTCAGCAAGTCTCTACCAGAAATATCTCCTTCATTAGCTGAAAGACCGCAGGAGTTAAAGCAAAATTACCAGCCACAGATAAGTTTTTTGATGGGTTGATTTGTGTTTGTTCCAAAAACCATTGGATGTTGATTGTACCCCTAGGTTGGGCTAACAAAGCTATCACATTGAGGCTGAAAGCTCACATAATGGTAGAGCCCCACGTGGCCTTATTGTATGGGCAACATCTTCACTGAGTTTCACCGTCAAACAGATCCTTATGGGCTCTCCAGACATATTGGGATTGGTGGTTTTCCCTAGTTACAAGATATCTTTCTATAATAAATATTTATAATAGAAGAATAAAGTCTAAAGAATCCTCTACCCTTCAATTTCTTGCTAATGTCACATTTGAACCGTCTGGTTTCAATTTAGATTTAGGTCTGGCCAAGGAAGAGGATGTATTCTTGGGTATCCCTGATATAGTAGCAAATCGTAGGTAACACTTATGTAGCTCTGCCCTCCAGCGTCTGGATATCACCCTATTGTAGAGCATGCACTCCTGTAATTGTCATTCTGCTTCAGACAGCACTGCTGCTCCAACATTCAGGAAGTATAAAAGTACATGTAAAGAAGATTGCATCCTTATGGGTTTACATTTATGGTATGTAATGGTTGATAGAGAAGTAATCCACGGGCATGAGAACGATCTTGATCCACGGTTTAGCAAGTGTGCAAGTTTTGATGCACAAATAACTCATGGAATGTAAAAATAGTTGAATATTAGAATGTGTCCCAATGTTAATAAAGTTGTATATGAAAAAGGAATCCATGCACTGGTACTTTTTTAATAATGATTCAGTAATATTAGAAACCCGTAATACTTTATTTGCCACTCTGAAAGAATTATTTTTGTGGGACTTAATGTTGTATAGATGAGCACGTAACCTGCAGGAGTGGTTTAAATTAGACTGCTGGGCAGCTAAGAATCGTCGTATTTCTGTTCTTACTGAGAAAGAGAGAATAATAGCATGCAGGGTCACCTAAAAAAACATCTTATATTAGCGAAAATAAAATTGGAAACTGAATGTGAGAGGATCTCATCGAGGCGGGCAAAGAATCAATACAAAAATCTTCTGCCATATAGTAACTCATGGGGGCCATAGCAAAATGATGAGAACAAAAGTTTATATTCAGCAGATCAATTCGGTTGAATATTTTAAGGCCCTCTATACTGCTTCTTTCTAGACTGATGCTATTGATGCCCCAATCGAAGTATGTTATGACTTTGACAAGGTTCTCCCTACTATTAATGCTATTTTCACCCACAGACTGGAGAAGGCCCCAGAATATGATAATATAAAATAACATCCCTGCCAATCTTTCTCGATTAAAATGGATGCCTTACATAAACAAACACTATATTAGCAGGTGCTCCTATCCTTTATTCTTGGAATTTATGGAGATAAATCCCATCCATGAAGAGGGCTGATGAAGCCGCCAAGGTACCACTGCCCTGTAAGTGTTATAAATAACATTCACAAACTTGTTAGCAACTAGGTTCTTGATACGTTGACAACCTGAATTTCTGAAAACACAATCCTGAGTCATCCCCATGCTGGATTTAGATCTGGGACCAGCACAGTGGATCAGGTTTATACTTCATGTTAACTTCCTTTAAGTGGTGGGCAGTGGATATTAGCCATTGCAATTTCTATGTTGCCTTTGTCGATTTGCAGGCTGCTTACGACTTGGTCCAGAATCCAAAGTTATGGAAAGTGCTCTTCAAGATGTCTGTTCCCTCAAACTTGCACAAACAACTATGCCCAGGCACAGTGGGGTTTTAACAGTGAGCTCTCGGAGAAATTCAATGTCAGCAGAGAAGGACCCCAGGACTGCATCCTGGCACCTACCCTATTTCTTTTTTATCAATGGTTGTGCCACTTTTCTAACAGACGCGAATGGTTTGTATTACTGGAAGGCCAGAAGGTGCCAGATTTTACTGGAGAAGTTTTCTATATTTTGTATAACCCATTGTCTGGAGATTAACGCTTTGGAAACTGAACTCATAGACTTCAGTGCTCATAAGCTCTTCAGAGACAGGATACATTTGAGGGAAACTATCCTGTAGAGAATATCTATTTTTGATAGTCTTGGAATTTGAATAACTGATTCCCGTACATTGACTGCAAAAGTTACAAAAAGCTCACTTTTGCTGAACCATAGAGCATCAGAAATACTTAAGTTTGCAAAACAATCAACTTTTTATTTTGTATCTCCTGTCACTAAAATTGATAGAGTAGAGGCTGGCAACGATGCTCTTTATGGTTCTAAGCTGTGGGGCCATTGCAAAAGAGAGGCCTTTGGAAAAGGTGA
Organism: Pleurodeles waltl; assembly: GCF_031143425.1. Lineage (NCBI taxonomy): Eukaryota > Metazoa > Chordata > Amphibia > Caudata > Salamandridae > Pleurodeles > Pleurodeles waltl. Next base: position 1,450,688,702 of record NC_090440.1, on the reverse strand, counting down.
GGAGTTTATAAATCATCACTGAACCTTCCACAGAGCACTATTTTTGCTTCCACCATTGCTCGATCTAGCACTGAAGATAGTTGTCCAGATTGCGAAATTGAGGCTTATCATATGTTAGATTCTCGTATGGACAATTGGAGAGCTGGATCCCTAGATAAAAACTCTCTGTGATGTTATTGGTATTTCACGGGCACTTAAAACCATCTGGATGAGATATATTAATAACTGTTTGACTGCTCTGGGACTGTATTGGCCAAACATTTTGTGTACTCCTCCCAATGCATTTAGCATTGGGAAGGCAAGGTGCTGGCAACACTTTCTAAAGAAATGGCAAATTGGTGCATTGTTGGCTAGTTCTTCTAACCGTTTGCTATCCTTAAAGTGCAACTTCAAGTTTGAGAAGTTCAAAGGTTTATAATTATCCCATCTCAACTAGAGCTACTTACATGAAATTTAGATTTAGGGACATATATTTTTATTTAGAACTCTTCCATTTTCTACTTTCACTAGCACATGTTCTGCTTCTACATCTGTGACTAAGTTGTGCACTGCCTGCTCTCATGCTATTGAAAGCGATGAACATGTTCTGTTTTTCTGTAGAGCCTATTCAAGGCAGAGAGCTGGATCGCACCACTCTGCTGGTCTGTGGGAATAAAGCAGTATCAAATCACCCAGATAATATGCAAGGCTGAAAGTAGAGTTTATGTAGTATTTACAGTATTGAACTTTCTCCAAACAGTGTGGTAAGGTCCAGTGAGTAAGATGAAAGGAAGGTGGTAAGAACACAGCCTTTGTGCTGTGTAGTTTGAAAACTTAAAATGGCTCTTTTGATCTACCCACGACTGTTTAAATGTATTTCTTGGTTTCTGTGCAATGTGTACTTTTAAAACTGCTATTTTCTTCTACCCACGACGGTTTACATTTCTTTCCTGGTTTTCATCTAAACTGTGCTAAGGCTTCTAGAAGGCAACCCTCACCCCTTTTTTACAATTTAATAAGGCAAAATATACCCCGAAGCCCAATCAGAGTGTGCTTAAGAGACTGCTTAATCTGCTTTGTGGTTTCAATAGCGTTTGGAAAGTGTATCTAGCACTCGGTTTTGGCTAAAAAGTGATTTATGTGTCCAAAAAGCAGTTTTTTTTAGTGGCTATGGATTTGGGCTTTACCTGCAGCATTGAACAGGAACTACAAAGTGTGACTTGAGCCTCTTTGTTGACTTCAGGGGCACCTCCTTGCTCCCCAGCATACCAGTTTATGTTTAAGGTTACATGCCCCTTATATACGTTTCTTACTGGTTGTTGCATCTGTGACTTGACTGGCTCCGAGGGCTAGGGTTCCTATTGGACTTGGGCTTAAGGTTTGAGTTCTGATTGTCTGATCAGGACTAGGGTTCTGAATGGTTCTTAGGGCTTCTATTGGACAGAGGCCTTATGGTTTGAGTTCTGATTGACTGATAGGGTAGGGTTTTGATTGGTTCCTAGGGCTAGGGTTTCAATTGGACTTAGGGCTTTGGGTTTGAAATCTGATTGACTGATAGGGGTAAGGTTCTGATCAGTTCATAGGGCTTCTATTGGGCTTGGAGCTTGGAGTTTGAGTTTTGATTGGTTACTATGGTTAGGGCTGTGATTGGTTGATAGGGCCAGGTCTCCCATTGGCTCTAGGTTTTAAAGTTAGGGTTCTGATTGGTTAGGCTTGACATTCACCAAAGGTCACTTCATCTAGAGCTATTTAACCCTAGGGCTCAGGGCTTCTAACCCTGGGGTGAAGGCTAATTGTGGAGAGGACAAAGACAGTTGCCTGTTCGCGGCAGAGTCAGGCCTAGGGCCAGAGATGTTGCCCCTTTTACCATTTACCAGCCACCAACTCAACCCATCCACATCCACAAACATAATGACACACTTTCAGCAGATTCACACTACTAGTTTAATACACAAAAGACCCTATCTACATTTCAGTGTCTCAACAACCGCTTCAAAGCCCCAAAACTCTACTTTCCACTTCAACACACATATTGCCATTTCTTGCTACAAAATCTAATACACTCATAGCTCCGGTCCATCCCCCTCACATACCACATACACTGTTCTCCAATACACATCACCACCCCTTAACCATTCAACTTCCAGTCACCAACAGTACTTTATATCCGAATCCGAATCCGAATCCTTCACAGAAATCCAATACATCAATATCTCATCTCACTGCTCCACAATAATAAAACATAACACACACACCGGCACATCGAAATCTCTCTTACACACAATTTCATACTACATTCTGTCACAAAATAGGAAAAAGCACCCACTTACATCTTCATGACTACACAGGTAACAGAAATCCTAAACCATCTCTACTCCCATATTTTCTATCTTCAGCAACATCCACTACAAATACCCCAAAACAACAACTCTCATTCACCCGCCTGTCATCCATTGCACAATTTACAGCCCTTAACTCATACACCTTCCACCCTGAGCAGACGCAAACAAAATAAACAACATGGCACTCTTCACAACTTTGCACCTTCTTATTCATTAAGCAACAAGCCTACTCCACGCAAACAACACAGCTCACTAACTCACTCTCAACCACAATCTCTACCACCTACACACCCAGACCGAACAAAATGCCTGCTAAGCCTAATGGACAAGGTTTACAATATAGACAAACAACATTTTTGATATCCTCATGGAGTTAGTAACAGCACTAATAACACACCTGCTATAAGTTCAAAGAATTATACTCACTCTTTCAGAAAAGTAAGCCACACCACCACCAAAACACAATCCCTAGACTGCCTACTAGTAAAATCCTCACAGAATTTTGTAAATCTAAATGTGCAGAAGGAACTGCCTGTATGACCCAACCAACTACAGACCTATTATAAATGGACCTTTCCTGGACAATTTGATAGAAAGAGCAGCATTTACTCAGATGTTACAGTTTATTGAAGATAACTTCATACTTTCCGACTTCTAAACAGGATTCCATTTAGGAAGAAAGATGGAATCTGCCCTCATCGCCTTCTGGGATTACCTTAAAAACACAGAAGACTAGAAAAGGCGTGCTGCACTACTTCTCTTGGATCTCTCAGATGCCTTAGATACAGTTGACCATGACACTCTAATCCAAAAACTTTACAAAGCCGGCATGGGGGGAATTGTTCTTGACTGGATCACATCATACCTTCAAAACAGAACAAAAGTCATTCATGCTCCCTATTTCTTTTCAAAGCCGTACTTCACAAAAACAGAGGTCCCTCAAGGATCTATCACCTTACCCATGCTTTTCAACATCTATATAAAGACATTTCCAGCAATGATCAACGAATTCCAGCTCACATGCTATAACGATGCAGAAAACACACAAATACTTCTTGAACTGGAAAGCCCCAAAACTGGAAGCTCAAAAATCTTCAGTTGCCTTAGAGACGTTGATCAGTGGATGACATGGATCCATCTTGAATGCTTCAAAAACTGAAATATTCAAATAATGTGATTGGAAAGATTATGACCCACTCTACAGCTGCACTGATGATCTGGGACCACCCCCTGAAGTAAGAGACCTTGGAATTACCCTAGTTCCCAAGTTATCAATGAATTCCCAAGTGGACATATTATGAAGAGCAAGCTCATTATTATGAAAACTCTGTGACGCATCTTTCCGCACACAAGGTCCAGGTTACTATCTCTTTTTTAGTGTCTCAGCTTGATTACACCAATGGCCTCTACCACAGGTCATCTTAATTAATTATGAAAAGACTACAATGAATTCAGGACTCTGCAGGAAGACTGCTTCTACATGTAAAGCCACAAACCCACATGTGCCCTGCCTCGAGGGACCTACATTGGTTACCGTTTGCCAGAAGATCCACCTTCCAGCTGCTTTGTATCACCCACAAAGCAATACACAGACCAATTTTCATCAGGAATAAAATCACCAAATACATCCAACAAGGGAATCTCCGCTCCAGAGTGGAACCTCGCCTTAAAACCCCAGCATACTAGAAAAAATCATGGGTGGTACATCTTTCTCCATTCAAGCAGCGAAGGTATGAAGTTCATTACCTCCTCATACACATAGGATCCATGAATAACAATCTTAGCTTCAGAAGAATACTCAAGATTTGGCTCTTTCCTACATAACCACCACACTCAAACACAAATGTACAACACACATCTGTGCATGTAAACATTTATAATTTGATTATATGTATATTTTGATATGTGCATTTCTTTGTAGAAATGTATATACTACCCATGGCTTAAAAATATATAGATATTCTTTAGGTCTGCTTACAAATCTATCTATCTACCTATCTATCTATCTATCTATCTATCTATCTATCTATCTATCTATCTATCTATCTATCTATCTGTCTATCTATCTATCTATTTATGTTATACTTAACATGCATAAAGGTCACTAAATAGTTTTCATATAGGTTATTTGACAGGATGCTTATGGGTCTGTGTTTTATTTTATTTTATCTATCACAATTTATAAATTTAACCATAACGGTTGTATCTATTAATGCTTCACTTTTGAAATATTGTGGAAAATATAAAACAAAACAAATATAAAAAATATTTTATGAAAATACACAAATTTATTAGCTTCACATACAGCAACACTTGAAAGTCTGAGTTTCGATCTAACCACACATGCACATATGGGATGTTATACAAAACAACTTTATATCTCTATATATTATTTTTCTTATACATATATACCCTTTCTATGTAGTTATGTATCTATATATGTAACACTTTACTCCTAATGTAATACCCTTTGCCTCACTCCAATGCACTACTTTATGTCTCATTCTATACCTCTCTCAATATATCCCCAATCTCTACTCTGACTCATCCCAGACTTCATTCTACTAATGTGATCTCCTAAAGAACCATTTCTAGACTCTTCCCTCCTGTACCCTTCCTTGGCTCACCCGAACCTCATTTTACTACTATGACCTCCCAAACAACACTTTCTAGACTCTTCCCTCATATATCCCTCCTTTGACTCATCCTGAGCCTCACTTTACTACTATGACCCCTTAATCGCTTTCTAGATTCACCCCTCCTGTATCCCTCCTTTGACTCATCCCAAACCTCATCCAACTACCCTTTTCTCCCAAATAACACTTTTTGGACTCGTCCCTCCTCTTTCCCTCATTTATCCTATTCAATCAAACAGAGTTGCATGTCCACCTCTCAAATTAGCAACTTATATTTCCCTATATTAATCCACTACTAATCCTTTTTGGGTTCCAGAGTGGAATGCTACTTGCTGAAAATGGCGTCAATGCCTTATCCAGGGTAGTAAGCACTATATAAATACAATTACAACATAAGCCCTACAATACTAAGATCTGGTTAATCGTGTTGATAGACAATTGCACATCAACATCTGGAAATCTGTTTAGTTGTCTAGAGAATGTTTTCTGTAAAGAATGCTTGCTGGGGAGTAGGCAGTGGTCCATGGGGCCACTGCCAAGTCTCAAACTTTTTGCCAAAAAGTAATTTTTCTTTTTAAATTCAGTTCCATTTCCTTCAAGGAAAACAGGCTCTATTTTTTAAATAATTTACTTAATTTAAAGGCAATCACAGACTGGGTAATTGGTTGACCTTAGCATGCCACCATCCTTGTGGAAGCCTCAAATCGGAGTCAGTAGTAATTTGTGACCCACTGCATGAATATTATTAAGGTAGGTCAGACTACGACCCACTCTGATTCTGAATTTACGGAACCAACCAATAGGTCGGTTTGAAAAATAATTTACTGACGGCAAAATTACTTGTTGCAAAAAACAACCATTATTTTGTAAAGCACTAAATATTAGGCTTGGGCAAAATTTAAATTAGGCTAGCATAATATGGGAAATTTTGGGAATTTTGTGTAAGGCCCCTTTACTCAATTACAGACTGTTTCAAATGCACAGAAACAAATGCAGGTGTGTAGCTGTTGCGTGTGGTGCTTTTGCACTACTTTTTTAACACCAGAACCTAGATTTTACCAAACTGTCATTCCGCACAGTGAAGCTGCGAAAAATGCTGCTCTGTGCTGTGCAAGAAGGAGAGAGCAGAAGAGCACCATATTTATAGAAATATGGCACTCTCCTCCCCTCTCCCTAGCGCTGGTGCAGAAATTTGCAGCCGTACACCACTCACACACCTTTGCACCATAGTGCAAGGGTGTCTGCATTAGTCTAGCATGGGTTTTGTACAGGAAAAATACCCTTCCAGTACAAAAACTATGTTTAGACTAACTTTATAGCTTTTCTAACTTTGTACGTGTGCTGTACAGTGCAGCACACATGCAAAGTTAGAAAAGCAGGGGGAGAAAATACAAATATTTCTCTGTGATTGCACCTAGTTGGAATGGGTGCTATATTTTTACTCAAAAACCTTGTATCCATTACTTGGTAAATAAGGTTTTGCGTTAAAACCTTGGATGGTTGCAAGGGAATGCCCATGCACCACCCATAAAATGCCCCATTGGCGCTAAGTAATGCAAAGCAGCGCTAAGTGCTGCTTTATGTTACTTTTAAGTGATTTTCCAGTGCAAAACAAATTTTGCGCTGGAAAGTAAGTAGATACAAAAATGTTTTGCATTGATTTGTGTGACTTTTGTGATGCAAACATGGTGTAAAATTGCTAAATTGCTGCTAATTACTAAATATACCGCTAATTGTGTTTTCCATGTCAAAAATTGACACAAAGACCTATTTTGTACTAGAATACTGCTCTAAATTGTGGATTTGCACTTCATGCAATTACATGGAACTTTGCATAAGTTTGCTAAAACTTCACAATAATACACATAATGAAAATACACAAATTTCACCATTAGTCACTATTACATCTAGCCCATAGTCTACTTTCTTCCCACATCTTTCTGAAATCCCCTGCCTGCATATACCAAGTCGTATCTTTCCTCTTCAGTACTGTCTTCTCACTCTTTCTTTCCTAAATACACAACCTACACACTCACCTGTAAGTACTGCAGTTTATTTTCCTTTGGCACCATCAGTAGTTTGACAGCTTTGTTCCCACCTTCCCACCCTTTTCCATTGAACCACAATTAAAATAAACACATATGTAACCATCGCATCGAGCGCTATACAGTTAGGCCAAGGTCTGGATGAAAAGCACTGTGTTAAATTTCCACTGCCTCCAGCCTCAGTCCCAGCGCACCCAAGTGTGCCCCATCATGAGCACCTGCTCACAAACTGAGCTCACCCGGACACCTAGCGGCGACTTAGTTCACAGAATGCACTACACAACAGGAACAAAAAATACTTTTAGGGAAATGCAAGATGAAATAAAATGTGAAATTAAATGTGAAAATATCACTGATATTGATTACCTTAACCCCTTCGCTGCCAGGCTGTTTCCACCTCAGGTGCCAGGCCTTTTTTTGGCTATTTGGGGCAGTTCACGCTTAGGCCCTCATAACTTTTTGTCCACATAAGCTACCCACGCCAAATTTGCATCCTTTTTTTCCAACATTCTAGGGATTTTAGAGGTACCCAGAAGTTGTGGGTTCCCCGAAAGGAGACCAAGAAATTAGCCAAAATACAGCAAAAATGTTGTTTTTAAAAAAAATGGGAAATGGGCTGCAGAAGAAGGCTTGTGTTTTTTTCCCTGAAAATAGCATTAACAAAGGGTTTGTGGTGCTAAAATCACCATCTTACCAGATTTCAATAACTGGCAGACTTGAATCAGAAAAACAACACAATTTTGACATTTTACTGGGACGTACCCCATGTTTACAATTTTTTGTGCTTTTAGCCTCCTTCCAGTTAGTGTCAGAAATGGGTATGAAACCAATGCTGCATCCTGGAGACCTAAACATTTTTTTAAAGTTGACAAAGTTCTGAATTCAGCAAGGGGTCGTTTGTGTAGATCCTACAAGGTTTTCCTACATAAAATAGCAAGCTGAAAAAAAAAAAATGAAATTGAGCTAAAAAAAACAGCCATTTTTCTCCACGTTTTAGTCTGTAACTTTTTCCTGCGATGTCAGATTTGTGAAATCAATATACCGTTACGTCTGTTGGACCCTTCTGGTTGTGGGAATATAGAGGGCTTGTAGATTGGTCAAGAACCTTAGGTTCCCTGAGCCAATAAAGGAGCTGCACCTTTCAATGGGTTTTCCTTGTACACCTGGTATACAGCAATTCATTTGAAGAAAAATAAAGAGTGAAAAATAGGTATCAAGGAAACCTTTGTATTTCCAAAATGGGCACAAGATAAGGTGTTGAAAAGCAGTGGTTATTTGCACATCTCTGAATTCCAGGGTCCCCATACTAGCATGTGAATTACAGGGCATTTCTCAAATAGTCGTCACTTTTTTACACATTGCCTTACATTTGGAAGGAACAAATGTAGAGGAAGACAAGGGGCAATTACACTTGTTCTGTTATTCTGTGTTCCCCCAAGTCTCCCAATAGAAATGGTACCTCACTTGCATGGGTAGGCCAAATGCCCGCAGCAGGAAATGCAACATGGACACATCACATTTTTACATTGAAAACTGACCTGTTTTTTGGAAAGTGCCTAGCTGTGGATTTTGATCTCTAGCTCAACCGGCAGCTATGAAAAACTACCAAACCTGTGCATTTTTTAAAACTAGACACATAGGGAAATACAGGATGGGTTGACTTGTGGGACTCTTACCAGTTTCTGTTACCCAGAATCCTTTTCAAACCTCAAAATGTGGCCAAAAAACACTTTTTCCTCACATTTCGGTGACACAAAGTTCTGGAATCTGAGAGGAGCCACAAATTTCCTTCCCCGCAGCATTTCCCCAAGTCTCCCGATAAAAATGGTACCTCACTTGTTTTGTTAGGCCTAGTGCCCGTGAAAGGAAATGCCCCAAAACTCTATGTGGACACATCAAAATTATCAAATACAAAACTACATGTTTTTTCGGGGGTGCACCTGAGTTTTTGGTCGTAATCTCAGCAGCTATATAGGGAAACCTACCAAACCCAAACATTTCCAAAAACTAGACACCCAAGGCAATCCATGGAGGTGTGATTTGTGTGGATCCCTCATTGTTTTCTAACCCAGAATCCTCAGCAAACCTCACATGTACGTAAACAAATGACATTTTCCCACATTTCTGTGTGGGCAAAACTTCCTACCACCCAACATTCCCCTCAGTCTCCCGGTAAAAATTATACCTCACTTGTGTATGTGGGCCAAGTGCCTGTGACAAGGAAGAGCCAAAAACATGTCAAAATTGAGGGGGAACCAAAGCGGGTCCAAAAGGGCAGTTTGGAAAAAAACATTTTAGGCTGACAAGTGGGGCATAATTTTTACTGGTATAGATGTGACAATGCTGGGTGGTAGGAATTTTTTGGATTCCTGCAGATTGCGGAAGGTTTCATCCCAAAAATGTGGGGAAAATTTGTGATTTCCAACAAAGTTGGAGGTTTGCAGGGCATTGTGGGTAAGAAAATGGTGCGAGGTGCATGTGAACCACACCACCCTGGACTCACCAGATGTTTAATTTTCAGATGTGTCTAGGTCTTGTGGATTTTTCTACATGGCAGCGTCCCAAAGTCCAAAAAGTGCAGCCCTCACCATTCCAAGTGGGATGATATTGAGAGTTAGACAAGCTCTCATGGCCCAAATGTAAAACCAAAATCTAAAATAATCAAATGTCCTCTTACTTGCCATGGGGTAAGATGTTTTAGTGTGCGGGGGAGAGCTGAAAGACTGTTACCCCCTTCAGTTGGGGTGGGGCATAATCATGCCCACACTGGTTGGTAGCCATCACCCCACTATTTTCTTTTTTTCTTTTTTTTTTATTCCCTGGCATCTAGTAGGCTTTCTGCCCCCCGCGAGAGGATAAGGTTTAATTGCCCCATCTGACCACCAGTGGCAGACCGACTTTGGCCCTATTTATTTGGGGTGGGGATATGGCCATACCCCCAACCTCTTTTTTTGAAAAACAAAAAAATCTTTCCTGGTCTCTGGTGGCCTTTCTGACCCCTAGGGGGCAGAAGTGGCCAACAGTAATGTGCCCCCATGGGGAGCGACCCTTGCCCAAGGGGCTGCCCCCCCAAACAAAACACACACACACCAATCCCTGGTGCCTAAGTGGTTTCTGTACCCCCCCCCCCCCGGGGCAGATCAGCCCAATAGAAATAGGCTGATCTGCCCCCAAGGGGAGCATAAATGGCCTAAGGGGTTGCTTCCCTTGCATGAAATTGGCGCAAAAAAATCCCTGGTGCCTAGTGGTTTCTGCCACCAAGGGGGAAAGAAATGGCCTAAATTAATTTGCCCCCCAGGGGAACAACCCTTGCCTAAAGAGTTGTTCCCTTTATGTGTAATTGACGCAAAAAACATAAAAATCCCTGGTGTCTTGTGGTTTCTGCCCCCCTTCGGGCCGATTGGCCTAATAAAAATAGCCGGATCTGCCCCCAAGAGGTGCAGAAATGGCCTCAAGATAATTTTGCCCCCAGGGGAACGACCCTTACCTAAGGGATAGCTCCCATCACATGAAACTGACAAAATAAAATCCCTGGTGTCTAGTGGTTTCTGCCTCCCTTGTGGGCACATTGGCCTAATTAAAATAGGCCTATCTGCCCCCAAGGGGGGCAGAAATGGCCTCTAGTTAATTTTTCCCCCAGGGGAGCGACCTTTGCCTAAGGTGTTGCTCCCCACATATAAAGAAAAAACACAAAAAAAAAAAAAGATCCCTGGTGTCTTGGGGTATCTGCCACAAGGGAGGCATAAATGATCGTAAAATAACTTGTCCCCTGGGGAGCGGCCCTTGCCCAAGTGGCCGCTCCCCTTATGCATAAAACAAAATAAAAACAATTTCCCTGGTGTCTAGTGGGCATTTCTGCTGCCCGATCGCATTGCGATCGGGCAGCAGAAATGCTGAGAGAGACATGAAAGGATAGGAAAGGCCTTTCATCTCCTTTCATGTCTCTCACCCCCTCCACGTGATCAGAGAATAAATGTTTTTGCATTTCTCCTCCGATCCGCGCTGGAAGCTCAGCTTCCACCACGGAGGGGTAGGCCTCTGATGAGGTCAGCGCGCCATCGCGCGCTGCTGTCATCAGATGCCACACGGGGATCAGGTGGGGAGGGGATGGAAGGGAACTTGATTCCCCTTCCATCCCTGCCCAGTGGAGGGGGTGCGAGGCCCACAGGGGGGAGCGCTAGCGCTTCCCCCGAGGGCCCCTACCTGCATGTAACAGTTACGTCCTGGGCACCCAAGGGGTTAAGGGATTTACAGTCATTGATGAGAAATCAATGTGTTTTTGCCTGTAAAGTTATGGGCATGAACATGAAACCAGATATGTACCTGTTTTAAAGTCAGTTTGTGGACCCTTTTCACTTAAAGCCCTGATTAGCGGCAGCTGCTGTATAACTCAAGGGGAGGGGCAGAGACGAGGTAAAAATAATTTGAAATAAATCACTTACCTAGCCTCTGTCCCTGCTGCCTCCTGCTGCCTTGGGATCCTCTTCTTCAGGTGTCCCAGCATTCACTGCTGGGACACCAGCACAGGCTCCCCAGTAATCCTGGTGCTGCTTTCATGCAAAACCTTGCATGAAAGCAGCACCAGGATTTGTCTGAGCAGTAGTGAGTGCCGCTCAGACGCAACCCTGGGGTCTGTGCAGTTTCTCCAGCCCGGCTGTTAAACACAACTGGGCTGGAGAAACCTAAGCGTGCATGTGCGTTTGGTCGGCCTCAGACAGCCGACCAAACACACATGCGCACTTAGGTGCACTCCTCCCCCTCCCACCTCCTGTGGCCCAGCCCCACCCCTCCTTGCACTGCAAGCTGAGCCAGAAGCAGGACAAAAAAAAACAATAGTAAACTGTGGTGTTATTTTTCTGCTTCTGGCGCAGCCAGTGGGGCAACTCTCCAGTAGCTGCCCCTGGCTCTGATTGTTGCCATTTTCACTACCAGTCAAAATAGGGTAACCACATTAGACCATTGGGACACTCATACTGAAATTGGGAGCATTAAAATCTTCTGGAAAACCAGCTTTCTCCTTTTTTTTGTTTTTGAATTGATGTCGATATTTTCATTTGCTCCCTTTTGAAACCTTTCTCCTCTTTAATGTAAGTGACTGGGAGAATAAAATACTTCAGATTCCCCAATTCTTTTAAAGGTTCCAAAGAAAACATGCATAGAGGTGGTGGCTTAGCTACTCTGATCCTAAAATCTGTGAGCAAGCTGGATGAAAATGAAAGTGCAGAGTCAATATACACCACTTTTTGTGTGATGGAATACAGCCTGTGAGGCCCTCATCACTAGAGAGCTGAACATGTGCCACTCCGTCAGTATGGATGTTCAGAGCTCTAGCGTGTGCTGTTAGTGCTGTGAGCAAAGCCCCGGAAACTACTTGATTCTGGGGCTACGGCGTTTTCAGCAGTCGTTGCAATTGCCATGTAATTCATCATCTTCTGGACAATTTTAATAACAAAAACAGTTTCTAGTAAAAAGAGATCAAATTTACTAAAAACGCTACCACACATGTTGCTGCAGACTGGTAGGCCGTTTGTCATGCAGTGCCAAGTCACCTTTTGGCTCCTGATTGCGGTATTTAGGTGTAAAACTGGCATTAATATGTTGAAACCTTTCCCATATTGTTAGAAATGGGGTCTTTGGTTGACAGTCAGGTTACCCCCTGTTCCAGCAAGGACCCTCACTCTAGTCAGGGTAAAAGAGAATCACCCTCAGCTAACCGCTGCTTACCCCCTTGGTAGCTTGGCAGAGCAGTAGGCTTAACTTCAGAGCGCTAGGTGTAAAGTATTTGTACCAACACACACAGTAACTTAATGAAAACACTACAAAATGACACAACACTGGTTTAGAAAAATAGGAAATATTTATCTAAACAAAACAAGACCAAAACGACAAAAATCCAACATATACAAGTCAAGTTATGAATTTTTTGAGATTAAACTCAAAAATAGCGCTTAGAAACAAAAATGCTTCGATGAGATGTTAACACGGCGTCGTGACGGAGTCGTTCCCAACAAGCCGACACCAGCGGTGCCGGACACGGAGTCGTGTAGACCCCCAAGTACAGTACCTTTGGTGAAGAGTGAAAACAAGCCGATGCGCGAAGTCGGGGATCGCGGCGTTTGTGCGAAATGTTGAATCCACGCACTTCGAGCAGCGTCGGTCACGACGTGGCGCAGCGACTTCCACGGAGTCGCGGACTTCAGTGGGGCTGCAGCGGCATCGGGCCTGCGAAGAGCGTCGCGTTCCAGCGAAGGTCACGGCGTCGGGTGCAGGCGGCGTTACCGGATTAAGCAGCGGCGTCGGTCCGGAGTCGTCCGAAGTCGATTTCCTTGGATTTCCACCAGTTTTCCTTTCAAGGGCCCAGGGACTGGATAGGGCACCACTTGTCAGAGCAGGAGTCTCTCCAGGTGCTGGCAGAGAGAAGTCTTTGCTGTCCCTGAGACTTCAAACAACAGGAGGCAAGTTCTAAATCAAGCCCTTGGAGATTTCTTCACAAGATGGAAGGCACACAAAGTCCAGTCTTTGCCCTCTTACTCTGGCAGAAGCAGCACTGCAGGAAAGCTCCACAAAGCACAGTCACAGGCAGGCCAGCACTTCTTCCTCAGCTATCAGCTCATCTCCAGGCAGAGGTTCCTCTTGGTTCCAGAAGTGTTTCTAAAGTCTGTAGATTTGGGTGCCCTTCTTATACCCATTTTAGTCATTGAAGTCACCTTTCTTCAAAGGGGACTCACACCTACTTGTGAAATCCTGCCTTGCCCAGGCAAGGCCTCAGACACACACCAGGGGGTTGGAGTCTGCATTGTCAGAGGCAGACACAGTCCTTTCAGATGAGAGTGACCACTCCACCCCTCCCTCCTAGCAGAGATGGCTAATCAGGAAATGCAGGTTACACCCCAGCTCCCTTTGTGTCACTGTCTAGTGTGAGGTGAAAAACAACCCAACTGTCAAACTGACCCAGACAGGGAATCCACAAACAAGGCAGAGTCACAGAATGGTTTAAGCAAGAAATTGCTCACTTTCTAAAAGTGGCATTTTCAAACGCACAATCTTAAAATCAACTTTACTAAAAGATGTATTTTTAAATTGTGAGTTCAGGGACCCCAAAGTCCATATGTCCATCTACTCTCTAGGGGAATCTACGCTTTAATCATATTTAAAGGTAGCCCCCATATTATCCTATGAGAGAGACAGGCCTTGAAACAGTGAAAAACGAAGTTGGCAGTATTTCACTGTCAGGACATATAAAACATTACTATATGTCCTACTTTAACCATACACTGCACCTGGCCTTGGGGCTACCTAGGGCCTACCTTAGGGGTGTCTGACATGTAAGAAAAGGGAAGGTTTAGGCCTGGCAAGTGGGTACACTTGCCAAGTCGAATTTACAGTGTAAAAATACACACACAGACACTGCAGTGGTAGGTCTGAGACATGATTACAGGGTTACTTGTGTGGGTGGCACAACCAGTGCTGCAGGCCCACTAGTAACATTTGATTTACAGGCCCTGGGCACCTCTAGTGCACTTTACTAGGGACTTAACAGTAAAACAAATATGCCAATCATGGAGAAGCAATTACGTACACATTTTAAACAGGAGCTCTTCCACTTTAGCACTGGTTAGCAGTGGTAAAGTGCCCAGAGTAACAAAAACAGTAAAATCAGAGTCCAGCACACATCAACAACCTGGGGAAAAGAGGCAAAAAGTTAAGGGAGACCACGCCAAGGATGAAAATTTTAACACATATATTGATATGTTAAACAGTGGAGTAGTACTGCTATAAAATATGCAACATTATGGTGCATAATTTGCCTTTTCTTACTACATAATTTAGTCAACACTGACACATATTTTTTCTTCTCTGTGGTATCATGTAACTGACCCTGGCTGTGGGTCAGTTGCCCCAATATTTGCATGCTTAGTTTCCGGAGGGAGACACCTGCTTGCAAGGAACAGAGAACACAAAGTGCGGAGGACAGAAAAGAGTAATATGCATTAGGATGAATGTGAAGATGATGAACTATGAATAAATATGTCACGCATTTGTCAGGCAAAGGAGAGACATGTAACGGAGCAAGGCACTTGGAGATGTGTGATCAGTTTTTTTTTCTGTGAACAGAGGGGCTTTCACCCGCACCCCAGAGATCTCATGGCTGCATGGAACGTTCCTTGAGCTTTATCGCCTTCAATGCAGGCAAGAGCAAAGTATCCTATTATGCCTCCACGCGCCTGTTCCCAGGTCGATGCAACCTCAGACGTGAAACAGACAAATTGTTTTCACTCACATTTCTTCTCATGCCAGATGACAAATGCCCGTCCAATTGACTGACACAAATATGAACGACGCTTGTAACAAAGCTAATCATTGAAGGGGCACAACCAACGTTCCTTTCACTATATATTAGTGGGAACAACATTCGAGCTTTTATTAAAATAAACTTAAAACCTCGAACAACATGAGAATTTTGTATGATTTACTTGAGTGCAAGAATGGGTCGGTCACTTGAGAAGACGAGTGAAAAAGTTTTTTGTGTTGGGAAAATTTATTGGACAAAATTATATCTTAGCTGGTTTCATTGGGAATAACAAGATTGTATGCAAGAACCATTAAAAAGTGTTCAGAAAAAAATACAAAGAAGAGGATTATCATAGAGTTAGTCGTGGACGTCATTTAGGGGTCGACAGGGGTCGCATCTGCGACCCGCTTTCCCCTTGCAAACCCTGGCATGGCCTTAGCGACCCCTAGCCTCAAAGCTAGCAAAGACAGTGCAAGGAACACTTGCTCTGCAAGGACTCTTGGAGCTTTGTTTACTTTCTGTCGCCTTAACCGTGTAATGCACATTCAGTAAAAAA
This sequence comes from Pleurodeles waltl, assembly GCF_031143425.1. Classification (NCBI taxonomy): domain Eukaryota; kingdom Metazoa; phylum Chordata; class Amphibia; order Caudata; family Salamandridae; genus Pleurodeles; species Pleurodeles waltl. The sequence goes on along the minus strand of NC_090440.1, from coordinate 1,450,672,851 downwards.
TAATGCTACCATATTAAATCATTTGGAACCGGTGGCTCCTTTGAGAGGTTTCCCTAAGATTATTTTGCAACTTGTGCATGAAGGCATGAAAAAAAAAACGATAAAAAAACGAAAAGTAACCCACTTGGAAAGAGTGCCTCCTTTTCTCTAGCTGCCCCTGATGTGAAAGGAAAATATAGAAGAGGCAAGCAATGGAGAGCGCCAGGGAAAGCTGAAAAAGTGGAAGAGAGAAAGGGGACATTACAAAGTAATGTTATTGGTGAGAAGGTGTGCTTGCATACCCATTACAGAGGTGGGAGGGGTTGAAGACAGAGACATGCAAGAACGATACAGGAAAATGAAAGGAGAAAACAATGAGAGGGTAAGACAGATGGGATTTGAAAGCGGACAGTGAAAGAGGTGTGCTAAAAAGCAGGCTGGCGCAAGACAGCTCAAAGTGAGTGAGGGCAACAGAAGAGAGAAAGAGACCAATGACGAAGAGACTCTGAAGAGACAACTAAGAGAGTTCGGGAGGATAGAATGGTGGAAAATAGATCATAGACTGATTAGAGAGGTGGAGACATTTTAGAGAGATGCAATAAAGAGGCAGACAGGTAAGAGACCGCTAAAAGAGAGACAAAAAGGGAGAGACAGGTGAGCGACATTAGGTAGAAAGAGAAGTAGACAGGTTATAAAGAGACATATGAGAAAGGTACATGGAAAGGAAGGACAGATGAGCGATAAAGAGGAGATACAGAGAGATGTGAGAGTAAAAAGAAAGACAAAGGTGAGAAATGTAACCGATTGAGCAAAGGAGACATGTCAGAGATGATAAAGAGATTCACAGGTGGGAAACAGAAGGCTAATGGTGGAGACAGGTAAAAAGGGACTAGATGTGAGAGGGAGACAGGGGAAACAGAGTCAAATGATATAGACAAGGGAGAGTAGTCAGATAACAACATGGAGAAAAGGTGGCAGTAAAGAGGAAGAGATGGGCAGTAGAAAGTGGTGATATATAAAAAGATGCAAGAGAGAGTACAAAGACCGAACAATACAAGAGAGATGTGAAACACTGCAGAGAAATAAGCAATACACAAATTTGACAAGGGAGAGAGAGATTTTAAATTAGAGAAGATTAGGAATAAAAGAAGGAAGCAGAGGCAAGGGAGGCAGTCATTTTCTCTAGCAAAAACATATGGCACAGTATGATGGTTGCATGGCACTGAAGCATGATGATGGGCAGTAGAGCAATAATGATGAATGCCAGAGCAGTCAACAGGTGCGCTTGGGAATTTTAGGCTTTTTATATTTTATAAAAAATTAGACACTGGACTTATTTCATGATTGTGATCTTTGGTGAAATCACTTACTATGATAACTTGAGGACAAAGGTCAAATGATGTCCCTTCCTGTGATGTCATTGGGGTCAAAGGTTATTTGATGTCACTTCCGCTACAATTGGCATTTTGGTGAATTGACATCCACGGAGTTACTAGTGGGGTTACTCCCTTTAGCAATACAAAAGGATGATGGACAGAGTGCTGAAACTTTTCAAACACTCACCCCAGTTACAGATCTGGGTTATATCCAACGTTCTTTTACTCACCATGCCACCCCGTTTGGATCCAGCCATATGCAAATCATTCTTGACCATGTGCACCATGGGAATAGTCCAGCACGAACTGTCAGGCCAGGTCCTCCATGGACTGGAAACTAGCATCCTGGGACCAGTTTCAGGATATCACCCATCATCAGCAAGGCTAGCTTATATCCAGTGGCATTGTGAGCAAGGGATCCATGTCTTGGCATACCCTGGCCACTTAGGCTGACTTTAGCAACACAAAATAGGTTACTCCCCTGTCATTACTACAGAACCAAAACTGAATGCTTCTTAATTTTAAGATTCTTCATTGCAAGAAGTTCAATTGAAATCCATTTAATTTCAATTATTCCATTATTTTTAGTAGACATCTTTTTAATACGTGGTCTTCTTGCCTCTAACCCATGCATTTCCCAGTGGACGTTTTGGTTATGTCACTTTTTCTGTAGCAGTGTACCAAAGTAGGCTCTGGGCCGGATTTAAGGTTGTTTGATGGTTCTCCATCTGTCTGAGAGGTGGAGGACATTATCTCCACCACCCTGATGGACTACATCTGCCAAATTTAGAAATGACCACTGGCCCAGCAGTCAAATCTGAACAATGAAAGGAATCACTTCCCGGGGAGTACCTCACCATGTACAAAACTTTTGCTGCATGGCCAGCATCGGTTTTGATGGCTGTTCACCAAAAGTTTCCAAAGCTTTTGCTGAAAAGGGTACTATATCACATTTACAATGGGGCACTGTGTCCGCCAAATTCTAATCAGGCCCTTTGTTCAGTGACAAACAACCCGATGTGGTAAAGCCCATGGAGTGACTCAGCCAATGCCACCAAAAACAAACTTAAGTTGAAGCATTTAGCAGAGGCAGCAAGAACGTTTGGTCTCCAGTCTGTGCAGCTGCAAACTTTTAATGGTACATCAACACAATAGCACGTTGGGTTGGCTTTGTTCTTTGTTTGCCTGCCCAAAGTGACAAAGACCAGCGCATCAACAGGACAAACAGTATCAAATTTGCTAAGCCAGGTAGGACAATAGCATCTTAAAAGAAAGTTACAGCACAGGGCGAGGCTCAAGTCAGCCATGACTATAAACAGCATCCACTTTTATTAGTTCAACCGAAGCCCTTCATCAATTGGGCTCCCGCTGTTGAATCAGCGTCTGGAGGAATCCCTGCCCCATTGATCACCAGTCCCAAAACCCATTGCAGCACATCATATTCAAAGCAGCCGCATGAAAAGAACAGCATTATGTGGCCAGCATTTGTATGTCTAAATACTTGCGCTGAACTCAGTGCCATTTCTAGAGAACAACATTTATGGAAAGGGCAAGTGTGAGGGTTTTTGCTGAGGGAAAACAACACCCCAAGGCACCTTGTCTGAGTTCGACCTATGCAAAAGCGACGTTTGTTTGGAAAGTACAATTAATGGGCCAGGTTAAAAAAGGGAAAACTACATTTTAATAGTGTGGATTGAATGGACGACTGATGTCTTTGTTTGCATCCAGTACCACAATATTTCTCATGTAAGCCTGATACTAATTGGAAAGACCCCAAAAAAGCACAGCATTGTTGTCAGTCTCAGATTAGGTGCATGTGATTCACAAAGGGCAAAGTCCCTCTGAGGGAGCTGCTCGTCCTGTTGGCAAGTGTGTAAGCCTGTCTAAGTATGGAAGAATCCCTGAACCAAGAGATTTACTTCTGGATTTCCCCAGGGGAAGGCAGGGGTGGGAGGTATAAGTACTCATACCTTGTTGAGAAAATATTTTCAAGTCAGAAAAGTTAAAGAGTGAATGCTCCAAAGAAGGTAGCTGAGACCTACATAGAAACAATAAATAAGTGATCCTAGGTAGATCTGTAATGCAAGTCATTTTAAAGCTGATGCCTTACACAGGAAGTTACATGAAACAACTCTTAACTCCCACTGATTGATTCTTTAAAAAACATTGAAAACATGGAAAACAAAGTTGTACTGAACAGTGTCTAATAACGTACAAACTACTATGGCTAGAAATAGCTAATTGCAGGCTTCGTTCAGCTCAGCAGGCGAATTGCTGAAGAGCAGCATTGCTACCCTTTGCTATCCCTTGATGCCTTTGCCCACACCTCAAAGTGATGCACTCGGTCACCTTGGCCAGAGAGTTCATTTTTCCCTTCACTCCAGTATCAGAGCCGGAAAAGGCATACAGACGTTTCCTTTTGTAGTTCCTGGTTTTTATTGAATAAGTGGTTCGTTGGCCTTGCGTTTATAGTAAACAATGTAGTAACTTAAGGAGCAAGAGAAGGGCGGTAGTCAGCAGCATGTTTTTATGGGATCATGCCTCCAGTAATGACAGCGAGCATAAGAGTGGGACTAAGGGTGGATTCTCTCTCTCAAATTTCAACCAGAAATGGTCGAATCAGTTCAATTGTTTTAAGATGAAAGGCTTTTTGGTGTTTATTCATTGCTAATGATTTTTTCCCAGTCAAACACTGGTATGCAAAAAATAGGACATTTTAATTTACACAACCAAGAACTGGTGCCCAATATGCAACTTTAGAGTGGTTTATAGTGTATTCAATGGGGATATCTGAAGAAACTGAGAGACGAACTGTGTTCTTTGAGCATGTGAAGGTATCACCAGCATCCGCCATTCCTGCACCCGATTTAGAGGTTCGGGAGACAGCAGGTTCACATCAGCAGGGTATCAGCTGGTTCAGTGGCATAAACCTTATACCTGGCTGTCTGACCACCACTGGGCTGTCAGGTTATGTTGGTGGTCACCATGCCAAGAAAAAACAATCTTTTGCTCCTGATGAAAAAATGAAATCATTGTTTTCTTTGTGTACACACTTATACACTTCAACTGCTCTTCAAGACTCCTTTCCACTGCTGATGGGCCACAGACAATACTAATCCTTTGAATAATGGTATGTAATACTGACGAGTGGTCGAATTACAAATTAAATATTGCTCGAACTATCAGATGACATTTGAGGTGTTCCTCTACTGTGATTATAAAATATATGAATTTGATTAAAAGACAAGTAATTTGATGATTTATGCACCTTGAACTCTCAGATCTGTACTGATTAAGCATAACATATGACAGTGATTTATAGTAAAAGGATTCTTCTTTTTCAGTGTACATTAGATGTTATCTGAGGACAAGCCTCTCCTCTGGTTTATGTAGGCCCATCCATGTCTTGTAATAAGAGCCCAGAGGTTTGCGACATCTAGGCAGCCAACCCTCCTTGAACCTGATGCCCACGCTGGACCTGATTGGAGCCCACCTTTCTTTACTTTGACTGTAGAAAACAAGGGATCCTGCTGCCTTATTCCTAAACAGATTCAAATTGTAGCAGCACACGTTGCAATCTCTAATCAACACAAGTGTAGCAGTACGTACAACAGAACAAAATAAAGTATTGAGATTCTATGTAAAAAGTCCTCATCCAATCAGTTCCATAAACAAATTCTTGTTTAATTCTTCATGTGCTTGTTCCCAATTCCGTCACATATTTATATAATGTTCCGACTTTCATCAAAGGATCATCATAGTGTAGTTTTACAAATTTTCATTAGTTTGGTCCATACAGAAATATTCAATCCATGATAACATCACTTATCATTAGTCATCACCACTTGCCACTTGTCCCACTTGTTACTGGTCTGTCAACACGTATTTCGTCTAGGGAGTGCCCATTGACTTCTTCAGGACTTTCTGTACTCAGTATCCAAACTTACACTACTGCCTCCTGAGTTTCTGACACACCGATCAATAGTTTTAAATTCGTTATTGGATCCTTAATTCAAAATAGAGTACTGCTGCGAGTACGCACAACACTATTCCTAAACAGTGTGGGCTCCTTTGCAAAGGTATTAGTGGCGTTTACTAGATACACAGATGAACCTTGAACTTCGTGGAGAAGGCACTTTAGAGGCGGCCTAACTCCACTGTACATAAGGAATGCAAAATGCCACCTCCATAAAAGAATCCACAATCCTCAAAGTTGGATAAACTGCTAGTGACAGTATGAAGGCTTCTGAGCACAGATGCCTATTTCTAATTGGTTTTGTGCAGGGACAAAATGCCCCTGTTAAGAGATTATGCAATGAGCAATGTGTGGCTGGTATGGACTCAATAGAGCTCCAAACACAATTTTACAGTGGTACAGTTTGCTTTCGTCCCAAGGAAAATAATTCAAATTTTTAAATTTGAAAGATTACAGGCCAGTAACATTGGTCCAAACATGGTGAAAGATTGGCTTGATTAAGCATTATCCAACGGATTAACAACTTTAGCCACCATTTTCTATAAACATTTGTGGTCAACCCCACCACACATGTTTACAAATGAGTGCAAAATAGTTTGTTTGAAAGAATATTCGAGCAATAACAATGGCCTGAACTCAAAATATTTTAATGTACAGGTAAAGACCCAATTTCCCGTTTATCCTAATGTCTCTGCCTTTCGCAACTTGCTTGAGAACATTGGCTCATATAAATCCCTTTCACAATTTTTCCCCTCTTCCACTCTGGCACTTTCCCAAGTAACACATCTGTTTTTTTTCTCTCCATCTCTCTCTCCCTTATCTCGTCTATTCTTTCTCATCTCTTATAATTATTCACCTCCCTTCTTTTTCTCGTTGTCTCCCCTGCTCCCTCATTCTTTGTTTTGCACCAGCTCTGACTTCTCTTTTACTCTGTCTTTCTGTATTCCCATCCTTCTGTTCAGCTCTCGTTCTCTCTTACCTTCACTCCCATTTACACATTTCCCATCTCTCCTTCGCTGAATTTCTTCCATTTTCCGTTCCCTCATCTCCGATACCCATTGTCTTTCTCGAACTTCCTGCTTTTCCTCTATAACGCGTTTGCGTTGCTCTGTATCCCTCTCCTACCTGTGCCGCTAAAAGAAGAAACCTAACTGAGCGGCAACTTCTGATCTCGAAAATTCTGATCACTTATTCATTCTGGGGAGGTGCTTGCCCTGTGAAAATGAGAGACAGCCTAGCACTGAAGCAGTCAAGATTGAAGGTAGCAAAGTCACTGTGTCAGAGTTTGTTTTGCACCAAAATTCGGCACTGGGGAAGGCAGACAAAGCCGTTCAAACCAGATTAGAATGGCACATCTGAAAGTCGCAGGAAAGTAGCCACAACTGAAAAGGCGTTCAAACAGAAAATAACGTCACTGGAAAAATCTTCATTACTGAATTCAAATGAACACCCCAGTCATAGATAGTCTGAGCTCCATCCCCTATGAGAATTTGAAGGTAGGAAGGCTATCCTTGGCCAGTTGAGACTCAAACTACCGAGCACTAAGCACCATGCATGTCTCATCAGCAGGTACCTTAGCCTTCCCAACTAACTTGCCAATATTAGTATCTAGATTCAGTTCTCTATATGAAGATGCCTGCAGCAGGCATCTCACCAATCTCACTAAGGTATAGTTCACATTAGGAGATGGGCCCTGGAAACGCCACACGAATTAAGTATTGTGAGTAAAATGTATGCTTTTTCTTGACTCTGCTGCAGCCCCGCCAGGCAAGTGAAGTCAGATCCCATGCTGAAATTTGGAGATTTCCTGATTGGGCGATGCCTCAGCAAGGCTGGTAGGGTTTGGGGACTGTCAGCCACTTACCCACCAGTAGTAGGGAAGATAATTAAAGGCGCTTACTTGAAAGCACTCTTAGTAGGAGGGTCATTTTGAATTTGGTGCAACTGCATTCTCATTAATTGTCAGCTAGACTTTTCTGCCAAATTCATGAGTCGTCCACCAACAGGCTCTGCCATTGTCAACTGCGAACCTGATGGCTCATTTGCTACAGGGTTGTCAGGTTACATTGATGTTACCAGGCTATATTTAGGGCAGTGCAACCGTCATTCCTACGTGGGATCACCAATCAAGAAATTGTGGTCCAGGGTAAAGAAATCACAAAATAGTCCACAGTAGGGACTTTGGTATTTTGTTAAGCAAGAACAAACTCCTGCTTGGTAGTTTGAACTTACTCAACAAAATACTCAGTCAGGTGTGAGCATCAAACATGGTGACCACTCAGCAAAGTTCAGTGCGTTCAGTGGAGAGAGTATGCCTACAGATTCTTTGAAGACACAGAGATCCTCTCTGGTTTGACATGGGGGTTCTAATATTGGCAGTTGGTCCTCCTCAGTGCAAATAATACAATGGCTTCTGTTGACCTGGCTCCCCATCTAGGTGTAAAGGAGATCCTCAATGTCCTACCCCACAGTGCAATAGTTTGACAGTACGAAATAGATCGCAACATATCTCATCTTGAAGGCAAGAGGGAGTTCAGAGTATACCCATTCAAGTGTATCTTCTCGTCTGCGACTTCCAGCGTGGACTGGTATTTTGTATATCAACCATCTTGAGAACTGCTAATTAAAGCATCGCTGTCCTAAACGAAAAAGTTGTGCTAAGAAACTGTTATACTCTCTCATACCCATTAGATATATCATAATACTGCTTGGTAACCCTGGTTGTGCCTCATTTAAATATTCCAGGACAACTGGGAAGGGCTCTTAAATCCCCATTAGGGGATTACAGCAGAGATTAGAATTTTGGAGATCAGTCTAGGTCAAGCAGGAGACTTCACTCACTCAGGCCATAATTAATTACTGAAAATCTTTGTATGAAGCATATAACATCCCTTGGTTATGGTATGTTAAGGAGAATCTTGTTTTGATGGGGAGAGATGACTATTACTATACGCCTCACCTATTTGAAAATATTCCCAAAAAGTGTTTTAAACAAGATTTTTTATCACTCTGCACTCAGCTATGGCAAGGGACCGAGTCAGGAAAGAAGAGGATAAATAATGATCTTCCTCTTGTCCCAACCAGTTCCATGGAACCATACCTCACATTTCCTTTGACCTACACCCAAAGATTTTCTTTAATCCGATTTAGATTTAGCATTGTTCAGATTTCAGTATCATATCCCTGCAACGCCTATAACAACTCCCTTCTGGATGACTGCCTGTGTGATACCATTACAAGCAAGTCCCTGCTGCATTTTCGATTGTTTTGTAAGTTATACGGTACCCCGCGGAAGCAGTTATTAGTCCCTTTATTAAAGCACTTAGGGCCAGATGTAGGAAGCCTTTTGCATGTCGCAAACTGCGAAAAACGCAGTTTGCGGCATGCAAAAGGCCGAAGGCGATGCTCATCCTCAAATTGCGAGTCGGTACCGACTCGCAATTTGAGGATGCGACTCGCAAATAGGAAGGGGTGTTCCCTTCCTATTTGCGACCGCCTCGCCATGCTGAGTTGCTTTGTGACCGCGAATGCGGTCGCAAACCAACCCGCAGTTACCACCAGTGTCACACTGGTGGTAACTCATTCGCAAAAGGGAAGGGGTCCCCAGGGGACCCCTTCCCCTTTGTGAATGCCGAAAAAAATATTTTTTCAGAGCAGGCAGTGGAAAAAAACGAAACCAAATGGTTTCGGAAGTTTTTTCATTTTGCAACTCGTTTTCCTTTAAGGAAAACGGGCTGCAAAATGAAAACCAAAAAACTGCTTTATTGAAAAAGCAGTCACAGACATGGAGGTCAGCTGACTACAGCAGGCCACCATCCCTATGAGTGCAGGGACTCGCTATGTGGTTGCAAACTGCGACCCACCTCATGAATATTGATGAGGTGGGTCTTTGTGACCCCCATAGCGAGTCGCAGAAGGTGTCTGAGACACCTTTCTGCATCCCATTTTGCGAGTTGCAAATTGCGAGTCGGTCAGACTCGCAATTTGCAAGTCGCAAATTTTTACTTTACTACATCTGGCCCTTAAATATGAGAGGGTGCAGTTCATCTCTATGTTTTTTACAGCTTCTTCAAACAGAGTATGTATGTCTGATGATCTATAGATTTTTATTTAGCGCTGTTCGATTTAGAAACACAGTAAGAAAATAATTATTTATTATTTTTATTACAGCACATTTTTCACATTATTCTAGGCTTTTGTTGTACGTACTGGAAAGCTATTGTAAACTTTTGAACATGGCACGTAAATGGAAAATGAGAGCGGGCATAGGCAACGCCACCTCTAGTACATTAAGACTGACTTTTTTTAGTTTCCATCGTGCAACACTCTATAGCATCTTTTGCACATTTGAGAATTCTTGCATTCTGTCTATGATAGATGTACTGTGATATGTTTTGTTAAATTGTTTTCTATTCTGTAAATCTTTATCCTTTTATAAAATTGCACTTGATTGCATTACAGAAGCACTGCTGAGAATTGCTGTTAGCTGCCCCACTGCCTCTTAGTGCAGAGGTAGGCACTATAACAATACGATCCATGGACTCTCTATTTGGGAGTGTAAAATACCAGCCTAATTGTCAGCGCTGACAAAAACTTTCTGACATAGGAACTGTGGTATAGTGATCTGCCCAGGATCAAACCATGTGGTCTAACGAAGAAGTCAGGATTACAACCTAACTATTACACTACACTAAATGTTTTGTCACTCTTAGACCTTTACACATCTATAAATAAAATATAATGTATAGTCATGCTTCAAATCCTTCATAAAAAGCAAGACCACTTGATTGTGTCGAACACTGTTCCTCCTAAGTTTCTACTTCCCTTCTCTCTAAGCTTTCCCTGGTCATATGCGTGGTATGTACCAGCCAGTTGACTGAAGTTCCAAAGGGGTTCCAGTTTCTGCCGTCAATTTATACTAGAGATATAAAAAACAGAAGAATCTAATTAGACTTGGGTGCTTATCATATCTAATGTGTAACCAGGACCCACAAATACAGAATACATCCATATGTGCCAGAAAAGAAAGACCATATTCACGTATTATCCTGGCTGTCAGCCAAGCTTGTTTCACAGACACCACCCCCAAGTGAGAGCTGGCACCCTTACTGCGATTCCAATGATCACTGATTAGTAACATATTTATAAAATGGCTATCCTACAGTGCTTAGCAGAAACTGGAACAAATAGTTACCGATGTTTCTAAACAACAACATTCAATTATTAATCTACTTATAAACCACCTTTCAAAACCCGCCTTTTTCCTGGAGAAGCTCAAGATAAAGTTTCGAGGCTGCCAGTGAAGAATGCTGACTTTCAATACACCTCTCTCTGAGACTCTCTGTGCTCTTGATTTTTGCGCCCAGGCAGATAACATTTCTTGAGCGATTGGTATAGGTTATAAACAAAGGTTCTGTAACATTTTTCCTAGTAAAGGAGAAAAAGGAATCAACTCACCCCTTCAATTCCTTCCATCGCTTAATTTGACCATTTCCTACTCCTTTAACCCCATGAATCCTGAATTTACTTTGTTTTTGGGAGTGTTGAACTTCTTAATGAAACTTTATGGCATATGCTTAGCTTCAGAATCCTGTCTGCTCATGATTTCTTCCTCCTCTCGGACGCCACCACTACTTTCAGCAATCTTTTTAGACTTTTGGGCTTGATAGTTTGGCAGATGGGGACTCCATCACAAATATGACAGATACACTGTCCACCTTCTTACAAGTGCATTAGGATATAATGCACTTGTAATGAGGCGGGCAGGATATCAGTCACATTTGTGAAGGAGTACCAGTCTCTCAAACTCTAAACCAGGTCTTTAATTGCCTTAATGACTCTGTCGGTGAAAGTATTTGATCCTACCTCTCTATTCGTGTCTCAATTTCCTTGTCTTGTTCACTGCAGTGCTTTTATCTACACACCAGCACTAGAAACACCCACACTAGAAACACAACACAAATCAGTGACACCCTCCTCAGACAAAGGGGCAAACAATTTCGGAAATAGCTTTAAATCCCTCATGAGCGCTCCCTCTTTACCACTGCTCTTAATTCCACTTCCAGTTACCTTCTCTGTGGTAATGTATGTAGTAGAGTGGACAAATGTATTCCCATCGTTTGCAACCTGAATATTAAAGCCTGGCTATGACCAACTTAACCTTAAGAGAGTAAACAACAGTGTCACAAATTTCAGTAAGTTCTGAACAAACTTTATTAAGCACCAACTGCTCTTGATAGGAACCAAATCATTACCTCGCACCTTGCGCACCTTCCTCATCCCAGTCCTAATGAAATTAGATTATTTCCTCATAGCACAGGCACGCTTTCACTTACCCAAGAACATAATAGCCCCTACTTTAATCTATTATCTAGGCACATCTGACTCTGTTGGCCAGCAAGTAGATCAAAGCAGTTCCCTCAGGACCTGTCCATCTTCAATGGATTAATCTTGTTGCTGGATGAGGCAGGAGATGGGGGTAGAATCTGCCTAGGTAAATCGTACTGACACTATATGAAAAGCCTGGGCATAAAACAGTGATGCAGCCAGACCTCTGTTTCCAGTCTCCCAAGAGGGCCCTTTAAAGTTTGCCTCTGGGTTATCATTAGAGCACAGCTGTGCAGCAGTTCATCAAGCTTCCCACAGGGCCAGAACTGCAGGAGCATTACTGCTTTCTCTCCTTGTCCCTATGCTCGTGTCCAGGGTAGTAGGCAGCAGCCATTGCACAGAGTCCTGCAAGTGCTGATTGTGGGTAGGAAAAGAGTGAAGCCAACCCCTCTGCCCACACACAAGAGCTGTTTTGGACAACAGGGAGTTTGTCAGGGTGTTAGGGCTCTGGTTCCTTTGCAGGCCCTGCATCAACAAGAACTTTGGTACCCGGTGCCCAGAGGGCATTCAGTGAAAGGAAAATTCCACATCCCATAGTGCATATGAAAAAAAATGAATAAAGTGGGAAAAGACAACCAACGGCTGCCAAAATTAGCATATTTCACATACCAGGTCCTTGGAGGCAATTAGTGCTGAGGGCTGCAAGGAGCAACAGCAACCAACAGTACCACCTTATTTCAACTTTGTGCCTCCCTAAAAAGTTATGGGGTACAAAAATATTGACCCTTCGCAAGATCTTCAGATGGATCCCCACTGAAACAAGAAGGACGGTCACCCATGCCCTCGTCAGCAGCAGACTGGACTACAGCAACACGCTCTACGCTCTACGCAGGAACCACAGCCAAGCTCCAGAAGAAACTTCAACATATACAGAACACCTCTGCACGCCTCATCCTTAACATCCCTTGCCGCGACCACATCTCAGCCCACCTCAGAGACCTTCACTGGCTTCCCGTCACCAAGAGGATCACCTTCAAACTCCTCATCCACGCTCACAAAGCTCTTCACAACACAGGCCCGGCCTACCTCAACGAGCAACTCACCTTCCAAACTCCCACCCGCCAACTCTGCTCTGCCAACCTTGCCTTCGCCGCTGTTCCTCACATCCATCGAACTGTAGCTGGTGGCAGATCCTTCTCCCACCTCGCTGCCAAGACCTGGAACACCCTTCCCGCCCACCTACGACAGACCCAGGACCTCTTGACATTCAGGAAACGCCTCAAGACCTGGTTATGCGAGCAGTAGCAGTCCTTCCCTCCACCTCCCCCCCTCAGCACCTTGAGACCCTAGCGGGTGAGTAGCACGCTTTACAAATGTTTGATTGATTGACCCTGAGAGATTTATCTTCATTTTCAAAAACATTTTGAGCACAGACTTTTAAGTTTTTGTCTCTAAATCTTAAAGATCTTTGGGCCAGATTTACAAGAAAGTGGTGCCTCAGCTGTGATGTGCCACTTTTCTTGTGCCCCCCTCTATGGGCACCTAACAACACCATGGTAGTAACATTTTTACAATCCGGCGCACCATGGTGCATGTCAGGACAATAGCGTCATAAATTATGACGCTATTGTTGTACTTTGCAGGATTAGCGCTATAAATAATGGCGCTAATCCTGCAAAGTAAAGAGAGGCCCATTGAAAGTAATGAACGCATCATTTTAATGCCTGCTCTGAGCAGCTGTTAAAAATGATGCTAAAAATGGTGCAGTGAAATGTTTCAAATTTCACTGTGCCATTTGAATGGGCCTCGTGCCACGGGAACGCCCCCCTTGCATACATTATGCATGGCGCAGGAAGAAAGTGGTGCAAGGGGTCACAAACTGGCGCAATGCAAGCATTGAGCCACTTTGTAAATATGGTGAAGGAGAAAGGCCTCCTTAATGCCACATTACCGTAAAAAAATGATGCTAGTGTGGCGCTAAGAAGCACCCGGGCCTTGTAAATCTGGCCCTTTATTTCTTAAGTTTCCTGATTCTGTAAGTGTTTTGCATTAATTGTATAGGTGAAAGAAATACTTTTACTGGTGCCTCCAGCAGAAGGGATGCCGGGTACCATTGGGGGGTTACCTGATCATTAGGAAATGTGGCATGTGCAAATTGTTGTATGTGAGGCCCTTTACCGGGTGTCACAATGAGCATTTGTATCTACCAATATGTATATTTGCATATTTTACGTAGTGCATAGTAGTGTGTGCCATAAAGTTATTTTTCTTTTTCTAAAAAATCACTAACTGAACAGTGATTAATTACGTGTTCTATGTTGTGTTGCTAAGTGCTGAGTCTCTAACCCACAGCACCTCTCCTGAGTAAGCCTTGGACCTCGCTGCCTTGCTCCTCTTGGAGACAAGTGCTAAAAAAGAATACTTAGGGCCATATGTACGAACACATTTTCCCATTGACACAGAATGGGAAAAACCCTTTGCTACATCTGGCCCTTAGTTCCTATGTACAGGCTCCATGCTTTGGGACCCCATGACACCATTGGCAAAATTGCCCAGATGTTATGGACGGGGCTCAGAATCCCCTTTCTCCCTGGGACCCTGCGATCCACACGTCTAGCATACATTATCTAAATTAGAAATGGGAAGCATGGGGAATAATTAATATGTATGACTCATATAGTTCTCCAACTATGGGATTAGATTGCTGAAAATCGAACAAATCAAACTCATCTGTCATTCCGTATGTTGTCTGATGGAGGATCATTATGAGTTCATTGTGAGAGTATTCTACCTACTCTGTTTCCAAATTAATTTATTATTAATTGCCCTCAAGGAAACAATGACAACTAGGGTAGCACTAAATCTAACATAACATTTTGTAATGTACAAAATTAGAGCAACGTTCACTATAGCGTGCACAATACCATACCATAGTATAAGTAACATAGTGTCCCATATTATACCACATCATACAATATCATACTACTTAAAGTACCATAGAATACCGTTACAGTCTAAGATAAGGCAAGATAAGATTACTTCACAAAACATCACACAACATAACCTAACGACAGAAAATAGCATAACATAAAGTAGAATTATAGAGCATCTACTAACATATAACATAACAAATGGACATACACATTGTTAGTGGCTACTCAAAAAAGAAGGAGTTTTAGTTTGTTCACCAAATCTTACTGGTAAAACTCCCAGAACAGAAAATCAAAAATCATGCCCCATCTTAATAATGTGCGCTAGAAAAAATGTTGCCATGTTCTAATGATTGCATCAGCAAAACCACTGGTCAAGACAAAGTTACCGGGATTGGGAATTTTCATATGAGTGTAGTGTTGTACCCCTAAGTTAAATTTAGTTATGTAAAGCCATGTTGAGCACTGCAGAACTCACTCGTTTATTCTTCAAACTGATGTTGAGATCAGTTTCATTTTTCAAGCGGTCTACATGTTAACATAATTTTGGCACCGTTCTACTAGGTAATTAATGAGAAGCCCTGGCATTCTCTTCTTGGCAGGGGGAAATAAAACACGTTGAACATGTTCGATGCACCCTGTCAAAATGTGTCTTTTGCTAATATTCTAAACATTCTTGGCACTGTAAATTATCCGTGATTTTAGATGGATCGCATTAATGGCAGTTTCTTTCTTTATACTTTTTAAATATTTTTCTCTCAATTCTGCAATTCCTCCTTATGTCCAATATTACCTAAATACTACAGCATTTTACATTTTATAAAACATGTCTTATTTTCATTGCATTGCTTTCTGATGTTGGTGCCTGCATTTACCTGCACTTTTTCAGAGTAATTCGTGAACTCAGTCTGCTAACCGAAAAGGTGACCTATACCTATTTTTAAAAAATCGTTGCTCTTCTTCTTTAGGGATATTCTGGAAATTATGTTGTGAGAGCTCATACAAAGCTTCCCCACCCGTACCCTGGGTATAGATGTTACAGCTGGGGTGGGTTCATTAGAGGATTCAAACACAAACGATTTGTTTCAACTAACTGGATATCCTTACCCAGTTAGCGACTACAGGCCGTCAGAAGCATAGAGGCATGCTGATTCAACTGTTAAATATACTCACCAAATTTCCTCTCTAAACTGATTTTGCATAAGCATTTTGCATCCATACTCTGTTTTGTTCTTTGCACAACTGTAGTATACTCGAGGGAAAGTCACTTCATAAAAGAACAAGAACTACTTTTAAAAGGTTTTGATTGTCTTCTCTTTTGTGCTCAATGTGCTACAAAAATCCCTTCTGTTGTCAGAAACGTACACATTAGACTGCACCAATCATAATGGTGAATTCCATAACAGTTCTATAAAAATAACATTATTGTAGTGTTTATTTTCAAATCATGAATGTTTAATGATGAAACACAATGGATACTCTAGAATGTTAAATGGTGATGCCATAACCTTTAATAGACAAACACAGGCACTTTGGTCCCACTCAAAGTCTACACTCCTCAATGGAGTCAAGGATACCACACATTCACCACACCATGCTACCTCCTCATTGGCATGCTAAAAAAGCAAAAGGAGTTGACAACTTAGACTGACAACCCAAGAGACTTTGGGCCACATGTATCAAACGTTTTTGCATTCGTAAATGGTGCGAACCGCAAAATTCGGGCATTTGCGCATGCAAAAATGGCTTTCACAACGTATGAAAGGCATTTGCAGTGCAATTTTAAGGTATCACAAAAATAGTGATTCCTTAAAACTGCGACCACATTTAGGGCCAGATGTAGCAAAACTTGGTTTTGCGACTCGGAAATTGCGACTCCGAGCAACTCGCAATTTCCGAGTCGCAAAACCATATGCAGAAAGGTGTCTCAGACACCTTCTGCGATTCGCTATGGGGTCGCAAAGACCCACCTCATTAATATTAATGAGGTGGGTCGCAAATTGCGGCCCTATAGTGACTATGGGCACTCACTGATATGGAGGCCTGCTGTAGTCAGCAGACCTCCATGTCCGTGACTGCTTGTAAATAAAACAGTTTTTTTTTTTCAAGTGTAGCCCGTTTTCCTTAAAGGAAAACGAGCTGCACTTAAAAAAAAATTCGAAACCTTTTGTTTCGGAATTTTTTCAGGGCAGGTAGTGGTCCAAGGGACCACTACCTGCCCTGAAAAAATAATATGGGGTCCAGTCACAAAGGGGAAGGGGTCCCATGGGGACCCCTTCCCATTTGCGAGTGGGTTACCATCCACTTCAAGTGGATGGTAACTGCGACACGCGGTCGCAAATGGAGTTGCATACCACTGCGACTCGCAAATAGGAAGGGAACACCCCTTCCTATTTGCGAGTCTGAAATGCATTTTGCGAGTCGGTCCCGACTTGCAAAATGCATTTCTGAATAGCAAACTCCGGTTTGCGACTCGCAAACGGCGATTTTTGCCGTTTGCGAGTCGCAAACTGGTTGCTACATCTGGCCCCTTGAGAATCGCAAATTGCGATTCTATAAATAGGAAATCGCAAATAGAGAATTCCTATTTGCGATTTCCAAAGCACTTGTATCAAGAATGTCCTAATTGCAAATTGGGCATTTAAGAAATGCAATTATCACCAAATCCAATTTGGTGGTAAGCATGTGCAAATTTAAAAAATGCATTATAAATGCATTTTTTAAATTGGCATGTAGCTCACACATGCCCCTAAGGCATGTGTGTGCTTCACATGTTCGCAAATATTTTTTGGGGGGCGAATCAGAGGGGGCCTTAGGCCCCTAGCATCCTGGGGTTTGCATTTCCTAATTTGGGAATTCCTACTGGAATTCGAAAATTGAGAATTGCAAAACCATTTGCACCTACAGTCCCATAGGGTTAAATGGAGTTGCATTCTCTAGTTGCGATTCGGTAATAGCGTTTGCGAATTTTAAGAAATCGCTATTACTGAATCGCAAAATTCACACAATACCATTTTGCATTTCTTAAATAGCGATTTCTTAAAATTTGCTATTTAAGAAATGCAAATTGGATTTTTGATACATCTGCCCCTTTGTCACTTTAAGGCTTTCAGGTACGGAGTGTATTCATCCACAAAATGCCTCTATGCTGGTAAATTATTATTTATTTTCCTGTGAAAGTTTTTCCATTACACGAATAATCATTGCCTAGGTGAAAATGGATCTATATAATTACATCTAAGTGCTTTAAAAAATTTTTTTTATTGGTTAGTGAGGGTTCCACTACCTTAATAAACAATATCTTGGAGTGGATCATTTGACTATCAGTGAATATTTCTCTGTGTAGGTTTTCTCTCCTGAGTGTTAAACTAGTACCATACCTTATATTAACCCTAACTTTGACTATAATCCTAATCTAACATAAACGTTCAAATTATCTTTGAAACCTGCCCTTCTCCTACTTGTCACCTTAGTATTGACACTAAGCTCTGTTCTGACTCTATTTCAGTCTAATGCTGAATCCAGCTATAACTTTGATTCTAATACTTATGCTTAAATTAACCTGAACCTAATCATCTACTTTACCCTTATCTGAACTCTACCACTAACACTAACCACAACACTATCCTACCCTGAGTCTAACTTAACTCTGAGACTCAACCATAACATTGGCATCCTTTCTGTAGCTCTGGCTCAACCCTAAGCCAAACACTGGACCTGACCCTAACTTTTCTCTCTGGATCCAACTCTTGCCCTAATCCTTCTCCTGACACTACACCTTACATGATCACTCTAATTTCTATGAAGTGATGTTTTTTCTTTCGATTAAATGTGTTTGCAATGAACGATAATATTTGAAATGCTTTTTCTAAAGATAAATGGCAAGAAGTGAGAACAGCGTGAGAAAATGTTCAACATTTAAATTGAAAAATAAATAAGTGAGATCAATGCTTTTAACTTCAGACACAAACTTTATCCTTTTGCTTAATCAGAAAAACTTACATTGTTTTATTGATCATCTGATCAACTTGTCTGTCATTTCAATTTATATTATTTGAATTGGGCAGTCAGCTGATTGTCCTGATAATGGCATTGAAGCATACAAGCCTGTTCACAGGTTGATGCAAAGTTAAATGTAAAGGCATGTAGATCAATATGAAAGAATTTCACAAAGACATCTGTTTTTATTAATACAATATGTTTGCACCTATTCTTTAATTCAGCAGTGTTTGTGGTAGTATTAACCTTTCACAGACCAGCAATATAACCTGCCGTTATTCTGATATGGTGAAATATGCAGGACTGACTTAGAGTGGGTGAAACTCTGATAGGGCTAACAGTTACCAAAGTGTCAAATGGCAAGTTATTTGGGACACAGCTCTGCCAGATATCATGTTACACAAGAGCTGACCAATATTGCAATTCTAAGTGTTCTCCAAAAGAGGCGACATGACTAAACGCTGACACAGAAGAAAACCAGGCAGGGGACCCTTTGCTTACCTCACCTGAAAATGTCCCTTGCTGTTCCATAGTAAAGGAATGCCCTTTCACGCATGGCAATTGGCCTTTAGTAACCTGCATCTCCCACACATGCACATACAACACAGACACACACAAAGAAAAAAACACACACACACACACACACACACACACACACACACACACACACACACACACATATATACTTCACCATCTCCCTTGTGTTCTTCAAGAACTATCTTTCTCTCACGTCAAAGCTTGTATTCAGAAGGTTCCCAAAAATGTCATACACTGTTCCAGTGCAAGGCATGGTGTAGAAGATTCTCAATTTGAGTACTTTTTTGCTTTGCTGCTTAAGAACTCTATGGTGACAATATGCCATGACGTGTTCTTACTGTTATGCATAAAATACCCAATCACCTTACAATAAGAATCCACTCTGAATATTTGTGACTGTGGGATATGATGATATTAAAGCAAAACAACTGAAATTCTCTGGTGTATGTACAGCTAAAGAGCACTGAAAAGACTTTAATGATGGTGTCACAATTGTATTGTATGCATTTCAAAGTCAAAACCCATCTCCCGGTATCTTCCTGAACCATGAACAATCAATATAGTGCAATTTATATTTAGATGACAGCATTTCATTTATTTCATAAGTAATTCAAAAGGAAGGAGCAAAATATCTCACTCATTCTTTTTTCTTATTATGAAAGTAAATAAAGAGTTTAAAAAAATATATTTACGTAAGACCTATTTCCACTGATGAGCAATAGCAAAGAGTCTGTTAATTGCTTGTGATCCTTTTTATAAATGCTGTTGTTTATGATTAGCATTTTTGGGGGGGATATAGTGAGCTATATGAATAGCATTTCACTTTTGTTTTAGTTTTTCTTAACCCCTTCTGTGCCGCGGACGTAGTGGTTACGTCCTGCGGCACAGTGCTGCTGTGCCGAAGACGTAACCACTACGTCCTCGGCACACAGCCCAGAGGGAGCGCTCTCGCTCCCTCTGTGTGCTTCCCCCCACCCCCCCAAAGTCAGGGATGGAAGGGGAAGCCCTTCCCCTCCCACCCCCGACCCCCCCAACCCCCTCTGTGACGTCAGCGTGCGAGCGTGCGAGCGTGCGCTGATTAGTCACAGGGTCTCCCCCATCGCGCTGGAAGCAGAGCTTCCAGCGCGATTGAAAGAGAAATGCTTTTGCATTTCTCTTTCAATCCCATGGGGGAGGACCCGAAAGGCTTCAAAGGGAAGGAAATGTATTTCATTCCCTTTGAAGTCTCTCACAGGGTTTCAAAAGCCGGATTGCTTGCAATCCGGCTTTTGAAACCCCACTAGGCACCAGGGATTTTTTTTTTTTTTAATGAAACTGTCAAAAGGGAGCGACCCCTTGAGCAAGGGTCGCTCCCAGGGGGGCATTTTTTTAGGAAGGCCTTTTCTGCCCCCCCGGGGGCAGATTGGCTATTATTAGGCCGATCTGCCCCCAGGGGGGGCAGAAACCTCTAGGCACCAGGGAGCTTTTTTTTTTTTTCTTTTTTTTTTTGTGATGTTTTCTTTTTTTTTAGGTGGGGAGCGACCCCTTAGGCAAGGGTCGCTCCCCTAGGGGGCAAATTATATTTAGGCCATTTCTGCCCCCCTTGGGGGCAGATTGGCCTATTTTGATGAGGCCAATCTGCCCCCAAGGGGGGCAGAAACCATTAGACGCCAGGGAGTTTTTTTTTTTGCGTGAATTTCACGCAAGGGGAGCGACCCCTTGGGCAAGGGTCGCTCCCTGGGGTGGGAGTGGGGGGTTATTTTAGGCCATTTCTGCCCCCCTGGGGGGGTAGATCAGCCTATTTTGATTCGGCTGATCTGCCCCCAAGGGGGGCAGAAACCACTAGGCACCAGGGATTTTTTTGCTTTTTTGTTTTACAGATGGGGAGCGACCCCTTGGACAAGGGTCGCTCCCCTGGAGGGGCAAAATGTATTTAGCCCATTTCTGCCCGCTTTGGGGGCAGATCGGCCGATTTTAGGTCAATCTGCCCCCAAGGGGGGCAGAAACCACTAGGCACCAGGGATCTTTTTTTTGCGCCGTCACGCAAGGGTCGCTCCCTGGGGGGGGGGTGGAGGTACGGGGGGCAAAATTATTTTAGGCCATCTCTGCCCCCCTGGGGGCAGATCGGCCTATTGGTATTAGGCCGATCTACCCCCAGGGGGGGCAGAAACTTCTAGGCACCAGGGCAAATTTTTTTTTTGTGTTTTTGTTTTTGTTTGTTTTTTTTTTTTTTTTAGATGGGGAGCGACCCATCAGGCAAGGGTCGCTACCCTGGGGGGCAAATTGTATTTAGACCATTTCTGCCCCCCTTGGGAGCAGATTGGTCGATTTTAGGTCAATCTGCCCCAAGGGGGCAGAAACCACTAGGCACCGGGGATTTGTTTTTTGGCGCCAATGTCACGCAGGGGGAGCGACCCCGTAGGCAAGGGTCGCTCCCGGGGGGGGTGGGTGTTCGGGGGGCAAATTTATTTTAGGCCATTTCTGCCTATTATTAGGCCGATCTGCCACCAGGGGGGGCAGAAACCTGTAGGCGCCAGGGCAAAAAAAAATGGTGTGTTTTTTTTTTTTGTTTGTTTGTTTTTTTAGAGATGGGGAGCGACCCATCAGACAAGGGTCGCTCCCGTGGGGGGCAAACTGTGTTTAGACCATTTCTGCCCCCCTTGGGGGCAGATTGGTCGATTTTAGGTCAATCTGCCCCAAGGGGGCAGAAACCACTAGGCACCGGGGATTTGTTTTTTGTCGCCAATGTCACGCAGGGGGAGCGGCCCCGTAGGCAAGTGTTGCTCCCGTGGGAGGGTGGGGGTTAGGGATGCAAATTTATTTTAGGTCATTTCTGCCCCCCCTGGGGGCAGATCGGCCTATTATTAGGCCGATCTGCCACCGGGGGGGGCAGAAACCTCTAGGCGCCAGGGCAAATGTTTTTTGGTGTTTTTTTTTTTGTATGTTTGTTTTTTTAGAGATGGGGAGCGACCCATCAGGCAAGGGTCGCTCCCCTGGGGGGCAAACTGTATTTAGACCATTTCTGCCCCCCTTGGGGGCAGATTGGTCAATTTTAGGTCAATCTGCCCCAAGGGGGCAGAAACCACTAGGCACCGGGGATTTGTTTTTTGGCGCCAATGTCACGCAGGGGGAGCGACCCCGTAGGCAAGGGTCGCTCCTGGGCAGGGGAGGTTTGGGGGGGGTGGGGGTCAAATTTATTTTAGCAGATTTCCCCCCCCCCCGGGGCCGGCTGAGCTAGAGTCCAAAATCCACAGGTAGGCACTTTGCAAAAAACACCTCTGTTTTCTGTGGAAAAAATATGTTGTGTCCACGTTGTGTTTTGGGCCATTTCCTTTCGTGGGCGCTAGGCCTACTCACACAAGTGAGGTACCATTTTTATGGAGAGACATAGGGGAACGCTGGGTGGAAGGAAATTTGTGGCTCCTCTCAGATTCCAGAACTTTCTGTCACCGAAATGAGAGGAAAAAGTGTTTTTTGGCCAAATTTTGATGTTTGCAAAGGATTCTGGGTAACAGAATCTGGTCAGAGCCCCGCAAATCACCCCATCTTGGATTCCCCTAGGTCTCTAGTTTTCAAAAATGCGCTGGTTTGCTAGGTTTCCCCAGGTGCCGGCTGAGCTAGAGGCCAAAATCCACAGGTAGGCACTGTTTTCTATGAAAAAATTTGATGTGTCCACGTTGTGTTTTGGGCCATTTCCTGTCACGAGCGCTAGGCCTACCCACACAAGTGAGGTATCATTCTTTTCGGGAGACGTGGGGGAACGCTGGGTGGAAGAAAATTTGTGGCTCCTCTCAGATTCCAGAACTTTGTGCCACAGAAATGTGAGGAACGTGTGTTTTTTTAGCCATATTTTGAGGTATGCAAAGAATTCTGGGTAACAGAACCTGGTCCGAGCCACACAAGTAACCCCATCTTGGATTCCCCTAGGTCTCTAGTTTTCAGAAATGCACAGGTTTGGTAGGTTTCCCTAGGTGGCGGCTGAGCTACAGGCCAAAATCTACAGGTAGGCACTTTGCAAAAAACACCTCTGTTTTCCTTCAAAAATTTGGCTGTGTCCACGTTGCGCTTTGGGGCGTTTCCTGTCGCGGGCGCTAGGCCTACCCACACAAGTGAGGTATCATTTTTATCGGGAGACGTGGGGGAAAGCTGGGTGGAAGGAAATTTGTGGCTCCTCTCAGATTCCAGAACTTTCTGCCACAGAAATGTGAGGAACATGTGTTTTTTTAGCCAAATTTTGAGGTTTGCAAAGAATTCTGGGTAACAGAACCTGGTCCGAGCCACACAAGTCACCCCATCTTGGATTCCCCTAGGTCTCTAGTTTTCAGAAATGCACAGGTTTGGTAGGTTTCCCTAGGTGGCGGCTGAGCTAGAGGCCAAAATCTACAGGTAGGCACTTTGCAAAAAACAGGTCTGTTTTCAGTGATGTGTCCACGTTGTGTTTTGGGGCATATCCTGTCGCGGGCGCTAGGCCTACCCACACAAGTGAGGTATCATTTTTATCGGGAGACGTGGGGGAACCCTGGGTGGAAGGAAATTTGTGGCTCCTCTCAGATTCCAGAACTTTCTGCCACAGAAATGTGAGGAACATGTGTTTTTTTAGCCAAATTTTGAGGTTTGCAAAGAATTCTGGGTAACAGAACCTGGTCCGAGCCACACAAGTAACCCCATCTTGGATTCCCCTAGGTCTCTAGTTTTCAGAAATGCACAGGTTTGGTAGGTTTCCCTAGGTGGCGGCTGAGCTACAGGCCAAAATCCACAGGTAGGCACTTTGCAAAAAACACCTCTGTTTTCTGTGAAAAAATATGTTGTGTCCACGTTGTGTTTTGGGCCATTTCCTTTCGTGGGCGCTAGGCCTACCCACACAAGTGAGGTACCATTTTTATGGAGAGACTTAGGGGAACGCTGGGTGGAAGGAAATTTGTGGCTCCTCTCAGATTCCAGAACTTTCTGTCACCGAAATGAGAGGAAAAAGTGTTTTTTGGCCAAATTTTGATGTTTGCAAAGGATTCTGGGTAACAGAACCTGGTCAGAGCCCCGCAAATCACCCCATCTTGGATTCCCCTAGGTCTCTAGTTTTAAAAAATGCGCTGGTTTGCTAGGTTTCCGCAGGTGCCGGCTGAGCTAGAGGCCAAAATCCACAGGTAGGCACTGTTTTCTATGAAAAAATGTGATGTGTCCACGTTGTGTTTTGGGCCATTTCCTGTCACGAGCGCTAGGCCTACCCACACAAGTGAGGTATCATTCTTTTCGGGAGACGTGGGGGAACGCTGGGTGGAAGGAAATTTGTGGCTCCTCTCAGATTCCAGAACTTTCTGTCACCGAAATGAGAGGAAAAAGTGTTTTTTGGCCACATTTTGATGTTTGCAAAGGATTCTGGGTAACAGAACCTGGTCAGAGCCCCGCAAATCACCCCATCTTGGATTCCCCTAGGTCTCTAGTTTTCAAAAATGCGCTGGTTTGCTAGGTTTCCGCAGGTGCCGGCTGAGCTAGAGGCCAAAATCCACAGGTAGGCACTGTTTTCTATGAAAAAATGTGATGTGTCCACGTTGTGTTTTGGGCCATTTCCTGTCACGAGCGCTAGGCCTACCCACACAAGTGAGGTATCATTCTTTTTGGGAGACGTGGGGGAACGCTGGGTGGAAGGAAATTTGTGGCTCCTCTCAGATTCCAGAACTTTCTGTCACCGAAATGAGAGGAAAAAGTGTTTTTTGGCCACATTTTGATGTTTGCAAAGGATTCTGGGTAACAGAACCTGGTCAGAGCCCCGCAAATCACCCCATCTTGGATTCCCCTAGGTCTCTAGTTTTCAAAAATGCGCTGGTTTGCTAGGTTTCCCCAGGTGCCGGCTGAGCTAGAGGCCAAAATCCACAGGTAGGCACTGTTTTCTATGAAAAAATTTGATGTGTCCACGTTGTGTTTTGGGCCATTTCCTGTCACGAGCGCTAGGCCTACCCACACAAGTGAGGTATCATTCTTTTCGGGAGACGTGGGGGAACGCTGGGTGGAAGAAAATTTGTGGCGCCTCTCAGATTCCAGAACTTTGTGCCACAGAAATGTGAGGAACATGTGTTTTTTTAGCCATATTTTGAGGTATGCAAAGAATTCTGGGTAACAGAACCTGGTCCGAGACACACAAGTAACCCCATCTTGGATTCCCCTAGGTCTCTAGTTTTCAGAAATGCACAGGTTTGGTAGGTTTCCCTAGGTGGCGGCTGAGCTACAGGCCAAAATCTACAGGTAGGCACTTTGCAAAAAACACCTCTGTTTTCCTTCAAAAATTTGGCTGTGTCCACGTTGCGCTTTGGGGCGTTTCCTGTCGCGGGCGCTAGGCCTACCCACACAAGTGAGGTATCATTTTTATCGGGAGACGTGGGGGAAAGCTGGGTGGAAGGAAATTTGTGGCTCCTCTCAGATTCCAGAACTTTCTGCCACAGAAATGTGAGGAACATGTGTTTTTTTAGCCAAATTTTGAGGTTTGCAAAGAATTCTGGGTAACAGAACCTGGTCCGAGCCACACAAGTCACCCCATCTTGGATTCCCCTAGGTCTCTAGTTTTCAGAAATGCACAGGTTTGGTAGGTTTCCCTAGGTGGCGGCTGAGCTAGAGGCCAAAATCTACAGGTAGGCACTTTGCAAAAAACAGGTCTGTTTTCAGTGATGTGTCCACGTTGTGTTTTGGGGCATAACCTGTCGCGGGCGCTAGGCCTACCCACACAAGTGAGGTATCATTTTTATCGGGAGACGTGGGGGAACCCTGGGTGGAAGGAAATTTGTGGCTCCTCTCAGATTCCAGAACTTTCTGCCACAGAAATGTGAGGAACATGTGTTTTTTTAGCCAAATTTTAAGGTTTGCAAAGAATTCTGGGTAACAGAACCTGGTCCGAGCCACACAAGTAACCCCATCTTGGATTCCCCTAGGTCTCTAGTTTTCAGAAATGCACAGGTTTGGTAGGTTTCCCTAGGTGGCGGCTGAGCTACAGGCCAAAATCCACAGGTAGGCACTTTGCAAAAAACACCTCTGTTTTCTGTGAAAAAATATGTTGTGTCCACGTTGTGTTTTGGGCCATTTCCTTTCGTGGGCGCTAGGCCTACCCACACAAGTGAGGTACCATTTTTATGGAGAGACTTAGGGGAACGCTGGGTGGAAGGAAATTTGTGGCTCCTCTCAGATTCCAGAACTTTCTGTCACCGAAATGAGAGGAAAAAGTGTTTTTTGGCCAAATTTTGATGTTTGCAAAGGATTCTGGGTAACAGAACCTGGTCAGAGCCCCGCAAATCACCCCATCTTGGATTCCCCTAGGTCTCTAGTTTTAAAAAATGCGCTGGTTTGCTAGGTTTCCGCAGGTGCCGGCTGAGCTAGAGGCCAAAATCCACAGGTAGGCACTGTTTTCTATGAAAAAATGTGATGTGTCCACGTTGTGTTTTGGGCCATTTCCTGTCACGAGCGCTAGGCCTACCCACACAAGTGAGGTATCATTCTTTTCGGGAGACGTGGGGGAACGCTGGGTGGAAGGAAATTTGTGGCTCCTCTCAGATTCCAGAACTTTCTGTCACCGAAATGAGAGGAAAAAGTGTTTTTTGGCCACATTTTGATGTTTGCAAAGGATTCTGGGTAACAGAACCTGGTCAGAGCCCCGCAAATCACCCCATCTTGGATTCCCCTAGGTCTCTAGTTTTCAAAAATGCGCTGGTTTGCTAGGTTTCCGCATGTGCCGGCTGAGCTAGAGGCCAAAATCCACAGGTAGGCACTGTTTTCTATGAAAAAATGTGATGTGTCCACGTTGTGTTTTGGGCCATTTCCTGTCACGAGCGCTAGGCCTACCCACACAAGTGAGGTATCATTCTTTTCGGGAGACGTGGGGGAACGCTGGGTGGAAGGAAATTTGTGGCTCCTCTCAGATTCCAGAACTTTCTGTCACCGAAATGAGAGGAAAAAGTGTTTTTTGGCCACATTTTGATGTTTGCAAAGGATTCTGGGTAACAGAACCTGGTCAGAGCCCCGCAAATCACCCCATCTTGGATTCCCCTAGGTCTCTAGTTTTCAAAAATGCGCTGGTTTGCTAGGTTTCCGCAGGTGCCGGCTGAGCTAGAGGCCAAAATCCACAGGTAGGCACTGTTTTCTATGAAAAAATGTGATGTGTCCACGTTGTGTTTTGGGCCATTTCCTGTCACGAGCGCTAGGCCTACCCACACAAGTGAGGTATCATTCTTTTTGGGAGACGTGGGGGAACGCTGGGTGGAAGGAAATTTGTGGCTCCTCTCAGATTCCAGAACTTTCTGCCACAGAAATGTGAGGAACATGTGTTTTTTTAGCCAAATTTTGAGGTTTGCAAAGGATTCTGGGTAACAGAACCTGGTCCGAGCCACACAAGTCACCCCATCTTGGATTCCCCTAGGTCTCTAGTTTTCAGAAATGCACAGGTTTGGTAGGTTTCCCTAGGTGGCGGCTGAGCTACAGGCCAAAATCTACAGGTAGGCACTTTGCAAAAAACACCTCTGTTTTCCTTCAAAAATGTGGCTGTGTCCACGTTGCGCTTTGGGGCGTTTCCTGTCGCGGGCGCTAGGCCTACCCACACAAGTGAGGTATCATTTTTATCGGGAGACGTGGGGGAAAGCTGGGTGGAAGGAAATTTGTGGCTCCTCTCAGATTCCAGAACTTTCTGCCACAGAAATGTGAGGAACATGTGTTTTTTTAGCCAAATTTTGAGGTTTGCAAAGAATTCTGGGTAACAGAACCTGGTCCGAGCCACACAAGTCACCCCATCTTGGATTCCCCTAGGTCTCTAGTTTTCAGAAATGCACAGGTTTGGTAGGTTTCCCTAGGTGGCGGCTGAGCTAGAGGCCAAAATCTACAGGTAGGCACTTTGCAAAAAACAGGTCTGTTTTCAGTGATGTGTCCACGTTGTGTTTTGGGGCATAACCTGTCGCGGGCGCTAGGCCTACCCACACAAGTGAGGTATCATTTTTATCGGGAGACGTGGGGGAACCCTGGGTGGAAGGAAATTTGTGGCTCCTCTCAGATTCCAGAACTTTCTGCCACAGAAATGTGAGGAACATGTGTTTTTTTAGCCAAATTTTGAGGTTTGCAAAGAATTCTGGGTAACAGAACCTGGTCCGAGCCACACAAGTAACCCCATCTTGGATTCCCCTAGGTCTCTAGTTTTCAGAAATGCACAGGTTTGGTAGGTTTCCCTAGGTGGCGGCTGAGCTACAGGCCAAAATCCACAGGTAGGCACTTTGCAAAAAACACCTCTGTTTTCTGTGAAAAAATATGTTGTGTCCACGTTGTGTTTTGGGCCATTTCCTTTCGTGGGCGCTAGGCCTACCCACACAAGTGAGGTACCATTTTTATGGAGAGACTTAGGGGAACGCTGGGTGGAAGGAAATTTGTGGCTCCTCTCAGATTCCAGAACTTTCTGTCACCGAAATGAGAGGAAAAAGTGTTTTTTGGCCAAATTTTGATGTTTGCAAAGGATTCTGGGTAACAGAACCTGGTCAGAGCCCCGCAAATCACCCCATCTTGGATTCCCCTAGGTCTCTAGTTTTAAAAAATGCGCTGGTTTGCTAGGTTTCCGCAGGTGCCGGCTGAGCTAGAGGCCAAAATCCACAGGTAGGCACTGTTTTCTATGAAAAAATGTGATGTGTCCACGTTGTGTTTTGGGCCATTTCCTGTCACGAGCGCTAGGCCTACCCACACAAGTGAGGTATCATTCTTTTCGGGAGACGTGGGGGAACGCTGGGTGGAAGGAAATTTGTGGCTCCTCTCAGATTCCAGAACTTTCTGTCACCGAAATGAGAGGAAAAAGTGTTTTTTGGCCACATTTTGATGTTTGCAAAGGATTCTGGGTAACAGAACCTGGTCAGAGCCCCGCAAATCACCCCATCTTGGATTCCCCTAGGTCTCTAGTTTTCAAAAATGCGCTGGTTTGCTAGGTTTCCGCAGGTGCCGGCTGAGCTAGAGGCCAAAATCCACAGGTAGGCACTGTTTTCTATGAAAAAATGTGATGTGTCCACGTTGTGTTTTGGGCCATTTCCTGTCACGAGCGCTAGGCCTACCCACACAAGTGAGGTATCATTCTTTTCGGGAGACGTGGGGGAACGCTGGGTGGAAGGAAATTTGTGGCTCCTCTCAGATTCCAGAACTTTCTGTCACCGAAATGAGAGGAAAAAGTGTTTTTTGGCCACATTTTGATGTTTGCAAAGGATTCTGGGTAACAGAACCTGGTCAGAGCCCCGCAAATCACCCCATCTTGGATTCCCCTAGGTCTCTAGTTTTCAAAAATGCGCTGGTTTGCTAGGTTTCCGCAGGTGCCGGCTGAGCTAGAGGCCAAAA
Source organism: Pleurodeles waltl (assembly GCF_031143425.1). Classification (NCBI taxonomy): domain Eukaryota; kingdom Metazoa; phylum Chordata; class Amphibia; order Caudata; family Salamandridae; genus Pleurodeles; species Pleurodeles waltl. The sequence continues at coordinate 1,450,643,416 of NC_090440.1, read as the reverse complement.
TCCACAGGTAGGCACTGTTTTCTATGAAAAAATGTGATGTGTCCACGTTGTGTTTTGGGCCATTTCCTGTCACGAGCGCTAGGCCTACCCACACAAGTGAGGTATCATTCTTTTTGGGAGACGTGGGGGAACGCTGGGTGGAAGGAAATTTGTGGCTCCTCTCAGATTCCAGAACTTTCTGCCACAGAAATGTGAGGAACATGTGTTTTTTTAGCCAAATTTTGAGGTTTGCAAAGGATTCTGGGTAACAGAACCTGGTCCGAGCCACACAAGTCACCCCATCTTGGATTCCCCTAGGTCTCTAGTTTTCAGAAATGCACAGGTTTGGTAGGTTTCCCTAGGTGGTGGCTGAGCTAGAGGCCAAAATCTACAGGTAGGCACTTTGCAAAAAACAGGTCTGTTTTCAGTGATGTGTCCACGTTGTGTTTTGGGGCATATCCTGTCGCGGGCGCTAGGCCTACCCACACAAGTGAGGTATCATTTTTATCGGGAGACGTGGGGGAACCCTGGGTGGAAGGAAATTTGTGGCTCCTCTCAGATTCCAGAACTTTCTGCCGCAGAAATGTGAGGAACATGTGTTTTTTTAGTCAAATTTTGAGGTTTGCAAAGTATTCTGGGTAACAGAACCTGGTCCGAGCCACACAAGTCACCCCATCTTGGATTCCCCTAGGTCTCTAGTTTTCAGAAATGCACGGGTTTGGTAGGTTTCCCTAGGTGGCGGATGACCTACAGGCCAAAATCTACAGGTAGGCACTTTGCAAAAAACAGGTCTGTTTTCAGTGATGTGTCCACGTTGTGTTTTGGGGCATATCCTGTCGCGGGCGCTAGGCCTACCCACACAAGTGAGGTATCATTTTTATCGGGAGACGTGGGGGAACCCTGGGTGGAAGGAAATTTGTGGCTCCTCTCAGATTCCAGAACTTTCTGCCGCAGAAATGTGAGGAACATGTGTTTTTTTAGTCAAATTTTGAGGTTTGCAAAGGATTCTGGGTAACAGAACCTGGTCCGAGCCACACAAGTCACCCCATCTTGGATTCCCCTAGGTCTCTAGTTTTCAGAAATGCACAGGTTTGGTAGGTTTCCCTAGGTGGCGGCTGATCTACAGGCCAAAATCTACAGGTAGGCACTTTGCAAAAAACACCTCTGTTTTCCTTCAAAAATTTGGCTGTGTCCACGTTGCGCTTTGGGGCGTTTCCTGTCGTGGGCGCTAGGCCTACCCACACAAGTGAGGTATCATTTTTATCGGGAGACGTGGGGGAACGCTGGGTGGAAGGAAATTTGTGGCTCCTCTCAGATTCCAGAACTTTCTGCCACAGAAATGTGAGGAACATGTGTTTTTTTAGCCAAATTTTGAGGTTTGCAAAGGATTCTGGGTAACAGAACCTGGTCCGAGCCACACAAGTCACCCCATCTTGGATTCCCCTAGGTCTCTAGTTTTCAGAAATGCACAGGTTTGGTAGGTTTCCCTAGGTGGCGGCTGAGCTACAGGCCAAAATCTACAGGTAGGCACTTTGCAAAAAACAGGTCTGTTTTCAGTGATGTGTCCACGTTGTGTTTTGGGGCATATCCTGTCGCAGGCGCTAGGCCTACCCACACAAGTGAGGTATCATTTTTATCGGGAGACGTGGGGGAACCCTGGGTGGAAGGAAATTTGTGGCTCCTCTCAGATTCCAGAACTTTCTGCCGCAGAAATGTGAGGAACATGTGTTTTTTTAGTCAAATTTTGAGGTTTGCAAAGGATTCTGGGTAACAGAACCTGGTCCGAGCCACACAAGTCACCCCATCTTGGATTCCCCTAGGTCTCTAGTTTTCAGAAATGCACGGGTTTTGTAGGTTTCCCTAGGTGGCGGATGACCTACAGGCCAAAATCTACAGGTAGGCACTTTGCAAAAAACACCTCTGTTTTCCTTCAAAAATTTGGCTGTGTCCACGTTGCGCTTTGGGGCGTTTCCTGTCGCGGGCGCTAGGCCTACCCACACAAGTGAGGTATCATTTTTATCGGGAGACGTGGGGGAACGCTGGGTGGAAGGAAATTTGTGGCTCCTCTCAGATTCCAGAACTTTCTGCCACAGAAATGTGAGGAACATGTGTTTTTTTAGACAAATTTTGAGGTTTGCAAAGGATTCTGGGTAACAGAACCTGGTCCGAGCCACACAAGTCACCCTATCTTGGATTCCCCTAGGTCTCTAGTTTTCAGAAATGCACAGGTTTGGTAGGTTTCCCTAGGTGGCGGCTGAGCTACAGGCCAAAATCTACAGGTAGGCACTTTGCAAAAAACGCCTCTGTTTTCCTTCAAAAATTTGGCTGTGTCCACGTTGCGCTTTGGGGCGTTTCCTGTCGTGGGCGCTAGGCCTACCCACACAAGTGAGGTATCATTTTTATCGGGAGACGTGGGGGAACGCTGGGTGGAAGGAAATTTGTGGCTCCTCTCAGATTCCAGAACTTTCTGCCACAGAAATGTGAGGAACATGTGTTTTTTTAGCCAAATTTTGAGGTTTGCAAAGGATTCTGGGTAACAGAACCTGGTCCGAGCCACACAAGTCACCCCATCTTGCATTCCCCTAGGTCTCTAGTTTTCAGAAATGCACAGGTTTGGTAGGTTTCCCTAGGTGGCGGCTGAGCTACAGGCCAAAATCTACAGGTAGGCACTTTGCAAAAAACACCTCTGTTTTCCTTCAAAAATGTGGCTGTGTCCACGTTGCGCTTTGGGGCGTTTCCTGTCGCGGGCGCTAGGCCTACCCACACAAGTGAGGTATCATTTTTATCGGGAGACGTGGGGGGAACGCTGGGTGGAAGGAAATTTGTGGCTCCTCTCAGATTCCAGAACTTTCTGCCACAGAAATGTGAGGAACATGTGTTTTTTTAGCCAAATTTTGAGGTTTGCAAAGGATTCTGGGTAACAGAACCTGGTCAGAGCCACACAAGTCACCCCATCTTGGATTCCCCTAGGTCTCTAGTTTTCAGAAATGCACAGGTTTGGTAGGTTTCCCTTGGTGGCGGCTGAGCTACAGGCCAAAATCTACAGGTAGGCACTTTGCAAAAAACAGGTCTGTTTTCAGTGATGTGTCCACGTTGTGTTTTGGGGCATATCCTGTCGCGGGCGCTAGGCCTACCCACACAAGTGAGGTATCATTTTTATCGGGAGACGTGGGGGAACCCTGGGTGGAAGGAAATTTGTGGCTCCTCTCAGATTCCAGAACTTTCTGCCGCAGAAATGTGAGGAACATGTGTTTTTTTAGTCAAATTTTGAGGTTTGCAAAGGATTCTGGGTAACAGAACCTGGTCTGAGCCACACAAGTCACCCCATCTTGGATTCCCCTAGGTCTCTAGTTTTCAGAAATGCACGGGTTTTGTAGGTTTCCCTAGGTGGCGGATGACCTACAGGCCAAAATCTACAGGTAGGCACTTTGCTAAAAACACCTCTGTTTTCCTTCAAAAATTTGGCTGTGTCCACGTTGCGCTTTGGGGCGTTTCCTGTCGCGGGCGCTAGGCCTACCCACACAAGTGAGGTATCATTTTTATCGGGAGACGTGGGGGAACGCTGGGTGGAAGGAAATTTGTGGCTCCTCTCAGATTCCAGAACTTTCTGACACAGAAATGTGAGGAACATGTGTTTTTTTAGACAAATTTTGAGGTTTGCAAAGGATTCTGGGTAACAGAACCTGGTCCGAGCCACACAAGTCACCCTATCTTGGATTCCCCTAGGTCTCTAGTTTTCAGAAATGCACAGGTTTGGTAGGTTTCCCTAGGTGGCGGCTGAGCTACAGGCCAAAATCTACAGGTAGGCACTTTGCAAAAAACACCTATGTTTTCCTTCAAAAATTTGGCTGTGTCCACGTTGCGCTTTGGGGCGTTTCCTGTCGTGGGCGCTAGGCCTACCCACACAAGTGAGGTATCATTTTTATCGGGAGACGTGGGGGAACGCTGGGTGGAAGGAAATTTGTGGCTCCTCTCAGATTCCAGAACTTTCTGCCACAGAAATGTGAGGAACATGTGTTTTTTTAGCCAAATTTTGAGGTTTGCAAAGGATTCTGGGTAACAGAACCTGGTCCGAGCCACACAAGTCACCCCATCTTGCATTCCCCTAGGTCTCTAGTTTTCAGAAATGCACAGGTTTGGTAGGTTTCCCTAGGTGGCGGCTGAGCTACAGGCCAAAATCTACAGGTAGGCACTTTGCAAAAAACACCTCTGTTTTCCTTCAAAAATTTGGCTGTGTCCACGTTGCGCTTTGGGGCGTTTCCTGTCGCGGGCGCTAGGCCTACCCACACAAGTGAGGTATCATTTTTATCGGGAGACGTGGGGGGAACGCTGGGTGGAAGGAAATTTGTGGCTCCTCTCAGATTCCAGAACTTTCTGCCACAGAAATGTGAGGAACATGTGTTTTTTTAGCCAAATTTTGAGGTTTGCAAAGGATTCTGGGTAACAGAACCTGGTCCGAGCCACACAAGTCACCCCATCTTGGATTCCCCTAGGTCTCTAGTTTTCAGAAATGCACAGGTTTGGTAGGTTTCCCTAGGTGGCGGCTGAGCTACAGGCCAAAATCTACAGGTAGGCACTATGCAAAAAACACCTCTGTTTTCCTTCAAAAATTTGGCTGTGTCCACGTTGCGCTTTGGGGCGTTTCCTGTCGCGGGCGCTAGGCCTACCCACACAAGTGAGGTATCATTTTTAACGGGATACGTGGGGGAACGCTGGGTGGGAGGAAATTTGTGGCTCCTCTCAGATTCCAGAACTTTCTGCCACAGAAATGTGAGGAACATGTTTTTTTTTAGCCAAATTTTGAGGTTTGCAAAGGATTCTGGGTAACAGAACCTGGTCCGAGCCACACAAGTCACCCCATCTTGGATTCCCCTAGGTCTCTAGTTTACAGAAATGCACAGGTTTGGTAGGTTTCCCTAGGTGGCGGCTGAGCTACAGGCCAAAATCTACAGGTAGGCACTTTGCAAAAAACATCTCTGATTTCCTTCAAAAATTTGGCTGTGTCCACGTTGCGCTTTGGGGCGTTTCCTGTCGCGGGCGCTAGGCCTACCCACACAAGTGAGGTATCATTTTTAACGGGAGACGTGGGGGAACGCTGGGTGGAAGGAAATTTGTGGCTTCTCTCAGATTCCAGAACTTTCTGCCACAGAAATGTGAGGAACATGTGTTTTTTTAGCCAAATTTTGAGGTTTGCAAAGGATTCTGGGTAACAGATCCTGGTCCGAGCCACACAAGTCACCCCATCTTGGATTCCCCTAGGTCTCTAGTTTTCAGAAAGGCACAGGTTTGGTAGGTTTCCCTAGGTGGCGGCTGAGCTACAGGCCAAAATCTACAGGTAGGCACTTTGCAAAAAACACCTCTGTTTTCCTTCAAAAATTTGGCTGTGTCCACGTTGCGCTTTGGGGCGTTTCCTGTCGCGGGCGCTAGGCCTACCCACACAAGTGAGGTATCATTTTTATCGGGAGGCGTGGGGGAACGCTGGGTGGAAGGAAATTTGTGGCTCCTCTCAGATTCCAGAACTTTCTGCCACAGAAATGTGAGGAACATGTGTTTTTTAGCCAAATTTTGAGGTTTGCAAAGGATTCTGGGTAACAGAACCTGGTCCGAGCCATACAAGTCACCCCATCTTGGATTCCCCTAGGTCTCTAGTTTTCAGAAATGCACAGGTTTGGTAGGTTTCCCTAGGTGGCGGCTGATCTACAGGCCAAAATCTACAGGTAGGCACTTTGCAAAAAACACCTCTGTTTTCCTTCAAAAATTTGGCTGTGTCCACGTTGCGCTTTGGGGCGTTTCCTGTCGCGGGCGCTAGGCCTACCCACACAAGTGAGGTATCATTTTTATCGGGAGGCGTGGGGGAACGCTGGGTGGAAGGAAATTTGTGGCTCCTCTCAGATTCCAGAACTTTCTGCCACAGAAATGTGAGGAACATGTGTTTTTTTAGCCAAATTTTGAGGTTTGCAAAGGATTCTGGGTAACAGAACCTGGTACGAGCCACACAAGTCACCCCATCTTGGATTCCCCTAGGTCTCTAGTTTTCAGAAATGCACAGGTTTGGTAGGTTTCCCTAGGTGGCGGCTGAGCTAGAGGCCAAAATCTACAGGTAGTCACTTTGCTAAAAACAGGTCTGTTTTCTGTGATGTGTCCACGTTGTGTTTTGGGGCATATCCTGTTGCGGGCGCTAGGCCTACCCACACAAGTGAGGTATCATTTTTATCGGGAGACTTGGGGGAACACAGAATAGCAAAACAAGTCTTATTGCTCCTTGTCTTTCTCTACATTTTTCCCTTCCAAATGTAAGACAGTGTGTAAAAAAGACGTCTATTTGAGAAATGCCCTGTAATTCACATGCTAGTATGGGCACCCCGGAATTCAGAGATGTGCAAATAACCACTGCTTCTCAACACCTTATCTTGTGCCCATTTTGGAAATACAAAGGTTTTCTTGATAGCTATTTTTTACTCTTTATATTTCAACAAATGAATTGCTGTATACCCGGCATAGAATGAAAACCCACTGCAGGGTGCTGGATTTATTGGCTCTGGGTACCTAGAGTTCTTGATGAACCTACAAGTCCTATATATCCCCGCAACCAGAAGAGTCCAGCAGACGTAACGGTATATTGCTTTCAAAAATCTGACATTGCAGGAAAAAGTTACAGAGTAAAACTTAGAGAAACATTGATGTTTTTTTCACCTCAATTTCAATATTTTTCTTTTTCGGTTGTTATTTTCTGTAGGAAACCCTTGTAGGATCTACACAAATTACCCCTTGCTGAATTCAGAATTTTGTCTACTTTTCAGAAATGTTGCGGTTTCTGGGATCCAGCATTGGTTTCATGCCCATTTTTGTCACTGACTGGAAGGAGGCTGAAAGCACAAAAAATCATAAAAATGGGGTATGTCCCAGTAAAATGCCAAAATTGTGTTGAAAAATTGGGGTTTCTGATTCAAGTCTGCCTGTTCCTGAAAGCTGGGAAGCTGGTGATTTTATCACCGCAAACCCTTTGTTGATGCCCTTTTCAGGGAAAAAACCACAAGCCTTCTTCTGCAGCCCATTTTTCCAATTAAAAAAAAATAAAAATGAATTTCACTGTTTTTTGGCTAATTTCTTGCCCTCCTTCTGGGGAACCCACAAAGTCTGGTACCTCTAGAATCCCTAGGATGTTGGAAAAAAAGGACGCAAATTTGGCGTGGGTAGCTTACGTGAACAGAAAGTTATGAGGGCCTAAGCGCGAACTGCTCCAAATAGCCAAAAAAAGGCTCGGCACAGGAGGGGGAAAAGGCCTGGAAGCGAAGGTGTTAAGGTATTGCTGACCTCATAAAAGTTCTTTTACTGGAGCTGCACTGAGCCACAGGCACAATGCCCACTTTCTGGTATAACTACAGCCTACTTTACTATTTGCATTAATTCTTTAAAGATACGTAAAGAATTTGCAGTCTGTCCTCCTTCCCATTGAGCAGCAAAGACTTGATAGCTCGTTTCCTCACAGACATTTGTAAAGCACACTTAAGTGAATACACTTGTCATGGAAAACAAATGGATGCACATAAAGCTTCCCAGTGAAAACTGTTGACTGAAAAAGACAGTTTAAACTGTCCCTTATGTTCAACGAACATATTGTGATTCCAAGCAAACAGTCACCAATTTTCTGAGTTTACAGAAAACTCTTCCCACACTCTCCAATGCTGGAAGCACTGTGATTTTGGTCACAGCAGCTGCCAACTTGTGCTTTTTCTATATCCCCCCACTGCCTATCTGGAGAAAGTGGGAGATGAAGGAATCCCCCAAATCAAACATTTCAGATTTCAGAACATAATGATAATAAAAAAACAAGGTGGGTGGTGTCAGAGTGGTATATCATATTGGTCTTGTGAGTCAATGCTTATAGTGTGTCTGGGTATGGCATCAGAAGCCAAAACCGTTTATTGTGTGCTTTCTATAACTGATTTTGTACTTTTTGAGCCAAACCTTTTTATTTTATTTTTTCACTTTTTCTAATCTTTGCTCATTTTTGTGCTCCATATAATGTCAGCTCCCTTTTATACCTCCATAAAAAAATTGTTGTCCAGAGATTTTCATTTTTGATTTGTGTTTTTGAATCATTTGAGAAGCAATTCAGTTTTACACTTTTTGGTTTACCTGGACATGTTGATGGCTTGCAGTGATTGTGCACACATTGGCAAGGCAGTTGGGTTATAAAAGTCTGGAGCTTTGTGTGTTTGTGTCTACAGCTGACACAGATTCTTTTTCAGCAGCTACTTCATTGGTACAGTCTTGAAAAAGCACCATGGCAGTGTCATGCATGATGGATGTTCCAGACAAGAAGAGCTGTCTTCAAAATCAAAATTATCAAGAGCTGCAATTGTAAATCATTTCCTGGTAAAGTGACTTGGAAGTGGTGTGCTGTCGGATTCACAATATTTTATAGCATGAGTTGCTACCAAGTTCCTGCTCCATTCTATGTCACTGTAACTTGTTGATATACCAATCCTATTCATTGAAGTGATTAGTACTCTACTTTTGCACTTGTCATAGATTGCGTGGGCAGTCATCATGTGTAGCGGAGGTTTCTTTTGCTGTGATGTAATTTGCAAGACATGATTTGGAAGAGACAGTACATTTGAAGAGCATAAGCCTGTCGGTTCATGGGAATCATCTTCTACTCTTCGCTTATATCTTCAAAGCCATCATCAATGTTGTCAGTTTCTGTTTCGAACTCAAGAACTTTAGCATGTTATAGTTTTTCTTTGCTTTAAACAATGATGTAAACAATGTTAAGATAACATCCGTCATTCTTGTTGACTCCTGTGATTTGCGGAGCTCTGGGGTAAGTCCAAAATCTAAGGGCCACATTAAGAGACTGGCAGTCTTAAGGTCGGACCCTCACACTCCAGGTTGTCTAACGCCACATTACAACCCCAGCAGTCGGACCGCTTAAAGGCCGCCGACATTGGCAGGAACACTGTTCCTGATGGGCTGATGGTGGTCGGATGCACGGTCCACCACGGTGGTTCTGAACTCAGCACCGCCATGCTGATCACGACTCCACTTTCCGCCAGCCTTTCCATGGAATGTCTTACCACCATGGATAAACTAGCGGAAAGCCAGTGAGGAACCCACAGAGGGGCCCCTGCCCAGCACCCTCAGAATGTGCACTCTCTGCTTTGCAGACAGTGTGTATTCTGAGGGTGCTGGTGTGCTACGGTAGGAACATTGTAATACCATGGGGCATAATGGCAACGTCCTCCCTGCTGCACAGGCAGTCTCGCATGGGTTCCTGCTAATTTTACTGCATCATGTGATCTTATTTTGGCAGCAAGAACTTCAGGAGTCAAATCAGTTGAGAACACCATAAATGGCTCATTCTTTTTGTTAGACTGACAAAAAATAATTCTGTCATTGTGCATTCTCACCAGAAAAATATTAATTTCATTATTATGGATCAATACAGTTTTGTCAAAGTTGACAATTAAATCTCTGATCTCACTGAATGTGAACCCATAGCCGGCACCCAAGTGTGGCTTTACTATTTAATTTGCTTTTTCAAAAAGTGTAAACTTAACTGAAGGTTGGTGGATACGTTGTTGTCGGGAGCTTAGTGTACATGCATATTTTTTAATGTATGCAAGCATGCAGTTTTGGTGGCCATACAAATCTGCTGCAACTACATTCACCTCACTGTTTAGATCAGCTACTCTGCTGAAACTAGCTGCAGGTAGAAACATGTTTGCCTTTTGGGACTTACATACTCTGTACTTTGTTCCTTGTCACACTCTTTGGCCCTTGTTCTGACTAAACCACAGATAACACATTGAAGATCCTCTGCTTTCTGATCAGTTGTTGGAGGTGCACAAGGGGTAGTCATCAATCTTCTAAGTGGAAGGGCATTGGGTTTGGTTGTCGTTGCTGTCTCAGAAGTCTCTGATTCTTGTAGTGATTCACTGGTTTCTGTTATTTTTTTTAATTGTGTGCAACTTGTAGCACTTGTTACAATGATAAAACATGTGATCCTCTTCACCAATCAGTTTCAATCTTTTGTGAACTTTGTCTTACCGTATTTCTGCAGCATCTTCTGTCCAGCTGCAGGTTTTTTCTTTGTTGAAGGAGTCCTCAGATTTTGTAGTTAGCAACACTTTGTCAGGTGGTAAAGACCTTCTGCTATCACCTGTTTCCTTTATGTTTACGAATCTGAATCAATGGAAAACCTGAAACAAAACAATATTAAAATAAATTAACAATATGATGGATAAAACACATCATTATAGAACTGCCATTTTGGAAAATGGCAGAAGGAATGCTCTGAGGAGTTATTATATATAGATCAAATGGTTCTTGAAATATTACATTCAGAACAAATGGGCCTGGATCAGCAACTTCTACCCAAGCTAAATTATCAAAAAACACAAATCAAAAACGAAAGTCTCTGGGCAACCGTTTTCTTATGGAGCCAAGGGGCCAGGACTAATATGTGTTGTTCTCTGAAAAGAGGCTATGGAATGAGATTAAGACTAGCTTCTATATTTTTTTATTGATTAAAAGTGGAATGTGTTTTCTGTGTATTTAAATAATGCCAAAGATAGATTTCAAACGTTTGAGTGTTTTGTTTCTCTTTATCCTGGTCTCTAATATTAGGTTTTACTGCTGCATGACAGAGTTTAATGTGGATAACATGCTTTATTTTGCATTCACTATATCAGGGACACTTTTTATTTTAGAAATGTCATTTAAAAAGGGAACATATTCACATATTGTATCCTTTACTTTTTTTAATTTATCTTAGTAACTCGTGGAGACTTGTTTTACTGATTAGACATCTTTTTTTGTAATTTGACAAGGGAATAGTGGTTATTCTTCTTCCTGACATATTATATTCCAATGAATTATTATAAAACAATAAATTGCCTTATTACCTCACTAAACTACATCCTTTACATGAACTGCACAAGAGAGCACACATCGCTGTCAGGTTTTGCGAAATGCAGATTGACAAGTACATAGTGCACCCTGCAAGATGAATATGTGATTGTAAGTTGACATTTTCAGCCCACATAGCATTCACTTAAAAGCCCAAGCACGTGAGGAAATGGTTCATTGGGAACCCCACTACAAAAGCAACGTATTGTGCTCTTTTCCATCTATTACTCTCAGTATCATTTGGAGGTCATTGTCCTGTGTAGCACACAGCACAAAGCCTTAGGTCACCTCTGGTTCTTTCATTGGTGCATGAATCATTTTGCTGCATCCCTCACCTATTATTTCTAATAAGTTAATTTCCATGGAAGGATTTCTGGGCAGCTGTTAAGCTCTGGTGTTAGCAAAAGGAAGTCTTAGACTTTCAAATTTCATTCAAATACTAACCTCTAAATTTGGCTGTCCAGCATCGCAGGAACCTGCTGTTTGCTGTAGGCAAATAGTGAATCGTCTACATAGTCTTAGGTAAAAAAATATATCGGAGGTTCGCCACAAATACTTGCCACTCTAAAATGGGGACTTCGTCTGAAGGGAAAGAATAGAGAGGAACATGCACCTACATATGGACAGAAAAAAAAAAACTATACCATTGTCCATGTCTTTGACCAAGGCATCTTATATCTCTCATCATGCACTCGTACCATAACCATGCAACTAGGTAAATCTTTATTTGGAAACCATGGTTCACACAAACCCAAAATTCGACTCGAATTTGTGTATTGTACTGTCTTTTTCCCAGAAAACCAAGATCTGGAATTCTATGTTGGAATCTTGAGTGCTTAATTTTAGGTGTACAATTTATTGGAAAATAATAAAGTTGTAAAACCGCAGGACCTTGCCATGTAGATAGTCTCTACCTGACCTTTTTCTGAGGTTCAAAGATTATTGTTGATGCTTAAAATAGTGTGTTATTTAGAGCTCAATAACACTATGATTATTAGCAATAATACTACTACAAGTAGTCTTTCTTCTGCTACAAATAGGCCTGTGAAGGTAACACTAGTACCACATGCTATCACAAGTTCTACCTGAAGTACTACTATTTACAATGTTTCTTTAAGTCCTTTTGGACTTCCATTTTACAAATACTTTACATATCTCTGGTTTGCAATGTTCTATACGAGTTTTCTATTTTTAGCTGGCCCGAATATTCTTACTAAGCTCCAAACCATAAAAAAAGATGTGTTGTTTTCAAATTTATTACAGCAGCACAACTGAAGAATGTAAACTTGCTTTTTTTTAAAAACTTTCAAATCATGTTTACATACGTAAGGGCATGCCCCTTCTTACCCACAGTTGTAAAGTTTCAGATCTTGCCCCAGACTCATTTACCTTTTCCTCATCATAATCGTTTACCTATATTGGCATATAGATGCCCATACTTGACAATACTGCCTTCCTTGATACACATAGATGCCTGGAGATTTTGTCTGTTTACTCCTCCTGGCAAACCATGTTAACTACTGCTATTTCAACATGTAGTACATCTACAGGCACCAGCACTATTTATTAGTGCTAATGATGATACAACTACTACTAGAGTTATTTGTACTAATAATCAGAGTACATGACTATTTACTAGTATTCATTCTAGTACTGACTCTGTTAAAAGTTCTGAGAATATTATTATTATTATTATTATTATTATTATTACACTTACAACTCGTAGGGGGGTATTAGTAGCACAATTACTCCTACTGCATGTGCTACCACTAGAGGGATGAATATCAATTGGTATTACTATGACTCCTACTTTTATCACTACTACTGCTATTGGCCGTTTACTACTACTGGTACGGGTAACACTGCTAGTACCACTAATAATATTGCTATCATTTATCTTAGTACTAATAGCAATAGTAATTCCACAACTGCTATACTTGTACTTCCACTGCTACTACTAGTGGTGCTGTTCATGGCAGAAGTGGAATTCTTAGGTATTAGCATCAGTAGTAGTTGTGGCAGTAGTATTAGTAGTTTTATCTCGAAAAATAGAGACTGATTACAGCTGTTTAAAAGTATTAGTTCAAAACTGTTGCATATTCATAAATACAATAATCTAAAATATACACAGACAAAAAAACAAACATTCTTGCAAAATAATCATTGTGTTAAAACAAATTACCATTCCTGTTGTTGAGCTACTTTGCCTATTACCACAAAAATTGAACTTTTTGAAGATCGGTGTAAAAGATTGCGTTTTGGGTGAATCATAAAGACTACTTAGCAGAAAAAACTTCATCACTTTCTCAATGATATCAAGTTCACAGTTGCATTTTCAAGTCTGTAGCCAGTTGGGATCATACTTACGTGTTTGCTCCCATTTAGCAGGAAATTTAAAAATACTCCCACCAGACAGGAGCACACATGTTTCTCTGCCATCGCTAGTGCAGGCAGGGAAACTGCTGTGTCCCTGGTAAGTCAACTGTCCCTGGGTCTTTAAAGACTCACGAAAGGGGGCACGCATGACCTCTCTCCCTTTTTATTTGAATCAAGGCCCTGGGAGATCCCCAGGGCCCTTTTAAGGCTTTGAGAGTTGGCAATCTGCCCTGTAGTATGGGGTCCCCAGTGCCTTCCCAGGCTTGGGGGGCCATGAGGCCCCCTCCCTTTTAAAAAAAAATGATCGACCCTGGGGGATGGAGTCCATAGGGACTTCACAGGGTTGAGGAGGGGAGCTGTGTGGCTCCCTTACCCTTTTTCCGATTTCAGCACCAGGGGATGGGTCCTCGCAGCCACCATTTGCTTGGGTATGGGGGCCACACTCCCCCTTCCCCTAATTAAAATATACATGCCTCCAGGGGATGGGGTCCATGGGGCATACAATGGGACGAGGGAAGGGAGCCTAAACACTACCCTCTCTGCATATGTATAAAATTGGCATGCACTATTTGTTTGTTTTTGCTATGATCGTCCTTATGTCCCCTGGGATCGCAGTAAAAAGTGCTGATTTTATTTTCTAGACAATTGGTCCCAGGTGGTGTCCCTGTGGGCCCCCCTCAACAGGAGCTAGGGGGGCAAGGTATCCCTACCCTGTCCCTTATGTCTTTTTATTTTAACTTCAGAACAGGAGACTAAGGGCCGAATGAAGTGTTTGGTGGATGGATTACTCTGTCACAAATGTGATGGACATTCCGTCCGCTGTATTACAATCTTCTTAGGCTATAATGGGATCATATATATGGCGGATGGGATATCCTCATATTTGTAATGGAGTGAGCCCCTCCGCAGAACTCTAAATCTGGCTCTATGTCTCCGCCTCCTATAATGGTTGCCAGCAACATTTTTCTCATGTTACTGGCAGCCAGTCAGAGCGCTCGCTCCTGCTGGAATCTGACTCCCCGGAAGCAAATTGGCCCAAGGGAAAAAAGCTCCCTGGCCCAATCGGAAAGCACTATTTTTTTAACATTGGGTTTGAGGAACTCACAGGAGAGTCCCTCGAACCCAAAAGCCCAGATATACAAATATTCTTGACCCTTAATTTCTCACAAACTACTGAACGGATTCACAATAGATCACAATCTGTGAAGCAAGATCTAGCTTCCTGCCAGATCTGGTGTACCTCTGTTCAGCAGTTTTTGAGGTAGCGCTACTTAAAGAAGTCTATGCAAAATACATAGACCCCACTTTTTTCTTGATCCACGCTTCCACGTTTGACGGATCACCCTGAAACTTTCCAGGAATTAGATGAAGTTAGTTTTCTTTTTTTGGGTAATATATATTAGAATTGAGGTATATAAATACATCAGAAATATGAAGCTCCACAAGTACTAACGAATGAAACCCTAGAAAGGAATAGGGGATAAGGACTCTACCACAGTTCCTTCCAATTTTAAGAGTATTGACATCCCTGAGTTATTGACTACCCCCGATTTGTTGAATGAGTGTGTTTAAGAATCTCATGGGACAAAGGAGGTCCTTTGGATCCCAGATGGGGAGCTGGCAGCTCAAGTGGGTTGTGACAATGTAACTGCAGCTGACAGGTCTGATGAATTGAAGCCATTTGTTACAGTTTTGCAAGGGGGCACTTTGAATGAAATGTGGTTTATAACCGATGACCCGGTAGGGAATGGCTTGAAATCCAAAACTACGTTTTGTCCACAATTGCCCCCTGGTAAAAGGGTTGATCTGTTCCAAGAGCTGGTAATAGAGGATCTGAATGAATTGCTTAAGAAATGGTGTAACAGCAGAAGTAAATGAAACTTCTCACAGAAAGGATTGGAAGGACATTTCTGCTTTACTTGAGATAACTCTAACTATAACTGGTGAATTTCTATGGTTTCATACGTTTAAAATGAAATGTGAGCCTAGCTACATCTCTGTAACATTTGTTTTTGTAAAAATATATATATATGTGTATATATATATATGTATGTATATATATACATATATATATAGATATAGATATAGAAATATTGAACACGACTACAGCTCAAACTGCTGGACGGAATTACACCAAATTTGACAGAAAGCTAGCTTTCGGTAAACAGATTGTGAATTTGGTTATTTGGTGTAAATCTGTTCAGTAACTTTTGAGATATTAAAGAGAGAATACATTTGTATATGTTGGGCCGCGGTTGCATCGCAACAGTTTCACTAAGAATAAGAGCTTGTCAGTGATATGCAGAGCTCTGATTGGCTGCCAGCACTTCAACCAGGAAGTGTTGGTGGCCATCCCAGAAAATAAAAATAAAAAAGAAGCCCCCTTAGCTCTGCTGCTGGGGTCCCATAGGGACCCTGACAGAGCAAAAAAAATAATTTCAAAACATTTTTTTCTGCAGCCCCGGGGACCACCACCTCCTGGGGCTAAAATAATTATGGATGCGGGGAGCTGCATGGCCTCCTAAAGCCCCAGGGACTGCCACCTCCCCAGGCCAAACAATCAGTTATGTGTGGGGTGGCTGTGCACACTCCCGGCAGCCCCAGGGACTGCTACCTCCCCTGGGCAAACAAACAGTTGTATGTAAGGGGCCGTGGATCCCCCTCCCCCGGGGACCACCACCTCCCTGGGGCTAAAATAAAGCAATGAGGTGGTCAGTTGAGGACCTCCAGCCCCGGGGACCACAACCTCCCTGGGGCAATATATGTCAGAGAGGGGTCGTGCGACCCCTCAAGGAGCCAATGATGGCCCTTCAAGTAGGGAGCTGCTATTTAAAGCAGATCCATGCTTGTGGGAGTAATGCCAGCTCCTCCAGGAGTTGGGAACCGGCTAGGACCGTTGGGGCCTTCAGGTTTCCCCCACAGTCCTCTAGAGGAAATAAAATGGCCTACTGGGAGAGCTATTATACAGTCACTCAGTAGAATGAAGGTTGAAGTCTTGGTATCTCATGCTATGTTTCCTTATTTAATAAGTCACCTTGTGGCCTAATGTTACTTAGTGGCACACATTATAGTTTCTTCAGATAAGTATGACTATAAGTGTAACTATAACTGCTGAATTTCTATGGGTATGTGTGGGTAAAACGTCAACCTAACTATAACATCCCTGTAAGCTTTAGTTTTCTCAGTGAATTTCTATGTTTTTTTCAATGTAAAGCAATATATAATTACAGTATGTTAATTCAACCACCTTCTTCAGCTAGGCACGGCGAGGGTTGGCTGCAGGGCCTAGCCTGTGGCCAGACCCTGCAGCCACACCTCCCCTCGGCCAATGCCCCTGCATACACCCAAAGCAATATATATTCACTAAAAAAACACAAAGGTTACAAGGACGTTATAGTTAGATTTCGATTTTACAGGCATAAAACCATAACAATTCACCTGTTATATTAATTTCCAGTAACTAAAACTCTTCCCTAATGTAACTATAACTTGCTCTCTTGCCATGAACAGTTTTCTCAACAATAATTTTATTGGAGATGTTGCAGTGATAATTTGAATGATGCCATAGACTATGTCATGACTGATGTAATATATGGGGTAATTAGCAGTGCATAGCAATAGTTCCCAGGCTTTGGGGAAGAGCTACTCATTTACATGCATCATGTGTGAGTACATACTGATGGCGATGCTGATGAATTGTACTTAATTCTGTGCTTGATTTGGATGTTCCCTGTCAGACATACTAATTGTCATTATGACAGCGCAAAACCACCCTGCAGAACCTCATTGCATGGTACTAAGTGCTCTGTTTAGTGGACGTCATTTAGGGGTCATCAGGGGGTCGCAGCTGCAACCCTTGCCCCTTGTGAGGCCTGACACTGTCTTTGCGATAGCAGGCCTCAAAAATGGCAAAATGAGTGCCTGGACCGCAGGGGCAGCTGGTCTTTGTGGACGTCAGTTGAAGACCCACTTTCCTGGTTTCTTGTCAATTTTTTTACTATAACGTTACTCACTATTTGTGTATGAAAAAATGGAGTACAGTTATCTGGAATATGACGCTATCTGGCAGCTAAGGTAAGTAAAAATGCTTTAAATTTATGTTGTATGCATGCTTGCAGGTCAGAGTGTGTTTATCTGAAAGAGAGTGTATGAATATGTGTGTATGTGTAAGCATGTGCATGCCAGTCAAAGTATAGGTCAAATGGCATGTGATGCCACTTCTGCCACCCCTGGTATTTTGGTGAATTGAAGCCCATGCTCTGGAATTGCCTATTACTTCTGCTTTCCAAACATTCCGGTTAATGAGTGATCCACCTATTTTAACACTATTGCCATTCCACGCTGGGCCAAATAATGAAGCCATGGATCCACACAGAGTAATCTGTGTGCCATTCTCCATATCTGTAGCATGCATAATATATATATATATATATATATATATATATATATATATATATATATATATCAATATATACATAAATATTTTATATTAGTAACAGTGAATTACAGGATATTTTTACCGAGGTGTTCCATCAAGTAGACAATGAGAGTGAAGCTCGAGTTGTCTATTATGTCACTCAGAACATCAATGTGAGAAACATCCTTATAATCTACTTTTTACCCATCTATAATGTATGCTAAGTATGGCCCACAAAATCATCTTCCCCTGCCTTCAACTACTGTGCAGGGGTAGAGGATATGGGTGCGCTATACATACTCTACCCTCGCCTCCCTAACGCAAATGGGAACAATAAATATATTACCTGCTTTCCTTAACCAAACCCGCCACCTTCCCTGCCGTCCTCCCCCCTCCTGCAGTTGAGCTTTCTGCTGTTAGTCAAAGCAGATATGCAGAGTTGCACTGACAGGCTCTCAGAGAGCCCTGTCAGCCTGGCCTGGAAGGCCTTTTTGACGTTACAATAGTTGATAACCAGTTTTGTT